>NC_057808.1:71800623-72422770 GCF_018294505.1 Triticum aestivum | reverse complement strand
TGATAATTCCAGGGCCCAACTATCCGGGGGAAAATATGAATGTGTACATGCAGCCGCTTAAGGACGAATTGCAAGAAGCCTGGGATAATGGGTTCAAGACATACGACGCCTATAGCAAACGGAACTTCATAATGCGTGTCTGGTACATGTACTCGACGCATGACTTGCCGGCGTATACGCTATTCGTTGGCTGGTGTGTGCATGGAAGGTTCCCGTGCCCCACATGCAAGGGAGCTCTTGAGTTTCGTTGGCTTCAGGCCGGTCGCAAGTTTTCTTGCTTCGACATGCATTGACAGGCCAACAGACCCTGGATCAGTTAAACGCTCTCGAGCCAGATCCAGAGTGTCCAGGGTACTTCAAGGGGTATAATTCTAAGCACGCCTGGACTCACAAAACATGCTTATGGGATTTGCCTTACTTCAAAGACCTCCTTTGCCCACACAACATCGACGTGATGCACACTGAGAAGAATATCGCCGAGGCACTTTTTGGTACATTGTTCGGCATAGATGGGAAGTCAAAGGATAATACTAAGGCTAGAGTCGATCTGGAGGCGCTATGTGATAGGCCGTTACAAAACATGAAAGAACCGAAAGGAAAGCAGAACTGGACGAAGCCAAAGGCATGGTTCAATCTTGGAAGGCCAGCTATGAGGGAAATTATGTTGTGGGTGAAAATGCAGTTGATGTTCCCCGATGGGTATGCAGCGAATCTACAAAGGGAAGCCAGTCTTGATAAATTGAAGATATTTGGTCTCAAGAGTCATGATTGGCACATATGGATTGAGCGGGTAATGCCGGTGATGTTGTGTGGCTTCATCCCTGAGGATGAATGGCTAGTACTGGCAGAACTCAGCTATTTCTTCCGTGTTCTTTATGCGAAAGAACTATCGCCTGGCGTGCTAGAAGAAATGGAAGAGTTGGCGCCGGAGTTGATCTGCAAGTTAGAGAAGATCTTTCCACCGGGCTTCTTTAATCCAATGCAACATTTGATTTTGCATCTCCCGACCGAGGCAAGATTGGGGGGCCCGTGCAAAATCGTTGGTGCTACCCAACTGAGAGGATGCAGAAGACGCTTCGACAAAAATGTAAAAATAAACGTAGAATTGAAGCATCGATGGCTGAGGCATTCATCACTGAGGAGGCGGCAAACTTCGTGACAGCACACTACGAAGCCAAAAATCATCATTTGCATAATCCGAAGCCTCGGTACAATGCTGACGACCCTAAAAAGGGTGGATCCAACCTCAGCCTATTCAAAGGGAATCTCGTACCAGCCAGTGTTTCAAATCCAGTATCTTTGGATAACGAACAATGGCGGACCATTTCATTGTATATCTTCAACAACCTGATAGAAGTGCGGCCGTACATCGAGTAAGTTCTCGGTACATAGTTTCGCAACTCCTATTTCCTTTGAACTGCTCCTATTCCTGGATATTTCATACAGTCGATACGTCGCCTTATTCTCGTATGGAGCGGTGATCCAAAAGGATTCTGTCGAAGAGTATGAGCTTCTCGCAAAGCAAGGAGGCGGCTATCCCGGTTTCATCTCTTGGTTCAAACAACGGTAATTTCTATTAGACAATTTCATTTCATTCGCTAATTTGTGCGTAATGCAACAATCCTTTCATATTAAACTTGTAGGCTAATTCAGAGTCTATGGACGCCGAATTGAGACAAGTCGCTAATGGTTTTGACTATAAGGTCCGTTCATTTGACAAATACGACATCAACGGGTATCGCTTTTGTACCTATGGCAAAGAGCTATCTATGGCCGACCGAAAGTCTACAAATTGTTGTGTATCTGCTATCGGCGAAGGAGGTACCGAGTATTTTGGGAGAGTTGAAGCAATTTATGAACTTCTATTCTATGGTGAAAACCCACCGAATGTCGTAGTCTTCAAATGTTATTGGTTTCAGCCGAAGGAGACTAGAAGGACTCATGAACATATAGGGCTAGTTGAAATCAACCAAAGCACCCATTTAGATGTTCCTGATGTCTATATTACGGCTCAACAGGCGACCCAAGTATTCTATCTACCGTGGGCCTGCCAAACTAATCCAAATCTGAAAGGTTGGGATGTCGTTTATGAAGTGCCGCCACGTGCTAGACTAGCTCCCCCAAAGGAAGAGGATTATGAACCTCACATTAACCCAGACACATATGAAGGAGAATTCTTCCAAGAGACACTTCTTTCCAAAAATTGTTTCAAGAACCGCTATACTTCACCCCAAAACATTGAAGTAGACAGCGACAGTGAATCCGACATCACCCCAGAGGAGGAACAAGAAGAGCCAGAACAAGAAGAGGTTACTGCTGCGGATGACCTGTCATTGCTTGACCGATTACGTCAAGGTGGCCTTCCACATGTTGATGCCACTGAACCCTATGAGCCCGTCATTGATTATAGTGATGATGATGATTATGCATTTATTGATGATACTGATCGAGATTATTAGTAGTGTCAGGTATTAAATTTTTTTATGTTGTACTTGATGATGATACACTTAAGCATGTCGGTCTTTTTTTATGTTGTACTAATTTCGTTTACTGTTTGTCATGGCAGGTGTTGAAAGATGGTGGGCGCTGGTCGGGAGCGCGCCAAGGCCCCTTCTTTGTCGGCGCGTGGTCTGAGGTCTTCCATTCCAGACGCACCTCTCCGCCGAGCGTTGCTGGACAGTATGGCCACACCGCCGGGCCCTTCTTCGTCGACCGCGGTGCCCAGCAGGGGACGAGGTAGGAAGAGAGGAGGTGGGGCACGTGGTCGCGGGAGAGGAGGTAGGGTGAGTGCTACGGCGCCTTCCTCACCGCCACCCCCAGCTGTTTCACCCGAGCACGTGACTGCTAGGGTGGACTCGTCCGAGGAGGAGGCTACACGGACTCCGGTCCATGAGCCTCCGGTCCACGGGTCTTGGGCCCACGAGCCTCGGGTCGACTAGCCTTCGGCCCACGAGACCCCGGAGGAGCACACGTCCGGATGATGGGGTACCTGGCCGGATCAGCCCGAGGAGCCGAGTGGCCATGCTAATGATGGCGGGGAGCTGACTGATCTTGAGGAGGAGGGGGGCACCGTCTACCAGCGTGGTGCTACACGGCTCCCGTCCGTGCCGGCGACCCGCGAGCAGAGGTGGTTGATTTTCCCTGATGGGGAGAGGTACGTAAGTGCATTTAATATTTTTGTACCTTCTGCATTCACGTTTCTTCAAATAACTAATGCGTTGGCCTTGTCATGCTGCAGGGGTTGGGACCACCATCATAGTGTCCACCGGCCCAACTCCGTCCTTGGAGTTCTTTGCCGGCAAAACTTCCCGGGGTTTGTCACGTTGCCTGGTGAGGGTCGGCTTCTAGAGCTTGGATTGAGCTGGGAGCACTACGTGGCTGCCCCGGCCCCGCCGGATGAGATTATCGACGGTGTCGTGTGCGACACAAGGGCAGACATGGTGATCAGAAAGTTCTGGGTAATTTCTCCTTTACACATTTAAAAATCTTCAACTAGCTAGTTATTAATTGTACTAATCAATATTGTCTCATTTGATTGCAGACATTCTACAGGTGTGAGGAGGGATACGAGGAGGACGCGGCACATGTTATCGAGAACGTCTGCAAGCGCCTACTCCAGAACTTACGGCACGAGGCTCGGGTGCAGGCTGTTCGAGACTACTACGCCTTGCGTGGTATCAAGAAGACCAAGCCGGCGTGCCGCGATAAGTTCCTGAGTAAGGAGCAGTACATGAAGGTAATTCTTAAGGCCTTCTACTTAAGTTCCTTCATTTAGTAATTCTTAGCCGTAGCGCTCAAGTTTCTATTTGCTAACTTAGGCGCCTCCGAGATGGTGTGCGGATCGGATGGATTGTTGGGAGGTATTGGTCGATGAGTGGTGCTCAAAAGAATGGCTAGCCCTCCACAACGAGGCCAAGGACAAACGTGCCCAAATGGAAGGTGTGCCACACCATCAAGGCAGCTCCAACTTATATCAGTTCGGGCGCAACTGGGTATGTGGTTTGCTTCATGATTTATGCAATTCATTCATCATGCTAGCTTGAGCCCTTTAATTACTAATTTACATTGTTTCTCTCTTTCAGGCACGCCACAATAAGGTGGATAAGGTGCCAGAGGTGTACGACCTGTATGCCATGGCCCACACTGCCTCTTTCAAGAAAGTCAAGGCTTTCTCTCAGTCTGACCTCGATGATGCAAACAACTTCACCAACATCTCCTCCCACAACAAGCTCGTGAGATATAGAGATGAGGGGAAGGCGAGGAAAGGGGAGGACTTTAACCCGAGCCAGGGTCCCATTGATCCAGAGATGGTGATGATATCTGGTGGTGGGAGGTCCCATGGCTCCATAGCCATTGGAGATGGACTTATCCGTTGTCCTAGCACTCTCCCAGAGATCAAGGCGCGTCAGTCGAGCTCTGCTCCTGAGATAAGGCCTCGTGAACGGCCAGTGCAACTCGCCATCAAGGTTAGTGATACGTACTCAGTTATCTTTCTCCATTACATTGTGTGCGCTTCCATCAATGATTACAAATGGTCATGTGAGTGGTGTTGCAGGCTGCTATACAGAGTGAGAGAGATAGAACGGAGAAACTTCTGGCGGAGGCGGCGGAGAGGCAGCGGAAGTTGGAGGAGAGGACGACAAAGATGATGGAGGAGGAGAGGGCACGGAATGACATGCAGGCAAGGGCCATGTATGAGCTCCTTGTGGTAAGTTTCTTCTGCAGATTAGCCAAAACATTCATGTAGTGTTTGTCTCATTACTAACTAGTATGACTGAGTCGTCAAAACCAAATGTGCAGTCTGTGTGCGAGAAGACCGGTCAGACCGCTCCGCCGATGCCAGTGATTGCTCCTGGGACCACGGTGAGTTTAATTTGAATGGACATGACTTGCTAGTCTTAACATTTGAGTGTCATCATGCTAACAAGACATTGGAAATGATCTTTGGTGCAGCGTAACTCCAGACAAGCATCGCACGATCCTTCTCCAGCTACCGACACGAGCCAGCCCGCTCCTACACCTCCTGGATCTTGGTAAGTTTATCTAGTGTTTTGCTTAACACATGCATAAAGACCTAGACTTAGCTTTATTTCCTCCAATGCTTACCATAATGACCTAGACTTAGCTTCTTCTCCTCCAAAATGACTTAATAAGCTTACTGACCTCCAAAACCATCCATTTTACCTAAGTTAGCTCTAAAACGATCTGTACTTAGCTTACTTATGTCAAAAATTGCATAATTAGCTTAGTTAGCTCATAAACGATCCATTTTACCTAAGTTAGCTCTAAAATGACCCATTTTACCTACGTTAGCTTATAAATGATCCAGTTCATCCAAGTTAGCTCAAAAATGACCCATTTTACCTAGATTAGCTCCTAAATGATCCATTTTACCTACGTTAGCTTTAAAATGACCCATTTCACCTAGGTTAACTCCAAAATGACCCATCTTACCTAGGTTATCTCATAAACGATCCATTTCAACTAATTTAGCTCATAAACGATCCATTTCACCAAGTTAGCTAAAAAACGATCCATTTCACCTAAATTAGCTCTTAAATGATCCATTTCACCTAAGTTAGCTCAAAAAGATCCATTTCAACTAAATTAGCTCATAAATGATCCATTTCACCTAAGTTAGCTAAAAAACGATCCATTTCAACTAAGTTAGCTCATAAATGATCCATTTCACCTAAGTGAGCTAAAAAATGATCCATTTCACCTTAGTTACCTCAAAAACGATCCATTTGACCTTAGTTAGCTCATAAACGACCCATTTCAACTAAGTTAGCTCATAAATGATCCATTTCACCTTAGCTAGCTCATAAACGACCCATTCCAACTTAGTTAGCTCATATATGATCCATTTCACGTAAGTTAGCTCATAAATGACATACTCTTCTTGTTCTAGTCTTCTTCTTGTTCTACTCTTCTTGTTCTAGTCTTCTTCTTGTTCTACTCTTCTTGTTCTAGTCTTCTTATTCTAGTCACCTATTTCTAACTTTCTTATTTTTCATTTTGCAAATTTCATTCACTTGACGAAAGCTTGCATAGATGGAGTGCTCCTTATCCCTTTCTCTGTTTCTTTTGTATCATTGAACTATGCATGTATCGTTGGATGAAACTATTGTAATATATATGGTTGGATGCCTCTATGTTGAACTTGCTATGTATGATGGAACTATGCATGGAACTTGGTATGGTTGGATGGAACTATGCATGTATGATGAAGTTATGTGTTGGATATCTTATATGTTTGCTCTGTAATTGCCTTGTGAAATATATCTATATATGTCATATATATTTGCTGTGAAAATTGTTGGATTTAATAAAAAACAGAAAAAGAGCCAATATGCAGGCTCTTTGCCGTCTGCCACCGACGGCAACGTGGCATCCAGCTGTGCTTCCTGGGAGCTGACCCATTTGGTCAGTTTGCCTACGGTGGCAGACGGCAAAGAGTAAACGATTTTGCCATCAGCGGCGGACGGCAAAGACACTAGAAAGTTTGCCGTCAGCGGCGGACGGCAAAGGCACTAGAAAGTTTGCCGTCAGCGGCGGACGGCAAAGGCCTGCCATTAGCCACTTAACGGACTGACAGCGCAATTATTGCTGTCCGCTCTCTTTGCCGTCCGCGGCAGACGGCAAAGGGCCTTTGCCGTCGGCCGCCAGGAAGCAGACGGCAAAGTAGCTCTTTACCGTAGCCTACTTTGCCGGAGCCTTTTGCCGTCCGCGGCTGACGGCAAAGGTCTTTGCCGTCTGCCGTTCATGCCTTTGCCGTCCGCCGTGGCAGACGGCAAAATAGCTGATTCCTGTAGTGGGGGTGTCCGGTAACCCCTCTAGTACTCCGATAAATACCTGATACCTTCCGGAATGCTTCCGGTATCCGAATACCATCGTCCTATATATCAATCTTTACCTCTCGACCATTTCGAGACTCCTCATCATGTCCGTGATCTCATCTGGACTCCGAACAACATTCGGTCACCAAATCACATAACTCATATAATATTATATCGTCAACGAACGTTAAGCGTGCGGACCCTACGGGTTCGAGAACTATGTAAACATGACCGAGACACCTCTCAGGTCAATAACCAATAGCGGAACCTGGATGCTCATATTGGCTCCTACATATTCTACGAAGATCTTTATCGGTCGAACCGTTACGACAACATACGTAATTCCCTTTGTCCATGGGTATGTGATACATCTCCGTCGTATCTACTTTTCCAAACACTTTTGCCCTTGTTTTGGACTCTAACTTGCATGATTTGAAAGGAACTAACCCGGACTGATGCTGTTTTCAGCAGACTTTCCATGGAGTTATTTATGTGCAGAAACAAAAGTTCTCGGAATGACCTGAAACTCCACGGAACGTATTTTTGGAAAATATTAAAAATACTGGAAGAAGAATCCACGTCAGGGGGCCACCACCTGTCCACGAGGGTGGAGGGCGCGCCTGCCCCCTCTGGGCGCGCCCCCTGCCTCGTGGGACCCTGACGCTCTACCGACCTCAACTCCAACTCCATATATTCACTTACAGGGAGAAAAAAAATCAGAGAGAAGGATTCATCGCGTTTTACGATACGGAGCCGCCGCCAAGGCCTAAAACCTCTCGGGAGGGCTGATCTGGAGTCCGTTCGGGGCTCCGGAGAGGGGAATCCGTCGCCGTCGTCATCATCAACCATCCTCCATCACCAATTTCATGATGCTCACCGCCGTGCGTGAGTAATTCCATCGTAGGCTTGCTGGACGGTGATGGGTTGGATGAGATCTATCATGTAATCGAGTTAGTTTTGTTAGGGTTTGATCCCTAGTATCCACTATGTTCTGAGATTGATGTTGCTATGACTTTGCTATGCTTAATGCTTGTCACTAGGGCCCGAATGCCATGATTTCAGATCTGAACCTATTATGTTTTCATGAATATATGTGAGTTCTTGGTCCTATCTTGCAAGTCTGTCACCTACTATGTGTTATGATCCGGCAACCCTGAAGTGACAATAATCGGGACCACTCCCGGTGATTACCATAGTTTGAGGAGTTCATGTATTCACTATGTGTTAATGCTTTGTTCTGGTACTCTATTAAATGGAGGCCTTAATATCCCTTAGTTTCCGTTAGGACCCCGCTGCCACGGGAGGGTAGGACAAAAGATGTCATGCAAGTTCTTTTTCATAAGCACGTATGACTATATTCGGAATACATGCCTACATTACATTGATGAATTGGAGCTAGTTCTGTGTCACCCTATGTTATGACTGTTACATGATGAACCGCATCCGGCATAATTCTCCATCACCGATCCAATGCCTACGAGCTTTTGACATATTGTTCTTCGCTTGTTGACTTTTCCGTTGCTACTGTTACAATCACTACAAAACACCAAAAATATTACTTTTGCTACTGTTCTTTCGTTACCGTTACCACTACTGTCATACTACTTTGCTACTAAATACTTTGCTGCAGATATTAAGTTATCAAGGTGTGGCTGAATTGACAACTCAGTTGCTAATACTTGAGAATATTCTTTGGCCCCCATTGTGTCGAATCAATAAATTTGGGTTGAATACTCTACCCTCAAAAACTGTTGCGATCCCAGATGTCTACTACACAACCTTCTTCTTGTAGACGTTGTTGGGCCTCCAAGTGCAAAGGTTTTTAGGACAGTAGCAAATTTCCCTCAAGTGGATGACCTAAGGTTTATCAATATGTGGGAGGCGTAGGATGAAGATGGTCTCTCTCAAACAACCCTGCAACCAAATAACAAAGAGTCTCTTGTGTCCCCAACACACCCAATACAATGGTAAGTTGTATAGGTGCACTAGTTCGGCGAAGAGATGGTGATACAAGTGCAATATGGATAGTAGATATAAGTTTTTGTAATCTGAAAATATAAAAACAGCAAGGTAACTAAAGATAAAAGTGAGCGTAAACGGTATTGCAATGCTAGGAAACAAGGCCAAGGGTTCATACTTTCACTAGTGCAAGTTCTCTCAACAATAATAACATAATTGGATCACATAACTATCCCTCAACATGCAACAAAGAGTCACTCCAAAGTAACTAATAGCGGAGAACAAACGAAGAGATTATGTTAGGGTACGAAACCACCTTAAAGTTATTCTTTCCGATCAATCCATTGGGCTGTCCCTATAAGTGTCACAAACAGCCCTAGAGTTCGTAGTAAAATAACACCTTAAGACACACATCAACCAAAACCCTAATGTCACCTAGATACTCCAATGTCACCTCAAGTATCCGTGGGTATGATTATACGATATGCATCACACAATCTCAGATTCATCTATTCAACCAACACATAGAACCTCAAAGAGTGCCCCAAAGTTTCTACCGGAGAGTCAAGACAAAAACGTGTGCCAACCCCTATGCATAGGTTCATGGGCGGAACCCGCAAGTTGATCACCAAAACATACATCAACTTAATCAATAGAATAACCCATTGTCACCACGGTTATCCCACGCAAGACATACATCAAGTGTTCTCAAATCCTTAAAGACTCAATCCGATAAGATAACTTCAAAGGGAAAACTCAATCCATTACAAGAGAGTAGAGGGGGAGAAACATCATAAGATCCAACTACAATAGCAAAGCTCGTGATACATCAAGATCGTATCACCTCAAGAACACGAGAGAGAGAGATCAAACACATAGCTACTGGTACATACCCTCAGCCCCGAGGGTGAACTACTCCCTCCTCGTGATGGAGAGCGCCGGGATGATGAAGATGGCCACCGGTGAGGGATCGCCCCTCCGGCAGGGTGCCGGAACAGGGTCCCGATTGGTTTTTGGTGGCTACAGAGGCTTGCGGCGGCGGAACTCCCGATCTCTTCTATTCCTCGAAGGTTTTAGGGTATATTGGTATATATAGGAGGAAGAAATACGTCAGGGGAGCCACGAGGGGCCCATGAGGGTGGAGGGCGCGCCCAGGGGTGGTGGGCATGCCCCTCTGCCTCGTGCCCTCCTCGTTGATTCCCTGACGTGCACTCCAAGTCCCGTGGATTGCTTCCGTTCCAAAAATAACTTTCCCGAAGGTTTCATTCCGTTTAGACTCCATTTGATATTCCTTTTCTGCGAAACACTGAAACAAGGAAAGAAACAGAAACTGGCACTGGGCTCTGGGTTAATAGGTTAGTCCCAAAAATAATATAAAAGTGTTTAATAAAGCCCATAAACAACCTAAACAGATAATATAATAGCATGGAACAATCAAAAATTATAGATACGTTGGAGACGTATCAGCATCCCCAAGCTTAATTCCTGCTCGTCCTCGAGTAGGTAAATGATAAAAACAGAATTTTTGATGTGGAATGCTACCTAACATAATTTCAGTGTAATTCTTCTTATTGTGGCACGAATGTTCATATTTAATATGATTCAAGATAAAAGTTTGATGTTGACATAAAAACAATAATACTTCAAGCATGCTAACCAAGCAATTATGTCTTATCAAAATAACATAGCCAAAGCAAGTTATCCCTACAAAATCATATAGTCTGGCTATGCTCCATCTTCCCCACACAAAATATTCATATCATGTACAACCCCGGTTTTAGCCAAGCAATTGGTTCATACTTTTTAACGCGCTTCAGCCTTTTCAACTCTTACGCAATACATGAGCGCAAGCCATGGATATAGCACTATGGTGGAATAAGGTATAATGGTAGGGGTTATGTGGGAAGACAAAAAAGGAGAAAGTCTCACATCAACGAAGCTAATCAACGGGCTATGGAGATGCCCATCAATTGATGTCAATGCAAGGAGTAGGGATTGCCATGCAACGGATGCACTAGAGCTATAAGTGTATGAAAGCTCAAACAAAAGAAACTAAGTGGGTGTGCATCCAACTTGCTGCTCACGAAGACCTCGGGCATTTTGAGGAAGCCCATCATTGGAATATACAAGCCAAGTTCTATAATGAAAAATTCCCACTAGTATATGAAAGTGACAACGTAGGAGACTCTCTATCATGAAGATCATGGTGCTACTTTGAAGCACAAGTGTGGTAAAAGGATAGTAGCATTGCCCCTTCTCTCTTTTTTATTTTTTTTATTTGGGCCTTTTCTCTTATTTTTTTGTCCTCTTTTTTTTTATTTGGGCTTCTTTGGCCTCTTTTATTTATTTATTTTTGTCCGGAGTCTCATCCCGACTTGTGGGGGAATCATAGTCTCCATGATCCTTTCCTCACTGGGACAATGCTCTAATAATGATGATCATCACACTTTTATTTACTTACAACTCAAGAATTACAACTCAATACTTAGAACAAAATATGACTCTATATGAATGCCTCCGGCGGTGTACCAGGATGTGCAATGACTCATGAGTGACATGTATAAAAGAATTATGAACGGTGGCTTTGCCACAAATACGATGTCAACTACATGATCATGCAAAGCAATATGACAATGATGGAGCGTGTCATAATAAACGGAACGGTGGAAAGTTGCATGGCAATATATCTCGGAATGGCTATGGAAATGCCATAATAGGTAGGTGTGGTGGCTGTTTTGAGGAAGATATAAGGAGGTTTATGTGTGATAGAGCATATCATATCACGGGGTTTGGATGCACCGGCGAAGTTTGCACCAACTCTCAAGGTGAGAAAGGGCAATGCACGGTACCGAAGAGGCTAGAAAATTGTGGAAAGGTAGGTGTGCATATAATCCATGGACTCACATTAGTCATAAAGAACTCATATACTTATTGCAAAAAATTATTAACACTCGAAGCAAAGTACTACTACGCATTCTCCTAGGGGAAGGGTTGGTAGGAGTTAACCATCGCGCGATCCCGACCGCCACACAAAGGATGGCAGTCAACAAATACCTCATGCTCCGACTTCGTTACATAACGGTTCACCATACGTGCATGCTACGGGAATCACAAACTCCAACACAAGTATTTTTCAATTCCACAATTACTCAACTAGCACAACCATGATATTACCACCTTTATATCTCAAAACAATTATCAAGCATCAAATTTCTCATGATATTATAGTTAAAGAAAATTGCCATGCTGTTTTAAGACTCTCAAAATAATATAAGTGAAGCATGAGAGTTCAATAATTTCTACAAAATAAATCCACCGTCGTGCTCTAAAAGATATAAGTGAAGCACTAGAGCAATAACACACTACTCCGAAAGATATAAGTGAAGATCAATGAGTAGTCGAATAATTATGCAACTATGTGAAGACTCTCTAACATTTAAAGATTTCAGATCTTGGTACTTTATTCAAACAGCAAGCAAAGCTAAATAAAATAAAATGACGCTCCAAGCAAAACACATATCATGTGGTGAATAAAAATATAGCTCCAAGTAAAGTTACCGATGAACGAAGACGAAAGAGGGGATGCCTTCCAGGGCATCCCCAAGCTTAGGCTCTTGGTTATCCTTGAATATTACCTTGGGGTTCCTTGGGCATCCCCAAGCTTAGGCTCTTGCCACTCCTTATTCCATAGTCCATCGAATCTTTACCCAAAACTTGAAAACTTCACAACACAAAACTTAACAGAAAATCTCGTGAGCTCCGTTAGCGAAAGAAAACAAAACACCACTTCAAGGTACTGTAATGAACTCATTCTTTATTTGTATTGGTGTTAAACCTACTGTATTCCAACTTCTCTATGGTTTATAAACTATTTTACTATCCATAGAGTCATCAAAATAAGCAAACAACACACGAAAAACAGAATCTGTCAAAAACAGAACAGTCTGTAGTAATCTGTAACACAAACTTCTGGAACTCAAAAAATTCTAAAGTAAATTGGTCGACCTGAGTAATTTTTCTAGTAATCATCTGCAAAAAGAATCAACTAAATAGCACTCTCCAGTAAAAAGTTTTAGCTAATCTCGTGAGCGCTAAAGTTTCTGTTTTTTACAGCATGATCATAAAGACTTCACCCAAGTCTTCCCAAAGGTTCTACTTGGCACAAACACTAATTAAAACACAAAACCACATCTAAACAGAAGCTAGATGGATTATTTATTCCTAAACAGAACCAAACAGCAAGAAACTAAAATAAAATTGGGTTGCCTCCCAACAAGCGCTAACGTTTAACGCCCCTAGCTAGGCATGATGATTTCAATGATGCTCACATAAAAGATAAGAATTGAAACATAAAGAGACCATCATGAAGAATATGACTATCACATTTAAGTCTAACCCACTTCCTATCATAGGGATTTTGTGAGCAAACAACTTATGGGAACAATAATCAACTAGCATAGGAAGGCAAAACAAGCATAACTTTAAAAATTTAAGCACATAGAGAGGAAACTTGATATTATTGCAATATGTAGGAGCATATGATCCTCTCTCATAATAATTTTCAGTAGCATCATGAATGAATTCAACCATATAACCAACACATAAAGTATTCTTTTCATGATCTACTTGCATAGAAATTTTATTACTCTCCACATAAGCAAATTTATTCTCATCAATAGTAGTGGGAGCAAACTCAACAAAATAACTAGCATGTGAAGCATAATCCAATTGAAAATTAAAATCATGATGACAAGTTTCATGGTTATCATTATTCTTTATAGCATACGTGTCATCACAATAATCATCATAGATAGGAGGCATGCTTTCATCATAATAAATTTGCTCATCAAAACTTGGGGGACAAAAAATATCATCTTCATCAAACATAGCATCCCCAAGCTTGTGGCTTTGCATACAATTAGCATCATGGGTATTCAAAGAATTCATACTAACAACATTGCAATCATGCTCATCATTCACATATTTTATGCCAAGCATTCTATGTAATTCTTCTTCTAGTACTTGAGCACAATTTTTCTTCCCATCATTTTCATGAAAGACATTAAAAAGATGAAGCATATGAGGCACCCTTAATTCCATTTTTTTGTAGTTTTCTTTTATAAACTAAACTAGTGATAAAACAAGAAACTAAAAGATTCGATTGCAAGATCTAAAGATATACCTTCAAGCACTCACCTCCCCGGCAACTACGTCAGAAACTGCTTGATGTCTACTACACAACCTTCTTCTTATAGACGTTGTTGGGCCTCCAAGTGTAGAGGTTTGTAGGACAGTAGCAAATTTCCCTCAAGTGGATGACCTAAGGTTTATCAATCCGTGGGAGGCGTAGGATGAAGATGGTCTCTCTCAAACAACCCTGCAACCAAATAACAAAGAGTCTCTTGTGTTCCCAACACACCCAATACAATGGTAAGTTATATAGGTGCACTAGTTCGGCGAAGAGATGGTGATACAAGTGCAATATGGATAGTACATATAAGTTTTTGTAATCTGAAAATATAAAAACAGCAAGGGAACTAAAGATAAAAGTGAGCGTAAACAGTATTGCAATACTAGGAAACAAGGCCTAGGGTTCATACTTTCACTAGTGCAAGTTCTCTCAACAATAATAACATAATTGGATCACATAACTATCCCTCAACATGCAACAAAGAGTCACTCCAAAGTAACTAATAGCGGAGAACAAACAAAGAGATTATGTTAGGGTACGAAACCACCTCAAAGTTATTCTTTCCGATCAATCCATTGGGTTGTTCCTATAAGTGTCACAAACAGCCCTAGACTTCGTAGTAAAATAACACCTTAAGACACACATCAACCAAAACCCTAATGTCACCTAGATACTCCAATGTCACCTCAAGTATCCCTGGGTATGATTATACGATATGCATCACACAATCTCAGATTCATCTATTCAACCAACACATAGAACCTCAAAGAGTGCCCCAAAGTTTCTACCGGAGAATCGCGATGAAAACGTGTGCCAACCCCTATGCATAGGTTCATGGGCGGAACCCGCAAGTTGATCACCAAAACATACATAAAGTGGATCAATAGAATACCCCATTGTCACCACGGTTATCCCACGCAAGACATACATCAAGTGTTCTCAAATCCTTAAAGACTCAATCCGATAAGATAACTTCAAAGGGAAAACTCAATCCATTATAAGAGAGTAGAGGGGGAGAAACATCATAATATCCAACTACAATAGCAAAGTTCGTGATACATCAAGATCGTATCACCTCAAGAACACGAGAGAGAGAGAGAGATCAAACACATAGCTACTGGTACATACCCTCAGCCCCGAGGGTGAACTACTCCCTCCTCGTGATGGAGAGCGCCGGGATGATGAAGATGGCCACCGGTGAGGGATCCCCCCTCCGGCAGGGTGCCGGAACAGGGTCCCGATTGGTTTTTGGTGGCTACAGAGGCTTGCGGCGGCGGAACTCCCGATCTCTTCTGTTCCCCGAAGGTTCTAGGGTATATTGGTATATATAGGAGGAAGAAATACGTCAGGGGAGCCACGAGGGGCCCACGAGGGTGGAGGGCGCGCCCCCTGCCTCATGCCCTCCTCGTTAATTCCCTGACGTGCACTCCAAGTCCCCTGGATTGCTTTCGTTCCAAAAATAACTTTCCCGAAGGTTTCATTCTGTTTGGACTCCGTTTGATATTCCTTTTCTGCGAAACACTGAAACAAGGGAAAAACAGAAACTGGCACTGGGCTCTGGGTTAATAGGTTAGTCCCAAAAATAATATAAAAGTGTTTAATAAAGCCCACAAACAACCAACACAGATAATATAATAGCATAGAACAATCAAAAATTATAGATACGTTGGAGACGTATCAATCCCCTATACTTGTGGGTTATCAAGACTATTTTCTAGCGCCGTTGCCGGGGAGCATAGCTCTATTCTTTGAGTCACTTGGGATTTATATCTGCTGGTCACTATGAAGGACTTGAAAGACGCTAAGACAAAAATTTATCCCTCAACTACGAGGGGAGGTAAGGAACTGCCATCTAGCTCTGCACTTGATTCACCTTCTGTTTTGAGTAAGCTTGCGACACCTAAACCTGCTTCTGCTATTCATTCTGATATGTCGCATGTTATTGATGATGCCACTTCTGCTATGCATGATACTTATGATGAAACTACTTCTATGCTTGATACTACTGTGCCACTTGGTGAATTTGTTGATGAACAACTTGCTAGGGCTAGAGAGAATGAAATTATTGAAACTGATAACATTAATGAAAGTGATGATGAAGACTCTCCCCCTAATAAATATGAATCGCCTGTTATTCCTGAGGGTTATGTTTTTGAAAAAGAAGCTGCTTTAGCTATTTTAGCTTGCAAAGATAGATACGAGCTCAAGAGGTTATTAGCTAAATGGAAGCAGCAATCTCTTAATGCTAATGAAACCTGACCCTGCTTTTGCTACTTCACCTATCTGTGTTACTGATAAGGATTATGAATTCTCTATTGATCCTGATATAATTACCTTGGTTGAATCTGATCCTTTTCATGGCTATGAATCTGGAACTGTTGTGGCATATCTTACTAAATTAAATGATATAGCCACCCTGTTCACTAATGATGAGAAATCTCGCTACCTATATATCCTTAAAATATTTCGGTTCTCATTAAAGGGTGATGCTAAGATATGGTTTAATTCTCTTGATCCTGGTTGTGTGCGTAGTCCCCAGGATATGATTTATTACTTCTCTGCTAAATATTTCCCTGCTCAAAAGAAACAAGCTGCTTTAAGGGAAATATATAACTTTGTGCAAATTGAAGGAGAGAGTCTCCCACAAGCTTGGGGGAGGCTTCTCCAATTACTTAATGCTTTGCCTGATCACCCTCTTAAGAAACATGAAATACTTGATATCTTTTATAATGGACTAACCGATGCTTCCAGAGATTACCTGGATAGTTGTGTTGGTTCTGTTTTCAGGGAAAGAACACCGGATGAAGCTGAAATTCTATCGGATAATATGTTGACAAATGAAAATAATTGGACACTTCCTGAGCCAATTCCTGAGTCTATTCCTAAACCAACTCCGAAGAAAAGAGGTGTTCTATTTCTCAGTCCTGAAGATATGCAAGAGGCAAAGAAATCTATGAAAGAAAAAGTTATTAAAGCTGAAGATGTTAAGAATTTACCTCCTATTGAAGAAATACATGGTCTTAATTTACCGCCTATTGAAGAAACATATGATCTTAATCCTTTACCTATTGAAGAAACTCATGGTCTTGATAACCCGACACAGGTAGTAAAGGTAATTTCTCTCTATAAATTTGATGAAGGTGATATTCCTCACTATAAGTCTGCTAGACAATGCTTAGAAGAGTTTGATAATTTTATTGTCAAACAAGAAAACTTCAATGCTTATTTTGGTAGACAATTGAAATATAATTCTGATACGCTTGAATACTTGGGTGATTATATGTCTAGAGTTAAAGGTGAACTTAAACTCATTACTAAACATGCTTCCATGGTTACCACTCAAGTAGAACAAGTACTTAAAGCTCAGAATGATTTGCTCAATGAATTAAATAGTAAGAATAATGATCATGTTGTTAGAGTGGCTACTAGAACTGGTAAAATGACTCAGGAACCTTTGTATCCTGAAGGCCACCCTAAGAGAATTGAACAAGATTCTCAGAGAAATAATATTGATGCACCTAGTCCTTCTGAAAAGAAGAAAAAGAAAAATGATAGGACTTTGCATGCTCCCTCACTATTGCTGAACCACCTGAGAATCCAAATGATATATCTATTTCTGATGATGAAACACAATCTGGTAATGAACATGAGCCTAGTGATAATATTAATGAAGATGTTCATGATGATGCTCAACCTAGTAATAACAATGATGTAGAAATTGAACCTGCTATTGATCTTGATAACCCACAATCAAAGAATCAACGTTATGATAAGAGAGATTTTGTTGCTAGGAAACATGGTAAAGAAAGAGAACCATGGGTTCAGAAACCCATGCCTTTTCCTCCTAAACCATCCAAGAAAAAAGATGATGAGGATTTTGAGCGCTTTGCTGAAATGATTAGACCTATCTTCTTGCGTATGCGATTAACTGATATGCTCAAAGTGAATCCTTATGCCAAGTATATGAAAGATATTGTTACTAATAAAAGAAAGATACCGGAAGCTGAAATTTCCACCATGCTTGCTAACTATACTTTTAAGGGTGGAATACCTAAGAAACTAGGAGATCCAGGAGTACCAACTATACCATGCTCCATTAAAATAAACTATGTTAAAACTGCTTTATGTGATCTTGGAGCCGGTGTTAGTGTTATGCCTCTCTCTTTATATCGTAGACTTGACTTGAATAAGTTGACACCTACTGAAATATCTTTGCAAATGGCTGATGAATCAACTGCTATACCTGTTGGTATTTGTGAGGATGTGCCTGTTGTGGTTGCAAACGTTACTATTTTAACGGACTTTGTTATTCTTGATATTCTCGAGGACGATAGTATGTCTATTATTCTTGGAAGACCCTTTTTGAATACTGCAGGGGCTGTTATTGATTGCAACAAAGGCAATGTCACTTTTCATGTTAATGGTAATGAGCATACGGTACACTTTCCGAGGAAACAACCTCAAGTCCACAGTATCAACTCTATTGGAAAAATTCCATCGATTATTTTTGGAGGTTTTGAATTTCCTCTTCCTACTGTCAAGAAGAAATATGATATTCTTATTATTGGGGATGTGCATATCCCGGTTGAGGTAACATAGTGTTATTCAAAATTTCTCCGGTTCTATGTTATTCGGAATGAGTTTGTTAACAAGACCTGATCAACCTTGTTAGTGGATTCCTTTTGATGAGCATGAGATGGATGCAACTAGAAGGCACAACCTTCTGTACCCTCCTTTTACTTTCTGTTATTTAGTTGAAATAAAGTAAAAATAGTATTTTCCTGTCTGTTTCCTGAATTATCCGTGCAATATAAAATACCCCGAAAATAAAAGTTCTCCAAATGCCCTGAAAATGGAATATGATTTTTTCTGGAATATTTGAGAATATCTGGCACTGAGAACACAGCAGGGGGAGCAAGCACCTGGCCACGAGGGTCCAGGGCGCGCCCCCTGCCTCGTGGGCCCATGGTGGCTCCCCTCCACTTATACCTGCACCCACACACTCCTTCTTCCTCCCAAAAAATCACCATCTAGCTCAAGCACGAGTTCTAGCTCATTTTGCTACGATTTTCGATCTCCTTGCTCAAAGCACCTCTCACAAAACTGCTTGGGGAGATTGTTCCTTGGTATGTGACTCCTCCATTGGTCCAATTAGTTTTTGTTCTAGTGCTTTATTCATTGCAAATTTGTGTTGCCTAGGTGACCATGTTCTTGAGCTTGCATGTCAAATTTATATGGTTCCAAGTAGTTCTAATGCATGATATAGGCTCTAGGCACTTGTAGGAGTAGTTGCTATCAATTTTGTTGAGCTTGGTTCATTTTTATTTTGAAGTTACTAAGAATTTCAGAATTTTTCAGAAAATAATGAAGAGATTTTTGAGGGGCTCATCGAGCCGAAGCTCGAAGGAAAAGCAAAGTGAAGAAGCACAGAGGCCCAAATATAATCTGCCTCGCACCGCGGAGGTCCGGCCACGTGAATTGCCTTCCAATGATTTCTTGAGAGCAGCTGGAATTTATGTTGATTTTTATGAATTGGCTGAGAATGCAGGCCTCACCGACTTCCTCCGCGACCAACGCAAACAGTATCTCTTACTCACCAATACTTTTGTGCAAAACTTCTACTATTATCCTAAGGAATCACCTCCTTCAGTAGAGTTTCATTTATATGATGTGGTTAAGAAGATGCCACTAGATGAATTTTGCAAGATTTGCAAAATACCTTTCGAGGGTAGTTTAGATGAACCACATCGTAAAGATGTGGATGGGTTTATTGACACTATCACTGTAGGGGAAACTAGGAAGGTTTCCGATGCAAGAATCACTAGCATACATTTTCCTGTTTTATGCTACTTTGCCATATTTGCTAGTCGTTGCTTAATTGGTCGCGGAAACTATGGAAACCTTAGTGTTCCTGATATTATCATTTTGTTCCATGGTTTATTCTGCGATAACACTGTTAGTATGGGCGGCATTATTGCTAAACGGTTAAGTTTGAACCATACAAAGGGTCCCATCTTTGGAGGTACTTATGCTCACGCCTTGCTGCACACTATAACATACCTATTAGGCACTATGAAAAAGAAGAAAAATTGCTTCCCACTGCTCATTTAGATTATAAGAGTATGGTAGCGCATGACTTTATTGTTAAGAATAGGGAAGGAGCGCTTAAATACAAATTGTTCTTTGATAAACATCACCCTGAGACTATTACCTTGCCTGCTCCCTCCTTGTTTAATTTATCTGAAGGTCCGTATCTCGTTCCGTTGGCGACCACTCACGCCTACCGGAACCCTACACCAGCCACGGAGCTGGAACCACAATTTGAACCTCCACGACAGTCTAATTACCAGTGGGATCCGGAGATGATTTCCAACCAGTGGCAATCAGAGTCTTCTTCATCTCAGTACGACCCCGGCTACAACTATGGATATCCGCCAGGCCATCCGTGGCAATAAACCAACTTAGGCCAAAAGCCTAAGCTTGGGGGAGTACGTATTTCTCACCGACATTACATTTATGTTCACACACTCATTGCTAGATGTCGGTGCTCATACTCTTTCACTGTAATATCCAGCTAGTTTATTTTCTTTTTCTTACTTTCTTCTTGTGTGTTTAATAAACCTTAAGAAAAACAAAAACAAAATTAGTGTAGCTTTTAGTTAGTTTACTTTTCTTGCTGTAGTAGTAAAAATTAAAAAGAAAACCCAAAAAGATTTCTCGTTCTTCTTTTGCTTGTTGGGAGCTTTCCCGTGTAAATAGTTTTATTTCTTTTCTTTTCTTTGGGGGTCGATAGGAGAAGACCATGATTAAATTGTTGAAGTGGCTCTTATATGCATTATTGTTGACTTAACCAAGAGCCCATATTGCCTTGTCTTCTCCTGTTTATTGAATGCTCGCAGATTCCAGCTTAGTCCAATGCACGTGCACTCTTATTATTTTCACATCGTTCGGTCGTGCAAGTGAAAGGCAATTATGACGATATATGATGGACTGACTGAGATGAGAGAAGCTGGTATGAACTCGACCTCTCTTGTTTTTGTAAATATGATTAGTTCATCGTTCCTGATTCAGCCTATTATGAATAAACATGTTTGCAATGACAATTAGAGATCATAGTTGCTTATGCCATGCTTGATTAGCTATGAGTTATAATGGTTTACCTTGCGTGCCGACATGCTATTAAAATGGTTGTGATGTGGTATAGTGGGGTGGTATCCTCCTTTGAATGATTTAAGTGACTTGACTTGGCACATGTTCACACATGTAGTTGAAACAAAATCAACATATCCTTCACGATATTTATGTTCATGGTGGATTATATCCTACTCATGCTTGTACTCAATGTTTATTAATTTTAATGCATGTTCATGACTGTTGTCGCTCTCTAGTTGGTCGCTTCCCAGTCTTTTGCTAGCCTTCACTTGTACTAAGCGGGAATACTGCTTGTGCATCCAATCCCTTAAACCCCAAAGTTATTCCATATGAGTCCACTATACCTTCCTATATGTGGTATCTACCTGTCGTTCCAAGTAAATTTGTATGTGCCAAACTCTAAACCTTCAAATGAAATTCTGTTTTGTATGCTCGAATAGCTCATGTATCAACTAGGGATGTCCTTATCTTCCATGTTAGGCGGGTTATTCTCAAGAGGAGTGGACTCCGCTCCTCACTCACGAGAAAATGGCTGGTCAGCGGGATGCCCAGTCCCATGCTTTATGCAAATCAAATCAAAATAATTACAAACAAAACTCCCCCTGGGACTGTTGTTAGTTGGAGGCACTCGTTGTTTCGAGCAAGCCATGGATTGATGCTTGTTGGTGGAGGGGGAGTATAAGCTTTACCATTCTGTTTGGGAACCGCCTATAATGTGTGTAGCATGGAAGATATCGCCATCTCTTGGTTGTTATGTTGACAATGAAAGTATGCCGCTCAAAATATTATTTATCTCTATTTCAAAACCGAGCTCTGGCACCTCTACAAATCCCTGCTTCCCTCTGTGAAGGGCCTATCTATTTACTTTTATGTTGAGTCATCACCCTCTTATTAAAAAGCACTAGCTGGAGAGCACTGCTGTCATTTGCATCCATTACAATTAATTTATATTGGGTATGACTATGACTGGATCTCTTTTACCATGAATTACAATGTCTGGTCAGTCCTTGATCTTTAAAGGTGCTCTGCATTTATGTTTTGCGGTCTCAGAAAGGGCTAGCGAGATACCATCCTGTTGTATCATATTATGATTGTTTTGAGAAAGTGTTGTCATCCGAGATTTATTATTATTGCTCGCTAGTTGATTATGCCATTGATATGAGTAAACATGAGACCTAAGAGTTATTGTGAATGTGGTTAGTCATAATCTTTGATGAAAACTTGAATGCTGGCTTTACATATTTACAACAACAAGAGCAAACAGAGTTTGTAAAAGTTTTTCTTTATCACTTTCAGTTTATCAACTGAATTGCTTGAGGACAAGCAAAGGTTTAAGCTTGGGGGAGTTGATACGTCTCTGTCGTATCTACTTTTCCAAACACTTTTGCCCTTGTTTTGGACTCTAACTTGCATGATTTGAATGGAACTAACCCGGACTGACGCTGTTTTCAGCAGACTTTCCATGGTGTTATTTATGTGCAGAAACAAAAGTTCTAAGAATGACCTGAAACTCCACGGAACGTATGTTTGGAAAATATTAAAAATACTGGAAGAAGAATCCACGTCAGGGGGGCCACCACCTGTCCACGAGGGTGGAAGGCGCGCCCCTGCCTCGTGGGCCCCCTGACGCTCCACCGACCTCAACTCCAACTCCATATATTCACTTTCAGGGAGAGAAAAATCAGAAAGAAGGATTCATCGCGTTTTACGATACGGAACAGCCGCCAAGCCCTAAAACCTCTCGGGAGGGCTGATCTGGAGTCCGTTCGGGGCTCCGGAGAGGGGAATCCGTCGCCGTCGTCATCATCAACCATCCTCCATCACCAATTTCATGATGCTCACCGCCGTGCGTGAGTAATTCCATCGTAGGCTTGCCGGACGGTGATGGGTTGGATGAGATCTATCATGTAATCGAGTTAGTTTTGTTAGGGTTTGATCCCTAGTATCCACTATGTTCTGAGATTGATGTTGCTATGACTTTGCTATGCTTAATGCTTGTCACTAGGGCTCGAGTGCCATGATTTCAGATCTGAACCTATTATGTTTTCATGAATATATGTGAGTTCTTGATCCTATCTTGCAAGTATATAGTCACCTACTATGTGTTATGATCCGGCAACCCCGAAGTGACAATAATCGGGACCACTCCCGGTGATGACCATAGTTTGAGGAGTTCATGTATTCACTATGTGTTAATGCTTTGTTCCGGTACTCTATTAAAAGGAGGCATTAATATCCCTTAGTTTCCGTTAAGACCCCGCTGCCACGGGAGGGTAGGACAAAAGATGTCATGCAAGTTCTTTTCCATAAGCACGTATGACTATATTCGGAATACATGCCTACATTACATTGATGAATTGGAGCTAGTTCTGTGTCACCCTATGTTATGACTGTTACATGATGAACCGCATCCGGCATAATTCTCCATCACCGATCCAATGCCTACGAGCTTTTCACATATTGTTCTTCGCTTATTTACTTTTCCGTTGCTACTGTTACAATCACTACAAAACACCAAAAATATTACTTTTGCTACTGTTACTTTCGTTACCGTTACCACTACTATCATACTACTTTGCTACTAAATACTTTGCTGCAGATATTAAGTTATCCAGGTGTGGCTGAATTGACAACTCAGTTGCTAATACTTGAGAATATTCTTTGGCTCCCCTTGTGTCGAATCAATAAATTTGGGTTGAATACTCTACCCTCGAAAACTGTTGCGATCCCCTATACTTGTGGGTTATCAGTATGTTACTTGCCCGAGATTCGATCGTCGGTATCTTCATACCTAGTTCAATATCGTTACCGGCAAGTCTCTTTACTCGTTCCGTAATACATCACCTTGTGACTAGTTCCTTAGTCGGTTGCTTGCAAGCTTATGATGTGTATTAACGAGAGGGCCAGAGATACCTCTCTGATACTCGGAGTGACAAATCATAATCTCGATCTATGCCAACTCAACAAACACCTTTGGAGATACCTGTAGAGCATCTTTATAATCATCCAGTTACGTTGTGACATTTGATAGCACACAAGGCATTCCTCAGGTATCCGGGAGTTGCATAATCTCATAGTCGAAGGAATATGTATTTGACATGAAGAAAGCAATAGCAATAAAACTGAACGATCATTATGCTAAGCTAACGGATGGGTCTTGTCCATCACATCATTATCCTAATGATGTGATCCCGTTATCAAATGACAACTCATGTCCATGGTTAGGAAACCTTAACCATCTTTAATCAACGAGCTAGTCTAGTAGAGGCTCACTAGGGGCATGGTGTTTGTTTATGTATTCACACATGTATTAAGGTTTCCGATCAATACAATTCTAGCATGAATAATAAACCTTTTATCATGAATAAGGAAATATAAAATAACAACTTTATTATTGCCTCAAGGGCATATTTCCTTCACGATGACCATCGGCGAGGCACCTGCCCATTACATGGACATGGTGGGAGGAGTAATTCTGGGAGGCGCAAGCCGACGCCCCCTACAACCACCACTTCATCCAAGAGCGCATGCATGCAGTGGAGCAGCTTGCCGCCGGCAGGGCAGACGCGTCGGACACGGACCTGGCGAAGCAGGAGGCGCTGCTTGAGTCCTACCGCTCCGCCTGCGAGATCCGCCTCTCCAGCTGGCGGTACCACCAGTGGGTGGCGAAGGTGGCGGCCGCCTACAAGGAGTGCGATGATGTGGGCAAGGCGGTGTTCGGTGAGACCAACGGCAAGGAGGAGGACATCGCCGAGGCCGCACCCTGCCGCAACGACCACAAAGTCGGCACATCCGCGGGCGCCGCCGACAGCAAGGAAGAGTAGTGCACAGTAGGTCACCGCCTCTCTGGTCCCAGGAAGGCCACCGCTACTCCCCTCCCATCGACGTCAAGCTTTGTCGACTTAGCATCGACAGTCGATTAGTCACTTGGCGGCGATGTTGAGGCGGACAGCTTCACTTCTCGGGTCTCCAGGGGCGGAGATTACGGAGGTGGAGCTGGAGAGCGCCGAGGCGGAGCTGTAGAAGGCGAAACTTTAGTTCTTGGGGCTCATGGTCGTTCACGTAGGTAGGAATATTACAGAATCTTCCATATTGGTTTTTTCTGGGTTTTCTAATTTTTTTACTATTTCCCTTTTTCTACTTCATTTACAAGTTTACTATTTTTCAAAAAGTTTCGACAACTCCAAAAAATGTACGTGCTTTCAAAATTGTTTATGACTTCCAAAATTTCTTTGGAAAATTCAAAGTTTGTTCAGAAAATCGGGAAATTTTCTACTCCCTCAGTTCCTAAATATAAGTCTTTTTAGAGATTGCACTACAAACTACATACGGATGTATATAGACATATTTTAGAGTGTAGATTCACTCATTTTGCTTCGTATGTACTCCCTCCATTCCTTTATATAAGGCATATTTTTTTTGATAAAATTCTAGAATGTAAAGTGCATTTCTTCTAATTCCACATAATTCCCTTGTTAGCCCTCCAAGAAAAAGGAAAATATCACTCTCCTGATTGTCTGTATCTTTCCTTGTAGCAAAATAAGGAAATTATCTCTCTGTCGATTGTATGTATCTCTTACTTTCCTGGTTTACTTGCAACTAACAAACAATTTTTCCAAGGGTAATTTCGTCCTAACATGTCTATAATTATGTGCCTTGGTCGTCATGCTGAAGATAATACACCCTACATAAAGGAACGGAGGGAGTAGTTCATAGTGGAATCTCTACAAAGACTTATATTTAGAAACCGAGGGAGTAGTTTTAAAAACTCTATGGATTTATTAATTTGTTCTAGAAATTTCAAAAAATGTTCAAGATTTTAAAATTTTGTTTGGATATTTCATATTTTATTCGGGGTTTCAAAAAAATATTTGCAAATTTCAAAATATGTTCTTAATATCAGACAATATTCACAACTGTTATAAAAACTAACTAAAAGAGATAGGAAAAAATAGAATCGCTGCATTCATTTTTGAGAAGAAACCGAATCCCAATTTTTTTAGGTGGAACCGAATCCCAAATAGTGTTGTCGCTACAGTTCCTTGCTGATAGGCCAGCCCACTTGATAACACCTATGCAAAAGGCCAACAACTCGACGCAGAGAGCGTTATATAGGAAGTCCCATCATTATGACCGAACGAGCACATTGTAGGTGGTATACTCTGAAAGCATTTCCCATCGGTTTGGGTAAGTCCGGTTTTTCTTATTTAGCTTTTAGTATGTAATTTCTATTTTAGTTATTAGTTTTTTCTTAAAAATATGTTTCCATTTCTATTTTTGGTTTCTCTTCCCTTTTACTTTTCTCTTTTCACTTCTTATTTTCTTATTTATAAATTATTGGTTTTTATTTTTTATTCATATTCGTGAATTTGTTAAAATTCATGAATATTTTGAATTCACCAACATTTTTAAAATTCTAGAATATATTGTTTAAATTAGTGAATTTTTTGACTTAGTGACTTTTAGAGAAAAGATGAATAGTATATTGGTTTTCATTAACATTTTTCCCAATCATGAATATTTTATGAATTTTCCCGACATTGTTTGAATATGTACATTTTTAAATTTTTCAATGCGCCGCTCTATCTGGAAACAAGAGGTCTCGACGGCGTCAACACTTAGGACATGGTCCGGCCTCCCGCATGAGCTCCTACATATCGCCATGGACGGCCTTGCGAACCCTGCATACCACGCTCGCTTTCGAGTGGTGTGTCATTCATTGCGTTTGCTCCCTTCTCCGTTCAAGCTACCTATGGTTGTGCTCTTGGTAGGATTCATGTTGCTCTGCTTACAAAGGGTCCACCCCTTCATGAAGCACGAATGTTGCATCGGCTCCACCGATGGCTTCCTTGCTATCAACACCACCAATGATCGAAAAAGGCACACCTACAAGCCGATTAACCCTTGCTCAATGACGATGGTGGAACTCTGGGAGCTCGATGCAATCATTCGCAATGTTGTTCTCTGAGACGTTTGAAATCAACAAGGTGCTCATGCAGTTGGGCCTCGATGTCGGTTGTCTCATAGCTAGGATTAGTGAAATTATTGTATCTTTTTTGTTCCAATGAAATTATGAATCACATGTCCTCAATGTATATGTAAAGTTTCATTAAATAATACAATAATTTATAGTCTACACAACCACATAGATCAAATTCTGGCCATAAATACAACAAATAGAAGTCCTTTTATAGAGGAAAGAGAGGAGCCCCGACCCACCTCTAACCAATGGGACCTTGTCTTCTGAGTGAAATGTTGGGGAACGTAGTAATTTCAAAAAAAATCCTATGCACACGCAAGATCATGGTGATGCATAGCAACGAGAGGGGAGAGTGTTGTCCACGTACCCTCGTAGACCGAAAGCGGAAGCGTTATGACAACGCGGTTGATGTAGTCGTACGTCTTCGCGATCGACCGATCCTAGTACCGAATGTACGGCACCTCTGCGACATGCACACGTTTAGCTCGGTGACGTCCCACGAACTCACGATCCAGTAGAGCTTCGAGGGAGAGCTTCGTCAGCACGACGGAGTGATGACGGTGATGATGAAGTTACCGGTGCAGGGCTTCGCCTAAGCACTACGATGATATGACCGAGGTGGATTATGGTGGAGGGGGGCACCGCACACGGCTAAGAGATCAATGATCAACTTGTGTGTCTATGGGGTGCCCCCTCCCCCGTATATAAAGGAGTGGAGGAGGGTAGGGGCCGGCCCTCTCTATGGCGCGCCCTAGGAGAGTCCTACTCCCACCGGGAGTAGGATTCCCCCCCCCCCTTCCCTAGTTGGAGTAGGAGAGGAAGGGAAGGAGGAGTAGGAGAGAAGGAAAGGCCCCCCCCAACCTATTCCAATTCGGCCTCCTGTCCAAGGGGGGCGCACCAGCCACTTGTGGGCTCGTGTGCTTCCTTCTTATGGCCCATAAGGACCATAACTTCTCCCGGGAGGTTCCGGTAACCTCCTAGTACTCCGAGAAAATGCCCGAACCACTCGAAACCTTTCCAATGTCCGAATATAGCCTTCCAATATATCGATCTTTACGTCTCGACCATTTCGAGACTCCTCATCATGTCCGTGATCTCATCCGGGACTCCGAACAACCTTCGGTACATCAAATCACATAAACTCATAATACCGATCGTCACCAAACGTTAAGCGTGCTGACCCTACGGGTTTGAGAACTATGTAGACGTGACCGAGACACCTCTCCGGTCAATAACCAATAGCGGAACCTGGATGCTCATATTGGCTCCTACAAATTCTACGAAGATCTTTATCGGTCAAACCGCATAACAACATACGTTGTTCCCTTTGTCATCGGTATGTTACTTGCCCGAGATTCGATCGTCGGCATCTTAATACCTAGTTCAATCTCGTTACCGGCAAGTCTATTTACTCGTTCTGTAATGCATCATCCCGCAACTAACTCATAGTCACATTGCTTGCAAGGCTTATAGTGATGTGCATTACCGAGAGGGCCCAGAGATACCTCTCCGACAATCGGAGTGACAAATCGTAATTTCAATCTATGCCAACTCAACAAGTACCATCGGAGACACCTGTAGAGCACCTTTATAATCACCCAGTTACGTTGCGACGTTTGGTAGCACACAAAGTGTTCCTCCGGTATTCGGGAGTTGCATAATCTCATAGTCATAGGAACATGTGTAAGTCATGAAGAAAGCAATAGCAACATACTAAACGATCAAGTGTTAAGCTAACGGAATGGATCAAGTCAATCACATCATTCTCTAATGATGTGATCCCGTTAATCAAATGACAACTCATGTCTATGGCTAGGAACCTTAACCATCTTTGATTCAACGAGCTAGTCAAGTAGAGGCATACTAGTGACACTCTGTTTGTCTATGTATTCACACATGTACTAAGTTTCCGGTTAATACAATTCTAGCATGAATAATAAACATTTATCATGATATAAGGAAATATAAATAACAACTTTATTATTGCCTCTAGGGCATATTTCCTTCAGTCTCCCACTTGCACTAGAGTCAATAATCTAGTTCACATCACCATGTGATTTAACACCAATAGTTCATATCACCATGTGATTAACACCCATAGTTCACATCGCCATGTGACCAACACTCAAAGGGTTTACTAGATTCAGTAATCTTAGTTCACATCGCCATGTGATTAACACCCAAAGAGTACTAAGGTGTGATCATGTTTTGCTTGTGAGAGAAGTTTAGTCAACGGGTCTGCCATATTCAGATCCATATGTATTTTGCAAATTTCTATGTCAACAATGCTCTGCACGGAGCTACTCTAGCTAATTGCTCCCACTTTCAATATGTATCTAGTAGAGACTTAGAGTCATCCGGATCAGTGTCAAAGCTTGCATCGACATAACTCTTTACGACGAACCTTTTGTCACCTCCATAATCGAGAAACATATCCTTATTCCACTATGGATAATTTTGACCACTATCCAGTGATCTACTCCTAGATCACTATTGTACTCCCTTGCCAAACTCAGTGTAGGGTATGCAATAGATCTGGTACACAGCATGACATACTTTATAGAACCTATGGCTGAGGCATAGGGAATGACTTTCATTCTCTTTCTATCTTCTGCCGTGGTCGGGCTTTGAGTATTACTCAATTTCACACCTTGCAACACGGGCAAGAACTCTTTCTTTGACTGTTCCATTGTGAACTACTTCAAAATCTTATCAAGGTATGTACTCATTGAAAAAACTTATCAAGCGTCTTGATCTATCTCTATTGATCTTGATGCTCAATATGTAAGCAGCTTCACCGAGGTCTTTCTTTGAAAAACTCCTTTCAAATACTCCTTTATGCTTTCCAGAAAATTCTACATTATTTCCGATCAACAATATGTCATTCACATATACTTATCAGAAATATTGTAGTGCTCCCACTCACTTTGTTGTAAATACACGCTTCACCGCAAGTCTGTATAAAACTATATGCTTTGATCAACTCATCAAAGCGTATATTCCAACTCCGAGATGCTTGCACCAGTCCATAGATGGATCGCTGGAGCTTGCACATTTTGTTAGCACCTTTAGGATCGACAAAACCTTCTGGTTGCATCATATACAACTCTTCTTTAAGAAATCCATTAAGGAATGTAGTTTTGACATCCATTTGCCAGATTTCATAAAATGTGGCAAATTGCTAACATGATTCGGACAGACTTAAGCATCGCTACGAGTGAGAAAATCTCATCGTAGTCAACACCTTGAACTTTGTCAAAAACCTTTTTCGACAAGTCTAGCTTTGTAGATAGTAACACTACTATCAGCGCATGTCTTCCTCTTGAAGATCCATTTATTTTCTATGGTTTGCCGATCATCGGGCAAGTCAACCAAAGTCCACACTTTGTTCTCATACATGGATCCCATCTCACATTTCATGGCCTCAAGCCATTTTGCGGAATCTGGGCTCGTCATCGCTTCCTCATAATTCGTAGGTTCGTCATGGTCAAGTAACATGACCTCCATAACAGGATTACCGTACCACACTCGTGCGGATCTCACTCTGGTTGACCTACGAGGTTCGGTAGTAACTTGATCTGAAGTTACATGATCATCATCATTAGCTTCCTCACTAATTGGTGTAGGAGTCACAGGAACAGATTTCTGTGATGAACTACTTTCCAATAAAGGGAGCAGGTACAGTTACCTCATCAAGTTCTACTTTCCTCCCACTGACTTCCTTTGAGAGAAACTCCTTCTCTAGAAAGGATCCATTCTTAGCAACGAATGTCTTGTCTTCGGATCTGTGATAGAAGGTGTACCCAACTGTCTCCTTTGGGTATCCTATGAGGACACATTTCTCCGATTTGGGTTTGAGCTTATCAGGATGAAACTTTTTCACATAAGCATCGCAACCCAAAACTTTAAGAAACAACAACTTTGGTTTCTTGCCAAACCACAGTTCAAATGGTGTCGTCTCAACGGATTTAGATGGTGCCCTATTTAATGTGAATGCAACTGTCTCTAATACATAACTCCAAAACGATAGTGGTAAATCGGTAAGAGACATCATAGATTGCACCATATCTAATAAAGTACGGTTACGATGTTCGGACACACCATTACGCTGTGGTATTCTAGGTGGCGTGAGTTGCGAAACTATTCCACATTGTTTCAAATGAAGACCAAACTCGTAACTCAAATATTCTCCTCCACAATCAGATCATAGAAACTTTATTTTCTTGTTACGATGATTTTCCACTTCACTCTGAAATTATTTGAACTTTTCAAATGTTTCAGATTTATGTTTCATCAAGTAGATATACCCATATCTGCTCAAATCATCTGTGAAGGTCAGAAAATAACGATACCTGCCGCGAGCCTCAACACTCCTCGGACTGCATACATCAGTATGTATTATTTCCAACAAGTCTGTTGCTCGCTCCATTTTTCCGGAGAACGGAGTCTTAGTCATCTTGCCCATGAGGCATGGTTCGCAAGCATCAACTGATTCATAATCAAGTGATTCCAAAAAGCCCATTAGCATGGATTTTCTTCATGCGCTTTACATCAATATGACCTAAACGGCAGTGCCACAAATAAGTTGCACTATCATTATTAACTTTGCATCTTTTGGCTTCAATATTATGAATATGTGTATCACTACGATCGAGATTCAATAAACCATTAACCTTGGGAGTATGACCATTGAAGGTTTTATTCATGTAAACAGAACAACAATTATTCGCTGACTTTAAATGAATAACCGTATTGCAATAATCATGATCAAATCATATTCATGCTTAACGCAAACACCAAATAACATTTATTTAGGTTCAACACTAATCCCGAAAGTATAGGGAGTGTGCGATGATGATCATATCAATCTTGGAACCACTTCCAACACACATCGTCACTTCACCCTTAACTAGTCTCTGTTCATTCTGCAACTCCCGTTTCGAGTTACTAATCTTAGCAACTAAACTAGTATCAAATACTGAGGGGTTGCTATAAACACTAGTACACATCAATAACATGTATATCAAATATACCTTTGTTCACTTTGCCATCCTTCTTATCCGCCAAATACTTGGGGCGGTTCTGCTTCCAGTGACCAATCCCTTTGCAGTAGAAGCACTTAGTCTCAGGCTTAGGTCCAGACTTGGGCTTCTTCTTTTAAGCAGCAACTTGCTTGCCATTCTTCTTGAAGTTCCCCTTTTTCTCTTTGCCCTTTTCTTGAAACTAGTGGTCTTGTCAACCATCAACACTTGATGATTTTCTTGATTTCTACCTTCGTCGATTTCAGCATCACGAAGAGCTTGGGTATCGTTTCCGTTATCCCTTGCATATTATAGTTCATCATGAAGTTCTAGTAACTTGGTGACAGTGACTAGAGAACTCTGTCAATCACTATCTTATCTGGAAGATTAACTCCCACTTGATTCAAGTGATTGTATTACTCAGCCATTCTGAGCAGATGCTCACTAGCTGAGCAATTCTCCTCCATCTTGTAGGCAAAGTGCTTGTTAAAGGTCTCATACCTTTCATCATGGGCATGAGTCTGAAATACTAATTTCAACACTTGGAACATCTCATATGCTCCATGGCGTTAAAACGTCTTTGAAGCCCCGATTCTAAGCCGTAAAGCATGGTGCACTAAACTATCAAGTAGTCATCATATCGAGCTTGCCAAACGTTCACAACGTCTGCATCTGCTCCTGCAATCAGTCTGTCACCCAGCGGTGCATCAAGGACATAATTCTTCTGTGCAGCAATGAGGATAATCCTCAGATCACGGATCCAATCCGCATCATTGCTACTAACATCTTTCAACTTAGTTTTCTCTAGGAACATATCAAAAATAAAACAGGGGAGCTAAACGCGAGCTATTGATCTACAACATAGATATGCTAATACTGCCATGACTAAGTTCATGATAAATTTAAAGTTCAGTTAATCATATTACTTAAGAACTCTCACTTAGATAGACATCCCTCTAGTCATCTAAATGATCACGTGATCCAAATCAACTAAACCATGTCCGATCATCACGTGAGATGGAATAGTTTTCAATGGTGAACATCAGTATGTTGATCATATCTACTATATGATTCATGCTCGACCTTTTGGTCTCCAGTGTTCTGAGGCCATATCTGCATATGCTAGGCTCGTCAAGTTTAACCCGAGTATTCTGCGTGTGCAAAACTAGCTTGCACCCGTTGTATGTGAACGTAGAGCTTATCACACCCGATCATCACGTGGTGTCTCGGCACGATGAACTTTCGCAACGGTGCATACTCAGGGAGAACACTTATACCTTGAAATTTAGTGAGAGATCATCTTATAATGCTATCGTCGAACTAAGAAAAATAAGATGCATAAAGGATAAACATCACATGCAATCAATATAAGTGATATGATATGGCCATCATCATCTTGTGCCTTTGATCTCCATCTCCAAGGCACCATCATGATCACCATCGTCACCGGCGCGACACCTTGATCTCCATCATAGCATCGTTGTCGTCTCGCCAACTATTGCTTCTACGACTATCGCTACCGCTTAGTGATAAAGTAAAGCAATTACATGGCGATTGCATTTCATACAATAAAGCGACAACCATATGGCTCCTGCCAGTTGCCGATAACTTTGTTACAAAACATGATCACCTCATACAATAAAATTTAGCATCATGTCTTGACCATATCCCATCACAACATGCCCTGCAAAAACAAGTTAGACGTCCTCTACTTTGTTGTTGCAAGTTTTACGTGGCTGCTACGGGCTAAGCAAGAACCGTTCTTACCTACGGATCAAAACCACAACGATATTTCATCAAGTATGTGATGTTTTAACCTTCAACAAGGACAGGGCGTAGCCATACTCGATTCAACTAAAGTTGGAGAAACTGACACCCGCCAGCCACCTGTGTGCGAAGCACGTCGGTAGAACCAGTCTCGCGTAAGCGTACGCGTAATGTCGGTCTGGGCCGCTTCATCCAACAATACCGCCGAATCAAAGTATGACATGCTGGTAAGCAGTATGACTAGTATCGCCCACAACTCACTTGTGTTCTACTCGTGCATATAACATCTACGCATAAACCTGGCTCGGATGCCACTGTTGGGGAATGTAGTAATTTCAAAAAAAATCCTACGCACAGGCAAGATCATGGTGATGCATAGCAACGAGAGGGGAGAGTGTTGTCCACGTACCCTCGTAGACCAAAAGCGGAAGCGTTATGACAACGCGCTTGATGTAGTCGTACGTCTTCATGATCTACCGATCCTAGTACCGAATGTACGGCACCACCGCGATCTGCACACGTTCAGCTCGGTGACGTCCCACGAACTCACGATCCAGTAGAGCTTCGAGGGAGAGCTTCGTCAGCACGACGGCGTGATGACGGTGCTGATGAAGTTACCGGCGCAAGGCTTCGCCTAAGCACTACGACGATATGACCGAGGTGGATTATGGTGGAGGGGGGCACCGCACACGGCTAAGAGATCAATGATCAACTTGTGTGTCTATGGGGTGCCCCCTCCCCCGTGTATAAAGGAGTGGAGGAGGGGAGCGGCCCTCTCTATGGCGTGCCCTAGGGGAGTCCTACTCCCACCGGGAGTAGGATTCCCCCCCCCCCTTCCCTAGTTGGAGTAGGAGAGGAAGGGAAGGAGGACTAGGAGAGAAGGAAAGGGGGCCTGCCCCCCCAAACCTATTCCAATTCGGCCTCCTGCCCAAGGGGGGTGCACCAGCCCCTTGTGGGCTGGTGTGCTTCCTTCTTATGGCCCATAAGGCCCATAACTTCTCCCGGTAGGTTCCGGTAACCTCCCGGTACTCCGAAAAAATGCCCGAACCACTCGAAACCTTTCCGATGTCCGAATATAGCCTTCCAATATATCGATCTTTACGTCTCGACCATTTCGAGACTCCTCGTCATGTTCGTGATCTCATCCGGGACTCCTAACAACCTTCGATACATCAAATCACATAAACTCATAATACCGATCTTCACCAAGTGTTAAGCGTGCGGACCCTACGGGTTCGGGAACTATGTAGACATGACCAAGATACGTCTCCGTTCAATAACCAATAGCGGAACCTGGATGCTCATATTGGCTCCTACATATTCTACGAAGATCTTTATCGGTCAAACCGCATAACAACATACGTTATTCCCTTTGTCATCGGTATGTTACTTGCCCGAGATGCGATCGTCGGTATCTTAATACCTAGTTCAATCTCGTTACCGGCAAGTCTCTTTACTCGTTCTGTAATGCGTCATCCCGCAACTAACTCATTAGTCACATTGCTTGCAAAGCTTATAGTGATGTGCATTACCGAGAGGGCCCAGAGATACCTCTCCGACAATCGGAGTGACAAATCCTAATCTCAATCTATGCCAACCCAACAAGTACCATCGGAGACACCTGTAGAGCATCTTTATAATCACCCAGTTATGTTGTGATGTTTGGTAGCACACAAAGTGTTCCTCCGGTATTCGGGAGTTGCATAATCTCATACTCATAGGAACATGTATAAGTCATGAAGAAAGCAATAGCAACATACTAAACGATCAAGTGCTAAGCTAACGGAATGGGTCAAGTCAATCACATCATTCTCTAATGATGTGATCCCGTTAATCAAATGACAACTCATGTCTATGGCTAGGAAACTTAACCATCTTTGATTCAACGAGCTAGTCAAGTAGAGGCATACTAGTGACACTCTCTTTGTCTATGTATTCACACATGTACTAAGTTTCCGGTTAATACAATTCTAGCATAAATAATAAACATTTATCATGATATAAGGAAATATAAATAACAACTTTATTATTGCCTCTAGGGCATATTTCCTTCATGAGAACCCAGGTTTAGTTTACTGGATCGGATGGCGGCGGTGTTTCCTTGGTGTCGTTTATCCTTCTTGGAGGCGCCATTTTTGGTGACGAGCTCCTGTTGGCGCTTGTGGCTTTTGTCTTTCCGGTGGGATGCTGATGTGGTGGATGATGGGGTGACAGCTACTGGAGGATATACGCCGAGGCGGCGGCTTTGGATGGCAATGCACCGGCGGCACTATGGGGTTGGTCCGCGACTTTGCACGACATGGGTGGCGACCTGGTGCTACGAGGGTAGTGAGTTCGTTGGCTCTATCGAGGCGATCTGATGGGTCGACCTAGCTGGAAGTCGAGGTGGCGGCCACGGATATTTGGTGGAGCGTTTGTTGCCTGTGGGTGGTCTTCTTGTGTAGCAAGGGCTACAAGGCGCGCGAGCCATGCGGCGCTACGGCTCGCGTGTAGGCAGGGGATGTTGGAGCTGCGGCTCCAGAGCTGAGGGTGTGTGTTTGTTGCGGTTGTGGCCTTGGGTCATGTGGTTGACGATGCTTTGTTGCTTGTGCAATTTTCGGTTTGGTTTTCCTCATAAACTGGGTGCAATGTATCCAAACTGCTTATGTATAGACACTTGTTTATGAGCTTTATATTTAGTAGTTTGGCTGGTATCCATAGCCACTTTTTTCAAATATTTGTTCACAAATTCAAAAAATGTTCAAGAATGTCAAAAAAGGTTCACATTTTTGTCCCCTCTTTCAAATTTGTCCACAAATTAAAAGTTTGGTCCCGTTTACAAAATTTTGTTCAAGAACTAAAAAAATGTTCCCATTTTCAGAATTTGTTCGCAAATGCAAGAAAATGTTACTTACTAAAAAAAATTCAAAAATTGAAGCGTTGTTCACACTTTTCACAAAAAAAAACATCATGTTTGTCAAAAAATAATTGGAATTAAAAAGAATTATTTTGAATTTCAAGAAAGGTTTTGAACAAAATCAATTAATATTCTGATCATCCCCTACATTTACGTCTTAAATGTCCGTGCAGGTTTAAAGAGAGAGACGCCATAGAATTGACCATGTTCAAATGTGTTATGGTTCTGTGAGCATTGAGATGACCGCCGGCTAGGGTGAAATGGAGGATAACCGGCAATACAAATGTGGTTTTTTTTTAAAGGAGGTTAAACCCCCGGCCTCTGCATCAATCAATGCATACAACCATCTTTATTAATTATTCAACAAAGGACTGACAAGAACATACATCAAGCCATCCGAAGCCACCACTCACACCTATAAATTCGATAATGTGGAGTGCTCTCACCCCCCATATCTAAAATCGGTGTCGTCGCTGATCCATCCACATAACGTATCGGAACCAACAGCCGGTGCAGCGGACCTAAAACGCACACCACATGCACACATCACTAGTGGAAAAAAGCCTAGCTATGGCAGGCCAAAAACGGCCTTGCTGGCGTAGACACACGACGCCACTAATATGACGTCATTGCTAAAATGTAGTGGTGGCGTTGGAGGACACGTCAGCAGGATCCTACATTGTGCTAGCGTATCACCAGTCCAGCGCCAGCACTAAGTCCATCATAACTCTGGCATGCCTGCTCGTCCAACGCCAGCAAATGGTTTTTTTGTAATAAAAAAATTACTCATCAACACTAGCTAGCTACTTACTTAATAGATACTACTAGAAACAATATACTCATCAACACTAGGTAGGTACTTAATAGATAATCATTACATAAAGAGGCTCATGAACTCAACAAGTTGATATTAAACTTCACAAAAGTTCACTCAAGTACTCTAGTTACTCGATCATCATCAACTAATAAGATGAGCTAGCTAGCTACTTAAAAAAACTAATCTTCAGCAAGGATTATGCCCAGCTGCATCAGCTTCTTTCTATCTGCCTCTCCTTCTCTTCTGAAATGTTCTGTGTCCATCTTCAGGTCAATCCTCTTACCCCTGAGGCATCTCCTATCCTCCTTCAGTTTATCCCGATCCTCGACGAGCTTATCCCTCTCGTCCCTAAGCTGATTAGTCTCCTGAACGAGTCGAACAGCATCCTTGCGTAGCTCTTTAATCTCCCCCTTTAGATCGCCATTTGCCCCTTGCACGCTCTTGATGACATGCTCAAAAGGGTTTAAGAATTCATTGTTGGCCATGTCCACATTGCACACCGACTCGTTGTTGCCTCCAGAATTGGCCATGACCTACAAACACATCGTGTATATATATGATCAAGATAATATGCAATGTAAAATAGTTCATGTGTTCGAAAGATGCGATTTGTTAATTAAGTAGAATAGAGAAAATTATGAATCTATTTTGATAAATAAGATATAGCAAAAACTGACTTCTATACATACACATATTATCATATATAAGAATAACTTCTGTCAATCACAACAACAAAAAATATATATATATATAGCATCACAATGTCAAACAAGAATTTCCTTAGTGCTGACAAGAACCAAACATAACAATAATAACAAGCAAGTTGATAATAATTCCAATCAAAGTATGGCAAGTGATCTAATACACTTACACAAATTCTACAACCTAACTGATCTATACAGAGGCATGTCAACTTGTCAAGTAAACAAAGGAAATTATGTTCTTTTATGGGAGTAAACAATGGAACCCTGATCTACAATTTTAACAATTTGATTTACATATACCAGTTAAACTATACATAATTTCTACTAAACTTGCTCAGATCCGCCAACGTAGGGGAGACACAACAGCAATCAAACGATTATCACTACAATTTCTGGCCGTTTGGCGTGTCCGCGCGAACAGAGAAGTGGATTTAACCTTGGCGCCGGCGAGGGGCAGCGACGGGGCGGCGACGGCTTTGGCCCAACGGGAGTTGTGTCTAGCTAGCTATGACCGGGTTGGGTTGGGTGTGAAATGAGAGCGAGCGGTGGACTTGGTATTTTACTAGGCCATTGCTGGCGTTGGATAAAATGGCAACGCCATAGCTAATCACAGGCCAAATAAAATGATGGCAAAACAAGCATTATATAATTATATACTATGGCGTGCAAAGAAAAATAACGCCAGCCCTAACAAAATAACTATGTCGTGCAAAGAAAACTAATGTTACCAGTGGTTTCCAGACGGTGAGTGTACATGGGCCAATAGATTTGTGGTGTTTACAAAACAATCAACGCCAGCACTATGCTTGTAAAGCTGGCGTACGGATTTAGCCTACGCCAGCATTATTTGAAAAAATAGTGTTGGCGCGAATGTAAAATGCCGCGCCACCAACGAAACTTGTGGATGGCACTTTTTTCACTAGTGCATTTTAGAAGCCGCCATCATCGTCGGACCGCTGACCCATCTTCAGGAAAGAGATCCGCATCATCCTTGCCAGACCAGTCATCCGTCGGCGCCACCACGGCGCCACCGCCCTGCGCGCATCCATCCAGACGCGAAGAGTCTGGAAGATCTGTCGTGTGTAGCACCTGCCGACCAGGCATGACACAGCGTAGCACCTATAGGCCAGACATGACTTGACATCTCCACCGAAGCTCCGTGCAAGACTTAGCCGCTCCACCTCCTCCTTCTGTCTTCCAGTGTTGCTCCACAAACAATGCTCCTAAGAGAGAAAAGACATCGTAGTACCGCCATCGTCCGATCTGGATGACCAGATCCTAGGATTTCCCCCGAAGCAGGACGAGTGGGTCTGACATAAGTTACACAACGATGCCTTCAACAAGGTAACGGTGCAAAACACCGCCATCACCCGCCATCGACTCGGTTTTCACCGGCAACTCTATACACCCAACTCGTAGCCGAGACTAGATGACGGATCTGAAGATCCAACCACCCAGCCTCAGGCCGACCATCTCCGGCGAAGGAAGTAGCCACCACCGCCACGCCCAGGACCGGAGCCCCCGACGCCCTCGTGTTGCGGGTTGATCCCAGGAGTAGCATGCCGTTGACGGAACAGTATGACGTGTGCAGCCAAGCCCAACCGGGCCCAGATCGGGTGCCCAAGACGCCGTTGTCCCGTCGTCATAGGTCGACGCATGCCTGGTCGCCGTCGCCCCACATCACTGCCTTAGATCTGGAGTAGAGGAACTGCCCAGACCGAGCAAGGCAACACGCCCAGGCCACCGTCGCGAGGGGTTGCGCTGCCCAGCACCTCCGCGTCGCTCCACCGTCCCCCGGTCACAGCCACGGGACCGCCGGCCGAGGTAACCGCCACCTCCAGGGAGCCAGATCGTAGGAGGCCCCATGGACAGCATCGGCAGATTCCCCGGACGAGCAGCCATCCGCGCCTCCGCGCCGCCGCAGTGTGCCACCACAGATCGTGCATGAGTCCCTGCCGCCAGGTCGCGCCGCCGCCGTGTGCCACCACAGATCGTGCATGAGTCCCTGCCGCCAGGTCGCGCCGCCGCCGTGTGCCACCACAGATCGCGCGCGAGTCCCCGCCGCCACACCCAGACGAGAGGAGGAAGAATCCGCCCCCGCGGCCGCCGCCGCCGCACGGGCTTTGCCCGGCGACGCCCTCAGGTGGCGGCGGGAGGAGAAGGACGATGGACGGTGGAGTTGTCGGCGACGGCGGCTAGGGTTTCTCCCGGGCCGCCCGCGCAGGAGCAGCACGGGAGCAACACAAATGTGGTGCGCTATTAAAATAAATGACGTGGACCTATTGAGGTTTTTGAGTCATGGTTATTGAGTTAAGAGAGTGTGTTAATTTTTTTCTTCAGTTACAATGTACGAGCTCTTTTGCATAATACAAAACACCATAAAATTAGGTACGACCCTGGCTGCTGAGGTGGGTCAATAAATTTTTTTTAACGGGCAAAAGATTTGCCACGTATATTAATTAAGAGAGAATAGAGTTTGTGTTACAAACACCCCTTAACATTACACGGAAGAATCACTCCCGGCATGATGGACCCTAGTTTCTTAGCTCCGGCGGCGACCCAAAATGATGCCTCCCTTTTGATGTTGCTAGTTTTCGCCCACCTTGGATTACCCAACTGAACGGAGTACAATTTTTCAGAGAACCGGCTGTGGGCCTGGGATTTGATTTTTTTTAGTGATGTTAAATGTTTTGAAAAAACATTTTTTTGCAAATACCTACACATATTCTCAACGTGTATGCAAAGTTTAATTTGATAATTTGTATGCTGATAGAATTTTGTATACTTTTTAGCATAATTTAGGTGTATAAGAAACAATATTGTTGGTAAACATAAATGGCTACCTGATCCCCGGTCTCCGGACCTAGTTTTGGCAAGTGGACTCAGGTATCAAAAGTATATTCTGAGCAGAGGCCAATTGAAATAATTGCTTATATTATTTTTAAGAAAAGATGACAGAAATGTTATTCAATTCACGCAAAGTAGTACTCCCGTACAAATCACAAGGTAGAAAAGTCCACGCGATGGCGAGAGGTGTCATCCGCATGCCACCTTAAATAAATTCTTCTTAGTGACTAGGCTATGCTCTATGCTGAAGACTCAACATTAATCTTGGCGATTGCCTCTCTTCGCCTCCGCGGAGATGCTCTTCTTCAGAGTCATCTGCCGTGGATGAAATTAGCCAGCTGCAGCTCCACGTACGAAGATCATTTCTTTTAGAAACAACACGACCATCTCCACATGCGAAGATCATTCATCTTGGGAGCTACTTCTTGCCGGCACTTATCTTGGACGACGACGAGGAGGACTTGGAGGAGCGCGCGTACGCGTAGGCGTCCGGTTTGAGGAACAGCTCCTCGAACTGCTTGTGCAGGTCCTCCAGGCTCTCGCTCTCGCCGTCTTCCTGCATGGCATGGCACGGTGGTGAACAATAAATAAGTAGAGTAGTGCTCTGCTCGGTAAGAACCTCCATGATATGATATCAATAAGCAGAGCAGCGGTCCCGTACGTGTGGAGGTGTGTGGTTCATGGCCTCCAGGATGTCTCCCAGTATTTCTCCTGCACCCTGCGTAATTGATGAAAATCTCACCGGCAATATAATGGAGCTAGGGACGTACGTCGGTATATTATTTTATATAAAGGGACTGTTGAAGGAAGAAGAGACATAAACACACCTCGTCATCGCCATCGCTCTCGTAGGCTCCAACGTCGTAGAGGATACGCTTGTTGGGGTCCGACAGAACTGCATGCATGTTCATCAAACCACGTCACCCTCTCTCTATGCTCTCGCCGTCTCTTTCTCGTGGGTACGTTTGCGTACATAAATACATAGAGCCACAAGGGAACACGTATACTGCAGCAAAGCCTCACATTCTACGGTAAGAAGCTCAACGTTGGAATTAAACAGGCGTCCAGAGGAAGATGAACTTACCAGCGTATGCTGCCTGGATCTTCTGGAACCTGGCCTTGGCGGCCTCCGAGCCGCCGGAGCTGCCGCTGCCGCACTTGTCCGGGTGCCATTTCTGTAACCCAACACATTTATTTATCCAATTTAACCAGACAGTACGTCAAACAGAGGAGCCAAAAAAACAGAGAAAAAAAATATCATCTAGCAGAAGAGAACAGAAAAGAGAGCAAAGCATATATAGGAGAGCAGAGGAGGAAAGTAGTGGACGAACGGACCATGGCCAGCTTCCTGTAGGCGCTGCGCAGCTCCGCGTCGGAGCAGTCGCTCGCAACGCCGAGCACGGCGTACAGGCCAACGCCGGCGTCGCTCTTCTCTCCGCAGCCGGCCATTGCAACCCTTGGATGCTCAGTGGCTGCTTGTGTTGTGTGGGTGTGCCTCTCTCTCTCTCTCTCTCGTGGTTGCCTGCTGCAGCTAGCGCATGGCGGCTATCTTATAGGCACGACGAGGCCAGCAAGGTTGGCAGGTCGCCGACGGCGGGGGCCGGGGGGATGTATGTCTATGTCTATGTCACCGTCCCGTCCGCCTCCTCACTTGCACCAGCAACCGGGCACGGGCAGCAACTTGTGCTAGCCTAAGCTAGCCGCAGCTGCCTGCGGTACCTCCGGCCCCCGATATTTTCGTCCGATGGATGTGTGGCCTCGCTTACATCGGCATCGGCATCACTGCATCACCATGTGGCCATTGCTGTTTGTGGCTGTGGTGCGGTTGCTGTCGAGGAGCATCGAATGGTTCTATCTGGTGGCGGGACACATGTTGCCGACTGGTTCGTCACTGCAGCTCAGTGATTTACTCAGGTGGGTGAGTGAGTGAGTGACCCAGTCCTAATTTGGGAACATGCAGCTGGCCCTCTTATGTAAAGAAGAATAAGATGGGAGTAGTATTTAGGGGGTGTTTGGTTCCAGGAACTTTTCTGTGTTGGGACTAAAAAAAGTCCCTAAAAGTCCCTAGCAAACCAAATAAGGGGGACTTTTTTGAGACTTTTTGCTAAAAATCCTTAGAAGCATCACCTTGAGAGTCTTTTTTAAAAAGTCTTAGGGACTAGAAAAAGTCCTAGAACTAGAGAACCAAGGGGGCCGGGCACAAGTCAACGATGTCGGCATGGGAATGGGGGGTCCCTCCCTCCCTCCCAAGGTGCAACTGCAACGTATGGCAGGCCAGGACGTATGAATAGAAAACTACGATATACGTAGTTCAGGTTCACTGAACGTAGTGAGCGAACGTATGCATGCATGCATGTGTGTTGCGCCACCGACTTGCCCTCTTGGGCTCTTATCTTGGCTGCACTGCAGATTAGTTTTATGTATTCTGACCGTGGGGGTATGTTTCTAGTGAAGTAGTACTAATGTCTAGGAAAATGCTCAAACTTTGCATTATAATTTTGCCATGGCCAAATGATCACAACCATTACTGCCTATACAGAACTCTGCTAGACTGCTACCTCTAAAAGGTTACGTATCTACTTTTGAATCACCCCGATGTGCTTAATGATTGCAATTTACTTTACTTCAAGAATTAGTTACTCTGGAATAATAATGGCCACATTTTGGTCTTCTGACGGAGCCTCCGTGGTGTTCCTGCAAATGGCCGGGTCGTGCAGCTTTGGTGCCGATTGGTTCGTGTAGGTGAGGCGGCGGCCCCGGAATCAGTGGTGTGTGTGGTGTTGGCGTCGAGGTTCCTCTGCTTGTGCGATTTTCAGCCCAGTTTTCCTCGTAAACAGGGCATTTGTATGGTTTTGGGCCATGCACGTTTATTATGCAGACCAGGGAAGAACGAACTATTTCTCGCAATATCCAACTCCCATGCATGATGTACCTTTGCTTGTTCCGGTCTAGAATCTCTCTGCCTTTCAAGCAAGATACTCGCTTTGAGAAATTCTTTAGGCCCCGCTTGGATTCCCCTTTCCGGTCATATTCGGCTGGTTTACGATACACGGCTGGACTGGTCGTTTCGTTTCCAGGCGGAAAAAACAAGCTGTGACTGGTAATTTATACGTACATCTGTAAAATAAATACAGGGGTAGTAATTTACACCCATTCCAAGCAGGGCCTTACAAAGAATGTAACTGTAAGGGTCCCGATCTAGATCTGAGGAGAGGTTAGGAGGGGAAGGAGGACGAAGGAGGCCGGAGGAGAAGATCAGCTTCTCTTAATCAATGTTGATACAATAATTCTCGATACCCACTCTCTCTCTCTCTCAGCCACGCCTAGTAATACCCGCGGCACGCAGGCCACACACGCAACGCGTCCTGACTACGCGGGCCCACTGGCCTCCCCTTTTCCACTCATCTTGATTCCGTCAGCTCCGTCCGGTCGTGGCTCGGTTGGCCAGTGGGGTCGTCGTGGCCGGTGGGGTAGCCGTGACAGTCGTGACATCCCCCCCCCCCCCCCCCCCCCGCTTGTGTGCCGACTTGTCCCCAAGGCGGCGTAGAGGGAAACCGCTGCTGCAGTGCCACTGGATCTTCCCATGTTGACAGCGACGGGGAAAGGTTGTTCCATTGCACCCGGATGCGAGGGCGGGTGTCGCCGGCCACGCGCACCATCTTGTGGTCAAGCACCAGCTCCGGAACATGTTCTGCCTGCAAAATCGAGTTATCTGGAGGAAGATCAGCACTTAGTAGCACAGTGGCTCCAATGGCCTTCTTCAGTTGCGAGACATGCACCACCGGGTGGATACGGCTGGAAGCAGGCAGTTGAAGTTTGTATGCCACTGCCCCGACTCGAGCCAACACTCTGTATGGGCCATAGTAGCGGAAGGCGAGCTTCTGGTGCGGCCGTTGCGCCACCGACGATTGGATGAAGGGCTGCAACTTGAGCAACACCGCATCCCCCACAGCAAACTCTTTGTCTGTACGGTGTCGATCAGCCTGAACTTTCATGCGATCCTGTGCGCGTTTGAGCTGTTGCTGCAAGTGTTCGAGCATCACCTCTCTTTCCTGGAGCCATGCTGCAAGATCAGGGACTGCACATTCGTCAATCTGTGCGACGCCAAACTCCCGGGGAAGGTGGCCGTAGATGACTTCAAATGGAGTCTTGCCCAGAGCCGAATGAAAAGACGTATTATACCAGTATTCCGCGAGAGACAGCCATTTGGACCAGTTGCCAGGGCAGGAGTGGACTGCGCACCTTAGGTATCCTTCCAGACACTGGTTGACGCGTTCAGTTTGCCCGTCTGTCTGGGGGTGGTATGATGAACTGAGCCGTAGGTCCGTCCGGTAGAGCTTGAACAGTTCTTGCCACACATGCCCTGTAAAAATCCGGTCCTGATCTGATATGATGGCTAGTGGCAAGCCGTGGAGCCGGAAGATTTCCTTCATAAAGACTTTGGCAATTTGGAGAGCCGTGAATGGGTGAGTCAAGGGCACAAAATGCGCGTATTTGGAGAACTTGTCAACTACGACCAAAACCGTGTGGTACCCTCCTGAGCGAGGCAACCCTTCAATGAAATCGAGTGAGATAACTGACCATGGTTTTTGAGGTATTGGTAATGGTTGAAGGAGCCCTGCTGGCGAGATACGCTCCGTTTTCGCTTGCTGGCACACCATACAGTTGCACACGAGGGTCTTGACCTGCAGCTTCATGCCTTTCCATGCGAACAATCGTTTGACTCTGTTGTAGGTGGCATGGAAACCCGAATGTCCCCCCGCGGCACTATCATGGAGCGCTCGAATCAGGTGTTGCTGGGTGTCAGTATCTTCACCAATCCACACTCTCCCTCGAAAGCGCAGGATGCCATCCTGCAAGGTATACTCGGGCTCGCTGTCCGGCGCCAGGGCTAGCTTTGTCATACGTTGCTGCGCCGCTGGATCTGCTTGATAGCTGCGTTTGATAGCTTCTAACCACGTATGTTTGCATATGGAGATCGCTGCCATCTCTGATTCTGACTTGTGCTCGCGTCGCGACAGTGCGTCTGCCGCTCGATTTGTGACTCATGTCTTGTACTGGATTGTGTATTGCAGGTAGTCCTGGCCATCTCAGGCCCGGCCCTGTCGGCCCACCCAGGCCCGACCCTAAAATCCAGGGCCTAGGCTCGATGGGCTTGCCCATGGGCCGGGCTTGGGCCTAAGTTTTGAGCCCACCGGCAGGGCCTGGACGGGCTTGGGCTTGGCATATTGGCATTTTAAGGAAGAGGCCCGGCCCATGGCCCTAAGCCCTAAGGGCTTTTCAGGGCTTTTTACCAGATGGGTCGGGCTTGGGCTTGAAAAGTAGGCCCAATGGTAGGGCCCTGGGAGGGCCTGGGCCTTAGTTTTCTACTGTGGGCTTTTTTAGGCCCGCCCAATCCCGGGCCGGCCCGGCCCATGGCCAGATATAATTGCAGGCCAATTAGCTTTGTAAACACCCGTTGCTGGATCAGGGTATTGAGTCGTTGATCTGTCAAGTTCAACAGGCTTTTTTGATCTGTGCGAACCACGAACTCTGAATGTTGCAGGTAGGGTCGCCAGTGGTCGATGGCCAGAAGCAAAGCCAGGCATTCTTTCTCGTACGCTGAGAGGCCTAGATTGCGCGGAGCCAATGTCACGACTATCACGGCTACCCCACCGGCCACGACGACCCCACTGGCCAGCGAGGCAACCGAGCCACGACCGGACGGAGCTGACGGAGTCAAGACGAGTGGAAAAGGGGAGGCCAGTGAGCCCGCGTAGTCAGGACGCGTTGCGTGTGTGGCCTGCGGGCCGCGGGTATTACTAGGCGTGGCTGAGAGAGAGTGGGTATCGAGAATTATTGTATCAACATTGATTAAGAGAAGCTGATCTTCTCCTCCGGCCTCCTTCGTCCTCCTTCCCCTCCTAACCTCTCTTCAGATCTAGATCGGGACCCTTACAACTTGGTATCAGAGGTCAATCATCCTGGATCCACTCTACCAGAAGCCCCGCTACCACACCAAAGCAGCGCAGCAGGCGGCAGCCATGGGAGAGCATATCGCAGCCCTGGCGAAGGCGGTCCACGACGGGCGCGCCGCCAACGACGCCCGCCTCGACGCGATCCAGCAATCGCTCGAGCTCTGGCGGCCGGCGGTGACCAACCTGCAGCAGCAACTCGACGAGCTGCGTACCCAGGTCGGCCGGATCGCCCTCCACCCCGTGCTGACGGCGTCTTCGACATCTCCCGCGCGAGGACGCGGTGGTGCAGCCGGCGTCGTCTCATCCGACCGACGACCCTGGGCACCACGGGCCAAGTGGCCACGGCGGGAACATCGACTCCGGGGGCTCGGCACACGGGGTAGTCACTACCCTGGCGCCGCCTCCGGTCACGGGTGAGCCTCTCCGACCCCCTTTCCCTTTCAAATCCGGCGAATCGGGCGGGGATCTGGCACATCCTGTTGATCTTCCACCTCCGTCGCCTCACGTTTCGTTTGGGGGACACAGCAATTGGGCCCTTCCGCGGCTTGATTTTCCGCCCTTCGATGGCGAAAACCCCCAATTCTGGAAAAACAAATGTGAAAAATACTTTAGTGTCTATGGGGTTCAGAGAGAGATGTGGGTGCGGGTATCTACTCTCCATTTCTGCAGGTGCAGGAAGCGCACGGCACCTCCTTCACTTGGGAGACGCTCTGTTCAGCCGTGTATGTCAAATTTGGTCGCGAGCAGTACCAAGTTCAGCTTATACAGTTTAATACTCTCCATCAGATAGGATCAGTTACAGAGTACATGGAACAATTTGAGGAACTCATGCATCAATTGTTAGCTCATAACCCTGCTTTTGATTCGTTGTTCTTCACTACGCAATTCCTTGATGGTCTCAAAAGCGACATTAAAATTGGTGTTGCTTTACATCGCCCGCAAGACTTGGACTCTGCCTTTTCTCTTTCTCTGTTACAGGAGGAGCTGATGGGACTGATGCCCCGAAAGGACCCAGGCCAGGCAAGGCACCCTGCTCGGCCTCTGCCACCTGCGGGTGGATTACATCCCCGCCCGGGCCCGGTGCCGTCCGCGCCCCCGGCAGCAGCAAAAGATCGTCGAGCCTTGGATGCGGCTAGGGCAGCCGATCGACGTGCTGAACCAGCGCGGGGCGAGGACCGCGTTGCCGCGCTGCGCAATTATCGTCGTGCGCGCGGTCTCTGCTTCAAGTGCGGGGAACGATGGGGTCAAGGCCACCAGTGCGCTGCCACCGTCCAACTCCATGTTGTCGAGGAATTGTTGGAACTGTTGCAGGCCGAAGCGCAAGACAGGCAAGGGGATGAATCAGATTCTGATGAGGAACAGCTCATGTCCATCTCCAAGGTTGCGACCACAGGGGCAACAACCCCGCGAACTGTTCGACTGCTGGGTTTGATTGATGGCCACGAGGTGCTGATTCTGGTGGACTCAGGTAGCTCGCACAGCTTCATCAGTGAGGAAACAACCCAGAAACTGAAAGCACAAGTGCAGTCGATGCAGCATGTGTCAGTAAAGATTGCAGACGGGGGTACTTTGACTTGTTCTGGGTACATACCTGCTTGTGAGTGGACAACACAAGGGCAGCGGTTCGAGACGGATGTCCGAGTTCTCCCTCTTGGTTCGTATGACATGGTGGTGGGAATGGACTGGTTGGAAGCATGCGGACCTATGCTGGTCGACTGGACAGCAAAAACGCTGCAGTTCCAGCACCGGGGAGCATCTATCACCCTGGTGGGATTGCAACCCAAGCTTCAGCAGATCGAGCAAGTGACAATGGATCAGTTACTCAGGATGGAGCAAAGTGATTCTATCGCTCATGTGATATCGTTGTGTGCAATCGATCGCTCAGACAATGCCACGGAAGTGCCTCCAGCCATTCAACACGTCGTCGACAGTTTCCACTCGGTGTTTGCAGAGCCGTCCAAGTTGCCTGATCGTCAACCATGGGATCACACTATCCCTATGCTCGAAGGGGTTAAACCAATCAACATCAGACCGTATCGCTACACTCCGGAACAGAAAGATGAGATAGAAGCTCAGGTCAAGGAGATGTTGGAAAAAGGGCTCATCACACCCAGCACAAGCGCCTTTTCATCGCCCGTGCTGCTGGTCAAGAAGAAGGACCAAACGTGGCGTTTCTGTGTCGATTACCGTCATCTCAATGCCATAACTCTCAAAAAGACGTACCCCAATGCCGGTGATTGACGAACTGCTCGATGAGTTAGCTGGTTCTAAGTGGTTCTCGAAGTTGGACTTGCGAGCCGGATACCATCAAATCCGCTTGGTCCCGGAGGATGAGCACAAGACAGCATTCCGAACGCACTTGGGACACTTTCAGTTCAGAGTGATGCCATACGGCCTCGTGTACGCTCCCGCAACTTTCCAAGGAGTGGTCGACACGGTGCTTAAGCCAGTTCTTCGCCACGGGGTTTTGGCATTCATGGATGACATCTTAATCCACTCTGAAGAGCTGGAAGAGCATCGACAGCTGCTGAAACGCGTCTTGCAGTTGTTGGCTGAGAAAGATCTCAAGGCCAAGATGTCCAAATGCACGTTTGCCCAACAGGAAATTAGCTACCTGGGACATGTCATCAGTGACAAAGGGGTAGCTACGGACAAGAGCAAGATCCAAAGCTATTCAGGAATGGCCGCAGCCGCAGAATGTCAAAGAGTTACGTGGATTCTTGGGGTTGGCAGGTTATTATCGCAAATTTGTTCGCTTCTTTGGAGTACTCAGCAAGCCCCTCACTGAAATGCTGAAGAAAGGAGCGATCTTCGTCTGGACACCAACGGCCGAGGCCGCGTTCTCCGCGCTGAAACAAGCCTTGGTGCAGGCTCCAATGCTCGCACTGCCAAATTTTCGAAAGCAGTTCGTCGTCGAAACGGACGCGAGTGCCACGGGAATTGGCGCAGCTCTGATACCAAGTTGTAAGGGTCCCGATCTAGATCTGAAGAGAGGTTAGGAGGGGAAGGAGGACGAAGGAGGCCGGAGGAGAAGATCAGCTTCTCTTAATCAATGTTGATACAATAATTCTCGATACCCACTCTCTCAGCCACGCCTAGTAATACCCGCGGCACGCAGGCCACACACGCAACGCGTCCTGACTACGCGGGCCCACTGGCCTCCCCTTTTCCACTCGTCTTGACTCCGTCAGCTCCGTCCGGTCGTGGCTCGGTTGCCTCGCTGGCCAGTGGGATCGTCGTGGCCGGTGAGGTAGCCGTGACAGTCATGACAGCAACCATATAAGTATGCATCAGAGAAACACGGAAGGATAATCTGGCACACACTAAGCAAATCAGCCTACTAGAATACATAAGGATCATCTTCTGTCGAAAACATAAGAATGCTTTGCCCAAAAGTGTGGCCCCATGTCTACGTGGGCCACCGCCACATCCCACCGCTCATCTTCACTGGCTTCCACCTGCACCCATTTGCACTCTTAAGTCGTTAACACCGTGAGAATCATCTTCTAACCCAATGCAAAAATAAATAAATAAAAGATGTCTGCTCTCGGATGCACTTCTTCTGTGGGCGACATGGAATTGAGGTGCGAATGCGAGAGCATATTTCAGTTATATAGTTACTGTAAAGTTACTTTGCTCCTTTCGGGGATTTTAAATTGTAAGCATCTAAATTGCCACTTTCTGGCAGCACAAACAACATTATTGTCGAACATGATTCGGACAAAATACCTTTTGAGGGTAAGCACACGAACCCTTTCGAAACATAGCCGGTTCATTGTTGTAGTTCATTTGAAATCGCTGAAAAAGTAACTCATTCTTGTCCTTTGGTAATGTGTCCTTCACAGAATAATACTAGAGAGTTACGAAAGAATTAATTGGAATAAGTAATAAAACTACTCCTAAATGATGAAAGAAAGAAGACCTTCAGTATCTCCTTAGCTTTGTTTTCGCCTTCTCCAGATTTCACCAACATCCAAAAGCATGTAGTGTATTGATTTCTGTTGTGGCCTGTGAATTAGCATGTAGAATGAGTCAGCTCATTTTCTTCTTATGATTTGTTCTAACTATGACAAGAGTCAAACCCCTTGCACCAGGATATCTTCAAAAAACAATATAAATAAATGATAACACAGCATATATGTTATATAAGCACCAAATTTAATGCATCCATACTGCTGCAGATGAATTCAGATATTACATACTGTACCACCATCGACAACTTCATAAATATTTCCAATTAGTTAAGGATATGGTCTTTAGGAGGGAGGAATAGCTCACATTCTGATTGCCTCCGGGACAAATAATCACAAACAATCCTTGGTTCTGGGTAACAGGAAACTTCTACTTGGAAGTGTGGTGGCTGCACTAGCTCTTTACTGGGGAAATATTCTTTCCACTTCATCATGTAAAAGGAAGTGAAACATGATGAACATGAAGAAATGATTAATCTGCAAAACAAGTTGCATATTTTATCAAAGGCTTGACCAGCATGTACTGTAGGAATTCATAAACCAAGTAACTACCTCTCATCTCTCTGATACAATTCAGTCTTCTCCTGGAACACAAAGCTGCAACAATAACAAATCATTAAAAATAATCATTTGTAACAAACATAAGACAGCCTGTATGAACTGAAGAGTGCCGCATTTAAGCTTCGCTGGCCGCTTCACTTACAACTTCAACATGATCCCTTATATTGCCAATATATTCAATTCAAATTACTATTACTGATGAAAAGAGGCAAAATTGTGCCATGCGGAAACACATATTTTGTTTTTATCTGTCTTTTTTGTAGTCTTCTCCATGCAAACACAGCTATTCTCAAGGGGTAGATCATACCTGTACTCATTGTCAAAACCATAGCCAAAGATAATATCAGGAAATTGCTCCATCATCAGTGAAGCACAAGCGTTCATCAATCTCAAAGCAGTCTCATCATTTGGTTTGTCAAATGAATGGATCAGTGAGAATCTGGGGAAAAATTATTCTCCATGTTGTTAAGACGATATAATTATCTAAATGGCATTGCCGCATGTGTTTAAATAAATAGGAGACTATAGAAGTCCTCACTGATCAAATTGGCAGGCGCTAATACGAACAATGGTCCAATTAGAATATGGAAGCCTATGGATATTGTCGAACTTCTTCACATACTCATATCCATATTTTTCTTTCCCCCCAAGACACAGGTAGTCTGATGCTGTATATATCCAAAGTTGATAAGAGTTGGACTGGAAGCATACCTAAAACTAGAATGATACAACTAACCTTCTCCAAGAATGTATTGATGGTTTTCCCAAAACTCAGGACCTATGAGATCAAAATTTGACACTGTAATTGCCTCACGGGTTCTTTTTATGGGATTCCCACAGTCGTCTGTTTTGACCTACAGTAATATGTATAACTTTTTAAGTATGCAAAGTGAATCTAACTGGGTTAGTTGAACTTAACTAAGTGTTGAGAAAAAATATGTCCACGAAATGAAATGCAATAAGCATAACCTTTCATGGTCACTGGTATACCTCATACAAACAAAAATTGTGTGAGAAACATATGTAATACTAAATACCTCACTGAGACTGAGCAGGGACGTAAATAATGATGAACTTATGAATGCTTGATAGCATTACCTTATCTCGATAAACAGTGGATCCTTTCCGAAACATAGCCGGTTCATCATTATAGTTGACTTGAAACTGTTGCAAAAGCAACTTGTTCTTGTCCTTAGAAGATGTTCCCTAAAAGAAAATAGACGGTTCACGAAAAAAGAAAAAATGATTCATACCAATGCTACAAAAGACAAGTATAGCCCTAGATAATTTAGATGACCTTCAATGCTTGATGTGCCTCTTTTTCAGTTTTTCCAGACTTCACCAATGCCCAGAAGCATGTATTGTACTGATTATTTATATGACCTGAAAAAAACACAAAATTAAATATGTTAATCTTCATCCATTAAATCAAATAGAAAAGTAGCCAAGCAACCGGACACAGAAATCTCATTGACGTGACACATAAAAAAAACTATATTTATTATATTTAGTTAATGTTGCTGAAGATGTATAATTTTTTGAAAGGGTAAATAACATACATAACATGATTTTATTGTCAAGGACATCAACACACATAATTGCACTGTATAAGTATCTTATTATTATATTACAAAAAAGTCGATTTTGGTTCAAGAAGCTTACAGTCCACTTGTCTCCATGCCAAATAATCACGAATAGTATTTATATTTGGATAGCATACAACTCGCCCATCAAAATATGGAGGCTCCTTCAAATCATTATTAGGAAAGAAATCTTTCCACTTCATCCCGTACACGATTGTGAAGTAAGAAACACATAAAGAGATATTTTTGCTGCATATATTGGTAGAGAGGTCAATAACATGATGAGATTTTATAATTAAATTGTTAAAATAGATTTGGGTATGGAAGTATCCTAAAATACCAAGTGAAGAAGTGAACAGATAAATAACATACCTTTCCCGCCTTTTATAGAATTCGGTTTTCTCTCTGAAAACAAAACTGCAAAACAAACAGAAATATAAGAAGCGGAGATTATTATACAAAGAATGAACAAAATGCTCTCAAAAAGAAGGAATGGATCCCGTGCAATTCAAAACCATTTGCATATACTCTTTTTTATGACAAATCTGCGAACAATTTCATAATTTAACTTTGATAAGAAGATGTTATACCTGTACTCGTCGCTAACACCATAAGCAATCACTATGTCAGGGAATTTCTCGAGCATAGAAGTGGCACATGCGTTCATCAATCGTAAGGCTCTGTCATCATTTGGTTTCTCAAAGGCATGCAACTCCGAGAATCTAACAAAAATAAAAATGAAATTAGTGGACACTGGAAAGAACAAATATAAACTATAGCTAAATACACGTGTGTTGCAACAGGACAACAGATAAATTTATATCGCTCGTGATAGGAGCTAAACCGCAAAACCGCGAAGGATAAGGAACCTTCAATTTCTGTCTCCCGTGCGGTTCCCTACAGGGAGTAACTACCGTGGTCAGCGCCACACAGGAAGCTCATGCGCCCCCATGGTGAGGCACCGACCAAGGAAAAAAATGGAGGATGAAGCACGGCAGAGTGCTCCTCCACGACGTGAGGGGCCAAGCATGACGACGTGTATGTACGCTGCGATAGCCTATTCGCACACTTGCAATCCAACAAAACGCTTTAGATCCGACGGTTCTGATGTTATGGTGGATGAACAACCACCAATCCAAACTTTTTTTTTTTTGAGAAACCACCAATTCAAACTTAATGATTTATAATTTGGAGCAACAAGTTATCCCCACATTTGCATAATGAAACTGCCTTTGCATGTTGTTAGTCCTCACAAAAAGACACTGGTACACAAGGTAGCCTAATAGCTAGGATGGTTGATGCAGTTGCTTAACCACTAGTAACCATGTCAGTGTATAGCTAGGATGGTTGATGCAGTTGCTTAACCACTAGTAACCATGTCAGTGTATAGCTAGGAAGTGAGCAGAATGTTAACGGTTAGAGACTATCCGACATTAGAAAGCAGCAATCATTCAACATGGCTGTGGAAAAATTAAGTATTTCCGTATTACCCATTTAGGAGGAAGAGATTAATTATACCGGTGGAAATGGCAGCCATCAATGCGGACGACGATCCAGTTGGAGGCCGGGAGGTGGCGGTGGAACTCGAACTCCCTCTTCACATACTCATACTTGCTATTGGCCATCACCACGAGACACCTCCCTCCTGTTCCTGGAGAGAATCATAGCAAAGGGTCGGTTTAGATATTAGCACTTGGGTGAAATCTGACTTTATGCACTGCTGTCATATGCCATATATACTACACACATGAATTGAATTAGGAACATAGAAACATGAATTTGACATAAAACATACAAACATGAATCATCCAACTCAAATCATTAGTTAGTTGTACAAACCTGAAGATCAATCAGCTAACATGCAAAAGGAGAAACAGTCACTTTAAATTGAACTGCAAAAACATCTTATATTCAGTTACAGAGGTATTAATATTTTAGGTCTAACTGTTAAAATCAACAACACAACGTAACAGTACCACTATATTCCCAATCATAAACAAGATTTGGGACATCTATCGTGCCAACAAAACCACTAGTACTAATGTGTTAACCAATTTCGCCCAGTATAACCAAGACAAAGCTCCTGCTCTCTCAAATTGCATGTTACTGCTAAGCTTTGATTTCAGGTCAAGACGGTGCAGGTAAAACAACTTAATCTTTTCCTTTTCATATATCTTCAGTCATTGCATGTTTCACTGCTAAGGGCATTTCTAACCGATCCCCTATCCGGTGTTAATGGAGGATAAATTGGATTTTACTCCCTTATGCCGCACCTAGCCGATCCCCTAAAACGCATAAGAGAGGATAAAATTTACTCTGACCGGCACCGAAGGAGTAAATATACTCTACCGAGACGGGCTGGAGGATAAATTTCAGCTCCCTCTCGCCTCCTCCCTGCTGCTCCTGCACGCCGCCGCCGCGCTGCCGCAAGCTTCCCCTGCGCCAAGCTCGCACAGTATGACCCGGCGACCATGTCGTCAAACCACTGCTCCTCGTCGAGCTCTAACAGGCTGCCGGAAGACATGTAAAACCCCGGCACAAGGCACGCGACTAGAAGAATAATCTGCTGCTGCTGGAGCGCCACGACGGCCACGGCAACCGGAACCTGCAGCTGCTGGACCGCCACGACGCCCACAGCGACCGGAACCTGCTTCTGCTGGAGCGCAACGATGGCGGCGGCTACCGGAACCTGCTGCTTCTGGAGCGCCACAACGGCCACGGCGACCGGAATCTGCTGCTGCTGGAGCGCCACAACGGCCACGGCGACCAGAACCTGCAGCTGCTGGAGCGCCACGACGGCCACGGCGACCAGAACCTGCTTCTGCTGGAGCGCAACGACGGCCACGGCAACCGGAACCTACTGCTTCTGGAGCGCCACGACGGCAGCCTTGATCTCCCGCTACCTTGCGCGAATACTTCAGAAAGCGCGCGTATCAAGCCGGATACTGCTCCGATACTCGGATACTGCCCCGATACGGCCTGATACGTATCCCGTAAGTATCCCTCGATTTTTTGATTTTAAAAAAAGAAAATAATGTTTGATACTCCTAGGATACTTCTGCGATACGTTTTGGATACCTGAAACCCCTCGTTCGACATGAAATCCCCTCAATAGTAAAGGTACACGTTATGAAGATTCCCAACATGGGCGTGAGTTCGTGTCAAAACATGTCAGTCAATGTTCTTCTTCAATTGAAAGGTGAGCAAGAGAGTCGATGCACTGATTGGAACAGGAAACCTAGGGAAATCCCACTCCCAATTAATGGAAGTGGACCAAGTTTAAGAAAAGAAAGGGGGTAATCCTATTGAGGCATGTTTTGACCAAGAAGCTCCTTATTTTTCTTCATATTTTTAATTATATGTAATATCTATATATAAACGTATCCCCGTATCCATGTTTTTAGAAAATTGGCGAATCGGGCGTATCCCCGTATCGCGTATCCGATACGTATCCAAGTATCCGTGCAACGTAGATCTCCCGCGCGCTATCGAAGCCGAAGGAGCCGGCCGCAAGCACAGGCAGCATCCGCCAGGCGGAGTCGGCGAAGTTGAGGCAGGCGGCGTGGCCAGAGAATGCGAGCACGGCGGCGTCGTGCGCGCGCGCCGCCATCTCGGCGGTGTTGAAGGTGCCGAGCCAAAGCCTGGAGCCCTTGATCCCGGGAAGGAGGTGAGCAGCCCTGGCCCTTGCCTCCGTTCGCGCACCTCTGCTCGCCCCCGTGCACCACCAACGAGCTGTATATGCAATTGTCCCGATTTTGTTTATGTCCGCCAACGAGCTGTCGTTTCTGTGGCCGACGAGCTGTTGTTTCTGAATATATCAACTCTGCCTACCAAGTGTTTGACAAAATGCATACCAAGTGTTCAACAAAATGCATAGTCAATTGTAAGTTTTACTCCGTTATATATAGGGGATCCGCTAGGTCCGGCCAAAACTTAGTGGAGTAAAAATACTCCATTAAGGGTTTACTCCGCCGGATCCTCTGTTATATACAAGGGATCGGTTAGAAATGCCCTAACATGTTTAAACCAAAACATTTGCTCATCTGAAAAAAAAATCAAACTACAATTTGTAAACACTTGCCCCTACCGGCATTATCACAAACACCTATCAAGCTTTCACATGTAAACTTGAATATGCACTGGAAAAATCATGCAGCAGGCACTCATCAATAAAAGGCCTGTTCGGGTTCCCTCCTCTCCACAACTCCGCTCCCGGAGCTGGAGGAGCGGCAGTTCAAAATCGCGGAGTGGGGAAGGAGGCGCTCCGCAGATCCTGAGATTTCACGGGGTGGGAGGATTACCGAACAGCCCCTAATCATCATTATATTCTCACAATATGAAATCTACAGCAAGTGATCATCAAATACAAAAATCAGGACAAAAAACAAACAGAGGATGCAAGAGGAATGAGGGGTGAGGAAGGACGAAGGAGTGGTGGCTACCTTCCTATGGATTGGTAGCCGGCGTAGCTCCGGTCGAAGGCGTTGATGGGAGGGACACGCTGCTGGTGGGAGCGGCTGCTCGACGGAGGGAGGGGCTGCTGGGATCCTGTACCGGCGTCGGCGTCGGCGCAGCGGAGGATTCGGCCGGCTGGACGCAACGCGGCGGGGGGGCGGCAGTAGTGCCGGCGGCGGCTAGGACCTAGTCGCGCTCGGGAAGACTCTTAGCAACTCGAAAAAAAAAACGATATTGTTAGGTTCAATTTAAGCTCAACGTATCGTTCAGGGGCATACTGCAAACGTGCGCGATGGGCCCAATTCCGTTGTTTTTGGATACCGAGTGCAACCAATATTTGGTTCACCTAAAAAAAACAATATTTGGTCAACCTCAGATCAAAAGAAAATATTTGGTCAACCTGACTTATAGGAGTATTTGATTGATGACAAGTCCAACACGACATGTCTATTTATTTATTTTTATATTTTTCTAAAAGGAGGATTATCACCGGCTTCTGCAACAAGCGAGAGCATAATTAGTTTGCTGCCAAAAATTGGCATGCCAACGTTTGGCATTGTGTCAAATATGGGTAAGTACTTGATTGACTACGAGTTGTTTTGCCTATCTCAAATAAAATTGCCAATATCTGGCAAGTCTTGGTATTGCCAATATTTGACAATGCCAACATTTGGCAAGCCAAATATTGATAGCAAACCAATTATGCTCTATTTATATTTATTTAAAAGCAAATATAATAAGATAATGTAAACAGGCTATAAAAACATTTTTAGCGTACAGCTACACAAAGTGTTTCGACAACATTGGCACCTTCAAGATGCTATGACCAGTTGCTAGCGATGCTACAATCGTGCACGTTGGAGCTGCAACCGGCATCCTGTTTCGGTGAATGCTACAACCACGTATGGCAAGAGCCACAACCGTGTATGTCGGATCGTTGGCGATGCTACAACCATGTATGATGGAGTTGTGACCCGTCGCCGACGACGCTACAACCATGTGCGCTAGAGCTGTGACCCGTTGTCGGCGATGCTACAATTTCATCACCGGTGAGGCTGCAAGCACGAGCACGCGAAGTTGCAACCAGCAGCGTCGTGCATTGGGATTGGCAATGGTGTATGCTGGGACCAACAACGGTGTTTGCTGCAAGAAGCCATGTCTGTCGCGTTAAGGCTACAAGCACTATCACACGGGAGCTGCACGACGATGGTGTATACTAGGACCAGGGATGGTCTGTGCTTCAACGACAGTGGGTGGTGTATGCTGGGACCAACAACGGTGTTTGCTGCAAGAAGCCATGCCTGTCGCGTTAAGGCTGCAAGCACTAGCACGCAGGAGCTGCACGAGAGTATATAGCAAAAAACTACCACATTACAGGCTACTCCTACAAAAAACTACCACTTTTCTTACTTTTTCAAAAATCTACCACAAAATTGCTTCGCTGTTCCAAAAAACCCCAATGGCTGAGCAGTTAAATTTTAAGCTAGATTATGACAGCTCGGACCCACTCATCAGGTTGACCGTTACGTTGACTGTTGACAGGTTATGACACGTAGGGTTCAAATATTTTTAAAGAAGCAATCAGGTCCCCGTTATATCTTAAAAAAGCAATCGGGTCCCTGTAAAAAATACAAAAAAGCAATCGGGCCTCGCCGGCGAGCTCGTCGCCGAAGCCGAGGTGCTGGTCTGCCGGCGTTGCTCTGGTTGTGGCTGCGGCGGCCATCCCCGGCAGCAAGAAGCAGCTGCTCACATCTGGAAACCACCCGTGGGTCTCCCGTCCAGCGCCTACTGCTACCGCCGCTCGGATCCGCTCGGCTGTTGCCTAAAAGCCGTCGCGCCGCCGCGTCTCGCCGGAATCCAGAGCCGCGCACAGGCTTCGGACCGAAGCTTCGGCCGCTGCTACGGCTCTCCACTGCCGCCCGCCGCAGCTACTGCCCTCCACTGCCGCCCGCCGCCGCTGCTGCTGCCCTTCACTGCCGCCCACCGCCGCCGCTGCTCTCCGTTGCTGTCCGTCTCCGCCGCCGCTGCTCTCCGTTGCTGCCCGTCTTCGCCGCCGCCGCTGTCACAGTCGCCGCTCCGGGCTCACTACTTCGCCGGCAGCCTCGCCATGGTCAGCCATGAACGCGCATTGCGGCCGTAGGCAGCCTGATATGGCCGGGGCCCGAGCCGGCGAGCTCATCCTCCCCTTCCGATGGCCTGAAGTGCACCTGCTCCCCCACCCTGCCTCGCCTCCCGATGGCCTCAGACGCGGCTCCCCTCGACGACGGCAATTGATAGAGGAAAATAAGGGAAGAAGGGGCAAGGAAGAAGCTGACATGTGGGCCCGTTTGTCATAACGCCAGACTTAACGGTCAACCTGACGGTCAAACAAACATGTGGGCCCGCCATGTCATAATCCGGATCAAATTTTAATCACCGAGTCATTAGTGTTTTTTGGAACAACCAATCAATTTTATGGTAGATTTTTAAAAAATTAAGAAAAATGGTACATTAGTTTTTTATAGCAGTAGCCTGTAATGTGATAGTTTTTTACTATATACTCGATGTACGATGATGGTGTATACTAGGACGAGGGACGGTTTGTGCTTCAACAACAGTGGTGAGGCTGCGACCTCCTGTGAGCGGGAGTCCACAAGGGGGGGAGCGTATGTGGCAAGCCATGGCATCGCGGATGGCAGTGCTGCAAGCTACGATGACAAAGCTACGAGCCCGAGGCGCCAGGGCTGCTAGGGGCACGCTTCCTGCGAGCGTGCGTGCGTGCGGGAGAACAAAGGGGCTAGTGATATTGCTGCGAGAGGAACGAAGCTGCGGGCAGGAGGCAAGGGTGTGGGTCCCCCGTGTTGAGAGGCGGACGAGAGAAGACAACCAAATCAATGCTAGAGAAGATCATGGACGTACGTGCACATGGGATCCTACGGCCCAGGAGGCGGCCGGTCAGACGCTGCGCCGGTCGGCCAGCACCTAGCAGGGCCTCGTGCTATGCACACGACAAAAACTGGACGATTCACGCACCATTAGTGAATCCGGCCGTACATGCGTATGATTCAAGTAGCACCGGCCGCCGGATTACACGTGGTGCATATGTCGGCCATAAAGATCGTGCACGGAGCAGTTTCAGGGCCCATTTTATCTATCACCTTCTGGCATCTCTCCCTAGTTAAGAAGTTTGTTGCATCAAAGATTACTTGGAGCATCCAGACAACATTATGTGCAATTTCGTTTAGGATTTCACAAGACATGAGGTTCACTTCTGCTTTTTTCATTGAGCTTCTACAAACCTCAGAGCATGTTCATTTATTTCCACGCGTCAGATCCCAGTAAAGTCCCTATTTTCCTCCCAAAGGAATAACAAACATGGTACCTTGTAGAGGATAATTTTTGCTTTGTAGGGTTTTTTTCCCGGTGGCAAGAAAGGGACTCTTCACATTGACATACTGGCATACTTAGTTGAAACATTAACTCTAGGTTCTCGATGCTCAAGGGGTTCAAATAGAAACATAAATACAAACTGAGCGATAAAAATGAACTGAGAAAATCGCTAGTGGATACTTAATTAGCTAGAAATACAATGTAGCACTAGCCCCTTCCTTCCATCCTTCTTCTATGCATTCTTACTAGCGCCGGCAATGGATCTTGCTGCTTTCAGGTTCAGAAACACTGCCCTGTAATTGCAGATCCAAACCGGCAGGATGAGTACATCAAGCATTACTGATAATCTTCTATTTAAAACTTTTAAAACAAGGAGATTAATTAGGGCCATACCAGCATGATGCAACGGAGCTGGCGAAAAGAACTCGGAGCTGGAGTGGCATGTACTCATAGTTGATCCAGCTAACTATTGGCCAGAACTGCATGCAGCCACAGAAAGGTATATATACGCGTTATATATTGCTCATGTATTCAGTATTCTAATGCTTTTCGATGAGCAGAAAAAAGATAAGCAGACTAAAAATATCCACTACAAGCAAGACACAAATTAGGTGATGGATAGTAATACCTTCCAAGCTGTCAATTGGATGTTTGCAAAGTCCTTCTTGACCTTGCTCTTTACTTGCCCGAATGGCCTCCCTGAAATTTTTAAAAATTACTTTCCATGTTGTCATTACTCGCTTCAAAAGGAAGTTCATCGGAGAATGGATGAATAGACACTTGCAGTCTGATCAATGCACAACACTTGGCCAGGGAAGTGCCCACAATCCTAAATAGCAAGAAATGCATTTTTTTTCCTCGGCAAATTCAAGCACCACACAAAACAGTAATCTACAGCCCCAGGAACCTCACAACTGAGAACTGGCACTAGAATTTTTATTTTTATTTTGGAAAAGAAGGACAGATTAAGTTGTAGCCATTTTGTAGAAATGAAAAGATATCTGCACATATACATGAAAAGAACTGCCAGCAAGATTTTTCTTGATATCTGTACATAAAGAGGAGTTTGATCGAAAATGTGCATTCAACTTAGAATACCTTCAACTACCAGACCGTAGTACATCATGAACATCATATTGTTCCATGGTGATACAGTTAGCTGCTCCACTATGACCTGCATATATAGTGCAAAAATACCAGTTAATTAATTGAGCTGCGAGAAAATGATGCAAGGTCCATGAGTAAATGCCAAGATCAAAGATAGTTGCATGCATGCCTTCTTGGCTGTAGTTTCTTTTCCTTTCTTCTGTCCCTTGAAAATCTTGTCCATAAGCTTGTGGAAAAAATGACCGAATGGTCCTGCGTATGCAAATCCATAGAGCTGTTTGTTTGCCAATCACATAGCAATAAAGGTTAGATACTGCTAATTACGACAGCATATATGATATCAAAAGAAGAGTAGAATGAATGGATTGCTTAAGCTCTTTGGTGCATGCAGTACTGAACTAAAAAGACAGACATTAAGCATAAGGTCAAGTCCTTCATCTACCATTAGTTTCTGCCCGATTCAAAACATGTCACTCGCATCTATAAAATAAGAATGATAATATTATCTTCCACTCCAGAAATCAGTAGATAAACTCATAAACTGCAGATTTTGTGCAAAAAATATGACCTTTTGTATACTGTGCAAAGAAAACATGAAAGGGAAAGTAGGATTAGTACATACACAAATTTGTCTTTTTGTACCATTAAAAAATTATTATAATTCTGTATGATTGTTTACAAGTGCTGCTACTAGTGCATATTGTACATCTATGGAAATTTACACAATTATCTGAAAACTCACAATATGTAATTTTTGTGGATTGCCGTTTTTCTGAACTTAAACATGATACTAGTTGTTAGGTACTGCTACTGAATTAGATTTGTGAAAAATTAATAAGACAAGATTGCTGCGTTGGTTAACCTTGATTCATCAAATAGAGGGCAGCAGTAGTAACACCTGTATGCCTACTTTGCGGGGTAGGTGGGGATGGATCAAGAGATGTAATGTGTGGATCGGCAAATTGCAAACAAGCAAGAGAAATGAGAAAGCAGGGACAAGCTAGGTACCATTATGAGGAGGAGCCTCCTGAGCTGGAGCCTCTTGACGCCGGAGATCTTCTGGGCGACGGCGTCGCTGCAGCCCGCCAGCACCCCGGAGGTGATGGCCTTGGTGCGGAGAGGGTGCTTGGAGAGCTGTCTCATGTACGCCTGCCCCGCCATCGCCGCCACCTCAGACATCCCGCGCGGAGAGATGGATCTGATCCCGGCGCTTTGTGCGAACGAATCAGCTGCTCCTCGATCTTCTTCCTCCTCTGACTCAGACCCCCAGCGCGTGCAGCGTGCTGATTTATTATCGATCAATTCAGTCTGGTCAGTCTCGACGCGGGGTGGTTGGTGGGTAGGTCGGGCGAGTTAAGTGCTGGGAAATTGGAACGCTGTGACTCGCCACAAGCGAAGAAATCGAAAGGAAACGGGCAGAAGCCGGCGATTGAATAATCAACGGCCTGCAGCCAATCGGGCATCAGTTTAGCATATTCTTCTAATTTAACTTTTAGTTTGTCAAACTTAGTGACCACGTTTATAGGACCAAACGTCCTCTTTCCAGTCTAGCGAAAAACATAGAGGCGATGACGAATTTGGATGCCGCTTTCTCTGAAATGAGAGTAAAAAGCATAAACATCATTATTGTGGTGATGGCAAGTCACTAAGAACAAAAAAAGATATTATTTGTATTTGCCGAAAAAAATACAACTTGTATTAGGATTAAGACTCCTACCCGTTTGTAATAAGGCTAGGTCAGATACGGCTTGGCTCTTATATATACTTCTTATACCGGCACAATATTATATCAATAATTATTCAATACAATTCTACATGGTATCAGACTTTCGATCCTAGGGTATGGCTAACCCGCCAGCCCCGCCGCCGCCCGGCTACTTCGAGCGGCGCACCGCCATCGTCGCCTCCAAGGTCGCCGCGGCCACGGCCTCCTCCGCCTCTACCTCTACTCTAGCTCTACCCCCACCAATACCCCCTTCCATCTCCTTCACCGACACCATCTCCGATATTAGCCCCTACATCCCCGTAACCCTAGACCTCGCTGCTCACAACTACAACCATTGGCGTCACCTCTTCGACATCCACCTTGGGCGATGCAATCTCCGCTCTCACGTTGCCGACGACTCTCTTCCTCAACTTCATGATTTGCAATGGGTCAAGGATGATCTCGCCATTATTAAATGGATCTACATGCGAATCTCCACACAGATCTTCAACCTTGTCCGCTGTGACGGTGCCTCCGCCGTCGATCTATGGGCGGCCCTTCGTCAGCTCTTCCAGGACAACGTCGACGCTCGCGCCAACAATCTCCACACCGAGCTTCGGAATACGGTGCAAGGTGATTCACCAGTCGGCGTCTACTGCCAACGCCTCAAGGCGATCGCAGATAAACTCCGCGAACTTGGTGATCCGATCAACGATCACCAGCTCATCAACGTCCTCCTCGTCGGCCTCAGCGAGCGGTTCGAGAAGCAGGCCTCCTTCATCCCTATGATGCGTCCGCGTCCCTCCTTCGTCGAGGTTCGCTCGATGCTCCAATGGGCCGATCGTGCCCTAACTACGAAGGACTTCCGTCCTCAGGTCTTCACTGCTTCTCCTCGCCCGCCTGCGTCGCCGCCGCCACCGCCACCTCCACCAACAGCACCTTCTCAGCCATCTGGCTGGCGTCCAAGTCCCAACTACCGGGTCAAAAACCCTAGGTCGCCGCAGTTCCGCACGGCGCCCGCTCCTGCTCCGCCCCCGGCTCCACCAACTGCACCACCACCGCCCTCGGCTTCATCAACTGCACCACCACCGCCGCCCGGATGGCGCCCATCTCCTGATCCATGGACAGGGCTAGTCCAGGCATGGCCTATGCCCTGGTCCGCCCCTACGCCATATGGTGCCCCGCCTGCCTATACCGGTGGCTGGCAGCCCGGTGCTCGCCCTCACACCGACGCGCCCGTCCTCGCCCCCGACAGCCGACGGCCGCGTACCACGCTGCTCCCTCCTACGCGCCACCGATCTACAACACCAGTCCTTATGCATCCTATGGCGCTCCATCGTCTCCCTACATGCAGCAGTACAATGATGGTGCCTCTCTCTTTAGGCTGATGTCGGCCCTACTGCCGACGCCACCACACCCGCAAGCTCCCATGACTACACCGGCCTCTACTTCGACTCCGAGCTGGGACCAAGCTGCTTTTCTACAAGCCATGAACAACTTTGCTGCACAAGGGAACTCAGTTACGGATTGGATTTTCGATTCTGGTGCTTCTCGTCATATGTCTGCATCGAGTAATTTGCTTTCTTCTTGCACACCTTCGCCTTTTCCCTCTATTACTCTCGGTGATGGATCCTCTATTCCTATTTACTGTGTCGGTCAGGCTCAAATCCAATCCCCAACTAAGCCTTTGCTTCTTCGTGATGTTCTTGTAGCTCCTGCTCTTATTAAAAGTCTGATTTATGTTCGCCAAATCACCACCGATAATCATGTTTCTATTGAGTTTGACCTCTTTGGTTTGTCTGTGAAGGACTGCCCGACCAAGGCCGAGATCGCTCGATTCAATAGCTCCGGTGATTTATATTCTCTCCATGGTGCTCTGGTCGCTGCTCCTCCAACATCTATGGTGGCCTTTGTTGATCTGTGACACCAATGTCCCGGCCATCCCAATAAAAATGTGTTATCCACACTTCTTAGTGAATTTTCAATACCTTGTAATAGAGATTCTCATAATTCTTCTATGTGTCAGTCATGTCAATTGGGCAAACATGTTCGCCTTCCCTTTAGTTCCTCTCAATCCTCTAGTACTTTTCCTTTTGAATTACTTCATTGTGATCTTTGGACATCACCAATAGAAAGTGTATCTGTTTTTAAGTATTATCTCGTGATTCTTGATGATTTTACTCATTATGTTTGGACTTTTCCTTTACGCAACAAATCCGACGTTCATAATATTTTCCTTAACTTTCAGCGCTATGTCTCGGTCCACTTTTTCCTCCCTATAAGATTCATACAATGTGATAATGGTTGTGAATTTGACAACTTTAAAAATCAAAATTTCTTTCTACAATATGGAGTTCTCTTGCGTTTCTCCTGTACTTATACCTCCCCTCAAAGTGGCAAAGCCGAGCGTTCTCTTCGTACTCTTAATGACATCATTCGCACTCTGCTTGTTCAATCTTCTATGCCTCCGAAGTTCTGGGCTGAGGCCCTCCACATGGCAACATATTTACTCAATATTCGTCCATCCAAGGTTAACCCACAAACTACTCCTTACTTCTCTTTATTTCTCTCTCATCCAAATTACTCCGACGTTCGTGTCTTCGGTTGTCTTTGTTTCCCAAACTCCTACTCCACTTCTCCTAACAAACTTTCCCCGCGCTCTACCCCGTCTGTCCATCTAGGTTTTTCTGACGAGCACAAGGGTTATCGTTGTCTAGATCTTGTTAGTGGTCGTGTTCATGTGTCTCGTCATGTAACATTCACTGAAAACATTTTTCCCTTTTCCGAGCGTCAACAATTAGATCCCAATTCACCCACGCCGTCCACTAGTCCCTCTCGTCTCAATCATCTTCCCTTCTTTCACCCGCCGACCTATCTAGTGAAACCAGCCGAATCCTCTGCCGCAGCGGTGGATCCTGCCGCGACCACTTCTGTCATCACCTCTGTTGCGGCGGAGGAAAACCCATTACACTCTGTCGCAGCAGACCTCCTGTCGTCGCAGTCTTCACCGCCATCTCCCGTGTCCGCTTCCTCTGCTGCGCCGAACGTGTCCACCACATCTTTCCCCACCCCTCCTGCTCGTGCTATTCCCATTCCAGCTCCTACTAACGATCATACCATGCGCAGACGTGCCAAGTCCGGGTTTCGTTTACCTGCAATTGGTCAAATGGACTAGGATTTGTCGATCCAAAAGTAAAGGGGGTTTGGGAGTCAAGGACCTCCATAAGCAGAATTTGAGCTTACTTACTAAATGGTGGTGGAAACTGGAGACAAAAAGTGGTCTGTGGCAAGATACTGTTAAGGGCAAATATTTTCGTAGAGATACTATTGCTTCAGTTAAGGGGAAAATCAGTGACTCCTATGCTGGAAAGCAATAATGAAAGTTAAAGATTTATATATGGCTGGAAGGCATGTAGTGATCCAATCTGGCAATATTGCCAGGATTTGGATGGACCCTGTTGGGGATCAATTACCGTTCGGTGAACAATTCCCCAGATTGTTCTCTATTTGTAACTACCCTGACTGCACTGTTAACTCTTGCCTGGTGGTTGACCCCTTGTCTTTCTTTCGAAGAAGATTAAACCATGAACTGGGGGAGCAGTGGCAACAGATGGTTGATGCAGTTAGTAAAGCATGTATTTCTCACGAAAGTGATAAAATCAAATGGGATTTGGGCTCTAAATCTTACTTTACTACCCGATCAGTTTACTCTTTTCTGGAAAACAACATCTCAGGATGTGACTATCGATGGATATGGAAGGCATGTATGCCTTTGAAGATACAGATTTTCATGTGGCAAATGTCGCAGAACGCGATTCTGACCAGGGATGTGATGAAACACAGGGGATGGAAAAAAGATCCTAAATGTTCCTTCTGTGCAGAGAAAGAAACATCTCAACATCTATTCTTTACTTGTCCAGTAGCCAGGGTAGCTTGGAGGGTTGTGGCCTGTATGTTTGGGACTGATCTATGCCCAAACAACATATGGCAAGCTTACTCGTGGTGTCATTCCTTCTTCCCAGAGGGGGAGGTGTTTTATACTATGGGCATTGCAGCCATATGCTGGGCTATTTGGACGTGTCGCAATAGAGCTACATTTGAATTTATTCCTCTTAAAAGCCCGTTTGAATGCACATTTTCCACTTGTGCTCTTCTATGTTACTGGGCAGGGCTGATGAAGCAACAAAGGGATGCGGACGACCTGAGGACTGGAGCGGCCATGCTGAAGAACAATGCTTCAAGGTTGATGCAGATCTGTGCCACAACGTACCAGGAAGATGGAGCTCGCTGAAGCAATCGGGCCAAACAAAATCTCCAGTTCGATCCAGGGAGTGATGTCTGCTGTCAAAAAAGGAGGGGGGGGGGTGCTGTTTTACTGATCGTGTGTGGGCATTTTGCCTATGTCTTTGGTCTTTGGTCTCTTAAACTAGACAGTCTTGCAGTTAATATGGCTGATGATTTGATGTAATGCTGTCGTCGAGTTTTCGCCCCACAGTGAGTAATCTTGACGGCGAGTGCTCACGGTGGGTTTCCCGGTGATGCTTGAACCCGCTTTCCTCTTTCCCGTCTCATTTTCTGGACAAATGATGTATTTTCGTTATGTCGCAGTAATGGAAAGGGGTAATGCCCAGTTCAAAATCATTATTGTGGTGCCAGCAGAAATTCATCACTTTTCTTATCAGTCGCAAAAAACATCGAATGCCTATTTCAAACACTGACAGAAAGCACCGCATGCGTGTGACCTCTTTTTGACGTAGCAAAGGAGTGAAGTGGCAAAGGGCTCACATCGTGGGGCTTCACCCCCCTCTCGCTCCCTCTCGAGTCTTGCTTGCATGGCAGATGCAGAACCAGGCAGCGACATGTTTAGAGTAACCCATGCCGACACTAGAGTAAAGGGCGGCAGCTGGGAGGATGGTTCGGAAGTAGACAATTGTTGCGCAGTAGCATCTTCCAGTCTGTGGGGCGTCTTTCGGAGCATGCGGCGGAGGCTGCTCTCGCCCGTAGGTGGACAACACCCCGATGGGGAGTGGTCAATGGACCACCGAAATTGAAGGCCTTGGGTAAGTTCTCCCCCCACCCCCCGGTCAATTTTGGAATTAGGGTTTAGAGCTAGGATTTGGGTATTTAGGGTTTCGATCTAAGGGTTTCTATTTTTTTATTTGTTGGTTGCTGATTAGAGGTATGTACCACAGATATAACACATACTGGTGTAGGTAATTGATGATAGTTGTAGCATTTAAAATATAGAATTCTGCATTTAGCGAATTATTGATGCAGTGCCCTGATGTAGTCCACTTAGTGGTTGTTTGGATACCAATTATTAGAGGGTGAGATTTTAGAAAACCAGATTTGGGAGAATTTTTAGGAAAACCAGTTTTGACTAGTTTTTTTATTAAGGTGAGTATATACTAATCCTTGTTTGGATGGGAAACGGTATGGAAGCATAATTTTGTAGTTCAATGGCACACATCAACGCATCCAGCTTCATGTCGCTCTGATCCATGGTGGTAGGACCTTATTCGTCTGGGAGCCGGGCGATGAATCAAGCGTCCTTGTGAACGTGCATCAGGGCCCCACCATGAGTCGAGGCAGCGCCGGAGCAGTTGGGACTTGAGGGGAACACAATTACCATAGAAATAGCGGTTGTCTGTATAACCTAATGCCTTCGTTCAGTCCTCAAACCACGAGGACCTTAATATATTTGTGTTAGCCGCCTTGGGTATGGGACAAAAAGTAGGATGAATGAGTTATCTCAATATAACGTGTCTTGAGAGATAACATTATGCGAGGGACCGCCCACTATTCGTAGATTATCGTATCCTATGATGCAGGTACTGACTTAGCCACTACGTGGCATAGTCATAAAGCTTAACTCCATTTTGTGCCCGTACCGAATGAGACCGCAACTAGATGCCATCAATCTCATCTAAAACATCACATAGCTCTCTTAGTTTATTTTCTTTGTTTAGTTTAGTATTTACTTTTCCGTTCTCTCTAGTACTTTAGTTTAATTCTCTTTTTACCGTTCCCTAGCAACCTACATAAGTGAACTATTTCCAAATTCCAGTTTGGGTGTGAGTGTGGTTGTGTTAGTGACAACGCAACTGCGGGGATTGTGGTGTCATCCTATTCGCTCCCTGTGGGATCGACAAACCTTACTTATCACGAAATTGCTACATAGCCTTGTGCACTTGCAGGACATCAAGCTTTCTCTGGCGCCGTTACCGGGGAGCATAGCTGTCGGGGATATTCCTAAGACCAAGACCCGGCTCAGGGTATGACCCGGCAACGTGACCGAAGGCACTATGGGTCACCCTATTTCCCGGGCCATAGAAACGCGACAAGGAGGCCCATAATATGACCCGTCGACCAACTGCCTCATAAAGGAGCAAGTGGGCCGGCTTACGGAGAAGGCCCATGTGGAGGAAATTCCATAACTTGGAAAGCAAGATGAGCAAGAGTTGGAGTAAAATACAGGTTAACAGTACGACCCGGAATCATCTGTAAACCTGGGAGGCTCAACCTATTATATAAAGGGGAGCCCCTAGGACGAAAAGACTAAGTTGCAATCTCTTGAGAGCTAGGTTAGCAAATCCGCATCCTTGTAATCGAGATCATGGTCAATATCAATCGAGCAGGAAGTAGGTCTTTACCTCCACGGAGAGGGGCCAAACCTGGGTAAATTTGTGTCCTTCGTTCCCGGTCAACCCCGTTCAAGCAACCATCTGATAACCACAAGTATAGGGATCACAACCGTTTTCGAGGGTAGCGTATTCAACCCAAATTTATTGATTCGACACAAGGGGAGCCAAAGAATATTCACGAGTATCAGCAGTTGAGTTGTCAACTCAACCACACCTGAAAGACTCAATATCTGCAGCAAAGTTTTTAGTAGCAAAGTAGTATGGAAGTGACGGTAACGGTGGTAACAGTAACAGTAGCAGTTTTGTAGTGATTGTAACAGTGGCAACGACAAGGTAACTAAGCAAAGATCAATATGTAAAAAGCTCATAGGTAATGGATCGTCAATGATAATTATGTCAGATGGCATTCATCATGCAACAGTTATAACCTAGGGTGACACAGAACTAGCTCCAATTCATCAATATAATGTAGGCATGTATTCCGTATATAGTCATACGTGCTTATGGAAAAGAATTTGCATGACATCTTTTGTCCTGCCCTCCCGTGGCAGCAGGGTCCTAATGGAAACTAAGGGATATTAAGGCCTCCTTTTAATAGAGAACCGGACCAAAGCATTAACACTTAGTGAATACATGAACTTCTCAAACTACGGTAATCACCGGAAAGAATCCCAATTATTATCACCTTGGGGTATGCGGATCATAACTCGTAATAGGTGTCTACAACTTACAAGATAGGATCAAGAATACACATATATTCTTGAAAACATAATAGGTTCAGATCTGAAATCATGGCACTCGGGCCCTAGTGACAAGCATTAAGCATAGCAAAGTCATAGCAACATCAACCTCAGAACATAGTGGATACTAGAGATCAAACCCTAACAAACTAACTCGATTACATGATAAATCTCATCCAACCCATCACCGTCCAGCAAGCCTACGAAGGAATTACTCACTCCCGGCGGTGAGAATCATGGAATTGGCGATGGAGGAAGGTTGGTGATGATGAGGGCGACGAATCCCCCCTCTTCGGAGCCCCGAACGGACTCCAGACCAGCCCTCCTGATGAAGAACAGGAGGCGGTGGCGGCTTTGTATCGTAAAACTTGATGAATCCTTCTCCTTGTTTTTTTCTCCCCGAATAGGGTTATATAGAGTTGGATTTGAGGTCGGAAGAGGTCCAGGGGGCCCACAAGCCCTCTAGGCGCGCCCAAGGGGGTCCAGGCTTGTGGCCTTTGGGTGGACCCCCTCTGGTTAATTCTTGTGCCAATATATTTTTTTATATTCCAAAAATATTCTCCATGAATTTTCAGGTCAATCCGAGAACTTTTATTTCTGTGTAAAAATAACACCATGGCAACTCTGCTGAAAACAACGTCAGTCCGGGTTAGTTCCATTCAAATCATTCAAATTAGAGTCCAAAACAAGGGCAAAAGAGTTTAGGAAAGTAGATATGATGGAGACATATCAACTCCCCCAAGCTTAACCCATTGCTTGTCCTCAAGCAATTCAGTTGACAAACTGAAAGTGACAAAGAAAAACTTTTACAAACTCTGTTTGATCTTGTTGTTGCAAATATGTATAGCCAATATTCAGGTTTTCGGCAAAGATCATGAACTAACCATATTCACAATAACATTTAGGTCTCCTATTTACTCATATCAATAGCATAATCAACTAGCGAGCAATAATAATGAATCTTGGCCGACAACACTTTTTCAAAATAATCATGATATAATATGACAAAATGGTATCTCGCTGGCCCTTTTTGAGACTGCAAAACATAAATGCAGAGCACCCCCGAAGAACAAGGACTGACTAGACTTTATAATTCATGGCAAAAGAGATCCAGTCACACTCATACTCGACATCAATTAATAACAAAGCATATAAATGACAGTGGTACTCTCCAGGTGGTGCTTTTTATAAGAAGACGATTTACGACAATCCAAATCAACTCTCAAGATCTGGCTATGAATTATTATCACTAACGCTAACCCTAGTCGGATTATTAGCAAAGAATTCATTTGTACAGAACCAACGATTAATCACTAACCATAGATACCATTCAAACAATCAATACACTACACAGATCTAACGAATCTTACTCTGATTTCATGGACCGGGTGAACATAACCATATGATTTCTATTTCAATCAAAGAGGGGGGGGGGACTAACCGGTTTTCCTTCGTAGTCGAAGTCGTTGCTGGAGTAGCTACGGACCTCCGGCTCCGGTTGGGGAGGCACGACGACGACGAAGTCAAGGTCGCGCTGCTACCTAATAACCCACAAGTATAGGGGATCAATTGTAGCCTCTTTAGATAAGTAAGAGTGTCAAACCCAACGAGGAGCTAAAGGTAGAACAAATATTCCCTCAAGTTCTACCGACCACCGATACAACTCTACGCACGCTTAATGTTCGCTTTACCTAGAACAAGTATGAAACTAGAAGTACTTTGTAGGTGTGATAGGATAGGTTTGCAAGATAATAAAGAGCATGTAAATAAAAACTAGGGGCTGTTTAGATAAAGAAACAACTAAGTTAGTTTTAGTAGAGAGCTTTTTGTCACAAGAAAGTTATTTGTCCCTAGGCAATCGATAACTAGACCGGTGATCATTATTGCAATTTTATATGAGGGAGAGGCATAAGCTAACATACTTTCTCTACTTGGATCATATGCACTTATGATTGGAACTCTACCAAGCATCCACAACTACTAAAGATCATTAAGGTAAAACCCAACCATAGCATTAACGTATCAAGTCCCCTTTACTCCCATACGCAAACAACCTACTTACTTGGGTCTGTGCTTCTGTCACTCACGCCACCCACCATAAGCAAATCATGAACATACTGCAAACCCTACAGCAGGGATCCCTCACGCTTGCGCGACACGGAGAGCACCATAGGACAGCACCAATAATAAAACATACAACTCAAACCAATCATGATCATCAATCAACCCATAGGACAAAACAGATCTACTCAAACACCATACGATAGCCATACATCATTGGGAAATAATATATAGCATTGAGCACCATGTTTAAGTAGAGATTACAGCAGAGAGAAGGGGTGTTACACCGCTACATAGAGGGGGGGGGGAGAGTTGGTGATGACGGTGGCGAAGTTGTTGGTGTAGATCGCCATCACGATGATGGCCCCGGCGGCGTTCCGGCGCCACCGAGAGAGAGGGGGAGAGAGTCCCCCTCTTTCTCATTCTTCCTTGGCCCCCCCCCTAGATGGGAGGAGGGTTTCCCCCTGGTTCATGGCCTCCAAGGTGGCGGAGGGCGAGAGCCCCTCCGAGATTGGATCTGTTTCCTTCTGTTTCTGCGTTCTCAGATTCTAGCCTTTCACCGTTTCTTAAATTCCCGGAGATCCGTAACTCCGATTGGGCTGAAATTTAACACGATTTTTATCCGGATATTAGCTTTCTTGCTGCGAAAGAAGGGCACCAACCGCCTTACGGGGTGGCCACAAGGGTCCAGGGCACGCCCTACCCCCTGGGGCGCACCCCCTGCCTTGTGGCCCCCTCGGCATCGTCTCGCGTTGATTCCACTTCCCAAAATTCGCATATATTCCAAAAAAATCTCCGTAAGTTTTTACCCCGTTTGGACTTCGTTTGATATGGATTTTCTATGAAACAAAAAACAGCAACAAATAGGAACTGGCACTGGGCACTGGATCAATATGTTAGTCCAAGAAAATCATATAAATTGTTGCCAAAATTATGTAAAAGTTGTAGAATATTGGCATGAAACAATAAAGAATTATAGATACGATGGAGATGTATCACTTCCCGCGTGAGACGTCGGCGGCGGCGATCGGAACCTCTGTGCCCAGCTTCATCCATTGCGTGGGTGCTTCACCAGCCCCGGTGTCGCCACTCCCTCTGATGGTGCACTTTGGCGGCATCCTCATACACTCCAGGCAGCGTGACAACTGTGGAAGGTGGGTGCAGCCGCCTATTATGACCACCGGATCAGGGCGCCATTAATATGGAGCAGTGGGAGCAAGGTGGGTGGCGGTCAAAGGGGTGGCTCGCCCCCTGGTGACACTGTGTAGCGAACACGCGCATGCCTCGGCCTCCCGGTCTACCTGCGCGACAGACTGCTCGCATGTGTCTCGTCAACTCACGCATGCTCGTACGGCACACGGGACGCCTGGCGACACATATTATATTGATTTTTTTCCTTTTTGATGATTATTTCCACCGCTTTATTGCTTAACCGAAGCACGACACATACATGTTGGTCTAACGTACGCGGTTCGAATAAAGAGTCCATTTGCGATATTGGTTGCTAATTATCGATAATTTCCTATCTGTAAGAAGATTATATCAAACCTTATCTCAAATTTGACAACAAAAAATATAATATCACAGTCTATTGGTGTCCATATGACACTATGATAAGTTTCAAGAATTTCAACTTAGTTTTGGATTTACTAGATTTTAAAATCAAGATTCTTGATGTTAGAAATTTCCCCCATGGGGACTAAACAAGAACCCAGGGACACATACACATATGATTTTCCAATCCATTTTGGTGCACTGTCACGGGCCTCATGTAGCTCAAATTTGATTTTTGCACATTAAATCCCTAGTAAATCAATCAATGTATAAAAATGGATGAATGATATCTTTGTTTTCAATTTTTAACACTAAACTCCTTTGGTTGCATGTTCGCTACAGAAAAAGTTTGACATGCATCTTTAGGCCACATGCACACGGTGGTCCTAGGACACTCACTCCCGTGTGATGCTGTTTGTGGGCCCGCAAGGTCGTCGTCCATCACTATGACCTGCGGCGAGACAGGTTAAGTTGACAAAGCCCTCCATCTGCGTCAGTAGGCCCACAAGTCAGCCTCCAACTATGGTGGGTCCCAGATAGCAGGGGGAGTATTCTTTTTTTGTGCGTAATAAGGAGGCACTTCCTTCCGTGCGAATATATAGCTAGTGGGTCCGAGCTGTCAGCGGGAGGAACGTTTTTTTCGTGAAATATAGAGGCCCTTCCGGTGGGTCCCTCCTGTCAGGTGGAGGAATCATTATTTTGTGCGTAATAAGGAGGCACTTCCTTGTGTGCGGCCGTGGACCCAGCTGTCAGCCTCTCCACGTACCGTCCTCTTCCGATGGATGTCGTTCGTTGACCACGCCGCGCCGAGAGCACCAGGGTGATGGACCACGGCGAGGCCTAGGAAGGGAACGACCCGGAGCAGGGGAAGACTCGGCAATGGTTGCCCATGCGGTGGGGAGTACGAGGGTTTACTGGTTCGGCTGTCGTCACCGGAAAATAACAGGAGGTGTGGGTGAGTAGAGGAATGGCCTGGCCAGCGATGGAGTAGGGTGGGGCGGTGTGGCCTATGCGGCAGCACAACCAGCCACGGGAGGCAGGAGCAGGCAGTCCCACCGGCGCTGGTTTGGGCGGCTGGGGCAAGAAGTTCAGATATTGAAGAAGCAGCACGGCCATTGGATTAACATCCAACGGTCACTGCTGCGAGAATCGTTTGTGTACTAAGTTGACAAAGCCTTTCATACACGTCAACCTAGTAGACCCACAAGTCAGCCTCCAAATCTGTCCCAAACAACATATAGCCCGAAATTTCTAGCCAGATTCAAATTAATTTAAAAAATAAACATACCTTAATTTAAATCCAATGAAATTTTAACCGCACAAAAACAATGAAATTTAAAATATCAAAATCCGAAAGGAAAAAGTATTTTGGGACTAATTGCCTATTTGCTGTAATTTTTCATTTTACAGCCCATTTCCTATTACTTATAACCCATTTCTTATTACTTATAGCCGATTTTCTAGGCAAGCCCGAATGCATCCCTCCTCGTCTTGAAAGATTCTCGGCCCAATAGGGCGTAGAAAAGCAAGTAGGCCTACGTTGGTTATTCTGCAAAAAACAAAATAGCTGGGCTAGCCATTTTCAGAAAGGAAAAAAGAAATTGGGCTGGTCATGTGGTAAACATATGAAATAAAAGCCTGGGCTAGACGGGCCATAGCTCCCGCATAACCTAATAATTGCTACCCTTCTCCGTCCCGAAAACAAAAAAAAATACTGCGAGCGCTGCTGGGTCCCGTGTGTCTGCCGCTCCTTGTGTAGTGTTCTCGCTTATTGACTACGTTAACAGTGGCGTGCGACCCAGATGTCAGGAAACCATCAGGAGGAACCCTTTTTTTGTAATAAAGGAGGCACTTGCTTGCCTATTGCATGATCCTGGTGGGTCCCTACTGTCATCCTCACCATGTATAGTCATATCCTTATTCCTCTTGGTTGTTGACCATGTTGACAATACCGGAGGGCGGTGCCGCGGCAAGCGAACCAAGGCAAAGGACGATGGCGAGGCCTCAGACGGGAACGAATAGAAGCCGGGGAAGATGCGTAGAGTTTTAGGGTACGATGTGGCCATGATGCGTGTGCGGCAGCACAGCCAGCCGTGGGAGACGGGAGCAGGCGGTCCCGCTGGCGCTGGTTTGGCTTTGGCGGCTGGAGGAAGAAGAGACTGAAGAAACACGACAGACATTGAATGTCAATCCAACGGTCAAGGTTGGCACAATCGTTTGTTGACTAAGCCAACACCAAGTTGCATACTTTTTTATATATAGGAAGAAAAGAAAAACTGGGCTCGTTCGCCAGATAACATTCCCGAAACTGCGACCGTTTGATCTTGCGCTGCAACTAAAACTGCGAGGAAAATGCGTTCGTCTGCCGTCCTCCTCCCAGGGGACGTTCGCCACATAAGTGACTAGCACCCTTGGTTTTCAACTGAGAGGTCTTGGGTTCGAGTCCCAGGAACCCTCAATTTTGTCCTCCCTTCCTCGCAAAAAAAATCAAAGACTTGAGAAGGCGTACAGAACAAGCTAGTGTACCAGTAAACAGACGTTGCTGAGTTTTAGAAAAAAGAGAGACATGCTCCTGTAGCTGGTTTGAATCCAAACCTAGACTATGACTATATATGGTGCTATGCTACTCTGCAACTAATGAAACTGACATATCCAACGTTCGCTTCTCCTCTTCTCTACTTACTCTGCCTACCATCAGAAGCTCTGGCCGCAGCAACCATGTCCACTAGCGGCTCATCCACCTGCTCTTTAGCAGGCAACAACCAGATATGCGCCAAGTTTCCACACATACCATCGCCTGTGGGTCTCATCACACCCCGCCAGCACACGCACCGCAGCCGGTTGCTCATCGCAACCCGCTGCCGTTGGTGTGGTGCCACTACTGCAAATCACGCAGAGTCATCCGTCGTGTCTCAACCACAATCCTCAACCCTGGTCGAGTCTTCTACAAGTGCCGGAATCATGGGGTAATAATATGTTTAAGTGTTGTTCCGCTGCTTTCAGTTGCTGATTTTTTAACAGTTTGGTTGATGATCTTCCAATTTGATTCGTGTAGAAAAGGGAAGATTCGTGTGATTTGTATTTCTGGGAAGTTGTTAATGTGGGGGAATGCAACTATGCTGATTATTTGGTTAGCCGAGGCATCCCAATACCAGCAGGTTGGGGTGTTGGACAAGTAACTGAAGGAGCGACAGAAGAGGAAGATGCAGAGCAGAAGGTTAAAGATGCAATTCCTCTAATCATGGCCAAGCAACAACTGCTGAACGGCCTTGACAACAATGAGGAGATGAAAGAGCTTGTGAAGATAATGGGCAAAATCGATGTGCTCTGTAGGATGATTGTGTCTTTATTTGCAATGCATGTAGCACTCATGATGTATTCAGTGGCTATGACATGAGCACTTTGCTGAAACTAGTAATGAATGAAACCTGTTTAGCAGGCTGGGCGTAGTTTTGTGAACATCTAATGGTTTCTATTAACAGAAATCGGGGGGTATCCCCTTTTGCTCATAAATAAATAAATATCAGAGGCCCTTTTGCTAATAAATAAATAAATTAGCAGAGGCCCTGTCGGGTCAGCTTTGTTCCCATTCGAAGACGTCGAGCAAATTGCAGTCCAACAGCAAACTATGTCATCAATACAAGTTTTACAACCAAATATGAGTACAACTAAACAACAATGTCATCATGTTTTAGTCGTCATACAATCACCAAACACAAATCAACATACATAATAAGTGATGTTCTCACAGCAAAATACTAAACAACAAGTTCATCGGGTTTCAGTAGTCATAGCAAACACAATTTCACATAGTAGATAAAAAACGTCTTCTGACAGACAAATATGACAAAAGCAATCTAATCATCATCCGCAACAGCAGCGTCAACATCTTCACCATGTGTATCAGTCTGAATCATAATTCCCCCTAGTGTCATCTTCTTCTTCATCCTCAATGTCCTCAAACGTTGGTTTCTTATTGATCAACTCTCGTATGTCCACAGCCCGACAGGCAATCTTTTCGCCAACATCATTGACGTGATGGTTCTCAAAGATATTAGGAACATCTGTGGAATCTTCCACATCAGGAGCAGTGTAAGCATCATCTTGTTGTGCAACTTCATTAAATGAATTCCTCTGCTCAAACCTTTGCAATACTCTCCAATCATCGCTACGTGCAAATGTGTCTTCAGAGAAAAATATCTGCGTTGCTTGATTTGCCAAAATAAAAGGCTCATAGGTCTGGTACGCCACCTTGACATTGATGGATTTGAAATAATCATCAGATCTGGGTTTTGCGATCTTGGAAAATAGGTCATACCAACGACAACACAATAAAACCACACACCGATGAACCTTGAAACTGGAGATATACTGCAACTGAACAATGTCTGTTATGTTAGCATACATTTCAGTTGTCTCTTCGCCGTACTTATCCGTGCTCATGATGGCACTGTTTTGTGTCTTCCTGCCTTCATTGCATGCAAGGGTGTTATAGTGCACATCTCCAACAACGCAAGATTCATAATGTCTTACCCGAATATCAGGACCCATTGCTAGTGCGTAAAGGGCATCATTAACTGCCTGCCCATCCTCCCGCATCTTCTTAACCTATGGTTAGAAAATAGACAAGCTGATCATCTTATGTATTCAATATATTTAAAAAACTGTAGTGCAATTCAAAAGCTTACATGGCTCTTGAACCATTTCGCAAATCTTGCCATAACCAGTTTGTCAATGTTTCTTGGATTTTGCGGCAGTAACTTGATACGTCTCCAACGTATCTATAATTTTTGATTGTTCCATGTTGTTTTATTATCATATTGGATGTTTTATAATCATTTTATAGTCATTTTACATCATTTTTTGGTACTAACCTATTGACATAGTGCCAAGTGCCAGTTGCTGTTTTTTTCCATGTTTTTTACATCGCAGGAAATCAATATCAAACGGAGTCCATATGCCACGAAACTCCACGATGATTTTTTATGGGCCAGAAGAAAGGAAATGGGCCCTGGTTGCACCTGGGGGGTGACCCGAGGGGGGCACAACCCACCAGGGCGCGCCAGGAGGCCTAGGCGCGCCCTGGTGGGTTGTGCCCACCTCGGGTGCCCCCCGGACCGCCTCTTTGCTCTATAAATACCCCAAAAATACCAGAACCCTAGAAGCATCGACGAAATATTCATCCAGCTGCGGCAGAGTCCAGAATCACCAGAGCCAATCTAGACACCATCACAGAGGGATTCACCACTTCCATTGGTGCCTCTCCGATGATGCGTGACTAGTTCTTTGTAGACCTTCAGGTCCGTAGTTAGTAGCTAGATGGCTTTCTCTCTCTCACTGAATTCTCAATACAATGGTCTCTTGGAGATCCATATGATGTAACTCTTTTTGCGGTGTGTTTGTTGGGATTTGATGAACTTCGAGTTTATGATCACTTTGCTGAATCTTGTTATGAAAGACCAATTTTCCGATACTCCTAATGAGGATGCCGCGTCCCATCTTAATACCTTCGTGGAATTATGCGATATGCAAAAGAAAAAAGATGTGGACAATGATGTGGTCAAGATGAAATTATTTTCGTTTTCTTCGTGTGATTCTGCAAAAAATTGGTTCTCTTCTTTGCCTCGCAATAGTATCAATTCTTGGAATAAGTGCAAATTTACTTCCATCACTAAGTATTTTCCTCCCGCAAAAATTATTTCCCTTAGAACCCAGATCATGAATTTCAAGCAACTTGAACATGAGCATGTTGCACAATCTTGGGAAAGGATGAAAATGATGCTAAGGAACTGCCCAACTCCTGGGTTGAATCTTTGGATGATCATACAAATTTTTTATGCGAGGTTGAATTTTGTTTCTCGTAATCTTTTAGATTCCGCCGCGGGTGGTACTTTTATGGAAATTACTTTGGGTGAAGCCACCAAATTACTTGATAATATCATGGCAAATTATTCACAATGGCATACCGAAAGAGCTCCTACTAGTAAAAAAGTTAATTCGGTTGAAGAAATTTCTTCTTTGAGAGATAAACTTGATGCTCTTATGAAATTGGTTGCTAGTAAAAGTGCTCTTATTGATTTTAATGATATGCCTTTGTCTACTTTGATTGAGCAAAATAGTGATGCCATTGATGTGAATTTTATTTCTCGCAATAATTTCAACAACAATGCTTATAGAGGTAATTTTAATCCTAAGCCTTTCCCTAGTAATTCCTCTAATAATTATGGTAATTCCTATGGAAATCAATCTTACAACAATAATAGGAACACCTCTGATCTTGAGAATAATATTAAAGAATTTATCAACACACAAAAACTTTTCAACACTTCCATAGAAGAAAAGTTGAATAAGATTGATGATTTTTCTAGAAGTGTTGATAGAATTGCTCATGATGTGGAACATCTCAAGATGAAAAATTTTGTGCCTAAAGTTGCTGAATCAATTTGTCGGTGTACAAAAGTAGGGGCCTTTTCTGTACCCCTTTACTTGTGCACGGGCAGTCGTAGCCACGCCTGTAGCCGGGTTTAGCAGGGCAGAGGAAGGGAAGGTACAAAGCTGCCGAGGCAGCACTCAAGCTAGAAGCATGAAGAGCAGAGGGGCATGGCGGATTCCCGTGGCAAGACCCTTGCCGGGGCGGCCTACACAGCCCCGGCAAGGGCCTTGCCGGGGCTGTTGGTGTCAAAACCGGCAGATCTCAGGTAGGGGGTACCGAACTGTGCGTCTAAGGATCAATGGTAACAGGAACGAAGGAGACGATGTTTTACCCAGGTTCGGGCCCTCTTGATGGAGGTAAAACCCTACGTCCTGCTCTTGTTTATATTGATGGAGTATCAAGTACAGAGTTGATCTACCTCGAGATCATATGTTGTGGTCTAAAACCTGAGGGTATGATGAATAATGTCATAATGATCTATCGACTAGCCTAGCCTCGGCTTATATAACATATCGGAGGCCTAGGATAACAAGGGTCCTAGTCGAATACGCCAGTGGAGAGGAGTCCTTGTCTTGATCACCAAGTCTTGTGGAATCTTCCTCGTGCATACATCGGCTGTCCGGACTGGCCCATGAGCAAACGGCCATGGGGGTCCTCGGCCCAATCCAACTGATCAGGAGACGACGTGGTGAGTACCCCCTAGTCCAGGACACCGTCAGTAGCCCCCTGAACCGGTCTTCAAGTTGGGGACACTCCTCGGTTCTTCCAAATTGTTCTTCGTCTTCGATCATCGGTCTTGAAAACTGGTTCAATAAATCTTCCCATCTTCTATCTGGAGGGTTGCCAAGCTAAATCTGAAGATTTCACTCGTCGGGTATCCGAGGAGCCCTTTAAGTCTTCGGCCTTTATCAATGCCTTGTTATTTTTATGCCGCACCTCGGGTTTGAAGTGTTTCCCGTGCGACAGTGTCCTCTTGCGTCCGAGCTCCAATGTTGGATTGCATCCAAGATCCAAAACCGGACTGTATCCAAGCTCCAACGTCGGACTGTATCCAAGCTCCAACGCCGGACTGTGTCCGAGCTCCAACGCCGGACTATGTCCAAGCTCCAACGCCGGACTATATCCGAGGTGCCATAGATCACCTTGGTTCAAAAAGTTTTAGCCAAGCTTAATGCCGGAAATGCCCTCTAAGGAGCCAGCCACTTGCATCCGAGCTATATGCAGAACTGCTTCCGAGGTGGCTCAGCACCTCGGTCATGGGCTGATTGCTGCGGATTTTATTTCCGATGCGTATAAATTTATTTGCTGACGAGATGTATTGCCAGTAGCCCTCAAGGTGTCTGTCGGCCTAAAATCCGAGATGCACCTGATGGAAAATATGAACCCGCTGATCCTAGTAGCTTCTGAGACTCAGGTCGTGAAATTGGCCTGAGGATCAACTCCTAGCTCGGCAGCATACATAGGAATAGAAACATAGTGTAATATATTAGAGGTAATAGTGATCGGTGGACAGTCCCTGAGAGAGGGTCGTGAGAAGTCGCCGTGATATATCAGCTTGATGCCGGATAAGTCCCATATGGTACTTATTATCGTCCGAAGATGCGCTTGTCCATAGTTCGGTTATGCCGAACACTGAGCACTTTGAATGTTCTGCATTGAATAGGCAATGCAGTAACCCCCGAGCCACTGGTCGGGTGGCAACACCAGATCAGGGGATCGATGTGCCCCTTTAATATTTATAAATAATGATCGCAAAGCCCAGTAGCTCCCGAGCCTTAATTGGGCACGGGTGGCCGAATTAAGGATCGATATCCATTTTAGAGAAAAAAATTGTTGTGTTTAACACAAACTTCTCGAAAAGAGAATAAAGAGCTCTTAAAGGATCTAGAACCAGCGAAAGCTGCGCTCACCAAGGTTGGACCCAAGGGGCTTAATAGATAGGAAATCGATGCCACTTGGGATTTAGGAGAGCTTTATGCAAGTTGCTCGGTTGTCTCAGCGAGATTGTGCCCCTTGGTCTTTAAAAGATGGGCTGCAATAAATCGACTTTACTCGCAATTTATGATCCTATGTATCCAAGTATTTTACATCATTAATGCTCGGATCCGCATTGTACAAAACTTTGTTGACCGACCATCGGCTTCAACCTAGAGTGTTTGTCCCTCTTTATAAGAGCAAAGATTTACGACAAACAAGGCAATCCGGTCATACGGTTTTATAAACAAAGGTACACGGAGAAATATGTTATATTACATTTTAATGTCAGAAACATCTTCCAAAGAAAATAGTCCCGCTATCGGTTCCTTTCTTTGAGTTGTCATGCTGATCATGATCATGAAACCTCACCTCCAATCAATGTGGGAGGAAAATATTAAGGATTTAGTTAGGGGGAAAGTTCCCGAACTCTGTTGTCCACAAAAGGAACCAAAATTTTCACTTCCATCATTGCCGACCAATTATATCCTTTAAGATGGCTAGCTTTTGGCTTCACCCAGTCTGAGGTACTAACCGGATGACCCGATAGTAACAATCACAGAGGTGCTCCCTTTACCACCTAGCCGAACAATCGGGAACATAGGGGTTGAGGGAGTCCTGGATTAGGGGGTCCTCGGACGGCCGGACTATATACCTTAGCCGGACTGTTGGACTATGAAGACACAAGATTGAAGACTTCGTCCCGTGTCCGGATGGGACTCTCCTTGGCGTGGAAGGCAAGCTTGGCAATACGGATATGTAGATCTCCTCCCTTGTAACCGACTCTGTGTAACCCTAGCCCCTTCCGATGTCTATATAAACCGGAGGGTTTAGTCCGTAGGACAACAACAATCAGACCATAGGATAGCTTCTAGGGTTTAGCCTCTACGATCTCGTGGTAGATCAACTCTTGTAATACTCATATCATCAAGATCAATCAAGCAGGAAGTAGGGTATTACCTCCATCGAGAGGGCCCGAACCTGGGTAAACATCGTGTCCCCCGCCTCCTGTTACCATCCGCCTTAGACGCACAGTTCGGGACCCCCTACTCGAGATCCGCCGGTTTTGACACCGACATTGGTGCTTTCATTGAGAGTTCCACTGTGCCGTCATCATAAGGAGGGATGGCTCGTCTCGTTGTCAAGGACAACATCACCTCTGGGGGAGCCCTGGCTGTAGGCCAAACTCTCCGACTAGGCGGCTTTCGTCATGACCGCCCGTTCGGCCGCTGCGCCGACGATGACTTCTCGGGTCATCGAAAACAGCCTCCACATCGGCTCGGAATTCACCGAGCAGATGGATCCAATGGAGCTCTCCTCTTTGAACGAGCTCTTGGATCGCATCGCCGCTTTGGGAGTCGCTACGGACTATGATCGGATTGGGCTTAAACCCGACCAAAGGGAGATTAACTCTCCGCCGGTCACCCATCAGATAGCGGTGGTGGAGGAGCAATGCGGCGATTCTTCCTCCATCTTGAGGACAAACTATGTCCGGATTCCTGAGCTCTCCAAGCCGGATACCTGTCTACGGGAGGACAACTCCCAAACCCTAAACCTAGAATCAGGCAGCGGGCCAGACCTATTGGGCAACATCCCGGAGCCCGAACTTCCAAGATCGGAAACTCCTCCGCCCCTGGGTCTCAGATCGGGTCAGGGTTCGGACTTAAATCCACCCACCCACCCAGATATAAGCGATCTTTCCCACATTAGACAAGAGCCCCAGGAGACAGTACACCACTATTGGGCCAGATTCCTCCTTGTAATGAACAAGGTCAAGGACTGTCGCGAGGAGGACGCAATTTCGTTCTTTTGCAAAAATTGCACGGACAAGGGGATCCTCAACGCCATAAGTTGCCGTGAGATAGCACACTTCGCTGACTTGGCGGCCATAGTACAGAAGTACTGTGCGATGGAAAGCGCCTGGAAAACCCAAACAAAATTTTGGGATCCTCCGGCTCTCACTAAAACCCCCGTCCGAATTAAAAGGGTGTACTCTCATAAATCACCCGATCCAATTACAAAGAAACAAAAGCCCACTACAGGGCGTGGAACCGTACTGGAGGGATGGCTCAACGGGCCATGCAAAATTCACAGTACAGCGGATACCATACCAACACACAGCCTTAGAGCATGTTGGGTACTCCGGCAGGTGGCCAAGAGCGGTGAGGATATCCTCATCAACAATACCGCAGAGCACCATCCCGTGGAGAACAACAATACAGTATTGACAGTCTTCGAGACCTTCGCCTCAAATAATAGGCGTAAGCGAGCACTCCGCAGCCTCGCCGAAGTCTGCCACGTAGCAGCAATAAATCCATGGAGCTACACGGCTATCACCTTCAACGCCAGTGACGAACCTAAATTCCGAACAGCCCGAGCACCAGCCGCCTTGGTCCTTAGTCCAATTGTGGACGGCTTCCGGCTTACTAAAGTGCTCATGGACGGCGGCAGCGGACTAAACCTCATCTATGAGGAGACCCTTCGAAAAATGGAAATAGACAGAAGCCGCATTGAGCAAAGCAGCACGACCTTCAGAGGAATCATCCCTAGTCGGGAGGCACGATGTGCTGGCAAAATCACACTAGATGTGGTATTCGGCACGCCGGAGAATTATAGGTCCGAAGAAATCACATTCCAAGTGGCCCCGTTCAATAGCGGATACCACGCCCTTCTAGGGCGGGAGGCATTCACGATCTTCCAAGCTATACCCCATTACGGGTACATGAAGCTCAAAATGCCCGGACCCAATGGAATCATCACTCTAGCTAGTGATCCGGACATAGCACTCCGCGCCGAAAATAAAACAGCCGCACTGGCCCTCGAGGCGTTATCCGAAGCCCTCGCGGCCGAGGAATTAACTGCGCTGCGCTCCACAGTGGACAGGGACGACGTGATACTCGATAAAAGATCCAAGTCCACCTCTTTTAAACCAGCGGATGAAATAGTCAAATTCCAAGTCCATCCAACGGACCCTACAAAAACAGCATCCATCGGGGCACAGTTAAACCCCACAGTAGACGCCGCACTACGGGAGTTCTTGCGCGAGAATTGGGACATCTTCGCCTGGCATCCTTCAGACATGCCAGGAATCCCACGCAGGCTGGCCGAGCATAGCCTTAACATCCTAAAGGGATTCAAGCCGGTCAAGCAAACTCTCCGGCGCTTCTCTGAGGCTAAGCGACAAGCCATGGGAGAGGAGCTAGCCAAGTTACTGGAGGCCGGATTCATTCGAGAAATAAAACATCCGGACTGGCTAGCAAACCTGGTGATGGTACCAAAGAAGGACAAATCCTGGCGCCTATGCGTCGACTTCAAGGACCTTAATAAGGCTTGCCCAAAGGATCCCTTCCCCCTCCCTCGCATCGATCAAATTATCGACGCTACCGCAGGACACGACTCATTGTGCTTCCTCGACGCATACTCCGGATACCACCAAATTAAGATGGCGGAGTCCGATCAAGCCGCAACGGCATTTATCACTCCATACGGCCCCTTCTGTTTTAACACCATGCCTTTCGGGCTCAAAAACGCCGGTGCAACCTATCAACGCATGATTCAGACATGCTTGGAGACACAGATTGGCAAAACAGTGGAGGCATACGTAGACGATGTGGTCATTAAAACAAGACACGTCGAATCCTTAATAGACGACTTGAGGCTCACGTTCGATAATCTCCGAACATACGACATTAAGCTCAACCCGGAAAAATGCGTCTTCGGCGTGCCCGCCGGAAAGCTCTTAGGCTTCATCGTCTCCAACAGAGGAATCGAAGCAAATCCGGCTAAAATCCGAGCTCTGTCACAGTTGGCCATCCCAACGGACCTCAAGCAAATCCAGAAACTAACTGGATGCGTGGCTGCTTTAAGCCGCTTCATCTCCCGATTAGGAGAAAAGGCACTACCTCTTTATCGCCTCCTGCGACGCACCGAACACTTCGAGTGGACGGACGCGGCCACGGCCGGATTAGAAGAAATAAAAGCCGTTTTGGCCACAAACCCAATCCTGGCCGCACCTAACGTCGGCGAACCAATGCTGCTATATATAGCGGCAACACACCAAGTTGTAAGCGCAGTGCTCGTCGTCGAACGAGAGATGGACGGACATAAATTCCCGCTTCAAAAGCCGGTATACTATGTATCCACCGTCCTCACTCCGTGCAAATCACGGTACCCACATTATCAAAAGATAGCATATGCGGTCTTCATGGCATCCCGGAAACTACGACACTACTTTCAAGAGTGTTCAATTACGGTGGCCTCTGAAGTGCCACTCAACGACATAATAAACAACCGCGAGGCCACGGGCCGGATTGCTAAATGGGCTATTGAGCTCCTCCCGTTCGACATAATATACAAACCACGACGAGCCATTAAGTCTCAAGTACTGGCTGATTTCGTCGCCGAATGGACAGAAGCCGAACTCCCTAAAGAGTACGGCGCGTACTCCAATTGGATTATGCACTTCGACGGCTCTAAAATGCTGGCTGGTCTGGGGGCTGGCGTCGTCCTGACGTCCCCCACCGGAGATACAGTCCAATACGTACTCCAAATACTATACACAGACTCCAACAACGCAGCCGAATACGAGGCCCTGTTACATGGTCTCCGGATGGCAGTCTCCATGGGCATTCAACGCCTGGAGGTGCGTGGGGACTCGAACCTCGCAATATCTCAAATAAATGGAGACTTCGACGCCAAGGATCCGAAAATGGCGGCTTATCGCAACGCCGTCCTCAAAATGTCAGCTCGGTTTGAGGGGCTTGAATTCCACCATGTGGCTCGGGAAAACAATCAGGCGGCGGATATCCTCGCCCGTATCGGCGCTAAGCGCGACCCTGTCCCACCTAACATCTTCTTGGAAAGGCTGTTTAAGCCATCCGTGGTATGGGAAGGGGACACCGGTAACAATAGTCCGGACCCGGCCACAACACCAGATACCGAACACTCTGACACAATCGGAGGCTCTGCCACCGAAATAACACCTTCAGCCCACGTGATAATGGCTGTCATCGCCCCGTGGACAGAACCATTCCTGGCCTACCTAACTAGGCAGGAACTACCCGAGGACCAAAATGAGGCACGCTGCATAGTGCGGCGGTCTAAAGCCTACAAGGTCCACGAGGGAGAGCTTTATAAGAAAAGCACTACCGGAGTCCTTCAAAGGTGCATCTCCGAAGAGGAAGGGCGGAAACTTTTGGCAGAAATCCATGCTGGACTCGGCGGCCACCACGCCGCAGCCCGGGCCCTTGTAAGCAAGGCCTTCCGTACAGGTTTCTATTGGCCGACGGCCCGAGCAGACGCACAGGACCTTGTTCAACGTTGCGTCGGTTGCCAGCTTTTTGCAAACCAAAGCCATATGCCGCCTACCGCTCTCCAAACAATCCCCATTACTTGGCCCTTTGCGGTCTGGGGGCTTGATATGGTCGGACCCCTCAAAGGGGGAACCCATAAGAAAAAATACCTATTGGTCATGGTGGACAAATTCACCAAATGGATAGAAGCCAAACCAGTTAAAACGGCTGAATCCGGACCAGTGATAGACTTCATATCTGGGGTTGTACACCGTTATGGCGTCCCCCACAGCATCATCACCGATAACGGCTCGAACTTTACAGCCGACGAGGTAAAACTTTGGTGCAGCAACATGGGCATCAAGCTCGATTATGCTTCTGTCTATCACCCGCAAACTAACGGTCAAGTCGAGCGAGCAAATGGTCTTATCATGAGCGGCATTAAACCCAGATTAGTGCGGTCCTTAAAGGAATCAAACACGCACTGGGTAGAGGAGCTCGACTCCGTACTATGGGGGCTGCGGACCACGCCGAATCGCACTACCGGATACACACCGTTTTTTATGGTGTACGGCGCAGAGGCGGTACTACCCTGCGACATAATTCATGACTCACCTCGAGTGCGCATGTATGAAGAAAAAGAGGCCGAGCTTGATCGGCAGGACAGTTTGGACGCCCTGGAGGAGGAGCGTGACGTGGCAAAAGCCCGTTCCGCATTCTATCAGCAACAGGCTCGAAGGTATCAAAGCAGAGAAGTACGGGCCAAAACCTATAACGTTGGCGAACTCGTTCTACGCCTACCGGAGAAGAAAAAGAACAAGCTCAAGCCCAAATGGGAAGGTCCCTTCATTATTGACCAAGTTCTGACCGGTGGAGCGTACCGTCTGCGGGATGCATCGGACAATCGACTCGAGCCAAACCCATGGAACGCAGCCAGACTCCGAAGGTTCTACGCCTAGTGCCGGACTCTATGTTCGTCTCCTTACCTCCGTCAATTTTTTACATATCCGTTATCTGTCTTTTATCTCTTTCTTTTTCCTTTTTCTTCGAGGCCTTAAAAGGCTCAATTGTGTCTTGACTACACAATCTTGACGCGCTAACCGTGCTCATTATACCTGGGGGCTTCTTATACAGAAGCTTAATATAACTATTCTCCGGGCTCTATGCCCCACACATGTGTTATTCTTCCACATGTACCTTTTTTCGCCATTATATGCATCGATATGACTTAAGTTTTGGCCAAGCTGGGTTGCCTGGCTCTTGTGTTTATGCCCTACGTTCCCGTTAATTCGGCTAGGGCATAAGGGGAGCACCTCTGCGATTGTTACTGCCGGGTCAGCCGGATGTGTACCTCAGACTGGGTGAAGCCGAAAGCTAGCGTTCTTAAGGGAATACTCGGTCGGTGAACAAAAGATGACTTTTATTTATTTTAATACATGCCCCCAGATGTTTATAGCCTGCGTCTCTTTTCGCAGTTCGGACATGCACATTAGGGCATGCGTACCCAGGGAAAGGAACCCTTAACGGAACTATTCTCCCTGGAAGATGTTTCTTACTATCCATGTAATATAACATAGCTAGTTGGGTACTTGTCTGTTCAAGCACTTATGACCCCTACGCCTGGTTTCCACGCATACCCCGGTTTTTACATAACTGAGCGGGTATTCGGATACACTCCGGACTGTCGGGTCCAGAGGTTGAAGCGAAAAGGTCCGCCATGACAAATGATTTACAATCCGGCTAGGGACAATACATGTCACTTGAAGTACATAGTCACTTAGACTGACTAAATTCTTCTTCTATACCATCCAACAGGCTGTCTAGCCTACAATCCTGTTGGGAATACTTTGCGGCTAATTCTACTTGGTCATACACCAAACTGACGGGGATCTCTTTCCCATCGGGCCCCACAGGTCCGACCTCGGCCATGTGGTTTGGGTCAGCCTTGGTATATCGCGTCTTCACCATGGCCCAGGCTTCCCTTGCACCTTGTCGGCAGGCTGATATCTTCCATAATCGGAAGCGCCGCCGCGCTCCCTTGAGCTTCTCTACGAGCTCCCCCATGCCTCCTGGCAGGGAGGCGGATGGCCACAAGGCTTGGGCAATGCCCTGCATCACCTGCCGAACTTGTTCGTGCAGTTGTGAGAGCTCTGGCAGAAGATCACCTGCAGACCCGGGCATTTCCTCTGCGGGACGACCCGTCAGCATACCTACAGATATAACTCTGTTAGCCGGCTTCTTCGCCGAACTCTTTAAAAGTTTGTTCAAGCACTTACTGAAAATGCCGCGTCGAAGCCGCTTATTCTCCTTTACGGAGTCCGCAAGCTGGGCTCGAACGTCTTTAAGTTCCACGCCCAGCTGGATATTGGCGTCTTGGAGATCGTTTTTCTCCTGCCTAACCCACGTAAGCGCGTGCTCGCCAGCATTTAGCTGTCGATTAGCACGTTGCGCATCCCCTGGCACGGCCTCCAGATTCACTCTGGAGTCATCTGCAGCATCTATTGTTAGATTTGCACGCATGCCGCACACTACCTGGTACATGACATTATTTGCAATGGAAGAAAGTGTTACCTGATGGGGCCTTCTCGGACTCTTTCATTGCGGCAAGTGCGGCCTGAAGCTGGGCTTTGCACTCCTTTAGCTCTTGAGACAACTGGGTATTCTCCTCCGTCAGAACCTATGCAAACAATGATCCTTAAATCAGTTGTGCCAACTGTTTCAAGTCTCAGGGGCTACTGATATACATAATTATTATATTTTCTTACCCGTATATCCTTTACATACTGGTCCGTGGCTCTGGCAAGACCATTTTGAGTAGCTCGGATGTACGCGTCTCCTGAGTTGAAGGCATCGAACGCCTCTTGGGAGAAACAAGCGTCACGGAGTACGGCCCGGCGACGCCTATGATTCATAGCGCTCTCCACTTCAGAATTTGTAGCGGATAGCCTATCCGCATCCTCTGTAGGAGGAACATCCGGCGTTGGCCCTATGTTAGTGTCCGCCTCTATGTCCTGCTCTGGAGCCCGACTGGTGGAGGCGTGACCGGCAGCCTCTCCGGATATAGTCCGGCGAGCGTTTTTCCTACCAGGAAATATGGGCGTTATTATATTTGAGAAGGACGACCACCACGGAGCGGGGTTTTCTTTTATACCTCTGCGACGGCGTCTCAGTCCTGACCGCCTTCCTTTTAAGCCTACCCGGCTTCGGTGCCCCTTGTTGGCGGGTCACTGCGGGTTCGGCATGGCGTTCCGAGGGCCTTCCCTGTAAAACACCATATGTGTGCGGTACGTGAAGTGCAGAAAAAGGGATCCTTCTTGGAAGTTAGGGCTCTGGTTGTACTTACATGCGATGCGGGGAGCAGTCCAGGATAATCGGCTATGATAGCTACCAAGGTACCGTCACAGCTCAACTGATAGAACGTTCTGTCGATGAGCTCCACAAATGTGTTCGGATCCTCTTCGAGTCGGGGTTGAGGGCCCGGTTAGGGTCCTCTGGTTGTGGAGACGGGCTGTGGACCTCCCTCACAGCTGTTCGCAGTTCCTGTTATGAAATAACAAGGTAAATACTTTTGACAAAGAATGCGGAAAGGATTGAAGTAGAAAGTAGCAGCTCATCCAGCTTGGGGGGTTGTACATGGAGAATCCGTCCCGTGGCTTAATATGGGCGAACTCCTCTTCTTCTCCTTTATACAAATCGGACAGTATCTTCGCTAGTGCGACAACGGAGTCCGGACCTTTACGACCGCAGCGGGTGGCGTCGTATTCTCCATTGAAGTGCCACATGGGTTGTCCCCGATATTGAAGTGGCTGCACCCCCCGCATTATACATATGGACATAACCTCAGTTATTGTCAATCCTGATTTGGCCAACATATCTATCCGGCCCATCAGATAAAGGACTTCCCCGTTATCTTCCTCCTGGGGGCTCCGAGGGCGCCAGCTGAAGCATTTCTTCAAAGGGGCGTTGTCGAACTCAGGAAGGCCCATCCGAATAGGATCTCGAAGGGGGACGTCCTCCATATAAAACCATTCCGAAGGCCAGTCTTCGGACGTCTTCTTCGGTGTACCGGAAAAGTATCCGGTATCGGTGATGCACCATATTTCGGCTCCGCCCACTTGATATAGTGACGCCTTCTGTGTACGGGGCACGAGGCAGAAGAGCCTCCGCCATAGCTCAAAATGAGCTTCGCAGCCCAGAAACAGCTCACAAAGGGCGACGTAGCCAGCGATGTGCAGGATGGAAGCGGGGGTAAAGTTATGCAACATGAGGCCGTAGAACTCCAGGAGCCCACGGAAGAATGGATGAATTGGGAATCCAAGTCCCCTTAGTAAAAAAGGGACAAGGTATACCCGCTCCCCCTTGGATGGATTGGGGGAGCTCTCCGCTTGCTCCCCGCCATTATAGGTGGCGAGCCCGGCTCAAACGGGAACCATATACGCTGGAGGGAGAAATCCCTGGGTCTGTAACTCTACTAATTGGTTGTGAGGGACGGAACACCTCTTCCAATCGCCGGGCTTAGGGCTACGGGAGCGAGAGGAGGAGCTGCGATGGCCGGCCATGTTGGAATGGATTTTGCCAGGCGCGCTCCGATGGATACTCGCTGTGGGAGGATGGTGTGATCTGGATCTAAGAATCCCCGTCTCTTTAATAGACGGTTTACTCACATGGCTAGGGTGGCAAATGTAAAAATGCCCTGGCTTCTCGCATTCGCTCGACACATGGAAGATAGCCATTATTAGGCACGGAAGCCAAGGAGTGCAACATTTATGGGAAGCCGGACACTACTCAACAGGTACTCAGAATTTGGAGAAGAACCCGCCCTGCAATGCCGAAGACAATCTGCGCGCCGGACTCATCGTCATTGAAGCCTGGTTCAGGGGCTACTGAGGGAGTCCTGGATTAGGGGGTCCTCGGACGGCCGGACTATATACTTTAGCCGGACTGTTGGACTATGAAGATACAAGATTGAAGACTTCGTCCCGTGTCCGGATGGGACTCTCCTTGGCGTGGAAGGCAAGCTTGGCAATACGGATATGTAGATCTCCTCCCTTGTAACCGACTCTGTGTAACCCTAGCCCCCTCCGGTGTCTATATAAACCGGAGGGTTTAGTCCGTAGGACAACAACAATCAGACCATAGGCTAGCTTCTAGGGTTTAGCCTCTACGATTTCATGGTAGATCAACTCTTGTAATACTCATATCATCAAGATTAATCAAGCAGGAAGTAGGGTATTACCTCCATCGAGAGGGCCCGAACCTGGGTAAACATCGTGTCCCCCGCCTCCTGTTACCATCCGCCTTAGACACACAGTTCGGGACCCCCTACCCGAGATCCGCCGGTTTTGACACCGACAGGGGTAAGCACAGGAGCCAGGCAACCCAGCTTGGCCAAAATCTTAAGTCAAATTGATGCATATTTATGGCTTTATAACGATAATTACGGAAGGCAGCACTTGTATAATGAATACAACACTGATGATATATGGTTTTTTGACTCTGTTGTGACTGTTTATCATTTGAAAGTGGCCCATCGTCGGCTTCCACCCCTTTGTAGATGCTACGCAGGGTGTTTCTGCAATAAAAAAACAACCCTTAGCCGACGTCTCGGTGCCTGAAGGTAGTTGTGTTAGCAGAAACAAGGCAATCAGATATGCGGGATTTATAACTTTCACTTAGTCATAGGAGCTTAAAGTTGGGAGGCTAGTTACTAGCCCCCGGTTAGTGTTCGGCGACACCCATGGTCAAGCCGTAAAAACTTCGACCAATGCTATGAACAACCCATCATTTAACACGGGGTGACCTCCATCGATCTTATAGTTTAACACAGTCATCGGATCGCTGACCAGTTTACACTTATTGTGACAGTCAGTTTTTGGCTTTCTCCACTGAGGCACTTGACCAGTTGAACCGGAAGCACAATCGCAGTGGTTCTCCCTTTACCTTTAGCCAAACAATCGGAACGTAAGGGTAAGCACGGGAGCCGGGCAACCCAACTTTTGACCAAAGACACAATTCGAAACCGATGCATATATAGCAATATCCGAGAATGTTTTTGCAGTATCTCTAAAGGTGTTCGGCACTGCACTATGAGACTTATGCTGGAAACACACAAATAGTTTAAAAGTGACATAGGCTCGAAAAGCCAAAAACTTATGTAAAAGCTTGACGTCCGGACTAAACCAAGATTTTGGTGCCAATTCGAAAATTGGAGAAAAAGGAAAAGAAAAAAAAAGTGCTTCTGTCGTGCTTTAACATGACACATCCGATCTCAAGACTTTCAAGCGGGTCAGCCTACAGCTTCAAGCTCCTTATCCCGAAGGCAGAGTACTTCTCCGAGGCCAGTTTAGCGAACTAAACTCTAGCGGCTTTTAGAGAGAAGACAGGCTATCCAGCTATTGACCACACACTTGAGTCGAAAAAGGAGCTGTAGAAAAAGACTTTGCAACGACCAAGAAGAAAACACATTTACTATAAGACGGCTCATACTAATTTAAGAGCCCCCAAGTGACTTGGGTAAAAGAATTTTATGTATAATGATTGTATGTACCGTAGTACTTAGATCATATCTATGCTCACCCAAACTTTAAACGCGTCTTAACCGACCATCGGCTTCTCCCTCTTCGGTCAAGGGCCAAAAAGTGTTATGTACTCCACCTGTCGAGAATATCAACGGTGTTTCCGATAACCAGGCAATCAGGCCATAATGCTGTAACAGACAAAGCGCGCTCAGGGAACTTATGCTATATTACTGACGAAGTGTAAGAAGCATCTTCGAAGAAAATAGTACCCCCGCCGATACCTTTCTTCGGTTGCTCATTGTTACTATGAGACTTGTGCAATAAATTTTTTGTAGTCATGAGTTCCGTTGTGTGCCGACCATGATTGAAAACAATAAGAGCGCTAGCTTTCGGCTTCACCCAGTCTGAGGTCCGGGCTCGAATGACCCGATCATGGCAATCGCAGAGGTGCTCCCTTTACTCCCTAGCCGAACAATCGGGAACGTAGGGGTAAACACAGGAGCAAGGCAACCCAGCTTGCGGAACACTTAAGTCAACATGGTGCATATTGTGGCGTAATACACTAACAAGGAACGAAGCCATACAAGTATAATCATATGCAAGAGGAAAGGCTTCATAAAGGAAGTCCCCAAGTAAACGGGGTATTTGAATTTGTGTGTCACAAACAAAGTTTTGACAAGGAAGTTTTTCACAAACAACTTTTTGCCAAAAAAGTATAATGCTTGGTCGAACTGAACAAAATTTAAAACTGAAAGTCTTTGAGCATAAAAAGCGACTTAGCTGGTTAATGTGCTCGGTGTTGATGACGCGATTCGGGCTTGTGGCAGGACGAAGACGCCCATTGATCTGTGACAGATCCGACAAGGTTCGCAGTCCCCGGCATGGCCGAGGTCCCAGCCCCCAAGCCCGAGGTGTCCGAGCAAGGAGTTCGGCACTCGAGAGTAGTGACACGGCTCGGCCGATGTGGTAAGCCGAAGCCCCCAGTCTAGCCGAGCTGGCGGAGTTGGTCGGAAGGTGATAATGAAGCCCCCACGCCAGTCGACCTGTTCGGCATGGTGGACGTCAATTTGACGAAGCGACGATGCTGCGTGGCCGATGTGGCGAGATGAAGTTCTCGGTCTAGTTAACATGGCGAAGCTGTGGTCGGCGGATGCCGAAGTGACTGCGTAACGCAGTCGAAATCGATTACCTACACACATAAAATAGTGCGGTCCAAAAAATAATATATATATATAATCCTTGCATAATTGCTTTATGCAAAAATAATTTATTTAAAGAGATGTGTCCTGGCGCCGAAGCCAATGTTGATGCAGGGCGTCGGCGTGACGCAGTGAAGGCGTGACAAAGCCTGAATTTGCAGGGCGGTCCGAGCTCTAGATGCGGCATTCGCCGAACTGCGGACGGGAAACGGACCGAACCATCGTGCAACCATCATTAATGTGACCATCATTTGACAGACCTATGTACAGATGATGGAACAAACTAGAGTAACAATTTTTCGGAAAAATAAACCCAAGCAAGAAAAAATTATTAGGATTAATAGCACCTGGTTTATCTGTTGTAGCAATATGAAAAAAGGTTACTCCCAAAATTGGGGCTTGATCCGCACACCCATTGCCTGACGAGCGATGGAGCGGCGGCATGACAATGCTGGCAAAGTTGGCTTGCTGAGGCAAAGCCCCCGGTCCAGTTAATGTGATGAAGCTGGTCGGCGGGTGACATCAAAGTCTCCGGAGTAGGTTGATGAAGAGATGGTGAAGCCCCCAGTCTAGCCGAGGTAACGGAGAGGGTAGGTAAGGAGACGTTGCAGCTGCCATGTCAGCCGAGGTGTTGAAGTAGTTCGGCATGATGGACATCGGCTTGAAGAAGCAACAGTGCAGTCATGCCGCCACCGGTCATAACTTGTGACGCGGTCAAAGCCGGATTGATGAAGTGACTGAACGGCGATGCCGGTGTGCTCGTTCCGTGTAATCCGTGGGGCGGCGTTGTTGGTGATGATTTATCCTTCGCGATGCCGAACTCTTTTTCGGCTCGCCAAGATGATGATCCGAACAAGATGAGCTCGGCTCAACAAAGCGACGATGTGTCTAGCGCAGGTCGGCAGCCGTGGAGCAATGTTACCGGACTGGTTTGACACCAGCGTGATGATGAAGAGTACCTCAGAGAAGGCTTAAAATTTTATGGGCATGTGTTAAGAACAACGCACAATACCCAAGAATAAAATTCCTTTAAAAAGTTGTCCAATATCACGTTCATAAAGAAACATGAATTTGGGTCGGATCCGTATTTGCGCAGAAAACAGATCAGAAAATCGGTCCACTCATCGGAAGGTTCCCGGAGTTTGAACCGTCGGATCAAGCTGAAATTTTGAGGGGTGGTAGATATGGGAATTCCGTAGCAGATGAACAGTTGGATCTTCCAAAGGACCTCCGAGCTTGGCTCTGGAGACCACGCCCTAAACTCGTCCGGATTCCCGTCCAGATTAGACAGGGCTTTGGTATATCGTAGATTGCCGGAGATTCCTCCATCGGAACTCGACGAAATTTTGCGAGGTTGTTGTAGACTTAATTCTGCACAATTCCACCGAAGCAATCGTTAAAACGACACTCGAGGAGGCGGTGGCGGCGGATACAAGTTCGCTGTCCAGAAAAACAGCACGGTCGCCCGAGGGCAATGTTGACGTTGAGCCCCCGAGCTCCATGGATGATTCCTCCATGATCTTGATAGAGATCGGAGTTGATGTTGATGAAGGCCCTCGTCTGAACATGATGATTGGAGGTAGGGCACAATCCTCGGTCAAGCCAAGGTGATCAGTCGAGGCGGCGACGAAGACACCGACGTCGCAGTTGATCTGCAGGCGAGCCATTGATCCTTTTGCCGACCACACAGTGGAACTCTCAATGAAAGCACCATTGTCGGTGTCAAAACCGGCAGATCTTGGGTAGGGGGTACCGAACTGTGCGTCTAAGGATCAATGGTAACAAGAACGAAGGAGACGATGTTTTACCCAGGTTTGGGCCCTCTTGATGGAGGTAAAACCCTACGTCCCGTTCTTGTTTATATTGATGGAGTATCAGGTACAGAGTTGATCTACCTCGAGATCATATGTTGTGGTCTAAAACCTGAGGGTATGATGAATAATGTCATAATGATCTATCGACTAGCCTAGCCTCGGCTTATATAACATACCGGAGGCCTAGGATAACAAGAGTCCTAGTCGAATACGTCGGTGGAGAGGAGTCCTTGTCTTGATCACCAAGTCTTGTGGAATCTTCCTCGTGCATACATCGGCTGTCCGAACTGGCCCATGAGCAAACGGCCATGGGGCTCCTCGGCCCAATCCAACTGATCGGGAGACGACGTGGTGAGTACCCCCTAGTCCAGGACACCGTCAGGGGCGACTTGCCCAACACCAGCAAGGCCGCCACCCTTGAGCCTGAGAGTCCTGACACCATCGACAAACGTCAAGACCAAGGCTCAGGGGCGCCTGCGTGGTGGCATGCATATCTTTGTAAAGACCAAAGGCCTACAAATCTAGATGGAAACCAGAAGACAAAGACCCCCGGCGAGATCCTTGCTGGGGACAGACGAAGGCCTCCGGCAAGATCCTTGCCGGGATAGCCACAAGACCCCCGGCAAGATCCTTGCCGGGGACACCCACAAGACCCCGGCAAGACCCTTGCAGGGGACACCCGCGGGGCCACAACCAGGCCCGCACCTACCAAGGTTTCGCTGCCCCACGGCCGTTCCTACGCGGCAACTAGCCTGCCAAACTAGGCACACACCTACATGGCAGCAAGCAACCTCTAGGCCAACCAGTCAAGCACCTGCGTGGTGGCATGTAGATCTTCATGAAGACCCTGCCACCGCACCAGCGCAGCAGCCAGCCAGCCAGCGTGGCGCTGCCTGCCTCGTCAGCTTGGACGCGCGTCGAAGCAAGGCGAGGCGGTGACGGATGGAACGAGCTTCGTTACCGTCCCCGATAAAGCAAGAGGACACGTAGGTGGCGCATTAAATGCGTTTGTCCCACGATGTCAGGGATAGACTTGTACACTGTAGATGCTTTCCACCTCCTGTGTGCCACTGTGGTGACCCCTTTGACATATAAAAGGAGGCCAGCGACGTACTGAGGGAGGATTCGGACTTTTTGGACTAGGCATGCACCGCAGCTAGTTCAAGAGCTCAAGAACACTGAATACACATAAAGCAGGACTAGGGTTTTACACATCGCTTGCGGCCCGAACCTGGGTAAAAATCCCTCCCCGCGTTGATCTTCTAGACCTGCTGTTTGCGCAACTCCGCGCCCCGCCAACCGTTGTAGGGATTCCCTGTGATCCCATAGGTGTCATTCCTGAGCCCCGACATCTTTGACGCGCCAGGTAGGGGGCGCAAGCTGTGAAAACCTGGTTTAGAAGTTAGCGCATCGACTTCATCATCGCCATGCCCCCAAGAAGAAGGGGATCACATCAATCGGGTCATCCGGAGACGGCCCGTCCGCACGAGCGCGGGCGGGAGACGGGGTGGCCACGGATGGTGCCGGAGGCGCGGCCCGCGAGCATGCATGACAATCTGGCAATCAGAGCCAGGCGAGCGGCGTCGTTCGGGTCCAAGACGACGAGCCACACGCTGCTGGGTCCGGGGGCGGGGCCGTGCTGCCCACGGGCCGCGCGGCAACCTCTAAGACACCCCAGCCGGCACCCACGCCGCGGCCTTCCCAGGCCGCGCGCGATGAGCAACGCCGCGACGTCGGTGCCCTCGGGCACCGCCGCGGGAAGAGCCCTTTGCGTCACTCTCAGGATGCACCGGGCCGGCGTGCGCACCTGGACGCTGGCGGGAGCGGTGCACGACCACGAGACTGTGATAGAGCTCCTTCTAACATGGTTAGAAGTCGGAGCGCGTCACGGTCCACGCAGCTTTCGCCGCCACCCATGCCAGCAGAAGCGTTGGCGCGCGTCCAACTGCTCCTCGACTTTCCTCCTGTCGCGGAGAAGCTCGACGAGTGGAGAGCTACCATTCGGAGCCTCACCAGCTTTACCAATAAAGATGAACCGCGACCAGCAGAACCCTCGTGTCGGCGCTCCGTCGAGCCGGCGCACGCCAGTGGTGGGAGGACCGCGACTGCTGCGACCACGGTGCACTCTCCTCCCCCACGCCAGCAACAGCATCCACTGGCTCGTCGGGCCGACGCCTGTGACAATGTTTCCACAGCGTCGTCCGACCCGCGAGCCCGCTGCGACTAATGTCAAGTTCTTCGAGAGCGAGCTCAGGAGGACGCTCGGACCACCATCGAGCGGCGGCGGGAAGCGCGCCATCAGTCAGATCAGCATGCGGGGCCCACTATGGACCGCCCAACGCTGGGGGGGGGGGCTCCGGCGACCTACCTTACGAGGTGGGTTGTCCAGCCTTTACCCATGAGTTGCGGCAGTTCCAGTGGCCCACCCACCGCACGTTTAAGCCTGAGGTCGGAGAGAAGTACAACGGCAAGACTCACGCTTTGGAGTTCCTCAACATCTACACTATCGCGATGCAAGCTGCCGGGGCTCGCGACGACAAGGTGCTTGCCAACTACTTTTCGTTGGCGCTTAAGCCCAACGTCATGTCATGGTTGATGCACCCGCCAGTTGATTCCATCTCTTCTTGGTCGGATCTGTGCCACGAGTTTGTTGGCCCCTTTACCGGAGGCCACCAAGCTCCTGGCCAGGCAAGTGATTTGCATGTCATCCCCCAGAAGGACGGCGAGACCCTGCGCAAATACATACAAAGGTTCAACCGTGTGCAGTACAACATCCTAGATGTTCACCCCGCCGCTGTCATCAGTGCATTCCATCAGAATGTGCGCAACCGCAAGATGCGTGAAGAGCTAGCGATGAACAAGGTTAAGGATGTAGCCAAGCTTTATGTTCTGGTAGATGTGCTTGAGCTGAAGAAGGAAGGAAGTACCCCAGCGAGGACATCAGCGCGGAAACCGACTCCACGGACGGAGACGTTGTCGCCCAGGCAAAGAAGGGCCGACGCTGCAATAGGAAGCGTAAGGGCAAGACCGTGCTTGCCGTTGATGGATCCGGCGACCCCGACGCCACCAAGAAGGCCAAGGTCGATGACCCCGGCAAGGAAGTTGCCGGGTGCGCCGCCTGCCAGGCCTTGGCGGCTGCCGACAAGCTAGGAGGCTCGGACAAGCAGTACTGCAAGATCCATCACACCAAGGGCCATGACCTCCAGAACTGCTGACAGGTCGAGCTGCTTGCAGAAAAGCAGAAAGCTGAATATGAAAGGTGGGACAAGGAGAAGGGTCAGGATGGTGTTGAGGGGTTCGGCAAGAAGCATGGCGGCCAAGGAGGTCGCTGCTGCAAAGATAATCAACAAGAGAGGCCCGCTCGGGGCCGTGATAAGAAGGAGGAAGATGATGATCATGATGAGGACGATGAGTCCAGCGAGCACGAGTTATAGAAAGCTACGGAGGCCATGTGCGTCGACGATGTCGCCTCGCTGCACACCTCTCACCGCCCACTAAAGCAGTGGGCGCGTGAAGTCACTGCGGCGGAGCCATCGTTCTACGCCCAGAGGCCACTGAAGTGCTCCAGCACGCCTATTATTTTTGACACCGAGGATCACCCTGACCGCACAACTGCGGACGGGTGTTTGCCGTTGTTGGTTTCCCCAACAATATGCAACCTCAAGGTGACGAAAGTGCTAGTTGACGGTGGGGCCGGTCTGAACTTGATCTCGCCTGTCGTGATCGAGAGGCTGCAAATCCCCGATGGAGATCTCGAGGAGACAGACACGTTTCAAGGGGTCAACCCAGGGAGGAGTCAGCCAAAGGGTAAGATCACGTTGCCCGTTACATTTGGGGGCGAGCTGAACTATAGGACAGAGAAGATTGTTTTTTATGTCGCCAAGATCCCCTTGCCCTATAATGGGATCCTTGGCCACCCAGTGCTGGCCAAGTTCATGGCGGCATCACATTACGCCTACAACACGTTGAAGATGCCCGGGCCAATGAGCATCATCACCGTCCCCTTCGACAAGAAAGACGCACTCATCTGCGCCGACCAACTCTACCGGGAGGCAGTTGCAGCGGCTGTCGCCAAGGCACTTGCTCCTGCCGCTGAAGCCCCGGGAGGGAAGAGAGCCGACAAGGCCCCTTCCGGTGAGACCTCTTCCAGCAAGACCTCCTACACCCACTCCGGCAAGCGTGCCTCTTCTGAGTGCTGCGCTCCCGTCGAGGGCGTGCCAAAGAGCTCCATCGGCAAGAGCAAGAAATCCAAGGCAGCACCACCTGAGACCAAGAAGGTGCCCGTCAAGGAGGACGACACGGGTGGGGCTTTTACTATAAGCTCCACCCTCGACAACAAATAGGAAAGCGCGCTCGTTGCCTTCCTGCGGGCGATTGTCGATGTGTTTGTGTGGCAAGCATCTGACATCCCCAGCGTTCCTAGGGAGGTGATTGAGCACCACCTTGCTGTCTGTCCCCATGCACAGCCTGTCAAGCAGAAGGTCAGAAAGCAAGATTTGGAGCGACAAGAGTTCATCATCGAAGAGATCAGGAAGTTGGAGGCGACTGGCCTGGTCAGAGGAGTGCTCCACCCCATGTGGTTGGCCAATCCAGTGGTAGTGCGTAAGGCAAATGGAAAGTGGAGGCTGTGTATTGGCTACACAGATATCAATAAGGCATGTCCAAAGGATCCTTTCCCCTTGCCACACATTAACCAGATAGTGGACTCCACTACCGGGTGTGACCTGTTGTCATTCCTCGATGCCTACTCAGGATACCACTATATCTTCATGATGAAGGAAGACGAGGAAAAGACTGCGTTCATCACCCCATGTGGTACATACTATTTTGTACGGATGCCTTTCGGGTTGAAAAGCGCTGGTTCGACATTTGCCCGAGCAGTCCAAATTGGTTTTAAGCCGCAGCTGCACAGAAATATGGAAGCTTATATGGATGATATAGTGGTCAAAACCAAGGACAAGGCTACGCTCGTGCATGATCTAGAGGAGACATTTGCAAACCTACGCAAGATCAACCTCAAGCTCAATCCAGAGAAGTGCGTGTTCGGCGTCCCGTCCGGCAAGCTTCTTGGTTTCTTTGTATCTCAATGCGGAATCGAAGCAAATCCCGACAAGATCAAAGCAATTGAGTAGATTGAGGCGCCAAGACGGGTCAAGGACGTCCGTAGGCTCGCCGGCTGCGTTGCTGCTCTAAGCAGGTTCATCTCCAAATCTGCTGAGCGTGCCCTCCCCTTTTTCAAAGTTTTAAAAAGGCGGGTCCAATGAAATGGACTCCGGAGGCAGAGGCAGCGCTGCAAGATCTGAAGAGGTACCTCTCCTCCACGCCAACACTAGTCGCGCCTAAGCCACAAGAGCCGTTGTTGCTATATCTATCGGCAACGAATCAAGTGGTCAGTGCTGCGCTAGTGGCGCAGAGGAAGCTCGAGGAAGAAACGGTGGTAGCGGCCGAGCCGTCAGATGATGGGCCGGGACATTCCCCGACACGGCCTGATGCCGGCAAGGTGGGACCCCCGACAAGGCCCGGTCCCGGCAAGACAGAGTCTGCGCAAGTAGGCGAAGATGAACAGAAGAGGAAGGTGGTGCAGCACCTGGTTTATTTTGTCAGTTCCCTCTTGCAGGGGCTAGATCAAGATATTCTGGTATGCAGAAGCTACTTTTCGGCCTCCTCATGACCTCGAGAAAGCTGCGCCACTATTTCCAAGCACATGAGATCACCGTCGTCACCCGCCTCCCTTTGCAACGAATCTTGCACAACCCAGATGCGACTGGGAGGATTGTGGAGTGGGCGTTGGAGCTGTCGAACTTTGCCTTAAGTTTGAAAGTACTTCAACGATCAAGAGCCGAGCCTTGGCAGAGTTCATAACAGAATGGACTGCAACGCCTGACGAAGAGATTCAAGAGACCACCCTTCCCGGCAAGGAGACGTGCCGTGATTGGGTTATGTACTTTGATGGAGCTTTCTCACTACAAGGTGCCGGTGCCGGCGTGCTACTCGTCGCACCCACCGGAGAGTGCCTCAAGTATGTAGTCCAGATGCACTTTCCCCGAGAAAAATCAACGAACAACACGACGGAGTATGAGGGATTTCTTGCCGGTCTCAGGATCGCGGCAGACCTCGAAATCAGGAAGCTCATCATCAGAGGTGATTCGGAGCTCGTCGTTAAGCAAGTTAACAAGGATTATCAGCGCCCGTTGATGGAGGCCTATGTGGATGAATTGAGGAAGTTGGAAGAGCGCTTTGACAGACTGCAAGCAGAGCATGTTCCCCAAGCAGAGAACAACATTGTCGACGACCTGTCGAAACACACTGCCCTCAAGTTGCCTGTGGAACCAGGTACCTTTGTGCTTTGATTAACTCAGCCATCCGTTGAGCCATCAGCAGGACAGAACAAGCGAAGGAAGGCAGGCCCCGGCAAGTACTTTCCCGCTGAGCTCCTAGGAGCTGCCGGCAAGGAAGTTGCCGGGTATCCCAAGCTTGCCGAGAGCAGCAACCTCTGGCAGGGCCCCAGGCCCTGACCATAGAGGCAGCGGCCCCTACGGCCGAAGATGAGCCTTTAGTCCTTGCTGTCGAGCCCCGGGCTCCGGCATGGGCACATCGCACCATCCGTTTCCTCCAAACGGGGGAACTCCTTGAGGAACAGGAAGAAGCAGAGAAAGTAGCCCGTCGGTCCAGCATGTACTAGTTTGTGGATGATACCCTATACAGAAGGAGACCAAACGGTGTGAAATTGAAGTGCATTCCTTAGGAGGACGGACTGAAGCAGTTGACAGAGACACATGGAGGCATATGTGGCTCTCACATAGGATCAAGGGCCCTTGCCGGCAAGGCGTTCCGGCAAGGTTTATTCTGGCCCACTGCTCTCCAGGATGCAACTGCACTAGTAACCAAGTGTGAAGCATGCTAGTTCCATTCAAAGAAGCTTCATCAACCAGCCCAAGCCCTTCAAACAATTCCTCTTGCCTGGCCCTTTTGGGTCTGGGGGCTCGACATACTGGGCCCCTTTCCCCGTGCTGTCGGGGGCTTTGAGTACTTGTACATCGCAATCGACAAGTTCACAAAGTGGCCAGAAGTGTAACCGATGAGGAAGGTGACAGCACAATCAGCCGTCAAGTTCTTCAAGGGACTAGTCTGCCATTTTGGTGTGCCGAATAGAGTCATCACCGACAACGGCACACAGTTCACAAGTCGCACCTTTATGCAGTATATCCAAGACCTTGGCGGCAAGGTTTGTTTTGCTTCTGTTGCTCATCCCAGAATTAACGGCCAGGCTGAGAGGGCAAACGCAAAGGTGTTGTGAGGCCTCAAGACCAGGACTTTTGATAGGCTACACAAGTGCGGAAGGCGCTGGATTGATGAATTGCCAACTGTTCTTTGGTCGATCAGAACAACGCCAAATCGAGCCACTGGCCAGACACCCTTTGGCCTGGTATATGGGGCAGAAGCAGTTCTCCCCACGGAACTCATATACGGGTCACCTCGAGTGCTCGCTTATGATGAGCTTGAGTAATAGCAGTTGCGCCAAGATGATGCGACGCTCCTTGAGGAAGATCGTCTTCGGGCTGCTGTGCGAGCCGCTCGCTACCAGCAAGCCTTGCGCCACTACCATAGCCACAAGGTTCATGCCCGAAGCCTTGAGGAAGGCGACCTTGTTCTTCGGCGAGTTCAATCCGCCAAGAATTCCAACAAGTTCACGCCAAAGTGGGAAGGCTCTTATCGGGTAATACGAGTCACCAGGCCCGATGCAGTCCGCCTGGAGACCGAAGATGGTATTCTAGTGAGCAACTCCTCGAACATTGAACATCTTTGCAAATTTTACCCATAAGGCGTGGTTGCCGGGCCCCCCGGCAAACCATTTTTTGTACAAGCCTTGCCGGCAAGGCATGCAACCCTTTGTACAAAGCCAGGCGTACACCCTGAGCAATAGATAAATAAATGAAGTGCTGGCGCCCTAGAAATTAGCATGCATGCTAGGTTGAGTCTCTCTCTCTGGTAGGGTTGATAGTGCTTGGCGGCAACTAACCCCTAGCATAGAGGTCGAGTGCGTGTCTTTAAGTCTCTTCCAGTCCTTCTTTGGTTTGCAGGCTGCACCGGCGCTTCTGCAGGACCATTTGGAGGAAAGAAGACGGACCGACACCCCCGACCCTGGCAAGTCGAGATTGCCGGGGGCTGCAGATTCAGATAAGTTTTTCTCCCCCGCTATGCGCTTCCGTATGAAACTTGAACGTACGAAACTTCGTTCATTCCTATGCCACCGTGCTCCCTCCTTCCTATGCCCGAAATCCCTTTCGGGCCGGAATTTGGTTGTAGGTTCGGTGGAAGGGAAACAAATGAAGGGCCCGATCCTAATTTACCCGTACTCCCGCCAAGGGCGTGGGTATAATCGTGGTATAAAGCGGGAGGACGGCAAGGTTTGTTGCCGGGCGACATTGTTTACTTAAAATAACAAGGACTCGCTCCTTAGTGTGGGCCTCGCTCACACACAAAAGAACCCGGCAAACACCCTTTTTCATTAATACGTTGATTAAACAAGTACAATTCATACGAAACGTAAACATGAGCAAGGGGTTACAAAGTCTAAATTCGACAAGTGCCCGCAGGCTTAAGATCTAAAAAAGGTAAGATGCCCTAATCCCTTCCTTATCCCTCTCCTCAGGAAGCGGATCTGGATAGCAGGAGAGCAAAAGGAGTGCCTAGGCGAGGTACGAGCAGTAGATGACGCCAAGAGAACGTCCCGGCGGCCGCCCAAAAGAGGGCTGGTGATGACGGTGCCGGGGAAGAATCCGAAAGATGAGGTAGCGGCCGGCAATACGAGACAAAGGCGTCGATGCCATCGTACTCTGACTTGACGGTCCGCCACTCGCCTTATTTGTCTTCTCCGGCCATCCAGCGCCAGCCGCCAGAAGCAACGGCCCCGCGAAGTTCAAGGAGCTCGCTCAAGGAGCCACCGCCACGAACTGCCCCCCGGCAAATCACTCTGCCGGGGAGAAGGCCAGGTGCAAATGGTGCTGCTGTCGGCGTCGCCTAGGGACGGGGCGTCCGACGCCTAGTCGGACTCGTCCCTGTTGTCCTCCCCACCAGTCCCCTGCTCGTCGCCGTTGCCTGAGGAGGAGCTTTCATCGTCGGTCGAGCTCTCTGTGCAGCACCCTAACCCGATTCCCGAGCGCCCAAAGACCTTGATGGAGAGCAGGCCGCTCTCCACTAATTTGAAGTGTGTTGGGGAAGGTAGCAGAAATTCAAAATTTTCGATGCATCACCAAGATCAATCTATGGAGTAATCTAGTAACGAGGGGAAGGGGAGTGCATCTACATACCCTTGTAGATCGCGAGCAGAAGCGTTCAAGAGAATGGGGTTGATGGAGTCGTACTCGTCGTGATCCAAATCACCGATGATCCTAGCGCCGAACGGACGGCACCTCCGCGTTCAACACACGTATGGAGCAGCGGCGTCTCCTCATTCTTGATCCAGCAAGGGGGGAGGAGAGGTTGATGGAGATCCAGCAGCACGACGGCATGGTGGTGGAAGTAGCGGGGATCCCGGTAGGGCTTCGCCAAGCACTAACGGGAGGGAGAGGTGTCACGGGAGGGAGAGGGAGGCGCCAGGGGCTTAGGTATTGCTGCCCTTCCTTCCCCCCACTATATATAGGGCCAAGGGAGAGGGGGGGGGGGCGCAGCCTTGGCCCTTCCTCCAAGGAAGGGTGCGGCCAGGGAGGAGTCCTTCCCCCCCAAGGCACCTCGGAGGTGCCTTCCCCCTTTAGGACTCTCCCTTTCCCTTATCTCTTGGCGCATGGGCCTCTTGGGGCTGGTGCCCTTGGCCCATATAGGCCAAGGCGCACACCCCTACAGCCCATGTGCCCCCCCGGGGCTGGTGGACCCCCTTGGTGGACCCCCGGACCCCTATCGGCACTCCCGGTACAATACCGATAATGCGTGAAACCTTTCCGGCGACCAAAATAAGACTTCCCATATATAAATCTTTACCTCCGGACCATTCCGGAACTCCTCGTGACGTCCGGGATCTCATCCGGGACTCCGAACAACTTTCGGGTTACCGCATACTAATATCTCTATAACCCTAGCGTCACCGAACCTTAAGTGTGTAGACCCTACGGGTTCGGGAACCATGCAGACATGACCGAGACGTTCTCCGGCCAATAACCAACAGCGGGATCTGGATACCCATGTTGGCTCCCAACATGTTCCACGATGATCTCATCGGATGAACCACGATGTCGGGGATTCAATCAATCCCGTATACAATTCCCTTTGTCTATCGGTATGTTACTTGCCCGAGATTCGATCGTCGGTATCCCGATACCTTGTTCAATCTCGTTACCGGCAAGTCTCTTTACTCGTTCCGTAACACATCATCCCGTGATCAACTCCTTGGTCACATTGTGCACATTATGATGATGTCCTACCGAGTGGGCCCAGAGATACCTCTCCGTTTACACGGAGTGACAAATCCCAGTCTCGATTCATGCCAACCCAACAGACACTTTCCGAGATACCTGTAGTGCACCTTTATAGCCACCCAGTTACGTTGTGACGTTTGGTACACCCAAAGCATTCCTACGGTATCCGGGAGTTGCACAATCTCATGGTCTAAGGAAATGATACTTGACATTAGAAAAGCTCTTAGCAAACGAACTACACGATCTTGTGCTAGGCTTAGGATTGGGTCTTGTCCATCACATCATTCTCCTAATGAAGTGATCCCGTTATCAACTACATCCAATGTCCATGGTCAGGAAACCATAACCATCCATTGATCAACGAGCTAGTCAACTAGAGGCTTACTAGGGACATGGTGTTGTCTATGTATCCACACATGTATCTGAGTTTCCTATCAATACAATTTTAGCATGGATAATAAACGATTATCATGAACAAGGAAATATAATAATAAACAATTTATTATTGCCTCTAGGGCATATTTCCAACAAAGTGGAGAACGTGCCCCTTCATCAAGCAGTGGGCGCGTGCGAAGGTTTTCCAACCCCGACGAAGAAGCATTACATGAGCAACGGGGAACCTTGTGTTCGCCCACATGTCGCCGTTAGAACACCCCTTCATGTGAAGCCTCAGCCTCGATGGCTGGTCGATCTCCAGCACCCTCGCGAACGCCTCAGGGAGACAAAGGCGGCTACATGGTGGCACGCGCAACTGCAAGATGAACTCCAGCGCTGTGTCTCTGACATGGCCGCTTGACGAAGCAGGAGGAGATGGTGGCGGATACGGTGGCGCTGCGGGTGTCCCTCTTCCGCGCCCACCTCTGCCTCGACCACCTCGCCGACCGCGACCCCGTTCGACGCCTTCGCCTTGAGCGTCTGGCTCTTCCTTAACCACCGCGGCTCCCTGGCGGGAGGAAGACCTAGTCGCCTCCGCAGAAGGACGACCGCGGCCACGCCCTCTCGGCATGGCAGTGGATGGAGAATGGAGAAGAAGGGAAGACACGAGGCGAAGAAGAGAAGACATGAGAGGATGCCGCTCCTCCTCCTGGTCCCATTTTTATAGCCAAGCAAAGAAGGTTGAAGACTGGCTCTACACTTCTGAAGAGCCCTTTCAAGTCCGGCTCATTAAAGCCATTGGTTCGAGGTCATCGACGCCCTCCCTGCGCCAATCAAAGGCGCGTGGGCATCGGCCATGGCGCGCTTTCCCATACCCTGCACGTCCGCCACCTACCCCGCGCCATGCATGTGGCATACGTGGCGAAAAAGACGGGCATTGTGACGCCCCCGATTTGACCGTACACTAATCATGCACGCAAAAGTGTACGACCAAGATCAGGGACTCACGGGAAGATATCACAACACAACTCTAAAACATAAATAAGTCATACAAGCATCATAATACAAGCCAGGGACCTCGAGGGCTCGAATACAAGTGCTCGATCACAGAAGCGTCAGCGGAAGCAACAATATCTGAGTACAGACATAAGTTAAACAAGTTTGCCTTAAGAAGGCTAGCACAAACTGGGATACAGATCGAACGAGGCGCAGGCCTCCTGCCTGGGATCCTCCTAACTACTCCTGGTCGTCGTCAGCGGCCTGCACGTAGTAGTAGGCACCTCCAGTGTCGTAGGTGTCATCGTCGACGGTGGCGTCTGGCTCCTGGACTCCAACATCTGGTTGCGACAACCAGATAGAAAGGAAAGGGGGAAAAGAGGGAGAGAAGCAACCGTGAGTACTCATCCAAAGTACTCGCAAGCAAGGAGCTATACTACATATGCATGGGTATATGTGTAAAGGGGCATATCAGTGGACTGAACTGCAGAATGCCAGAATAAAAGGGGGATAGCTAGTCCTGTCGAAGACTACGCTTCTGGCAGCCTCCATCTTGCAGCATGTAGAAGAGAGTAGACTGAAGTCCTCCAAGTAGCATCGCATAGCATAATCCTACCCGGCGATCCCCTCCTCGTCGCCCTGTTAGAGAGTGATCACCGGGTTGTATCTGGCACTTGGAAGGGTGTATTTTATTCAGTATCCAGTTCTAGTTGTCATAAGGTCAAGGTACAACTCCGGGTCGTCCTTTTACCGAGGGACACGGCTATTCGAATAGATAAACTTCCCTGCAGGGGTGCACCACATAACCCAACACGCTCGATCCCATTTGGCCGGACACACTTTTCTGGGTCATGCCCGGCCTCGTAAGATCAACACGTCGCAGCCCCACCTAAGCACAACAGAGCGGTCAGCACGCCGGTCTAACCCTATGCGCGCAGGGGTCTGGGCCCATCGCCCTATGCACACCTGCACGTTGCGTACGCGGCCGGAAGCAGACCTAGCCTAGTGGCGTTCCAGTCCAATCCGGCGCGCGCCACTCAGTCGCTGACGTCAAGAAGGCTTCGGCTGATACCACGACGCCGGGATACCCATAACTACTCCCGCGTAGATGGTTAGTGCGTATAGATCAAATGGCCAGACTCAGATCAAATACCAAGATCTCGTTAAGCGTGTTAAGTATCCACGAACGCCGACCAGGGCCAGGCCCACCTCTCACCTAGGCGGTCTCAACCTGCCCTGTCGCTCCGCCACAAAGATCCACTTGCGGGTACTCCTACGAGCCGACCCGACTTTAGTCATCACATGTGTCATGTATGTAGTATATAAGTATATACCCGTGATCACCGCCCAGGTGATCACGGCCCGATAGTATAGCACAGCAGACGGACAAGAATGTAGGGCCACTGATGGAAATCTAGCATCCTATACTAAGCATGTAGGATTGCACGTAAAGGTATCAACAGTAGTAGCAAGGATAGGCTATGCATCAGGATAGGATATCGATAAGCAGTAACATGCTACACTACTCTAATGCAAGCAGTATAGAGAAGAATAGGCGATATCTGGTGATCAGGGGGGGGGGGGCTTGCCTGGTTGCTCTGGCAAGTAGGAGGGGTCGTCAACTCCGTAGTCGAACTGGGCAGCAGCAGTGTCGGTCTCGTAGTCTACCGGAGAGAAGAGGGGGAAGAAACAGTAAATACAATGCAAACATAAGCATGACGATGCGTGACATGACAATAAGCGGTGCTAGGTGTGTCCTAACGCGATAGTAGATGGTATCGGCGAAGGGGGGGGGAACATCCGGGAGGTATTCCCGATGTTTTGCGTTTTCGGACAGACGGACCGGAGGGGGAAAGTCGCTAGTTCGATAGGTTAGGGAGGTGTGGTGGATGAACGGACTGCGTATTCGGATTCGTCTCGTCGTTCTGAGCAACTTTCATATAGAAAACATTTTCATCCGAGTTACTGTTTAAAAGATATGAATTTTCAAAGTTTATTTGAATTTCTGGAATTATTTAATTAACAGAAAAAGGGATATGACGTCAGCATGACGTATGAGTGACGTCAGCAGTCAACAGTCCGGTTGACTGGTCAAAACTGACACGGGGGACCCACCTGTCATAGACAGTGGGTTAAACAGAAGATTAAACTAATTAATTTTTAGTTAATTAACTACTGGGCCCACCTGTCAGTGAGTGATTAGATTAATTAATTACTTTTATTTATAAAACATTTTCTTTTCTCTCTCTTTTTTTTAATTTTGCGGCGGGGCCCGCATGTCATTGGCTGGGCCTGCCCAGTCAGCACGTTGACTGGGTTGACCCAGTCAACGGGGCCCACGGGGCCCACTGGCAGTGGCACTGGGGTGGCCCCAGGCCAGCCACGTCGGCGGCCGGCGCCGGAGCGACTCCGACGAGCCAAACGCGGCGGCGCGGCTCGGGAGGGGCGCGGGTTTCACGCACAGGGGGTCTGCGGGGTCGTGGCTGGGCGCGTTCGACGCGGCTCGGCGCCGCGCGTCCAACGGTGGTGGCCGGAGGGGCTGGAACGGGCGGGGGCGAGTGCTTCGAGCTCGCCGGCGGCGAGGTGCTTCGGGCTGGGGGCGGGTGCGGCGTTAGAGCGCGCAAGCGGCCGAACTAACTAGCTAGGCGGGTGCGGCACGACGCGGTCGAGCTAGCGGGCCTACGCCCGTGACCATTTGGTCACCGGAGACCCGCCGGCGGCGAGCTCCGCGGCGCGGCGTTCGGGCGCGCGTGGAAACAGCGGCTACGGAACACGGGCGAGCTAACGGAGAGGGGGAGGAGAAGCGGGAGCTCACAGCGGAGCCGTAGGGAGTGGCAGTGAGCTCGGGGAGGGCGCGGGGTAGCCGGAATCGGCGACGATCGACGGCGGCCGTGCGGGGAAGACGAGCTCGGGGAGGTCGGTGCAGAGGCGCTCGGCTCGTCTCCGATGGCGTAGTCGACGTAGTCGACGGCGGGGAGTCGTTCGGGCACGTCGTCGGGGCAATCGGCGCACGGCGGCCGCAGGAACGACGGTGAACGGCGGCGAGCACGCGCGGGCAGTGGGGGATCGAAGGGGAGAGGGAGGTGGATCTGACGGGGGGAAGGCGCAGAGGCCGAGAGGGAGCGGGGGTGAGTGGGAGAGAGGCCCGAGGAGGCGGGGGGGGGGGGAGCTGGCGCCCTTATCCTCCCCGTCGCCGGCGAGGGGGGTGCGGCGGGGACGGCCCCTGTTCCGACCCCGGTCGGGGGAACAGGGAAGGGGGCGAGGGGGGGAGGTGGGCTGGCCGGCTGGGCCGGGGGTCGGCCCAGTTGGGCCAGCGGTCCAGTGGGGGGGGGAGGGCCTTCTCTCTTTTTTTTCCTTTTCTTTGTCTGTTCTGTTTTCTGTTTTCTTTTTATTTGTTTATTTTCTTTTCTGTTTTATTTCATTTAAAAGTATTTAGGTATTTTATAAAAATGTGTTTTCTCCACCATAATTACCAGTGTATTATTTGGCACCCACCGAACATTTTTGTTCAAAATTTTGAAAACTTTTATTTTCCACTTTGATTTTAATTGAAGTTTGAACTAGGAGTTTGGAAAAAAAATTTGATGCAATTGTGATCAAGCCCTGTTTAGCAACATGATTAGCTTAATCTCAGAGAGTTACTGTAGCATGATTCTCGAGGTGTTACAGGCATGGTGGGAAACATGAAACGGTGGTTCCAAGATTGGAAAAGGCATAGAGGGTAAATGAGCAGCGCCCCTGCGGTTTCCTCTTTTTTATGGGGAAAATGCGGGCCGCCTCTTTACTATGCACCGCGGGGTGACGCAAGCACGCTGCGGCCACTCCACGCACGACCCCCACGTCACGCACTCAATGCGGATCATGGGGAAGCGCAACTGGGGAGGGAGTTACCACAGTTAAAATTCTGCCACGCATGCCCGCGCACCATTCTGGGCCTGGCCCAACAATGCCTTGCGCTTGTGTGTGGCCCAGGGGGGCTCCTGTCAGTGTACAAAAGTAGGGGCCTTTTCTGTACCCCTTTACTTGTGCATGGGCAGTCGTAGCCACGCCTGTGGCTGGGTTGAGCAGGGCAGAGGTAGGGAAGGTACAAAGCTGCCAAGGTTTCGCTGCCCCACGGCCATTCCGACGCGGCAACCAGCCTGCCAAACTAGGCATGCACCTACGTGGCAGCAAGCAACCTCTAGGCCAACCAGTCAAGCACCTGCGTGGTGGCATGCAGATCTTCGTGAAGACCCTGCCACCGCACCAGCGCAGCAGCCAACCAGCTAGCGAGCGTGGTGTTGCCTGCCTCGTCAGCTTGGACGCGCGTCGAGCAAGGAGAGGCGGCGACGGACGGAACAAGCTTCGTTACCGTCCCTGATAAAGCAAGAGGACACGTAGGTGGTGCATTAAATGCGTTTGTCCCACAATGTCAGGGATAGACTTGTACACTGTAGATGCTTTCCACCTCCTGTGTGCCACTGTGGCGACCCCTTTGACATATAAAAGGAGGCCCGAGGCGCACTGAGGGAGGATTCGTACTTTTTGGACTAGGCATGCACCGCAGCTAGTTCAAGAGCTCAAGAACACTGAATACACACAAAGCAGTACTAGGGTTTTACGCATCGCTTGCGGCCCGAACCTGGGTAAAAATCCCTCCCGGCGTTGATCTTCTAGACCCGCTCTTTTCGCAGCTCCGCACCCCGCCAACCATAGTAGGGATTCCCTGTGATCCCATAGGTGTCGTTCCTGAACCCCGACATCTTTGGCGCGCCAGGTAGGGGGCGCAAGCTATGAAAATCTGGTTTAGAAGTTAGCGCATCGACTTCATCATCGCCATGGCCCCCAAGAAGAAGGGGATCACAGCAATCGGGTCGTCCGGAGCCGGCCCGTCCGCACCAGCGCGGGCGGGCGACGGGGTGGCCACGGATGGTGCCAGAGGCGCGGCCCGCGAGCATCCGGTGGGGGTTGGATAATCAGGAGCCCGTGGTAGTAGAGGCCGTTGCCGCTGGATGAACAGGACCCCGATCGATCGAGCCGGTTGGGGGTCGGATGAACAGGACCCCATGGAGGGCAGGTTGAACGGTAGCCGGTGGAGGGCTGGATGAACAGTAGCCCATGGAGGGGTGGTTGAACAGGACCCCGTGGAGAGGGCTGGTTGAACAGCAGCCGGTGGAGGAGCGCGCGGTGGAGGCTGGATGAACAGGAGCCCGTGGATGAACAGTCGCAGGTGGAGGCTGGAGGAGGTCGACGGTGGATGAACAGTAGCCCGTGGAGGTAGTCGACGGTGGAGATGAACAGTATCCTGTGGAGTCCCGTTTTGCGGTACGCGACACCCCTCCCGAGGAACAGGACCCCCGTTTCGACCGTAGCGCTCCAACACAAGTCCGTTTCCTCTGTTTTGCGGTACGCCACACCCCCCGATCAACAGGATCCCGTTTCGACTGTAGGAGGTCCGTTTCCTCCGTTTTGCGGTACGCCAGACCCCTCCTGATGAATAGGATCCCGTTTCGACCGTGGCCGGTCGAACACAAGGCCGTTTCCTCCGTTCTGCGGTACGCCAGGCCTCGTTTCCATCGGCTGTTCCGTCCAAGCCGGTTGGCTCCCGATGAACAGCACGTGTTCCGTTGCCTCCCGATGAACACGACACATTCCGTTGCCTCCCCATGAACACGACGACGACACAGTTTCTCTGTTCTGACCCAGCCATGTACACGAGCCCTGGCCGTACGTATGCGCGAGTAGGCGTTCGAGACGCCGCCCGTATGTACGTACGTGGCCGTATTTACTTTCTTGCACCCTGGCCGCTGTACGTACGTTTACATGCTACGTGCGCGCCTCTACTACGACACGTGCGCACCTCTACTACGACACGTACCCTTCCTTACACGGCCACGGTTCATCGCTGCAGCCTGCAGACAGACCGATCGTATGTATGTGCACGTTCGCGACCAGAATGACAACGCTACGTACGCTTCGACCATGTGGGTTCCGACTGTCAGGCACTTCCTTGCGTGCAAAGATCTAGCTGGTGGGTCCCAGCAGTCAGGGGGAAACGTTTTTTTCGCGAAATACGGTGGCCCGTCCGATGGGTCCCTGCTGTCAGGTGGAGGAATCATTATTTTCTGTGTAATAAGGAGGCACTTCCTTGCTGCGGCCGTGGACGCAGCTGTCAGCCTCTCCATGTATAGTACTCCTCCGATGGAAGTTGGTCGTTGACCACATTGACCACGCCGCACCGAGAGCACCAAGGCGGCGGACGACGACGAGGCCTAGGAAAGTGACGACACAGAGCTGGGGAAGACGCGGCAGTGGATGCCCACGCGGAGAGGAGTACGAGGGTTCACTGGTTCGGCTGCGGTGTGAGGTTGCCGTCACCGCAGGGCCTGGCCAGCGATGGGAGTAGTAGGGGGCGGTGAGGCCTCCATGGCAGCACAGCCGGCCACGGGAGGCAGGAGCAGGCGGCACGACCGGCGCTGGTTTGGGCGGCTGGAGCAAGAAGACCAGAGGTTGAAGAAGCACTACGGCCGTTGGATGGACATCGTATGGTCACTGGAGCTAGAATCATTCATATTGGCTAAGTTGAGAAAGCCCTCCATCCTTGTCAACTTGGTAGGACCACAAGTCAGCCTCCCACTATGGGGGTCCCAGCTAGCAGGGGGGTATTCATTGTTTTGTGCGTAATAAGGAGGCACTTCCTTGCGTGCGAAGATATAGCTGGTGGGTCCGACCTGTCAGCGGGGGAAACATTTTTTCACGAAATACAGAGGCCCTTCCAGTGGGTCCTAGCTGTCAGGTGGAGGAATAATTATTTTGCGCGTAATAAGGAGGCATTTCCTTGCGTGCGGCCATGGACCCAGCTGTCAGCCTCTCCACGCACAGTCTACTTCTGATGGATGTCGTTCGTTGACCACTCCGCGCCGAGCGCATCCAAGGTGGTGGACGACAGCGAGGCCCCGGACAGCAACAAGCCGGAGATGGGAACATGCGGGTGTAGAGTCGCAGACGGAGAGGTGTACAAGGGTTAACTGGTTCTGGTGCGGTGTGGTTCGGCAGTCGGTGGAGAAGAACAGGAGGTGTGGAGGGGTGGAGGGATGGCCTGGCCAACGGTGCGGTAGCGCTTCACAGCGAAGCATGCTAAGCAAAGCTGCTAGCAGCAGGAGGCGGGAGCAGGCGGTCCCGGTGGCGCTGGAGGAAGAAGACGAGAGATTGAAGATGGATGCCGGTCGTTGGATGTAAATCCAACGACTAACAATGTCAGAATCATTGGTTGACTAAGTTGACAACGACTTGCGTCGACTTCGACCTATTGGCCTACATTTCAGCCTAAAAAATGTGGCACATATTCAACCCATTTTTTCAGAATTTACAGTCAATTTGATCTCTTTTTTCAAATTACAGTCCATTTGCTGGGCTGGGTGAACAAATAATGTAGCGTCCATACGGCCCATTTATTTTTTTCCTAAAAAATTATAGGCCATTTGCACTTTCTTGAAATACACGATTTTGCTGGGCTCATTCTAGTTATAATGTTGGGTTGGGTGCAGCAATGTTATCAAAAAATAAACAGGGCCTGAGCATTTTGTTATAAATATATTTAAATAATAAGTGATTTATTTTTACATTGGTCCTTAAATCTTACCAAGCTTTTGTACACAATCACCAGGATTTTTGTTGCCAAAAAAATATAGGATTTTATTGTTAAGAAATTATTTTTATAAGTTAATAAGATGTGGGATATTGTTTTCTTACATATGTAAGTATCTGTTAAATATATGATGACAATAATAATAATATATAACAACATATAAAATAATTTAAATATATATAATATAGTTAGAAGGGAAACATAAGTTGGAATAGACGTTCGTATTCTTATATAGTAAAATAGAACAGACCTGTGCGTTTTCTTCAAAAAAAACATAAATTGGGCTGCCGATGTTTCAGGAAAAATAAAACCTCAGATGGGAGGTCCATAGGCCGGTCGATACATGACGGCCCTCAAAAAAATACAAACCGGCATGTCGTGGGCTACACATGTTAAAAAAGAAATCCTAGACGGGGCAGCCCAAAACCCAGCTGATACTTGCTGCCCCAGTGATAATAAATGATACCTGCCAGCTCCCCGGCTTCGTTGTGAATTTATCTCCTATAGTAACTACGTTGAAGCACCTAAAAAAATGTAACTATGTTGACAAACCCGTGGGCCCCAATGTCAGTATAGCATTAGGAGGAAGTATTTTTTCGATGAGGCACTTGCTTGCGTACGGCCATAGACCTGGTGGGTCCCGACTATCCGCCTATTCAGATTCCTCTCGTTTGTTCAACATGTTCACAACGGCAGACAGCGGCGCCGCGGCGAGCGCACAAAGGCGCAGGAGGAGATCGGACCACCTGAGGCAGTGCCTTATTTGTAACGAAAGTACAGAACTAGCCCAGTGGCCAAGTGACACTACCCGATAGTTGTTCCGCCCGGGTTCGATTCCACTTGATGTAGGGAAAATATCTTGATTTTTTTTGCCTCTGCCATTATCGACATGTGGGTCCCCATTGTCATCTATGCACAACACGTCCAACACTTGCCAAAACTTCGTCCCTCGTTTTCTCTGTTTTTTGCACACTCGACATTGTGTGGGCATTTTGAAAATAGCATACCTTTTTGACTGTGCATCATATGAAGATGTGCTATGCATGAATGTTGATCAGCATGATGTTAACTGGTTGGTAGTTCCATTTTTGACCATAAATAAAACTTCCAACATGATGCAAACTACAAAAAGTATTCCACCACTCACCATCTACGTTGGTTGGTGAGATTTTTGAATTGAGCCTATAAACCGGAAAGGAGGGAGTATGATACTAGCTAGTCTACGATATACTAGCTACCTCACTAAGAGCATGGTTAATAATACAGCCAACGGTCGGCTATAAGAAGTTGCCATGTCATATATGACCAACCTCTTAGCCGGCATGTACAATAATAAGTTTTAAATACACACTAGTTTATCAATAGTTGGCCCACCTTACATGCTCACAAAGTGTCTTGGGTCTCGTGTTGCAGCTGGCTCTACTAACCAAGAGCCCGCTTCTCTTCTCTCTCCTCTTCTCTTTCCTCCAACTAATAATTAAGCACATATATATTATTCTATTCCTTATAGCCTGCTTATGTCACTCTATGGTAACATGCGACTCATATTGCATTGGGACATGTGATGTTACAGTAACTAGCTAAGTTACTCAAACTACCACCTCTCTCCTCATTAACTCATTGCCACATAAGCAAATTTGTTGAGTTGGACTCGATGTTACTACTAAAGTTACTCCCACTGTGGCTAGTCTAATGCATAGTATCATAGAGTAGTATCATATGTAGTACTTTATTTATTGTCATGCATGACACATAGTAGCATAGAATTTATTATGATACGGTTTCATGATATGATACTTAAACCCTCTCTTTCTTCATTTAATTCTATGATAGCTCATCAAAATTGCCTAGTTGGCATGCATGATACTAGCTATGATACCCCCTTACTATTAGCCTAGCAAAGTAGGTGTACAGATCATTTGTGCGTCGCTTGTGAGTTTCGTTTGGTCGAGAAGCGGGGAGAAGTTTCAAACATTTCGGCCGCGAGGTGTGGCCACTGGCGTAGGCCTAGTTGGTATTTAAATTACAGGAAATTCAGATGGAGTTCGGACATCATCAAAATTGATGTGTGCCCGTGGCATGCTCTCACGACCCCATGGAAAAAATTGGTAAAGTTTGGCACAAGTTTTGATGACCGCTCCTTCCAAACCGGAGCATCTCACATGAAGGATCATGGTTGCCAAAAGGAGACGTATCAATTCAAACTCCTATGGCTGGTGACTTCATCGTTTGGCATCATAAATATTTCGACAGTACGCAATCACCATTATACCATGGGTTTGATTTCTGGTGCATTTCAGGTATCGTTAGCTATATTTAAGACATTTTTTGAGATTAACGTGCATTTTGTGCATAAAAATAAAATTACAACCGGAACTGCATGTGTTGTTGAAAGGGATGAGGATCGCCGTTCGATCTGGGAGCATCCAACGGTGCAGACGTACGATCCGTGGGGTTTGGGTTCTGGCCAATCAGAAAGCACGACTCAGATCGTGGGCGGGATTTGGTCGGCACACGGCTTTCATCAACGAACCGTGTGCTATTCACAAACCAGATTGCATATTTTTGTTCACACATACTATAGTGAGATCAATTGAGTGTGCTACCTCTATGATATAATAATAATAACAACAAAAAACAGTTCATATTCATTGCCTGAGCTGACAGCATATCAAGGTCAATGTAAGTGCATCTAGTGCCACCCCTAGTTGGTTTTGGAGTATTGACGACAAACTTGGTTGAGGGACTAATGGGTTTGTGAGAATTGCAGGATAACACAGGTAGTAGTCCCACATTGATTCGGTTTACCTACCAGAGATGACCCCTAAAAATGTGTGAAGACATTAAAGACAATGGTGGTCTATGAAGACATTCACAACGAAGATTATGACTTGAGAAGACATTCACGTGAAGACTATGGAGTGCGAAGACATAGTTGTTTCGTAGTTTCCTTTCTTCTTTGTTGAGTCATAGGAACCATCGTACTGTTAAGTGGGGTCCAAGTGAACAAAGTCAGAGTGACTGAAGTGATGCTCAACCAAATCCTATGTCTTCGAGCGAAGACAATGAGAGCAAATCTTATCCAGAGCTGGATGAGCCAGCTTTACTTGTAGCCCAAGTCAAGCTGCCGCGTGTGTTTGAAATCTAACCATTGGACACATGTCAGTTCCTTAGTGACCCAGGGTCATTTCGGACAAATCAGGTCGGGTTGCCTCCTGGCTATAAATTGCCCACCCCCCTACACCATAAATTGGTGGCTGCTCAGAGTTAGTGCAAGGCTTTTGTCGTTTGAGAGCAACCCACCTCCTAAGCTTTTCAGAGAGAGATCCTTGCGAGGACAAAGCCCAAAACACCCAGAGCCAAGAGTGTTAGGCATCACTGAAGTCTTTCTGTCCGCGTGATCTGAAGACTTGTTACACTTGAGGACTGTGAATCCTCCAGCCGGTTAGGCGTCGCGTTCTGAGCATCCAAGAGTCATTGTGGATTGCCGGTGAATGAAGTCTGTGAAGGTTTGGAAGTCTACCATGAAGACTTAGCAGAGTGATTGGGAGAGGACTAAATGTTCTTAGCTCAAGGGGAATAAGGTGAAGACGCGGTCTTCTGAGTTAAATCTCAGCCTCCCTAACCAGACGCACAGTTGTCACAGCAACTGGAACTGGTCCAACAAATCCTTGTCCTCACCAAGCAACTGGTTCTATCTCTTACCTTTCTTTACTTACAGTTTGTCTTCGTGAAGTCATTGCCTGCTTGCATGATCTGATTGACTTCACTGTATGAAGACTGTCGTTGTTTGGCTTCATACTATCTTCCAACCTGATCCATACTACCTAGCTGCTAATAGTCTTCGTGCTTTCACTTCATTGCTTACTTGACTATGGCTTGTCGAGTGTAGTCTACCTTCCACTGCATATCAATAGGTTCATTTCTACTGTTTGTCTTTAAAGCCCCCGTGTTTTGAAGACTTTCGTAAAAATTGCCTATTCACCCCTCCTCTAGTCGATAACTAGCACTTTCAGTCAACATATTAACGGTTCTTACATCAACAAAAAACCGGGCATAACTCACAAATTCAATACACGCGACAGTTCTGAATTGAACGAATTAAGTTGCAGGGTAGGCATAAAGACTAGTCTTACGGCTTAATTCCCATGTACATGGGGGAACTGGGATCATTACGTTGACCCCGAATGAGCTTGTTTTTTTTGATAATTTTACGCTGCTCTGTTACACAGGTGCATAGTCCCTTGGCTGGTAACTCATCAAAGTCATTGTACTCATCCTCATCGGCAACATCGTCGACACCCAGTACCCTTCTCTTCCCATGCATCGCTAAATGGCAGTTCTTATGCAAGGGGTCTTCCACAAAGAAAATCTGGGTAGCATCGCTGCCAAGAATGAATGGGTCCGCGTGATATGCCATTGTTGTCCTGTTAACACAGGTCTTCCTGTACTCATCAATCCTTACTGGACCAAGAGGGATCCATGCACACCTGAATAATGCCACCTTAACTTTCACATAGTCAAGCTCCCAAATCTCTTTGATGGTTCCATAGTATACCCTATTATCAGCTTCATTTACAGTCATGCATTCTATTCGAACAGAGCTGTTCTGATATGAGGTCTTCTGATCATGTTCCTCAGTGTAGAACATGTATCCATTTATGTCATATGCTTGGTACGTCAACACCGTAGGTGATGGCTTTTCTGCCAACCACGTAGCAATGTCATCATTGGATCCTTGTGCCAAACGATTCTTCAGCCATTCGGCGTAGTTCTTAGTGTGCTCCTTCATCTCCACATCTGATGAAGGACCATTGGTAAGAAGCTTTGGCGTATCGCTGCCAAGTATTCTTCGGCATAAGCGCTGAGAACTAGGCTGTTAAAGCAGTACCGTCAAATGGGCTTTCTCTGCCAATTCTCTGGGTGCAGCCATTTGCGTGCCAGCAAGGACCGGGTTACCTTTCAGCCTTCCCTCGTTGCGAGAGAGGGGCAAACCTATAGGTATTTGTTTCATGTATTCAGTGCAAAACTCAGCCACCTCCTCCGCGGTATAACCTTGTAGGATGCTTGCCTCTGGATGGTTTTGGTTCTGACAAAAGCGCTTCAGTATTCCCATGAACTGCTCGAAGGGATACATGTGGCAAAGAAACACAGGACCACAATACTTTATCTCGTCGACAAGGTGCACAGTGAGATGGACCATGACATCAAAGAATGACAGTGGGAAAAACATCTCTAGGTTGGACAATATTCTTGCAATATCATCTTGCATATGATCCAACTCTTCAGGATCTATAACTTTCTGCCATAGTTGGTTGAAGAAATCACAGAGGTCAATGAGTGTGTTTCTTATATCTTTGTCCATCAGATTCTTGATGGCCACCGGGAGGATTTGTGTCAACATTACGTGGCAATCATGTGACTTCATGTGTCCCAACTTCATTTTATCTGAGCTCACATCCACGAGACTTCTGATGTTTGCGCAGTAGGAAGAGGGTGTCTTAATTGACAACAAATAGGTGAAGAACTGTGTTGCTTCTTTTGTACTGAAATTGTAACTCTGGCGAGCTTTGATGAATTTGTCATCATCTTATCTTCACTTTTGCGTTTTGATTGATCAGCAAGCATATCGAGCCGTGAACCGTCACCATCCTTTCTTTTACCTTTAATCTTGAGCAGAGTACCAAGGCTGCTTTCACATACGTTCTTCTCTACGTGCATGACATCGATGCAGTGACGTACACATAGAATCTCCCAGTAAGGTAATTTCCAGAACACTAATTTCTTCTTAAACACTTGACCCTTGGGTGTTTGTTTCACCGTCAAAGGGTGGTTCTTGCCAAGCACAACATTAATTTTTTAGCAATGTTGTGGACCACCCCCCTTCATAGGGTCTTGGGCCCGCACCTACCTCTGCCGTTCCATCAAATTCAGCTTCCATCTTTCAGTATGGGTGAGTTTTCCGTAAGAACCTACGATGACGCAAATACACGGTTTTGTGCGAGTTGGGAAGTCTTCTGCTAGCTGTCCTATCCATGCATGCGACACACCCTACATCTCCCTTTGTTTTCTGCCCCAATGTGTTGCCTAATGTCGGCATATCTTGAATGGTGTGCACCAACATCACATGTAGATCAAAAATCTCCTTTTTGTAAGCATCATAACATTTTATAGCAGATGCATCTATCCACACTATCAGCAGTTCTTCTACCAATAGCTGAAAGTAAATGTCGATGTCATTTCCAGGTTGCTTCGGACCTTGGATACTCATTGACATCATAATGTATTTTTTCTTCATACACAACCAAGGAGCTAGGTTATATATGCATAGAAGCACCGGCCATGTGCTGTGATTGGTGCTCATATCGCCTAAAGGATTCATCCCGTCAGTATACTCCCCGAGCCTTATACTTCTAGGATCCTTGGCACATTTTTCAAACTTGTTGTCGATTAATTCCCATTGAGCCCCATCTTTCGGGTGCCTCATAAACCTATCCACAATTCGCTCATCATGATGCCACCACAGCCTCTTTGCCTCTTTAGGGTTTGCAAACAAACGCCTCAACCTTGGAATTAAAGACAAGTACCAAACAACCTTGAACGGGATTCCTGTCTTGATCTTGTCGTCCAATTTGTACTTGTCCTTTGTTCTCATGCGCTTGTATCGTGCATGCTTGCATGTGGGACATGCACGCAAATATTTGTACTCACCACGGTATCATTCACACAAGTGTGTATCTTCTGTACTTCAAGTTCCAATGGGCAAACAATTTTCTTCACTTCATTCATGCTTCTGGGGAGCACATTATCTTCTGGAAGAATTTCTTTGAAAAGACCTAACATCTCTGTGAAGCCCTTGTTTGATAGACCGTTTGCTGCTTTAAATCTGAGAAGCGCCAGGGTGGCACTCAAAATGGAATATTTCTTTTTGCAACCTGGATACAATTCTTTCTTGGAGTCTGCATCAATGGTTGGCAGATCCTTGTACCCAATCATACCCTTTTTTGGGCCCTCGAAATCTGCAATCATAGCAGAAAAAACTGGCATATCAAGACCGTCGTCATCTGCGTCGACATCTTGGTTTTCCAGTGGGCGTTTCAGCTTTCCGGTGTTCCATTGGTAGCTTGACGCCTCTGCCCCGATGTTAGATTCAACATCCATGTGACACCAATCGGGCTTTGGCATCTCGCTGCCCTGGGTATCTTCGTTCATGACCTCCTCTTCACCGTGTCTGGTCCAAAGTGTATATCCATCCATGAATCCCCTAGAGACTAAGTGCAACTGGACATCTGCAACTTCATGTGACTCTGTATTGGCACAATCAGTACATGGACACAGGATGTAATCCGCATCACCAATTCTCCTCTTTGTAGTTTCAGCCAAATTCATGAACTCACCACTGATAAAATATGCGGTTTTCCGATTCTTCATCCATCGAGATCGTTCCATCTACACCACATGAATGGTAATTAAAAACAAAACAAAAACATTAATACACGGATTAACTGCTGCCCAAAGATGCATGCATAAATCACAAGGTTTTATTTTCATAATTACTGAGGGCGCTCCATGTTGTTATCCAGACGTGCAATGACAAAAATTAATGGCCAGTCAATTTACACGCAAAGTACTAGTACAACACTACCCTTAGAAATTGAATACCTTAATTAAGCCACTCACGAAAAGAATACCTTAATTAATTAGCCGCGCGGCGACCCCCACCCAGCAGATAGAGAAGCGCAATGCGGCGGCACGCCGAGACAGCAGGGTCGAGGAGCAAAGCTTAGTGCGGCTGCCGCCTGAAGTTCGACCTCCACTATCCCGCCATCGACCCCGATGGATGCGCTCGAATCACGCCGCCGTCGACCTTGATGGTTGAGCTCCTCCTATCTCCCGCCAAAGACGAAGGATTGACCTCCTATGACGCCACCACCGCCCACCGACCCAGGATTGACCTCTTCTCCGGTAGCCGCTGCCTAGGCCGCCGCCATCTCTATAGGCAGAGCGGCTTTTTTACGGATATCCGCAGAGCGGCTGTTTACACGGTATCACTGTAACTCAATTATATGGACAGGGTAGTACATCACATATGGTTATGTAACAACAACCGTCTCTAACCTACTTTGTCTTCTCACACGGTTTGGTGCGGAATCGTGTGTGACGTTGTAATACCTAACACAAACGACATGTATAAACAGTGTGTCGTATACAACATATAGTGCCATAAGTAGTTCCCAACCGTTAGCTTATCCCCACAGTTTCCCCATTTCCCCCAAATCCCTACATAGCCTCCAAATTCCCTCATGTGCGCTGACATTGGGGGAATGCGGACGAGTGGTGCTGATGGTTTCGGTGCGGGACGGCGGTCGCCACCAAGCACTTGCCTAAGGTCATCAGAAGGCAGATGTACTACGGATCGAAATCGTCCTGTTAGGTTCCAATCTATCTCGATCTTTTTTAGCATTTCCAAAGTATAGCTCCTTGCTGAATCCATCCTGAATGGCACCCTCCTCCCCCCAAGAAAGCAATCTGCCGCCGGATCCGGAGCATGACTCTAGACTCCCGCAACACGAGTTCGACTCCGAGTTTTGTGCCACCGAGAAGTACCAAAATCTGAGTTGTGTGCATGGGCACACTCCCGCTCGACGTGTATGCACAGAGGGATTCAACATTGGCAGGCGGTTTCTCAGTTGCCCCTTAGAGGTTAGTGCTAAGTTCATCATTTTACTTCAGTTAATGCCACCGCTCATCCTGAATACTATTTAACATTGGCAGGGATATGAGGCTTGTGCCTTTGTTAACTGGCTGGATGAAGAATGGCATGGCAGGGCTCGGAGTGTTATCACCAAGCTCGCAGAAGATAACGTTAAGCTGAAGAAGAAACTAGCTGATCTGGAATGTACAATCAGTACGATGAAGCAAGAAAGAATCAATCACAGGCAACAGAAGAAAGCAAGAGACAAGAAGGAACTAGCATGTGTAGTTCTGGTTGTCGCATTAGCCATGTTCTATGCACTATTTGCAATGATGATTAGGGGTTTTGTTTGACAGTATTGCTAAAGAACATCTAGATGTGCTCTAAGTAATGCACATCTAGGTCCTATGCCATTGATGTTACATGAAGATTCGTGCATATATTTCCCTTTGTCTTTTTTTCTTTTCCTTTGTAGTTTGATTATTACTGGCTTTATCAATAAGAAGAGCTCAATGTATTGCTTGCCAACTGTCCTACTCCATTCATACTGGTACCGGTGCATCCCAAAACTCGTTCCTTCTTTTTGTCCTGAAAAAATAAACCAGCCAATAGGAATCCTGCGCAACCCCGGGAATTTGGAGCGACTGGGTACAAATAATTGCGATTGATTATATCAGTGGTTAGATAATAGGTCAACCCCCGCTTCAATTGGCATTTCCTCTTCTCTACATACCCTGCTTAAGTGTTCACCATCTTCATCATCCCCGCCAGGCCGCGCTTCACACTGGCACACACTCTGCAGCCATGTCGAGCGACAGCTAGGACGACAGTTCGGCCAACAGTCTGGCGCCCGATGATAGGTCAACATTGGAATCATCCTGCTTGTCTTCCATGAGTCCGGCGTCGAGCCCAGACCTCGATTATATCCGGTTCATGGAAGGGACGCCGCCTCCGGAGTCATCAGACGACAACCTGACGGACGGAGAAGAGGACGACAATGACGAGGAGGAGGACAACGATGACGAGGAACAGGACGACGATGACGAGGAGGACGACAATGACGAGGAGGAGGAATGGTCGAACAAGGAGGAGGAGGACGACGAAAGCAACGACGATGACAACAACGGCGACGATGAAAAGCCAACCGTCAGCGGCAAGAAGCATCCTCGCCAAGACGATGTCGTGGGGCCATCCAACAACAACAACAACAAGAAGAAGGACTAAATTAAGCAGACATGTACATATCTCTGTTTTCGTTCGCTCATATTAATTTGTTATCTCTGTTTATCTTGTCAATCTCATCACAGACGGTTAGTAATAAGTATTCGACAGAGATCTTCTACATTATCGCCCACAGGTTGGTTTGTTGAACTGTGTGCCCTGACGAGCACACAATTCACAAAAAAAGTCCGTATGGGCTGTCTATAATGATCGCACACAATTCTGATTATCGACCTGTTCGCCGGGTATCACACACATCTTGTTACACCAAATCGTTGTGTTCACCTCGATCATCGCAAACAGTTCATTGGAGCGAACTATATGACGTATATCGCACACACATTCATATGGCTGCCCATTTCTGTTGTTCTGTCTAATCGCAAACAGTTCGTATGGATCAACCATATGCCCTCCATCGCACACGCAACTAAAATCTGAACCATGTTTTATGCATCCTCCATCGCAAACGGTTTGCACCTTTTTTGACATTTATTTTACAGCACCATTTACGATTATTGCATCGCACACAGTTTCGTCGAAGGGTCTCTGATCGTAGTGTCACATTAGCAGCATCCTGCAGTAGTGTTATTATGACTAACTTTATATATAGTATAAAAATATAAAAATTCACATCGCGGAATAAATATCATTGGGTGCACCATGCAATGCAAATTAACGTTCATACTCCTCCATATAACTTTGTAATGTTGTATATATGTAGAAATTCTAAAATAATTTTTTGTCCACACTTTCTGTGGTTTTATTCAAAAGGAATGTTGTATGTGAAATAAATGTGAAGAGAGGGCTTTTTAGATCAATGGGGTACGTGATGTAACATGTGTGAATGTGTAGTTGACATATTTGGCAGGGCCTAGAGAGGTATGTGTATGTATTACGTATTCGAGAGAGGCATGGATAGAGGGGCCGGCGCGGGGGGGGGGGGGGACGTGGGAGAGATAGCACGAGAAATGAGAGAGGTCTAGAGAGAGAGACGAATAGGATGTCATGGCGAGAGATTCCCTTGAGTGTGTATATGAAAGGGGGGAGGGGATAGAGGCACGTGGAGAAAATATTTTGTGTGGTGTATGTGTTGGTATGTGTGGGTGTAAGAAGATAATGAGACCTGGGGGCAGAGTGTGTGTCACCGCGTGAGGTACGGTGGGCCGAGGTGAGGCTGTAACACCCCGCATGTAACTTGCCATATTTGTAACTCCGACTCTTGCCATTTCTGGCTATGTGTTATGATTTTCCCTCCGTTGTCGGGTTTTGTCTTTCGTTTTGTATTTTGCCATGTCATGCATTTTCTTATCATGTCATCATGTGCATTGCATTCGCATACGTGTTCGTCTCATGCATCCGAGCATTTTCCCCGTTGTCCGTTTTCCAATCCGGCGCTCCTATCTCCTCCGGTGCACCCCTCTAGTTTTTTTTCGTGTGCGTGTGTCAAACTTTCTCGGAATGGACCGAGGCTTGTCAAGTGGTCTTCTTATATCACCCGGAGACTACCGGTCAAGTTTCGTTCCATTCGGAGGTCGTTTGGTACTCCAACGGTTAACCGGGCATCCGCAAAGTCCATTTGAGTGTCCAGCAAAACCCCCCTCTAAAACCAGCCCAAAACCCACCAAACTCTCTTCCATGCTCTAGGTCGTTCGATCACGATCGTATGGGCGAAAACCGCACCTCATTTGGAGCCTCCTAGCTCCCTCTACCTATAAATAGGTGGGCATCCCGAAAAACGAAACTGCAGATGAAACCCTAGATTTTTTCCTCCGCGCCGCCGGACGTGTCCAGCCGCCGCCGGACAAGTCGCGCCGCCGCTCCCGGCCAGTGGCATCGCGCCACGTCGCCCCGCCGCCGTCTCCGCCGCGCCGGGCCTGGATCGGGCCCGCGGGGCCCATCTCCGCCGCCGCGCGCCCGCGAGCGCGCCCTCGCCTCCCGCCGCCCGTAGCTCGCCGTGGCTCGCCGCCGCCGGCCGGTCCCGCCATCTCCACCGCGTCGGGCGAGCTCTCCGGCCGCCGCCGGCCGTGCTGCTCCTCCGGCCTCCGCGGCCCCGCCGCCCGTGCCCGCCGGCCGCCGGCCTCCTCCTCCGGCCGCAGCCCGGGGCTCCGCCGCCCCTCGTCCTCCGGCCTCCCTCGCCGACGCGCCTTCCTCTCCTTCTTCTTCCCCCTCGCCGGCAAGCGCCGCCCGGCCTTTGTCCGATCGGATCTGGTATAGCACTGTTCCCGTTGACTTCCCCCGAGCCCCGTTTTTTCTTCAAGTCCTCAACATTTCTCAGCATGTGCTCCTGTTTGAGATGCCGTAACTTCTTGCATGTAGCTCCGATTCGCGCGTGTAATATGTCAAATTGTTCGTCTCGTGATGCTCTTCAGTTTGTTCAATTACACCATGTTCATTAGAGGTCATCTTGATGCCCAAATCTTCGTTGTAAGAGGGCTAGTTGCTGTTATTCTCTGGTTCTTATCAGAACTTGGAGATTTGTCATTTTTGTATCTTTAAATCTGTGCATCGTTTGAGCATGAGCTCTACATGTGCTTTGAAGTATGCCATGCCATATTTCCAGTGGTATAGTCCATGTATTTTTGTGACCTCTGTGGTGACTATCACAAGCATGCAAAGTAGGCCCCGTAATATTTCTGATTTCAGGGACTTGGTGATTTCTCTAAGTCCTCGTCTGCTGTAATTTTGTTGCCATGTAAACTTGATGCTACAGAGAGATCCATGCATATTTTGGAGATGTTCAGTAAGGATGTTCTGTAGCTATAGTTGTAATTGATCCATTACTGCAATTGTTTGCAATTATGGAGTGCCATAGCATGACTCAATATTGCTCTAATTTTGCTATAAAATATTTCTGGCAGATTCTTGACATGATTTGCAATCTTGCCAAGCTTATTGTAGTTAATCCATACATGCTATGCAATTGTTCTTGCCATGGTTAGCTTCATAAACATGCTATCTTGCTGTAGGTATGCTTGGGTTTTCATGCATTGCTTTGTAGTGAGTGCATCAAGCTCACAAAGAGGCCTACATAGTCTGAAACCTGATAACGAAACTTGCTATGTTTACTTGCTTGCCACCATATCTTCTGGTCCTTTTTGGCTTATGATCAATAAGGGATTTTTGTCATTTGCATTTAGTAGAACACTACCATGCTTTGTTTTGCTATGTTAAGTTCCTGTAGGATGTTGATTTCATGCTCTGAACATTGCTACCTGATGCTGTTCACTGCCATGTCCAGTTTTTCACTAAGTCTGTGAACCTGTAATCTTTTGCACTTTTGCCATGCTTGTTTGAGCTTGATATGTTGTGAACTAGCCGTAGCTCAGTGTTCATCTTTTGTCAAGCATCTCCTGTAGATTACTTCCATGTGCTTTGTTACTATGTTGGGGTGCTGTAGCATTGCTGTTTGTTGCATTTTAAGTGCTATCTTGCTGTTTATCGCAGATTAGTGTCATTCTTGTTTTGCTTGCCATTTGCAAACCGTGCATCCGATTCCGGTGATCTTTATATCGATTTCGACCGAAATCATCCCATATTTCCAGTGGCATGCTTGGTTTGCCAAGTTACTGCCATGTTCATCATTTTCCTTCCGGAGCACGCATACGCATCGCATATCATATCTTGCATATCATACATGTTTTGCATCATGTTGCTTGCGCATTTCTCGTTGTTGATTGTGGTTCCGTTTGTTTGTGTTATTGTATTGGGTAGAGCCGGGAGACGACTTCGTGAATGAGGAACCTGTCGAGTACGCTTACGAGGATCAAGCTTTCGACAACTCTGAGAATCTTGCAGGCAAGATGACCACCCCTCGAAATCACTTCTATCTTTGCTATGCTAGTTGTTCGCTCTATTGCCATGCTCCGCTACCTATCACTTGCTGTATCATGTCTCCCATTTTAGCCATGTCAGCCCTAACCATCCTTTCCTAGCAAACCGTTGTTTGGCTAAGTTACCGCTTTTGCTCAGCCCCTCTTATAGCGTTGCTAGTTGCAGGTGAAGTTGAAGTTGTTCCATGTCGGAACATGGATATGTTGGGTTATCACAATATCTCTTATTTAATTAATGCATCTATATATTTTGGTAAAGGGTGGAAGGCTCGGCCTTATGCCTGGTGTTTTGTTCCACTCTTGCCGCCCTAGTTACTGTTATACCGGGATTATGTTCCTTGAGTTTGCGTTCCTTACGCGGTCGGGTGAATTATGGGACCCCCTTGACAGTTCGCCTTGAATAAAACTCCTCCAGCAAGGCCCAACCTTGGTTCTACCATTTGCGACCTATACCTTTTCCCCCCGGGTTTTCTAGAGCCCGAGGGTCATCTTTATTTTAAACCCCGGGGCCAGTGTTCCTCTGAGTGCTGGTCCAAACTAGAGCCCTTTGCAGCGCCACCTTGGGGAAACTCGAGGATTGGTTTTAGTTGTACGGACTGCTCATCCGGTGTGCCCTGAGAACGAGATATGTGCAGCTCCTATCGGGATTTGTCGGCACATTCGGGCGGCTTTGCTGGTCTTGTTTTACCATTGTCGAGATGTCTTGTAAACCGGGATTCCGAGACTGATCGGGTCTTTCCGGGAGAAGGTTTATCCTTCGTTGACCGTGAGAGCTTATGATGGGCTAAGTTGGGACACCACTGCAGGGTATTATCTTTCGAAAGCCGTGCCCGCGGTTATGAGGCAGATGGGAATTTGTTAATGTCCGGTTGTAGATAACTTGTCACTTGACCCAAGTAAAATACATCAACTGCGTGTGTAGCCATGATGGTCTCTTCTCGGCGGAGTCCGGGAAGTGAACACGGTCTGAGTTATGTATGACGTAAGTAGGTGTTCAGGACCTCTTCTTGGTCATTGCTAGATGACGTCCGTTCCATTGCTTCTCTTCTCGCTCTCATTTGTGCATGTTAGCCACCATATATGCTTTTGCCGCTGCAGCTCCACCTCTCTGCACCATCTTTTCCTACAAGCTTAAATAGTCTTGATCTCGCGGGTGTGAGATTGCTGAGTCCCCGTGACTCACAGATTCTATCAAAATAGTTGCAGGTGCCGACGATGCCAGTGCAGATGATGGCGTCGATCTCAAGTGGGAGTTCGACGAGGAACGTGGTCGTTACTATGTGTCTTTTCCTGATGATCAGTAGTGGAGCCCAGTTGGGACGATCGGGGATCTAGCATTTGGGGTTGTCTTATTTTCATCTGGATTTTGACCGTAGTCGGTCTATATGATTGTATTTTGGATGAAGTATGATGATATTTATGTATTGTGTGAAGTGGCGATTGTAAGCCAACTCTTTATCCCATTCTTGTTCATTACATGAGATTGTGTGAAGATGACCCTTCTTGCGACAAAACCACTATGCGGTTATGCCTCTAAGTCGTGCCTCGACACGTGGGAGATATAGCCGCATCGTGGGCGTTACAGAGGCCCTTGGTTTGGTTCTGTCCTGTGCCACATTGGTCGACCCGTGACGCATTTAGGGAGACCCATGGAGGACTACTCGTACAAGACAAACATACTAGTCATGAAGGACTCTGTGTCCACTAACAAAGCCGGCTAGGATTTGTTACCCTAGGTCCTCGGACTAAGGTAACCCCTTATCTCTGATATTACCATTCATCCAACCTAACTTTAAGGGGCATCCTACAGAATGCTCTGCTAGAATCATACTCGCCAGTTAGGAAGAAAGGCAGAGACAATGCGTGCGAGATAGGCCTAAAGATAATGTGCGTGCGGGAGACACGTAGGCAGGTCTATGTATATAGAAAGGGTCGATGGGGATTGTGTGTGTGTATGCTTGTGAGAGGAAGAGTCCTGGTGGTAAAGGTTAGTGAAAATAGTTGTACAAGGTTGCAAGAGGGAGGGTGGGTTATATCGAGAGCATGTCTGCGAGAAAGACACCTCGGGAGAGAGTGTGTGAGCATGTGTGAGAGAACACCGATGGATATACACCATGTGCGCATATTTGTGAGAGAGAAAGTCAGCGTGTGTGTGAGGAGGGGCCTATGGAGAGTGAAACTACATGTAAAAGACTGAGGTACACATTGATGAAAAATATAAATTGTATCCAAATATTAGGATGGGATCATGATATTTGCAATTCCCGTAAGGAACGGTCATTGATCCATCGGACATCTATATTCTATCGAATTTGAGCATGTCTATGTTATTATTCGACATAATTGATCCACAAAGTTAGTATTTTGAACTCCAGACAATGCATCGCTTTAGCAATCAAATACAAACGTGAGTATAGTTCATGTTGTGTGTGTAAAGCACATTATACATACAAAAGTTACACAATGAACATTATAAATAGCTAGCTATGAACTAGCATACATTTGAATTCAACCTAAGGTGGTTTAAAAAATTCAAATTCAACATGAAGTCCATTCAATTATTTGAATTCAAGATCATGGCATTTGTAAATCATACCTAAATTATGGGGGCACCAATCTTTGCTCTACTTTTGCACATAATAGCATATATAGTCATGTACAAAATAGATTCAGATTTACCTCCTCCATTCCAAAATAATTGTAGTTATAGGATTTCCAAGTGTCAAAATTGCAAAAAGAAGCGCATAATTTAATGAGGCTTTCAAACATACAAGGTCAAATTTAACGTTGTCTATTTAGGTCAATCCTCAAAGTTCAAGAGTACTATAAACGTGAATGCTTCTGTTTCAAAATTTCGAACGAAGCGCCAAAAGCGCCTCTACTCCACTACTGCAGGATGCTGCTAACGTGACACTACGATCAGAGACCCTTCGATGAAACTGTGTGCGATGCAATAATCGCAAACGGTGGTGTAAAAAAACCGTCAAAAGGTGCAAAACGTTTGCGATGGAGGATGCATCAAACACGGTTCAGATTTTAGTTGCATGTGTGATGCAGGGCATATGGTTCAGTTCAATTAACTGTTTGCAATGAGGAGGAACAAAAGAAACGGGCAGCCAGATGAAGGTGTGTGCGATATACAACATACGGTTCACTCGGATGAACTGTTTGTGATTAGGCAACACAAAAGAAACGGTCAGCCAGATCAAGGTGTGTGCGATATATAGCATGCGGTTCACTCAGATGAACTGTTTGCATTGCGACAAGAGAACAGAAACGGTTCAACTTAACAAGATGTGTGTGATACGCGGCAAACAGGTCTGTAATCGGAAACGTGTGCGAAGACCGATAACAACATAGATGATTGCTGCTAACAAGCCATGTGTGTTATGAGCAAACGATTGCTGGTATATAATTGTGAGTGATTGATGAAAACATCACCGACGGGTTCCATTGTTTAGCCCGTGTGCGATGTGATTTTCATTGTCCGCACAACATCTACGCTCTGTCTACAGAGCATCAACATATATACTTAAAAAGACAGCATTCCGTAACCAAATTAAGCATACAATTACACAAGTGACTACACACATAACATTTCCACACACCAAAGTAAGAAATTACATGCATACTAAACTAAGAGAAACGAGGATCTAATCATCTAGTTATTGTTGCGACGATGCTTGCCATTGCTCTGCTTCCGGCTGGATCCCTGGCCGTTTTGGGGAAGGAGGCACTTCCTCATGTCAACGATCTGCCTGTCCATGTCGTAGCTCGTGTATGCCTCCTTGGCCGCGTACATGATGTGAGCTTTGTCGAGTTTCTCCATCCAGACTGAGTGCCAGGCACTCTTGTCCTTGTTGCACGAATCCTTCATGTCTCTGTAGTAGGGGTCGATGATGGCCTCGGCGAGGTGAACCAGTGAGTCCTTCTCATGCTCCTTGCTGCCCCAGATCTTGTATTGGCCCTGGATGTTGACAAGATTCTGGCAGGCGATGCCCGAATGCTCGAGCGCCTATACATCGTTGGTGATGTCCACCATAGCGAACATGTAGTGGGGGTTGTTGACAAACCTGGCCAAATGCTCGCAAGGCCTTGTGGCCAGATAGTAGTGGTAGACGAGGACGTGGTGGCGCACACACATCTAGGCGACGACGACCTTGGGACGAGACCCGACATGAGCACAAGTGTACTCGAGGTTGAACCCGACCACCTTGTACTTTTCCTCAGCAAGCAACAGCTCCATGATGTGGATGGAGTGCTCCACCCAGACCAGGTCGTTGGTGTACACAACCGAGAGGTCCATGAACCTTCTGTGGGTGTCCACCACAACATGCATGGTGAACTGCTGCTCGTCGTCGGCAGCCGCTCGGAGCGCCATTGGAGCCCCGCAGGATACCCTCTAAGAATTTCTCGTGGTGGGTGTGCTTCTTGCAATGGTGGGGTGCGATCGAAAGGTTGAAGAGACACAAGGGTTAAATGGCCGCTGTAATAAATGGGGGCCGGCCGGCCTGTAATCGTCACGTCTTGTCACGGCGCTCATAGCGGAGGATTCCAGTGCATGCTTGACAACACCGCACCGCACGCGTGGGCTCGAAGAGGCGCCAAATGTATCATCGGTGAGCATGTTCCGGCGCTACCGCGCTGTTTACCGCGCAAGCTTCCTGCCCGGCTAGTTTGGCCACGTGTCGGCTAGAAGAGGGACAAATCGTGGGCGTTTATTGGCAAAAAGATTTGTAAAAATGATGTGTGTGGAATGACTTCGGACATAAGTTTACCCGTGGATCATGAGGTCAAAGTTACGCATAAGGGTGATGATGGACACTCGACTGCGATAATTAATTATGTGCTCTACAGTGCACACGGTGGAAGAAACCAACTGTGTGCAATAATGTCGAAGATCGCAGTCGAGTTAGCTATACAAATCGTGTGCTGTGAGATCGACAAGGTAAACAGATTCGAGAATGGTTAATAAAATCTAAGACCATTGCATATTAAGGTCAAAATAGTGCTAGCAATATACGAGTCTCATACGATGCCATTTCAACGATTGTACCACAAAAGCTCAAAATATTACAAGGTTCAAATTCCAGAGTTATATGGCTCAAATTCGAAGATTACAAGGTTCAAACTGATATTAGAAATGAAATTCAGCTCATCAGCTGCAAACGCTCGCGCTGATCCGCTGAACATGGATATCAGAGAGGTTCAAACTAATATTACCACTTCTAAGTCTGGTTTCGAAACCTCACAATTTTTGCAAAGGGGTCAGCCAATGAGAAGTCATGTATGGGGTTGACACGATGACTTCCGATTACTCTGACATCTGAGTTCCAAAATGAAATTCAGCATTTTTGGAGCCTATTCCATTCTGCCGCAGGCGCCGACGCTGATCAACAAACCATTCATTTTTGCGAAATAAATGTAGGGCAAACCTCATTTCCTTCAGCACCCTTGCTCTGAGAACAAAGAACCTGGCGAATATAATCTCCGGTAAGGTCCCTCGGTAGGAGTTCAAAGTAATTTCTGAGAGATGCAGATCTAGGCATTCGACATGATTGTATTGTATCACATTATCCACCACTGGGCCTAATCTTATCTGCAAAAGAAGAAAACCTTTTAGTGCCTACATGAAGTTTTGAACATTACTACAGGCCTATTTAGTTTGCAGGATTTGTAAAATGCACTAACATGCCATCTTCGATCTGACATGATTAACATGGGCATTTGATTACATTCTAGAAAAATGTAGCCTTCTTCACAAGAGGTTGGAGTGGATGAAAAGTTCCCTAATAAAACTAGCACAGATGAATCCAAAGGAGAAATGCTTATTTATTGTAACCATATGGATCAAGCAACCAATATGGGGGGGGACATGTATGTACTGAAATCCTCCAAAAGAATCCTTCAGAAATCGTAGTACATTGTCATTGTAAACTTGGAAAAAGGTGTCACAAATTAAACTCCCTTATGGTTAACATTTAACAAGAAAGGAACATCACCTCGATATATAGCTTCTCTTGGCACGGAAAGCATCTCAGGAAACTGACAACTTGCTCTAGGTTGGGGCCGATAGATTCTAGTGCCAAGACCTTCACTGTGCGCAGTTTCGGGGTCAAGCTTGTCGGAATCATTTTCTAAATGATAGACGAACAAACATCTTCAAAATTAGAAATAGTGTTAATTTGTAGAAGGAGAGGTAGAAGGCGGCTGTTGTACCTGAACGAGTGTGGATCCAATAACAAGTTCGGAGTATTTGTCAGACGAGTAGCCCACCACTGTCAATTTCAGCGCAGAAATGACATTGATTCTTGTTGGACCTTCTTGATCAACTACAAGCAATCTTTCAAGTGCAGGTGTGTCCTCAATGACCATACCGTGGTACACATCTTGTGATGTCTTCCTGCCGCACCAGCAACACACATAAATGAAGGAAATATGCCCTAGAGGCAATAATAAAGTTATTATTTATTTCCTTATATCATGATAAATGTTTATTATTCATGCTAGAATTGTATTAACCGGAAACTTGATACATGTGTGAATAGATAGACAAACAGAGTGTCACTAGTATGCCTCTACTTGACTAGCTCGTTGATCAAAGATGTTTATGTTTCCTAGCCATAGACATGAGTTGTCATTTGATTAACGGGATCACATCATTAGGAGAATGATGTGATTGACTTGACCCATACCGTTAGCTTAGCACTCGATCGTTTAGTATGTTGCTATTGCTTTCTTCATGACTTATACATGTTCCTATGACTATGAGATTATGCAACTCCCGTTTACCGGAGGAACACTTTGTGTGCTACCAAACGTCACAACGTAACTGGGTGATTATAAAGGTGCTCTACAGGTGTCTCCAAAGGTACTTGTTGGGTTGGCGTATTTCGAGATTAGGATTTGTCACTCCGATTGTCGGAGAGGTATCTCTGGGCCCACTCGGTAATGCACATCACTATAAGCCTTGCAAGCATTGTAACTAATGAGTTAGTTGCGGGATGATGTATTACGGAACGAGTAAAGAGACTTGCCGGTAACGAGATTGAACTAGGTATTGAGATACCGACGATCGAATCTCGGGCAAGTAACATACCAATGACAAAGGGAACAACGTATGTTGTTATGCGGTTTGACCGATAAAGATCTTCGTAGAATATGTGGGAGCCAATATGAGCATCCAGGTTCCGCTATTGGTTATTGACCGGAGACGTGTCTCGGTCATGTCTACATAGTTCTCGAACCCGTAGGGTCCGCACGCTTAAGGTTAGATGACGGTTATATTATTAGTTTATGTGTTTTGATGTACCGAAGGAGTTCGGAGTCCCGGATGAGATCAGGGACATGACGAGGAGTCTCGAAATGGCCGAGACGTAAAGATCGATATATTGGATGACTATATTCGGACTTCGGAAAGGTTCCGAGTGATTCGGGTATTTATCGGAGTACCGGAGAGTTACAGGAATTCGCCGGGGAGAAGTATTGGGCCTTATTGAGCCATACGGGAATAGAGGAGAGAGGCCAAAAGGAAGGAGGCACGCACCCCCCCTCTGGTCCGAATTGGACAAGGGGTGCAGCCCCCTTTTCCTTCTCCCTCTCCCCCTCTTTCCTTCTCTCCTACTCCAACAAGGAAAGGAGGAGTCCTACTCCCGGTGGGAGTAGGACTCCCCCCTTGGCGCGCCCTCCTCCTTGGCCGGCCGCCTTCCCCCTTGCTCGTTTATATACGGGGGCAGGGGGGCACCCCATAGACACAACAATTGCTCTATTGATCTCTTAGCCGTGTGCGGTGCCCCCCTCCACCATATTACACCTCGATAATATCGTAGCGGTGCTTACGCGAAGCCCTGCGTCGGTAGAACATCATCATCGTCACCACGCCGTCGTGCTGACGAAACTCTCCCTCAACACTCGGCTGGATCGGAGTTCGAGGGACGTCATCGAGCTGAACGTGTGCTGAACTCGGAGGTGCCGTACGTTTGATACTTGATCGGTCGGATCGTGAAGACGTACGACTACATTAACCGTGTTGTGCTAACGCTTCCGCTTTCGGTCTACGAGGGTACGTGGACAACACTCTCCCCTCTCGTTGCCATGCATCACCGTGATGTTGCGTGTGCGTAGGAAATTTTTGAAATTACTACGTTCCCCAACAGTGGCATCCGAGCCTGGTTTTATGCATTGATGTTATGCACGAGTAGAACACAAGTGAGTTTTGGGCGATATAAGTCATACTGCTTACCAGCATGTCATACTTTGGTTCGACGGTATTGTGAGATGAAGCGGCCCGGACCGACATTACGCGTACGCCTACGCGAGACTGGTTTCACCGTTGCGAGCACTCGTTGCTTAAAGGTGACCGGCGGGTGTCTGTCTCTCTCACTTTAGTTGAACCGAGTGTGGCTACGCCCGGTCCTTGCGAAGGTTAAAACAGCACCAACTTGACAAACTATCGTTGTGGTTTTGATGCGTAGGTAAGAACGGTTCTTGCTAAGCCCGTAGCAGCCACGTAAAACTTGCAACAACAAAGTAGAGGACGTCTAACTTGTTTTTGCAGGGCATGTTGTGATGTGATATGGTCAAGACATGATGCTAATTTTATTGTATGAGATGATCATGTTTTGTAACCGAGTTATCGGCAACTGGCAGGAGCCATATGGTTGTCGCTTTATTGTATGCAATGCAATCGCCATGTAATGCTTTACTTTATCACTAAGCGGTAGCGATAGTCGTAGAAGCAATAGTTGGCGAGACGACAACGATGCTACGATGGAGATCAAGGTGTCGCGCCGGTGACGATGGTGATCATGACGGTGCTTCGGAGATGGAGATCACAAGCACAAGATGATGATGGCCATATCATATCACTTATATTGATTGCATGTGATGTTTATCTTTTATGCATCTTATCTTGCTTTGATTGACGGTAGCATTATAAGATGATCCCTCACTAAATTATCAAGTATAAGTGTTCTCCCTGAGTATGCACCGTTGCGAAAGTTCTTCGTGCTTAGACACAACGTGATGATCGGTTGTGATAGGTTCTATGTTCAAATACAACGGGTGCAAAACAGTTGCACACGCGGAATACTCAGGTTAAACTTGACGAGCCTAGCATATGACAGATATGGCCTCGGAACACGGAGACCGAAAGGTCGAGCGTGAATCATATAGTAGATATGATCAACATAGTGATGTTCACCATTGAAACTACTCCATCTCACGTGATGATCGGACATGGTTTAGTTGATATGGATCACGTGATCACTTAGAGGATTAGAGGGATGTCTATCTAAGTGGGAGTTCTTAAGTAATATGATTAATTGAACTTAAATTTATCATGAACTTAGTCCTGATAGTATTTTGCAAATTATGTTGTAGATCAATAGCTCGCGTTGTTGCTTCCCTGTGTTTATTTTTGATATGTTCCTAGAGAAAATTATGTTGAAAGATGTTAGTAGCAAAGATGCGGATTGGATCCGTGATCTGAGGATTATCCTCATTGCTGCACAGAAGAATTATGTCCTTGATGCACCGCTAGGTGACAGACCTATTGCAGGAGCAGATGCAGACGTTATGAACGTTTGGCTAGCTCAATATGATGACTACTTGATAGTTTAGTGCACCATGCTTAACGGCTTAGAATCGGGACTTCAAAGACGTTTTGAACGTCATGGACCATATGAGATGTTCCAGGAGTTGAAGTTAATATTTCAAGCAAATACCCGAGTTGAGAGATATGAAGTCTCCAACAAGTTCTATAGCTAAAAGATGGAGGAGAATAGCTCAAGCAGTGAGCATGTGCTCAGATTGTCTGGGTACTACAATCGCTTGAATCAAGTGGGAGTTAATCTTCCAGATAAAATAGTGATTGACAGAATTCTCTAGTCACCATCACCAAGTTAGTAGAACTTCGTGATGAACTATAGTATGCAAGGGATGACGAAAGTAATTCCCGAGCTCTTCGTGATGCTGAAATCGACGAAGGTAGAAATCAAGAAAAACATCAAGTGTTGATGGTTGACGAGACCACTAGTTTCAAGAAAAGGGCAAAGGGATAGAAGGGGAACTTCAAAAAGAACGGCAAGCAAGTTGCTACTCAAGTGAAGAAGCCCAAGTCTGTACCTAAGCCTGAGACTAAGTGCTTCTACTGCAAAGGGACTGGTCACTGGAAGCGGAACTGCCCCAAGTATTTGGTGGATAAGAAGGATGGCAAAGTGAACAAGGTATATTTGATATACATGTTATTGATGTGTACTTTACTAGTGTTCGTAGCAACCCCTCGGTATTTGATACTGGTTCAGTTGCTAAGAGTAGTAACTCGAAACGGGAGTTGCAGAATGAACAGAGACTAGTTAAAGGGTGAGGTGACGATGTGTGTTGGAAGTGGTTCCAAGATTGATATGATCATCATCGCACACTCCCTATACTTTCGGGATTAGTGTTGAAACTAAATAAGTGTTATTTGGTGTTTGCGTTGAGCATGAATATGATTTGATCATGTTTGTTGCAATACGGTTATTCATTTAAATTAGAGAACAATTGTTGTTCTGTTTACATGAATAAAACCTTCTATGGTCATACACACCAATAAAATGGTTTGTTGGATCTCGATCATAGTGATACACATATTCATAATATTGAAGCCAAAAGATGCAAAGTTAATAATGATAGTGCAACTTATTTGTGGCACTGCCATTTAGGTCATATTGGTGTAAAGCGCATGAAGAAACTCCATACTGATGGGATTTTGGAATCACTTGATTATGAATCACTTGATGCTTGCGAACCGTGCCTCATGGGCAAGATGACTAAAACGCCGTTCTCTAGAACTATGGAGAGAGCAACAGATTTGTTGGAAATCATACATACAGATGTATGTGGTCCGATGAATATTGAGGCTCGTAGCAGGTATCATTATTTTTGACCTTCACAGATGATTTGAGCATATATGGGTATATCTGCTTAATGAAACAGAAGTCTGAAACATTTGAAAAGTTCATAATTTCAGAGTGAAGCGGAAAATCATCGTAACAAGAAAATAAAGTTTCTACGATCTGATCGTGGAGAAGAGTATTTGAGTTACGAGTTTGGCCTTCAGTTAAAACAATGTGAAATAGTTTCACTACTCACGCCACCTGGAACACCACAGTGTAATGGTGTGTCCGAACATCGTAACCGTACTTTATTAGATATGGTGCGATATATGATGTCTCTTACCGATCTACCACTATCATTTTGGGGTTATGCATTAGAGACAGCTGCATTCACGTTAAATAGGGCACCATCTAAATCCGTTGAGACGACATCTTATGAACTGTGGTTTGGCAAGAAACCAAAGTTGTCGTTTCTTAAAGTTTGGGGTTGCAATGCTTATGTGAAAAAGTTTCATCCTGATAAGCTCAAACCCAAATCGGAGAAATGTGTCTTCATAGGATACCCAAAGGAGACAGTTGGGTACACCTTCTATCACAGATCCGAAGGCAAGACATTCGTTGCTAAGTATGGATCCTTTCTAGAGAAGGAGTTTCTCTCGAAAGAAGTGAGTGGGAGGAAAGTAGAACTTGATGAGGTAACTGTACCTGCTCCCTTATTGGAAAGTAGTTCATCACAGAAACCTGTTCCTGTGACTCCTACACCAATTAGTGAGGAAGTTAATGATGATGATCATGGAACTTCAGATCAAGTTATTACCGAACCTCGTAGGTAAACCAGAGTAAGATCCGCACCAGAGTGGTACGGTAATCCTGTTCTGGAGGTTATGTTACTAGACCATGACGAACCTACGAACTATGAAGAAGCGATGGTGAGCCCAGATTCCGCAAAATGGCTTGAGGCCATGAAATCTGAGATGAGATCCATGTATGAGAACAAAGTATGGACTTTGGTTGACTTGCCCGATGATCGGCAAGCCATTGAGATTAAATGGATCTTCAAGAGGAAGACGGACGCTGATAGTAGTGTTACTATCTACAAAGCTAGAATTGTCGCAAAAGGTTTTCGACAAGTTCAAGGTGTTGACTACGATGAAGAGTTTCTCACTCGTATCTATGCTTAAGTCTGTCTGAATCATGTTAGCAATTGCCGCATTTTATGAAATCTGGCAAATGGATAAACAAAACTGCATTCCTTAATGGATTTATTAAAGAAGAGTTGTATATGATGCAACCAGAAGGTTTTGTCAATCCTAAAGGTGCTAACAAAATATGCAAGCTCCAGCGATCCATCTATGGACTGGTGCAAGCATCTCGGAGTTGGAATATACGCTTTGATAAGTTGATCAAAGGATATAGTTTTATACAGACTTGCGGTGAAGCCTGTATTTACAAGAAAGTGAGTGGGAGCACTACAGCATTTCTGATAAGTATATGTGAATGACATATTGTTGATCGGAAATAATGTAGAATTATTCTGCAAAGCATAAAGGAGTGTTTGAAAGGAGTTTTTCAAAGAAAGACCTCGGTGAAGCTGCTTACATATTGAGCATCAAGATCTATAGAGATAGATGAAGACGCTTGATGAGTTTTTCAATGAGTACATACCTTAACAAGATTTTGAAGTAGTTCAAAATAGAACAGTCAAAGAAAGAGTTCTTGCCTGTGTTACAAGGTGTGAAATTGAGTAAGACTCAAAGCCCGACCACGGCAGAAGATAGAAAGAGAATGAAAGTCATTCCCTATGCCTTGGCCATAGGTTCTACAAAGTATGCCATGCTGTGTACCAGATCTATTGTATACCCTACACTGATTTTGGCAAGGGAATACAATAGTGAACTACGAGTAGATCACTGGATAGCGGTCAAAATTATCCTTAGTGGAATAAGGATATGTTTCTCGATTATGGAAGTGACAAAAGGTTCGTCGTAAAGGGTTACGTCGATGCAAGTTTTGACACTAATCTAGATGACTCTAAGTCTCAGTCTAGATACATATTGAAAGTGGGAACAATTAGCTAAGAGTAGCTCCGTGCAGAGCATTGTAGACATAGATATTTGCAAAATACTTACGGATCTGAATGTGACAGACCCGTTGACTAAAATTATCTCACAAGCAAAACATGATCACACCTTAGTACTCTTTGGGTGTTAATCACATAGCGATGTGAACTAGATTATTGACTCTAGTAAACCCTTTGGGTGTTGGTCACATGACGATGTGAACTATGGGTGTTAATCACATGGTGATGTGAACTATTGATGTTAAATCACATGGCGATGTGAACTAGATTATTGACTCTAGTGCAAGTGGGAGACTGAAGGAAATATGCCCTAGAGGCAATAATAAAGTTATTATTTATTTCCTTATATCATGATAAATGTTTATTATTCATGCTAGAATTGTATTAACCGGAAACATAATACATGTGTGAATACATAGACAAACAGAGTGTCACTAGTATGCCTCTACTTGACTAGCTCGTTGATCAAAGATGGTTATGTTTCCTAGCCATAGACATGAGTTGTCATTTGATTAACGGGATCACCTCATTAGGAGAATGATGTGATTGACTTGACCCATTCCGTTAGCTTAGCACTCGATCGTTTAGTATGTTGCTATTGCTTTCTTCATGACTTATACATGTTCCTATGACTATGAGATTATGCAACTCCCGTTTACCGGAGGAACACTTTGTGTGCTACCAAACGTCACAACGTAACTGGGTGATTATAAAGGTGCTCTACAGGTGTCTCCAAAGGTACTTGTTGGGTTGGCGTATTTCGAGATTAGGATTTGTCACTCCGATTGTCGGAGAGGTATCTCTGGGCCCACTCGGTAATGCACATCACTATAAGCCTTGCAAGCATTGTGACTAATGAGTTAGTTGCGGGATGATGTATTACGGAACGAGTAAAGAGACTTGCCGGTAACGAGATTGAACTAGGTATTGAGATACCGACGATCGAATCTCGGGCAAGTAACATACCGATGACAAAGGGAACAACGTATGTTGTTATGCGGTCTGACCGATAAAGATCTTTGTAGAATATGTGGGAGCCAATATGAGCATCCAGGTTCCGCTATTGGTTATTGACCGGAGACGTGTCTCGGTCATGTCTACATAGTTCTCGAACCCGTAGGGTCCGCACGCTTAAAGTTAGATGACGGTTATATTATGAGTTTATGTGTTTTGATGTACCGAAGGAGTTCGGAGTCCTGGATGAGATCAGGGACATGACGAGGAGTCTCGAAATGGCCGAGACGTAAAGATCGATATATTGGACGACTATATTCGGACTTCGAAAAGGTTCCGAGTGATTCGGGTATTTATCGTAGTACCAGAGAGTTACGGGAATTCGCCGGGGAGAAGTATTGGGCCTTATTGAGCCATACGGGAATAGAGGAGAGAGGCCAAAAGGAAGGAGGCGCGCACCCCCCCTCTGGTCCGAATTGGACAAGGGGTGCAGTCCCCTTTTCCTTCTCCCTCTCCCCCTCTTTCCTTCTCTCCTACTCCAACAAGGAAAGGAGGAGGCGTACTCCCGGTGGGAGTAGGACTCCCCCCTTGGCGCGCCCTCCTCCTTGGCCGGCCGCCTTCCCCCTTGCTCCTTTATATACGGGGGCAGGGGGCACCCCATAGACACAAAAATTGATCTATTGATCTCTTAGCCGTGTGCGGTGCCCCCCTCCACCATATTACACCTCGATAATATTGTAGCGGTGCTTAGGCGTAGCCCTGCGTCGGTAGAACATCATCATCGTCACCACGCCGTCGTGCTGACGAAACTCTCCCTCAACACTCGGCTGGATCGGAGTTCGAGGGACGTCATCGAGCTGAACGTGTGCTGAACTCGGAGGTGCCGTACATTCGGTACTTGATCGGTCGGATCGTGAAGACGTACGACTACATCAACCGTGTTGTGCTAACGCTTCCACTTTCGGTCTACGAGGGTACGTGGACAACACTCTCCCCTCTCGTTGCTATGCATCACCATGATCTTGTGTGTGCGTAGGAAATTTTTGAAATTACTAGGTTCCCCAACAATAAATAGTCCGGAGAGTCATGGAGGTGATGTGGAAGGTACTCAACCCATTGATCGCCTAAAGACAAAGGTACTCGAGTGCAGTATAGCCACGGAGCAAGGCGCTCCATGTCACCGTTTGAGAGGCAGACGGTGACGAGCTAGAGGTGCTTCAGTCGTGGTAGAATAAGAGTGGGCGCGTCAGGGGGGATGGCAGTTCCTGAACTTGGCAACGCGCAACATGGGCGCGAGGCGGAGTGCGGACATTGGCAGCGACCGCATATGCCCATCATCAAAAGTGAGCTCCTCGAGCTGATCTAGGGCGGGGGATTGGAACTAGTCGTCAAGCTTGGCTCGGTCCTTGCCGTTGGAATGGAACTTGCCCATTTTAAGGCCGCTGGTTGGGCCAAGGTGACTGCCGAGGATCTTGAAGAACACATCCAAGCTTTCGCGATAGCCATGGTAGAGCTCGTGGGTGTGGATCAGGTCGAGAGGGCTGGAGTTCCATAGGGGGCGCCACCGCCGGGAAAGGATGGTTGTCCGCGCCCCATATTTGATTGGGAGGAGGGAGATGATGACTGTTAACATATCATCAGGGAGGCTGTTGATGAAGTCTAGGTCTGCTGGAGTCGCTTGCGGTTCTAGCTCGCCCTGCCTCCGCTTGTTGGCAGCCCTGTTCTCCACCTCCGGAGTCTCCTTGTCAGCTGCACTTTCTGATAGAAATGGGAGTACAGGGAATATTTAGTTAAAACAGGGCAATAAAAAAGTGTATTGGTAACTAGAAGTTATTAGGTAGGAATATAGTAAGAAAAGGGAATAACAGTTGGCTGCTTAAATACTACACAATTCATTTGATATTGCTGGGTAAGTCAACATGCAGATAGTTGAAAAGAAAACTTACTTCGAACAAAGTCTGGAATATCATCGGGGAAGTTACCATATATCTCATGACCAGACCCTTTTATGTGCAGTGCAATTATAGTGCCAGGTTTCAGTTCATAAAACTTAGAAATTTCTTTCCAAAAGCCAGTATCAAAATAGGAGTCACCACGTTCATCAAGTCTTACAGTAGCAATGATTGTAAATCCATGGTTTGTGTGCAGTATGACATCCCTGCAGTCCTGATTTATGTAAATGGAAAGATTGTGCACTACAGATTCTGTTGCATAGCAAGGGACGCGCTGCAGAAAATGGTAGGATTGTTAAAGAAAATATAGTAACATGCAAATATGGGCCCAAATTGAAAGAACTGTACAGCAGTGGAAATCGAAGGACAAAAAATTACAATTAAACAGATAGGGTAAACATGATGTCATGGAAATATGAGAGTAATCAAAAGAACAATACATCATTAATTTGCCTAATATAGAAAGAAGAGGGAAAAAAATCCCCTTTGACGTATATGGTGCATGCGGCACCTTTTATCCAAATGTAGTAATATTTAGAATATGTTCAGGAAAGTAGGCCATGCCAGCCGATTTAGGGTGAGATTGAACATACCGCGTGCATCCTGAAGTCATCTGGTACAGTGAGATGGAATGTCTGGCGTAGGCCGCAAGGTCCTGATGTGTCCGCGCACTGTACACTCTACGAACGGAAGAAAACCCTCAAATCAGCTCGAATAAAAATTAATTCACAGCGATATGGGTCGGGTGATTAAAGGAGGCAGATGAACTAGGATAAGAGATGAGATAATATCTCATTATATTAGTTACCTTGTTGTCCATGAGAAAGAACCCTCAGTATGGCAGATTCCCAACTGAGCAGAGCTGGGTCAACCGCGAGCAGCGTCGAGAAAGTCGATGGCGATAGGCGGCGGCAAGCGGAAGTGGCGAAATGCGGTGGGCTTCGCCGGTAGCCTAGCGGCGGCAGGCGGCGAGCTAAGTGTTTACCGCCGCGATAGGCGGTGCCATGCATAGACGCGGAGGAGCTTGTGCAGGTGTGACTGGGGACCGGAGGGGGGTAGCGGGCGAGGTGAGGGTTTTTGTGACGTGGGGATGGTGAGCGTTTTCTTTTTTCTTTTTTGAATTGGTGGTGAGGGTTTTCTGTCCCACAAACAATTTTGGAGGCGACGGTTTGCTAGAGCGAACCGTGTGTGATTGACGCAACAGGCAAAATGAAAGTCATTGCACACAGTTCCAATTTTGGGAACCGTGTGATTGACATACTACCTCCGTCCTGGTTTATTGGTCCCCTTTGTAATTTTTACCAAATTTTGAACAAATATTTAACTAAGAAATGTTTATGCATGTCACCAAAAATTATATCATTGAACACTATGCTCAAATACCCATCCAACGATATAATTTTTGCTGACCTGCACTAACATTTTGTCAGTTAAACCTTTGGTCAAAATTTAACACAAATTACAAAGGTGATCAATAAACCAAGACGGAGGTAGATTCCATCAACCGAACTGATTGCATCCATATCCCACAGTTAGACATAAGTAAACATAGATTAAACATACTCAGACATAGATAATAAGCGTACACGTACACAAGCATAGTTCAACCATAAGTACATAGTTCAACCGTCATTAAGCATACTCAAGCGTACATAGTTTGATCCCACATCTCATCTCACAAGCCGGCACGATCCTGAAGCTTCTCCAGGTACTCGGCGTACGCGTCGTGCGCCACCCTGCGAGAATACTTCTGCTTGAAGGAGCCAACGGCCCGTCCTCTTGCATGCGCCAGAACACTTAGATACGCGTCATGAAGCTTGTGCTTGCAAAATGGGCATCGATAGCCGCCGTTCCAGGTCCTAATACGCCTGTTATGCATTCCCGCGTAAAGCTCCCTCGGGATTTGCCTCTTGTACCTCCTCTGGCCATCTTCATCCTCGCTGTCCACATCATCAGACAGCACCTATACAAATAGTAAAACAAATTTGGCATCAAATCAGTGATTACATGCCGTGAAGTAGGATTAGGAATTTATGGCTATTTATTTATACATATCCAGAGATTATGGTTCGATTTTTAAGCACAGTCGTCTATGTACAAACCAATCTTGAAGAAAATAATGGCACAAACATATGTAGGTCATTCAAAATCAATTGTCAAGTCATGGCTAGGAATTATTAGCACGAACACTAACCCTAGTCGGATTACTAGCAGAAATCATTTGCACAGATGAAACAACTAATCACTTATCACTTGTACCATTCAAACAATCAATACACTACACGGATCTAACGAAACTTACTCAGATTTCATGGATTGGGAGAACATAACCACATGATTTCTATTCCAAAAAGGGGGAGGCAGGAGTAACCAGAGAAACCCTATGATCTATTTGACACATAAATGGGTATAGATGACTAACCAACTGTCCGTCGTCGCGGAGTCGTCGCCGGGGTCGTCACCAGAGTCGGTGTGGAGCTCCGCCTCCGGCTGTGGAAGCTCGACGCCGTCGACGATGTCAGGGTGCTGATGACGGCAACCTATGTCTCCATCTCCACGCCGTGCTCCGGTGCTTTAGCAGCCCCGGCGTCGCCACTCCCTCCGATGGGGCGCTTCGGCGACATCCTCATACACTGACGGCTTTGAGGACTGAGAGCGGCGTCGAGGATGCAAGCGGAGAGAGAGGATTGTGTGTGTGGCGAGGATGGGGGGTGCGGCCGCTCGGGCGCACCATTAATATGGAGTAGTGGAGTTGTGGGAGAGAGGCGGACAACAGTCAAACCGATGGCTTGCCTCCCGCTGAGCCTGCGCACTGGACTGCTGGCATGCCTACCAAAATTTCACACAGCTACTCGCATGCCTCCCAATGACACTGCGCAGCGAGCACGCGTCCGTCAATTCACACACTTGCACGCACGCCTCCCAGTCTTCCTGCACGGCGGACTGCTCGCATGCGTCCCGTCAACTCACGCCTGCTCGCACGGCACACGGGTCACGCGGCAGCACGTATATTGTTTTTCTATTTGGATGATTAATGCTGCCGCTTTATTGCTTAACCGAAGCATGGCACGTATCCATTGTTGGTCTAACACTCACGGTTCAAATAATTAATCCATTTGGGATACTGGTTCCCAATTAATAATAATCTCCCATTTGTAATTAGATAAAGATTACATCAAAACTGGTCTCAAATTGGACAAAAAAGTACAATTCCACTTTGTATTGGTGTCCATATGACAACACGATAAGTTCCATGAACTTCAAATAAGTTTTGGATGTACTAGAATTTAAAAAATCAAGATTCTCAATGTTTGAAATTTATTGCACGGGGAGTAAACATGCACCCAGTGAGACACATGTGTTTTTGCAATCCATTTAGGTGCACTCTCATGTGTGCATGTAGCTCAAATTTGATTTTTGCACATTATACCCGTAGAAAAGCAATCAATTAATGCACTAAAACGTCTTAATGCTCTCTGTGATTTTTTTGAAATTAAAACGTCCCTCCTTTGGTAACATATGTTCACCATGGGATAATTAATTTAACATGCATCGTAGTTGCGGTGGATTCGCGGTGTGTGTGTGGGTGTGTGCGTCTGGGGGTGGCGGGTGGCTCGCAGTACACTACGAGTTGTGAGCCACCGTGTGGGTTGGCCATTTTGTTAGGCAGGCCGGTGCCACATCAGAGTCGTGAATTCGTTATTTAAAACATTACACAACCCTTTCATACATACATGTTTTGGCCACATGTAGTCGATGGTTGTCCTACACGACACTCAATACTCACGTGTGACGCTTTCTGTGGGCCCGCGAGGTCGTCGTCCATCACTTTGATGAATAGCCGGCAGTGAGGTTAATTTGACCAGCAAGGTAGAATCTTTTTTGTTTGTGTTATGGTGGTATATAGTACGCGTCGAAGAGGTGGGAGGGGACTAGCATATATACTATATGTATGCATCCGCGAACAAGTACACCTCACTCAATGTCGGGACTTTTCGGTTTCCGAGGCACGTGCCACATCAAAATTGTGAAATTGGCTATTCAAACATCACACAACACCTCTTTGAGCCACATGCATGCACGCGGTGGTTATCCTATCTAGGATACTCACGTGTGACGCTTCCATCTGTGGGCCCATGAGGCCATCATCGATGCATGCATGCATCACTTTGACCTACATCGGGAGAGGTTAATTAATTTCACCATCGGTGAGGATCCTTTTGGGTTGTACATATTACGGCAGGAGCATATATTATGCGGTGAAGAGGGGGGAAGGGGACCATCATATGTAGTACGCTTCATGAACCTCACTCTGTGTGGGTGCATGGTTTACGGTTTTTGAGGCATGTGGCACATCAAAGTTGTGCATTTTGGGTATTCAACATATATATGTTTGGCCCACATGCAAAGCGGTGGTGGTTGTCCTCTCGCACCCACTTAAGCGGTTATCAGCGATATCGATGCTTTCCATCTATGGGCCCGCTTGGTCCATCACTACTTTTTGCTGACAACAAGAGAGGTTAATTTGACTTAGGAGGGGATTGTTTTTTTGCTTTTAATACGGTATATATATAGGTCATGCTCTGGGATGACATGCATGATACAGTTTGAGCACACACACATGCATGTGTACGCATGAATCCCTCCCATCGAGTCGAAGTGGCTAGTACAATGACACGTCATGAATCGATCTCGCTCTATGTGGGGAGCTAGTGTATGATTTTTGACGCACGCGCCACGTCAATGTTGTGAAATGGTATTCAAACATGCATGCGCGCATCACCTCCATACATATGCATGTAGTGGTTGCCTTCAAACGGTACACTCCCTCGCGTGGTTATCGGCGACAAGCCTATATATTCGTGGGCCCGCGTGGACATCCATGATCACCTTGACCGACAACAAGATAGGTTACCATGGCGGATTCTTCATTTGGTTCGTGTTATCGTAGTATAGGTCATGGTGAGATTCAGACCTAATTAAGTTTGAGCGCATATACTATGCACGCATGCATGCATGAATCCCCGTCGTTGGCTTGAAGTGTGGTGTAACATACATATGCATCGTCAACCTAACCCTCACTCAGTGGGGATTTCTAGTTCGAAATCACGGTGCCACATCAAAGTTATTCCATTGTTACTCAAAAACACACCTCTCCATACATATGTTTGGGCCACACGCATGCAGTGGTTGTCTTCGGGGACTATCTACTTACGTGATTATTGGCGAGCTAGCCCATCTCCGGGGTCGCATGGACGACCATCACTTTGACCAACAACAAGAGAGAGGTTGCACGACCAAGGTGGATTATTCATGGTCCATTTTACGATCCATCTTGGTGAGATATGCCTCTCTGGCCCGCCGACTGAAAGTGTGTGTGTGTGGGGGGGGGAGGGGCTGCTACGTACTTTGCACTTTGCCAGGTGAACACTACTGCAGGTTGCTGCTAACCCGACACTATGATCAGAGACCCTTCAAAAAAACTGTGTGCTATGCCATAATCGCAAACAGTGGTGTAAAATAACCGTCAAAAAAGGTGCAAAACGTTTGCGATGGAGGATGCATCAAACACGGTTCAGATTTTAGTTGCGTGTGCGATGCAGGGCATACGGTTCAGCTCAAATTAACTGTTTGCGATGAGGAGGAACAAAAGAAACGGGCAGCCAGATGAAGGTGTGTGCGATATACAACATACGGTTCACTCGGATGAACTGTTTGTGATTAGGCAACACAAAAGAAATGGTCATCCAGCTGAAGGTGTGTGTGATATACGGCATGCGGTTCACTTGGATGAACTGTTTGCATTGAGAGAAGAGAACAGAAATGGTTCAATATAACAAGACGTGTGTGATACGCGGCAAACAGGTATGTAATCAGAAATGTGTGCGAAGACCGATAATAACACAGACGGTTGCGGCTAATAAGACGTATGTGATATGCCCTGTCTACACAACATCTATTGGCCATTGGGGGATGGGCAGTCATCCGGATACGCCATAAGGATGCGAAGAGGCATCCTATCAGCAAGGACTTGCTGTTCCACCAGTTGCCCATGTAAGAAAACTCTCAAGTTAAGTGTGCTCAGGCTGGAGCAGCCATGAGATGGGTGACTGGATGGGAAGTTGTGTTGATGTTAAATTAAATGATAGGATGGGTCATATCTATCAAATTAAATGACTGATACAACCCATCCCATGAGTTAATTTAACCTCGAGGTCCTTGTTTTTATTTTTTTATTTTTTAACACATGTTAAAGAAGGTCTATTGCATTACTTTTTGACAATGTGCGATACGTGGCATACAGTTGATCCATCCGACCTGTTTCTGATGGAATAGGCCGTGTGTGTTGTGGGCAAACGCATGCTAGTATTCAACCGTTTGGGACTGATGAATTCATCACCGATGGGTTCCCTAGTGTGGTCCGTGTTCATCTGTTTCCCGCCACCCAGCTAGATTGTGCATAGGTGGCGCGCGACGCATGGAGGCGACAAGCGCAGCCTATAGCACATCCACCTTTTCCAAGCGTGCCAACCCACCAAAGTGCCGCCTTTGCCATCAACCTCGTCGACGAGGAAAACGAGCAGGCGCCACAGCTCGTCGAGGCCGAGGCGCTCCCTGGTAACGCGATGGACGACGCCGTGATGCGCGTCATCGCCAGGGTTGAGCAGACCTTTGGTGCATGGCGCTTGAGCGCCGCGGATCAAGATAGGCATGTCAGCGCCGACAGGCTGCAGCTCGCCGCACAACATGATCGATGGGCGCCCCAGAGCAAGCTAGGCGTGTCCGCGCTGATAGGTTGTGGCTCGCCGCACGGCGAGACCGCTGGAGCGCCGCAGAGCGAGAGGTGCGGCGCGCCGCATAGCAAGAGCGGATCCATCGGTGCTTGCCTGCTGTCGACACGGCATTGCAGCTGGGTACACATCCCGTCAGTACCCCCATTCCTCGCTAGGAGTGGGCAGAGGCCCTCAGCACCGTACTTGCACCAGAGGCCGGCCACGCCGTACTTGCACCGGACGCCCGCCGCGCCGTTCGCATAGATGCCGCCGTTCGCCTTGTCCGCGGCCCGCTGGATGCCAACGCGTTGGTTCGTAGGCTCGACCGCCTCCTTGGCCCAGGTGTCCACCTGGGCACAGTAGAGGAACATGGCTATCACTTCCTCGAGCTGGTGATCTTCGATGAAATAGCCAACTTGGAGCTCCAGATCGCGCTCCAGATGTACCGCGAGCGTGTCGAACGCTTGGATGAACGCCTGCACGAGTTCAGGCAGAGCCAAGAGCTACCCTAGGCAAGGGCTGCTGGTCATGGTCTCATGGACGCGTTTTATTTTGAAAAGTCATTTCGACGTGGATAGCTATGTATTCACAACAATTATAGTATTGCTCTGTTTCAATGTGTGCAGTCTGTTTTCCATTCTTATATGTTCTGTTTCAATGTGTGTATATACGCTTTCCATTCTGTATATGTGATAACCGCTAGATTCAAATTAGTATACAAAAACAGATAGAAAATGGAATTCATAATATATATATATATATATTAATTATTCATTAGTTCATCACAGAATATATATATATATATATATATATATATATATAATATCATCACATATACGTGATGATACTTAACTACTAGGTACAATGCATAAAATTGAAAACGAACAATACTAAAACTAATAATCCCTCCTGGGGCCAGTATTCCAGCAGCCCTTCGCCAGCAGCTCCCTGGTGCGCGGCGTCTTCCCAGTGCGGAGGTAGTACTCCGACTCCTCCGCCTCGCAGCGCTTGACGTACCGATCTGCCTCTTGTTGGCGGATGCGCGCGGCCGATCTTGCCATTTCGTTGGGCGCCCACCGAAGCTCCTCGTCGATGGCACGCTGGAGCTTATCGGCCCACCTCCACGCAGCGACGAGGCGCCCAACGCCTATGACCTTCCTCGCGAAGTACCCGTCTTCGTACACCTCCTCGGCACAACGACGTGCCCGCCCCCAAAGCTCCGCCGCCTCCTTTTTCCAGGCGGCATCACGGGCTTCACAGGCCGCCTGGTACCTGGCTTCCTCCGCCGCCATCTCCTTCTTGAACGCCACTTGCCTGGCTTTCTCAGCCGGCGGCAGCGACTTCCACAGACAAAGATTGTACTGGCCCCAAAACCAATCCAAAGTTGGGGGGTCCGACACAACCTCGTCAGGCGGTGCGTAGGGGTCCTCGTCGCTGCTAATCGAATGAGTGTCCTCGGGGGGCGGCGACTCCTCGTCGGCGCGTGGGCAGACCGGCCGCGCCATGGCAAAGATTTGACAGAGAGAGAGAGAGCAAGCGAGGGGAGGATGTAGATGAGAATGCAGGCGGGACGACGTGAGCAAGGTAGTATTTATTGGCGGCCGGAATCTAGATCGACTGGGACAGTACACACGCCGGTCACCGGAATTTACGAGTAATGTAGTTTGAATTACACACGATTCTCGCAGCAAAATCCGTGTGTGAACATAATAACTAACGGTTTCCAATACAGAACCGTGTCTGATTAATGATCCCCGCCAATCACCTACCAAACCTCGAGCCGCGAGCTAGAGTGCAAATCGTGTGGGGGTCGGATGTCTTGCCAAATCTTTACATTTTCTTTTTTGAACACCAGATATTTACATCGTCTGATGGTTTTTTAACTCGCACACAAGTACACAAAAAATGATTTTTCAAACCGTTTTGGTTAGGCGTTGCATGTAGATGTAGTTCAAATTAGAATTACGGTCATTAAATGGTTAGAAAATCACTTAAATGTCTTTAAAAGGTCAAATGACCCCTGAAATTTTCCAAATTTTCACATGACAGTTGTATTAGTGCACATTAAACGTAGGAAAAAAATTTGAAGGCCGTAAGAGGAACCTACCTCCCGTTCGTAATCAAACATGCATTGTTCCCCCTCGGAACCACTAAACTTCTAGCAAGTTGCTCCGGTTTGTGAGGGGTGTGTGTTCAGACGTTCGTTAAATATGCCAATTTCTTTACCACATCATCTTGGTGGCATGACATTAAATCAAGCAAGGTTTCATGTTTTTCTGATCATTTTTTTTATTTTTTGGAATTAAAATGCCATGGCACTCCATGCATGTGCCCATGCCTTGAGACCAATATGTTTGAAAATTCCTTCTAATTACTACACATGGAATTAACTCGCACACAAGTACACAAAAATATGATTTTTCAAACCATTATGGTTAAGCGTTGCATGTAGATGTAGTTCAAATTTGAATTACGGTCATTAAATGTTTAGAAAATCACTTAAAAGTCTTTAAAAGGTCAAATGACCCCTGAAATTTTGCAAATTTTCAAATGACAGTTGTATTAGTGCACGTTAAACGTAGGAAAAAATTTGAAGGCCGTAAGAGGAAGCTATCTCCCGTTCGTAATCAAACATGAATTGTTCCCTCTCGGAACCACGAACCTTCTAGCGAGTTGCTCCGGTTTGTGAGGGGTGTGTGTCCAAACGTTCATCAAACATGTCAATTTCTTTACCACATCATCTTGGTGGCATGACATTAAATCAAGCAAGGTTTGATGTTTTTTTGATCATTTTTTTATTTTTTGGAATTAAAATGCCATGGAACTCCATGCATGTGCCCATGCCTTGAGACCAACATGTTTGAAAATTTCTTCTAATTTACTACACATGGAATTAACTCGCACAAAAGTACACAAAAATATGATTTTTCAAACCGATATGCTTAGGCGTTGCCTGTAGATGTAGTTCAAATTTGAATTACGGTCAATAAATGGTTAGAAAATCACTTAAATGTCTTTAAAAGGTCAAATGACCCCTGGAATTTTCCAAATTTTTACATGACATTTGTATTAGTGCACGTTAAATGTAGGAACAAATTTGAAGGCTGTAAGAGGAAACTATCTCCCGTTCGTCATCAAACATGCATTGTTCCCTCTCAGAACCACGAACCTTCTAGCGAGTTGCTCCGGTTTGTGAGGGGTGTGTGTCCAAACGTTTGTCAAACATGCCAATTTCTTTACCACATCATCTTGGTGGCATGACATTACATCAACCAAGGTTTCATGTTTTTCTGATCATTTTTTTATTTTTTGGAATTAAAATGCCATGTCACTCCATGCATACGTATGCATGTGTCCATGTCGTGAGACCAATATGTTTGAAAATTCCTTCTAATTTACTGCACATGGAATTAACTCGCACACAAGTACACAAATATGATTTATCAAACCGTTTTGGTTAGGCGTTGCATGTAGATGTAGTTCAAATTTGAATTACGGTCATTAAATGGTTAGAAAATCACTTAAATGTCTTTAAAAGGTCAAATGACCCCTAGAATTTTCCAAAATTTCACATTACAGTTGTAGTAGCGCATGTTAGACGTAGAAAAAAATTGAAGGCCGTAAGAGGAAGCTATCTCCCGTTCGTCATCAAACATGCATTGTTCCCTCTCGGAACCACGAGCCTTCTAGTAAGTTGCTTTGGTTTGTCAGGGGTGTGTGTCCAAACTTTCGTCAAACATGCCAATTTCTTTACCACATCATCTTGGTGGCATGAGATTACATCAACCAAGGTTTCATGTGTTTATGATTTTTTTGGAATTAAAATGCCATGTCACTCCATGCATACGTATCCATGCATGTGTCCATGTCGTGAGACAAATATGTTTGAAAGTTCCTTTTAGTTTACTACACATGGAATTAACTCGCACACAAGTACACAAATATGATTTTTCAAACCGTTTTGGCTAGGCATTGCATGTAGATGTAGTTAAAATTTGAATTACGATCATTAAATGGCTAGAAAATCACTTAAATGTCTTTAAAAGGTCAAATGACCCCTAGAATTTTCAAAAATTTCACACTACAGTTGTAGTAGTGCACGTTAGACGTAGAAAAAAAATTGAAGGCCGTAAGAGGAAGCTATCTCCCGTTCATCATCAAACATACATGTTCCCTCTCGGAACCACGAGCCTTCTAGTGAGTTGCTCCGGTTTGTGAGGGGTGTGTGTCCAAACTTTCGTCAAACATGCCAATTTTTTAGCACATCATCTTGGTTGCATGACATTACATCAACCAAGGTTTCATGTGTTTCTGATTTTTATTTTATTTTTTGGAATTAAAATGCCATGTCACTCCATGCTTAATTGTGTCATAGCCGTTAGACCAATATGTTTGAAAATTCCTTCCAATTTACTGCACATGGAATTAAATCGCACACAAGTACACAAAATATGAGTTTTCAATCCTTTATGGTTGGCTGTTGCATGTACATGTAGTTCAAATTTCAATTATGGTCATTAAATGGCTAGAAAATCACTTAAATGACTTAAAAGGTCAAATGACCCTTGAAATTTTCCAAAATTTGACATGATAGTTGTATTAGTACTACAAAATTTCTTGTTCATTTAAAACACCATCCGTTGGCACTTTAGTCCAAATTCGTCTTTCACAGCTAATAAAAATTATCTATAAGATTACACACAGTTGTTTTCTAGGAACCGTTTGCGATGAAAATATCTGGGTCTATTTAAGTCTCCCTCCTTTAGCTTCGCCGGCTCGTCTGCTCTAGCGCCGGCAACCCCCGAATGCACGAATCCGGATCCCCTTTCCCGCACCCCCTTCTTGCAAAGATGACGCCGTGGAAACGCTTCGTTAAGGCCCGTACGATGGCCGCGGCCCCCCCCCGAATGCCACCGCCTGCGCCGAGAGCGCGGTCGCCTACGTCGAGAGTGCCGCCGCATCCGCATTGAGTGCGGCCGCTTCCGCCGAGAGGGCGTCTGCGGCAGCCGACAGGGCAGCTGAAGTAGCCGAGACGGCTGCAGCTACTGCTGTGATGGTGGCTGCAAACGCCGAGAGCGCTCGAGCTGCCGTCCGTGCCGCTGATGTCACCCTGGCCCGGGTCGAGGCCATCCACGCCAAGATCGAGGATTCACAGGCCAAGGTATTCCAGGCCACCTCGGACTCCAGCATGCAACCCACGTCTGAAAAGACGGCGGTGGCCATGGAGCACCTGCTTCCTCATGAGGTCGCCGAGCGGGAGCTGGAGATGCAGGAGGCGGCGGAGATCGAGGAGCGCCGGGAGGAGTTGCGCGTGGGCGAGGTCGAGGTAGAGAAGAGTCTATCCGTCGAGGAATCGGCAGTGGAGTACCAACGCGAACAATGGCGCAGCCAGTACTACAAGTACTACAACCTTGAGGGCGGCGCCGAGGACGAGGACGAGGACGAGGATGCGGTCGACTTCAGCAGGGGGGACGCGGAGTCCACCAACGGCGGCATGTCGCCAGGACAAGTCATCGACGTCTCATCTCACACCGGCTATGCATAGGCCGGCGCGGCGGCAGATTTGTTAAAATTATGCATACTTAGGCTTTGTTTTTAATGCTGGTCTTTTGTTACGGCAATGTTTAGGTCAACTGGCTCTGTTTAATTACTAAAATTGCTCGATTCAGTAAGTGTGGTCTGTCTGCTACGCTCTTTTGTGTGCCCAAACTAGCAAGCGATGTTAAATTATGCAATGATGTACCCGAGGAAATTTCCACCAAAATTTGAATTATCAAACTCATCCCATGCGCGTAAAGCAGAAGAATCATTTGCGATGCACACAATCGTTCAAAGTGAATGGTCCGGCGGCACTACGCGCAAAGTTTCCCTCCACATTTCCAAAAGTTTGGCCTACCGCCAAAATATCTACCCCCACCCCCTTCCCCTCTTCCCCACCCCCTTTTCTCCCCGACCACAAGTCACATTTCCCCTGTTTCCTCCTTCCTTCCTTCCTTGCTAAGCTATAGCTGCTTCCTCACTCTCGCCGTCTCGCATCCTACTGCCGGGGTCACCATTGTCTTCTTCAAAGACCTCTCCAATGGTTCCTCCTCCGGCGACTACTCCGTCACCACCCGGGTATGCCTCTCTTCTCTCTCTCGGGCTATGACTTGGAATGAAGGATTTTTACCCGGCGGTCGATTTGAGTCATTTCTTCCTCTTGCAACTCCCTAGGACCATCAGTGGCAACGAATGGAGCGGGGTGGCTGAAGATCTATTTGCTCGTTGTCACCATCAATCTCCATGCGTGAAGCTGGTTGCGTTTGATTCTGTGGACAGTCGGAGGAAGTTTCTGGCGTGTGTAGAGAAGGTTAGACCCTCTTTCGTTGTTACAAATCATTTGTTAGATGTGATTCAGACACTGTCACGGTCCCAACCCATTCATACCACAGCTTCAACCAAACGCATCCTAGGACAGTGTCACAGTTTGTACCTAGTATCTTAAATTGTTGCCATCTCATCAGCGGTGCCATTAGAAAATTATTTGGCACCACTTCAGAAGTTTGTGCAGCCAACTTTGGTCCACACATCCGAGCAGCCAAGTAGTAAAATACCAAATCTTTATGGCATGAAGGAACTGGGCATTGGAGCAACTACGTGCTCTGGAGTCCGGGTCCCTGTTTTTTTCCCGCTGCATCGGCTCGCCAGTGCAGGGCAGCGATGCGAGATGTAGCAACAGTTGTCTTTACCCCAGTTTTGGCATACATAGTGGACGGCCTTAGTGCTATTAATTCTATGTTACTAAATTTGTGCATGTACACACCTGTTAGTATCAATTTACTGTCATCCAAACACTGTCGCTATGCTGTTGCAGTTATATTTACCTTCCTCATAAAATGTTCAATTTGTTATTTATTGTACATGAGTAAGAACTTGTAGCGTCGTTGTAGTTAATTAAAGCTTCTGATGTTCCAGAATTTGGTTGTTGTCTCGGTACCAATTGTTTCCTTTGCCCATTGATCTTTTTGAGAAGATATGTCATAATTAACATGTTTCTTCAGTTTTTCAAAATAAGCATTGGTGATTTTCTATGTTGCTATAAACCCATTTCCCCTACAATTGTTACTGATCTAGTTTTAAATATTATAGGATGAACGGAAGTGTTCTTACTTGGAGTGGGTTGATCAAGAGTGGCCACAGTCTTTGAAGATGTGCCTAGCGAAGCTCTGGAGCATGTATGAGGAAGAGAACAGACGTAGGCTTAGAGAAACTTAGATTTTGCTAAGATGGTGTTGGCGAAGGAGGAGGCACTTTCCCAGTTGGCCCGTGCAAAACAGGTTCTTACTGAACTGAAAGCAGAGGTGGATAAGACGAGCCTGGATGATCTCGATTAGGGAAATGAATATATTGTTCTTATGAAGTTGAACTAGCTATATGTTGTATTGTGCTGTTTTCATGTAGCTGCCGTACTGTGACGTTATAATATATTTATGTGCCTGATATGAAATTGGCAAATAGCTGTTTGATATGAAATGTGAATTTGCATAATACTGGAATTATTAATTGTAAAATAATAAACCTGCTAAATGTGTCATGGACCTTTGCAAACGGTTCTAGCAGTAAAAGCGCTTGCGATTGATAGCCCAATGCCACACAGTTTTCTTCATCAAATCATGTGTGATATAGTTGATAAAAGCAAATAGTTAACCAAGGCAGACCGTGTGTGATAGTTACACCTTTCACACACGAGCCTACACATAAAACTGTGTGGGATGTATGTACGAACGGAAACATTTTCCCTGGATTGACTGTGTGGGATGTACATAAGAACAGAAACGTATTCCTTGGATTGACCGTGTGTGATATACATATGAACGGAAACGTTTTCCCTGGATTTACTGTGTGGATGTACATAAGAACGAAAACGTATTCCTTGGATTGACTGTGTGTGATATACATACCTACGGAAATGTTTTTCTGGGATTCACCGTGTGGGATGTACATACCTACGGAAATGTTTTTCTCGGATTACTGTGTGGGATGTAGATACCTACGGAAATGATTGGGTTTCGATGCCTCGCCCGATGGCACACGGCCCCAGCCTGGGTCCCAGGAGGGCCTATCCCCAACGATTTCTGGGTCGTGTGGGAAGGACCCCCCTATCACCCACACTCACTTGGCGACGGTTCCAAATGCCATCGCGGAAAGGGGTTAAAAACCGTTTGTTTAGAACCGACGCGTACCAGTGGAACCTCGGTTGGGGGGCATGCATTCATAGCTTAGGATTCCCTTCACGACGACACGAGGGGGGCTGCTAGCTACTTCGTACTTTGCTAGGTGAACCTCGGTTGGTTCAGCCTAGGATTCCCTTCGTGCCAACACGAGGGGGGGGGGCTGCTAGCTACTTCACACTTTGCTAGGTGAACCTCAGTTGGGGGGGCATGCATTCATAGCTTAGGATTCCCTTCATGCCGACACGAGGGAGGGGGTCTGCTCGCTACTTCGCACTTTGCTAGGTGAACCTCGGTTGGGGGGGCATGCATTAATAGCTTAGGATTCCCTTCGTGCCGACACGAGCGAAGGGGGGGGGGCTGCTAGCTACTTCACACTTTGCTAGGTGAACCTCGGTTGGGGGGGGGGGAGGGGGCATGCATTCATAACTTAGGATTCCCTTCGTGTCGAAATGAGGGGGGTGGGTTGGGGGCAAGCAATACCGCGCGCTTTGCGAGATAGGTGCCACATCGAAGTTGCATTTGGTATTTGAAAATCAACCCACCCTTTTCATACATAAATTTGGTCCACATGCAAGTGAGTTCGTGTTCTGACTCTCTCCCGCGTCATTTTTTGCCAAAATTATGAACATTAGACAGCTCGGACAACATAACAGACACGGTTCACTCAAACTAACCATGTGCATTGGGCTCCACGAGGCTTCCCCTCCCAAAATATCTACCCACCTGCAGCTTTTTTCTGTTTGATAACACACGGTTATTGTGTTTCGACCGTGTGTGCTCTTTCTTGTTACCAATCCCGACCGGGTTTTTCTATTTCATAACACACGGTTGTTATCGCTGGACCGTGTGCGATGCACCATCATCAAAAATTTCAATAGCCCCGGCATTTCACTCCCGCGTAGTAAAATTTTCAGAACCCACATCATTTCCTCAAACACCCCCCGCCCCCCTCCACACACACACACACACACCAAAACCTCCTCGGTCGTGCGCACACAAACACCCCCTCCCTCGCTCGAAACCCTAGCAAGGTCCCCGTCCTCGCCGCCGCCGCCGCAAAGCCTCCATTGTCAACATCTGCCGGTTTAATTTGCCCGTGCAGCTTAACCATCGATCTCCATACCAAGGCCGCCCTGAGTTTCTTAGATGAGCCTACCAAACTCCCCCTTTCCCACAGATCCCAATCCCCATCCCCCACTCCAGAGCATCGCAGCCTAAGCCTGGCTACGCTTCCCGTGGAGCTCGAGGAGCGACTGGCCCAAAAGAGGTGTATCGCGGTCTCTTCGCCCGACGACGCCGAGGAAGCCGGCGACCATTACTGGCGGCAGGCACTCAAGCAACGGGCTAGAGTATGCAGGCATGTCTCGGCCGCCGGCTATGACATCGAGGTCAACGACAGTGACGGCCTGAGGCGGGCTATGTCACAGGTTAAGTGGCCCACCCCCAACCCCTCGGGTTCAACCGCCGTCGATCTCATCCATGGCCCCGCCGCTGATCTCCTCTGGCTCACTGTCAACAATTTGGCATCCTACATCGCCATCGAGCCCCTTTTGTCATTTCTGAAGGACACGTTCTGCGATGCTGATGACCCACAAGTATAGGGGATCAATTGTAAGTCTTTTCAATAAGTAAGAGTGTCGAACCCAACAAGGAGCGGAAGGAAATGACAAGTAGTTTTCAGTAAGGTAATGTCTACAAGTGCTGAAATTGTAAGTAGCGGAGTAGTTTGATAGCAAGATAAATTGTAACGAGCAAGTAACGATAGTAGTAACAAAAGTGCAGCATGGTATCCCAATCCTTTTGAGGCAAAGGACAGGCCAAAACGTTTTCTTATGATAAGCAAAGCGTTCTTGAGGGTACACGGGATTTTCATCTAGTCACTTTCATCATGTTGGTTTAATTTGTGTTCGCTACTTTGATAATTTGATATGTGGATGGACCGGTGCTTAGGTGCTGTTCTTACTTGAACAAACCTCCTACTTATGATTAACCCTCCCACAAGCATCCCCAGCTACGAGAAAAGTATTAAGAATAAATTCTAACCATATCATTAAACTTTTGGATCCAATCGGTCCCTTGCGGATTAGCGCATAAACTGGGGTTTAAGCTTCTGTGACTCTCGCAACCCATCATCTAATTGCTACTCCACAATGCATTCCCTTAGGCCCAAATATGGTGAAGTGTCATGTAGTCGATGTTCACATGACACCACTAAGGGAATAACAACATACATACTATCAAAATATCGAACACATATCAAATTCACATGATTACTTGCAACATGATTTCTCCCGTGACCTCAAGAACAAAAGTAACTACTCACAAATGATAAAAATGTTCATTATCAGAGGAGTATTAAATAGCATAATGGATCTGAACATATAATCTTCCACCAAATAAACCATATAGTAATCAACTACAAGATGTAATAAACACTACTAGTCACCCACAAGCACCACTCTATAGTTCCGGTAACAAGATTGAACACAAGAGATGAACTAGGGTTTGAGATGAGATGATGCTATTGAAGATGTTGATGGAGATTGCCCTCCCCAAGATGCAAGAGTTGTTGGTGATGATGAGGACGATGATTTCCCCCTCTGGGAGGGAAGTTCCCCCGGCGAAATCGCTCCACCGGAGGACCAAAGTGCTCCTGCCCAAGTTCCGCCTCGAGACGCTGGCGCTTCGTCCCGAAAGTCCTCTCCTTATTTTTCTAGGTCAATATGACTTATATACCAGAAGATGGGCACCGGAGGTGGGCCTGGGTGAGCACAACCCACCAGGGCGCGCCTGGGCTCCCTGGCACGCCCAGGTGGGTTGTGCCCACCTGGTGGGCCCCCTCTGGTAGTTATTTGCTCCAATAATTCTTATATATTCCATAAAAAATCTCCGTCAAGTTTCAGCTTGTTTGGAGTTGTGCAGAATAGGTGGCCTGACATAGCTTTTCCAGGTCCAGATTTCCAGCTGCCGGAATTCCCCCTCTTGGTGTATACCTTGCAGATTATGAGAGAAAGGCATTAGAATTACTCCAAAAAGCATTATTATGGATAAAAACATCATAAATAACAGTAAGAGAACATGATGCAAAATGGACGTATCAACTCCCCCAAGCTTAGACCTCGCTTGTCCTCAAGCGAAAATCAAAATCGAAAAACATGTCCACATGCTTTGAGAGAGAGGTGTCGATAAAAACAAAATACGGACTTAGAAGCATCATGTTGATTATTATAACAACAACAAAATTAAACATAGGACTTTTATCATAGAACTTTTATCATATACTTCTCATGAATAAGTAATAGTTCATCACACAATCGAAGTATAAAGCAAAAACTCTATTAGAAATCAACATACTATGTTCTTAGTCAACTTTGCAACTACAATTCATCATCTTTTAAGGAAGGGTCACGTATCGGAGCCTTTAGGCAAGTCCACATACTCAACCATCATATAGTCTTCTATGATTGCTAACACTCACCTCGTACCCATGAGCAAAACGTTTCAACCGGACACATAGAAATATAGGGGATTATAGTTTCGCCTCCCAACGCACTCACCTCAAGGGTGATGTCAACAATAATAACTCATGCTATATATATTCAACTGGACATACGTGCCTACATCTTTCCTCACCACATGATGCTTGACAAAGGAGAAAATAAAAAGGAATAGAAGAAAAACTTTGACTCTTTGCATAAAAGTAAATACATAAAAGTAAAAGATAGGCCCTTCGCAGAGGGAAGCATAGGTTGCCATGCGCTTATTTGTTTGTATGCTCAACCTCTTAGTGCAAAAGAACGTCACGTTACATTGCCCCTTGTGATAGCAACCTTTATTATGCAGTCTGTCGCTTTTATTCTTCACCATCACAAGTTCGTGCAACGCTCAATTTTCTCTTACACTAAATGATCTCACACATTTATAAGCAATTTTTATTGCCTTTTTGCACCGATGACAACTTACTTGAGGGATCTTGCTCAATCCCTAGGTAGGTATGGTGGACACTTGAAAATAAGATTTGGGTTTAAGGGTTTTTGGATGCACAAGTAGTATCTCTACTTAGTGCGGAATTTTTGGCTAGCAAAGACAGGGGGCAAGCACCACATGTTGAAGGATCTATGAAAATATGACTTCTATGTGAATATAAACAAACATAAACCATTAAGTTGTCTTCCTTGTCCAACATCAACAATTTTGGCATATAATATTTTGATGAGGGCTCACAATCACAAAAGATTTCTAGGATAGTATATTTATATGTGAATCTTCTCTTCCCTTATTAATTCTTTCATGAGTTGCATCATTGACTAATGCTATGTTTGTCAATCTCTAATAAAATTTTCTACTTATACTTTTCCTTATGTGGTGCCACACCTACCATAGGATTAGTATACGATCTTATTGATTTATTTCCATTCTCTTTTTCTTATTTCTTTTCTTTTATTTGCAACATGAAAGTAAAGAAAGCAAAACTCAAACTAAACTTTATTATATAACTTGCACACGTCTACAAGGATAGATCACTAAGCAAACTCTCAAATAACAAAGGATCGAATTAACTTTATTTCATCTAAAGCAAAAAGATCGAACTAAAATAAGTAAAAGCAAAAAGATAGTGGCATGATATGATACCGGGGCGCCTCCCCCAAGCTTGGCGGAAGCTAAGGGGAGTGCCCATACCCGATACTCAATTCTCCTTTGCTGGTGGAGAAGATGATGGTGGTGGTGAAGAAGAGATCTTGTCCTCGGATTTCCATGGCAGTGGTCCACCATCATAAGAGGAGGAGTGAGTCTCACGGGTCCTGCAACTAGCAGCCAAACTCATACCATTAAACCTCGCCTCATATTCAAATACTTGGTTCTGGAGGTCATAGATCTGGCTTTGGAGGAAGTTGATTTTCCCGTTGAGGGTGAAGACGATGTCCTTCATGGGCTTGCCATCCACCTTGAGATCACGAGAGAGGTCCGTGATCATAAGATGATTGGCGTTGAGTCCATGCTCCACCATCCCCTTGCACTGGAAGATGTCTTGCTCCATAGCTTCAAGCCTGGCCTCCATGGTTCCCGTCCCCTTGGGACATGGCACATCGCAAAGGTGAAGCACCCCCTCATGCATCTGGATGGTTTGAGGGTGCTGCACCACCTCCCGCAGATATGGGTTGATGACGTTCTTGAAGAACTTGTCCTTGGAGGAGCTTGAAGAGGCCATGGTAGATGGGACCTGACAGAAAGCAACAAGGAAAAGAGAACAGAGGATTTTCTCCGCGATACGGTGATTAACAGATTTGGGAAGTATATATAGATTTTTTTAATCTTGGAGGACAAGCATACGGGAGAAAAACGGAGTACGGAAGGTGTCCCAGGTGGGCACAACCCACTTGGGCGCGCCAGGCAAGCGCACCCGCCCTGGTGTCTTGTGCCCACCAGGGGACGCTTCCTGGAAGTTTCTTTGTTTAAAATTCTTAAATATTCCAAAACTAACAAAAAAATAGCGGATTTTTCGGAGTCCATTTACTTACCGTATCATGTACCTCCTTATTTTCACGATTCTGGAGTGTTCCGGAAGGACTCTTTTATGTGTTCTTCCAGTGTCAAAGTTTGGATAATATTACTTTCAATGTTAATGGGCGTACCTGAGATATAATGTTTTATTCGTTGCCCATTGACAACCTTCGTGTTAGTACCTTCAGGATTATTTATTTTGATGGCTCCAGACCGGTAAACCTCCTCGATGACATATGCGCCTTTCCATTCTGAGAGGAGTTTTCCTGCAAAGAATCTGAAACGAGAGTTGTACAAAAGAACATATTCTCCAACTTTAAACACACGCTTTTGAATTCTTTTGTCATGCCATCTTTTAACTTTTTCCTTGAATAATTTTGCATTTTCATAAGCTTGGGTTCTCCATTCATCTAGAGAGCTAATATCAAATAACCTCTTTTCACCAGCAAGTTTGAAATCATAATTGAGTTCTTTGATTGCCCAAAATGCTTTATGTTCTAACTCAAGAGGCAAATGACAAGCTTTTCCATAAACCATTTTATAAGGAGACATACCCATAGGATTTTTATATGCTGTTCTCTAAGCCTAGAGTGCATCATCTAATTTCTTAGACCAATTCTTCCTGGACCTATTGACAGTCTTTCACAAAATTAATTTTATTTCTCTATTGCTAAGTTCAACTTGACCACTAGACTGAGGATGATAGCGTGATGCAATTTTGTGGTTAACATCATACTTGGCAAGCATTTTATGGAAAGCACCATGAATAAAGTGTGAACCACCATCAGTCATTAAATATCTAGGGACTCCAAACCTTGGAAAATAACTTCCTTAAGCATTTTAATAGAGGTGTTGTGATCAGCACTACTGGTTAGAATAGCTTCTACCCATTTAGTAACATAATCAACAACAACCAAAATATGTGTATACCCATTAGAGGAAGAAAAAGGTCCCATGTAATCAAATCCCCAAACATCAAATGGTTAAACAACACACTACAAAAAAGGCACATCCGTGACATTTTGGGCCGAACGAAATTTTTTCTGACATACTTATGACACTTCTATGACGATAATTGTGACAAAATCCGGTATCATCATAGATGTGGTGGGCTCCTACTTCTATGACAAAAAATCATGACAGAAAATGGGCTTTTCGTCCTGGGCGGGCCGGAGACGTAGCAGCATGACATTATTTGGGCCGTCCATGATGGAAAAAACCGTGGTGGAAGCGAGGGCGAGGAAAATATCGGAGAGTTCACGGTTACGGTGGGTGGTCGGGGCCCGAGCGATGCGCGTTTTACTCGTACGTACGCGCGTGTGTGCGAGGCGTTGTGCCCTAACTGAACCCGAGCGAGGCATTGTGCTCTAACTGAACCCGAGCGATTGCACTGCAGGCTACGTGTTACTGAACCCGAGCGATCGATCGATCCCTTGCTGTTAACTGAACCCGAGTGATTTCTTCGCTACTGCTGCTAACTGAAGCCGATCGATGCTGCCTCTGGATAAACAGTGAGTGTTGTTGGGGGGAGGGGGTTGGATGAACAGTTCCCGGTGGGGGTTGGATGAACAGGACCCCGTGGTAGTAGAGGCCGTTGCCGCTGGATGAGCAGTACCCCGATAGATTGAGCTGGTGGATGAACAGGACCCCGTGGAGGGCTGGATGAACAGGACCCCATGGAGGGTTGGATCAACAGGTCGACCCCGTGGAGGGCTGGATGAACAGTAGCCGGTGGAGGGCTGGATGAACAGTAGCCCATGGAGGGGTGGTTGAACAGGACCCGGTGGAGAGGTCTGGTTGAACAGTAGCCAGTGGAGGAGCGCGCGGTGGAGGCTGGATGAACAGGAGCCCGTGGATGAACAGTCGTAGGTGGAGGCTGGAGGAGGTCGACGGTGGATGAACAGTAGCCCGTGGAGGCAGTCGATGGTGGAGATGAACAGTTTCCCGTGGAGTCCCGTGTTGCGGTATGCCACAGCCCTCCCAATGAACAGGACCCTCGTTTCGACCGTAGCGCTCCAACACAAGTCCATTTCCAATGTTTTGCGGTACGCCACACTCCTCCCGATCAACATGACCCCGTTTCCACCGTAGGAGGTCCGTTTCCTCCGTTTTGCGGTACGCCAGACCCCTCCCGATGAACAGGATCCTGTTTCGACCATGGCCGGTCGAACACAAGGCCGTTTCCTCCGTTCTAAGGTACGCTAGGCCTCATTTCCATCGGCTGTTCCATCCAAGCCGGTTGGCTCCCGATGAACAACACGCGTTCCGTTGCCTCCCGATGAACACGACGCATTCCGCTGCCTCCCCATGAACACGACGACGACGCAGTTTCTCCGTTCCGACCCAGCCACGTACACGAGCCCTAGCCATACGTATGCGCGAGTAGGCGTTCGAGACCCCGCCCGTATGTATGTATGTGGCCGTATTTTCATTCTTGCACCCTGGCCGCTGTACGTACGTGTACATGCTACGTGCGCGCCTCTACTACGACACACGTGCGCGCCTCTACTATGACACGTGCCCTTCCTTACACAGCCATGGTTCGTCGCTGCAGCCTACACACAGACCGATCGTATGTACGTACACGTTCGCGACCAGAATGACAACGCTACGTACGCTTCAACCATGTGGGTCCCGACTGTCAGGCACTTCCTTGCGTGCGAAGATCTAGCTGGTGGGTCCCAGCAGTCGGGGGGGGGGGGGCGATCATTTTTTGCCCGTAATATGGATGCACTTCCTTGCGTGTGAAGATGTAGCTGGTGGGTCCCAGTAGTCAGGGGGAAAACATTATTTTCAGGGTAAAAAGGATGAGGTTGCGTGCATGCATCCATGGGCGTGGTGCGTCCCCACTGTCAGCCTCTCACGTACAGTCATCTTCCGATGACTCTCGGTTGTTGACCACACCGTGCCGAGCGCACCAAGGCCGGTGGACGACGGCGAGGCCCCATACTGGAATGACCTGGAGATGGGGAAGACACGACAGTGGAGTCGCAGATGGAGAGGAGTGGGAAACTTGACTCGTTCGGGTGCGCGACAACACTGCCGCCCACGGGAGACAGGAGCAAGAACAGAGGTTGAAGAAGGAGCATGGCTATTGGATTAACATCCAACGGTCTAGCTGCTAGAATCATTTGTTGATTAAGTTGACAAAGCCCTGCGTACACGTCTGCTTAGTAGGCCCACAAGTCAGCCACCAAATCTGCCGGGTCCCAGCTATCATCGGGAGAAATGGTTTTTTTTCGCATAACAAGGAGGCACTTCCTTTCGTGCGAAGATACAGCCGGTGGGTCCCAGCTGTCAGGGGGAGGAAACAACTTAATAAGGAGGAACTTTCCTTGCGTGCGACCATGGACCTCGTGGGTCCCAGCCGTCAGGCTCTCCACGTACAGTCCTCTTCCGATGACTCTTGTTTGTTGACCACGCCGCGCCGAGCGCAGCGAGGCGGTGGACGACGGCCAGGCCCCAGACTGGAACGACCCGGAGATGGGGAAGATGCGGCAGTGGAGTCGTAGATGGAGATGAGTGGGAAACTTGACTGGTTCGGGTGCGGGGTGGGCCTACACTCGGCAGAGAATAACAGGAGGTGCGGAGTGGGGGATGGCCTGGCCGTCGGCGGGGTAGCATTTCGCTGAGGCGCGCAAAACAACACCGCTGGACGCCGGAGGCTGGAGCAGGCGGTCCCGGCAGCGCTGGGGGAAGAAGACGAGAGATTGAAGAAGAATGTCGGCCGTTGGATGTAAATCCAACGCCTTCTTCGGCTTCGACCTACTGCCCACATGTCAGCCAGTCCATTTTTTTTAGTCCATTTGGTGGGCTGGGTGAAACAATGATGTAGCATCTATACAGCCCGTTTATATATATGGTAGAATTTAAAGCCCATTTGCATTTTTCTCGATATCCACGTACTTGCTGGGCTGGGTGAAAATATCATGTTGGGATGGACGGAGAAATGTTATTAAAACATAAACACATGATTGCACGTCTATTACTGCATTGGTCAGTAAAATCTTTGCAAGCTTATGTACGCAATCACTTGGAGTTAACTTGCCAAGTTATATATAAACAATTATTATTATTATTTTTTAAGAACTTTCAACTTACGAAATAAAATATCATTTTAATTTGATGAGTTAATAGTACGTGGGGTATTATTATTTTTTAGGCTAGACGTGGGACAGTTGAGTTGGTTCTAGGGAAAAGTACTGGGAGAAAACTCAGTTTACATCGAAAAAGAAAGTGGGAGAAAATTCAGATATAGGATTAATGAAAACGAAAAATAAAGGAAGTGGGAAGGTCTATAAAATGGTTGGACGAACGACAGGTTTAACGGAACCTTATGTTGTTTCTATTATATATATGTAATAAATAAGATATAAATATAGGTTCAGTTTTGCATTCTTATAGAAAACATAGGTTCAGTTTTGCATTCTTATAGAAAAATAGAACTGAGCTATGCGTCGTCTTGAAAAACAAACATAACTTGGGCTGCTGATGTTATAGACAAGCTAGGTTGGGAGGCCAGAGGCCGCTTGATACCTGCTGGATCCAAAAAATGTTGAAACATGTCGTGGGCTGCCCATGTTAAACAACAAAACCTAGGCCATGGACCTGGTGGGCCCGGGACTGTCACCTCTCGACGAACAGTTTTCTCCCGATTCCTCTTGTTTTGCTGACCATGTTGGGAATGACAGACGGCGGCGCCGCGGCGAGAGCACCAAGGCGGAGGACGATGTCGAGACCTCGGACCGAACGAACCGGAGCGGGGGAAGACGCAGGCGGAGGGGAGTACGAGGGTTGACTTGTTCGGGTGCAGGGTGGGCCGGTGGAGCTGCCGCCACCGGACAATGTGTGGGAGTAGAGGGATGGCCTGGCCAACGCCATAGGCTATGATGGCCAGCCGCTGTATAGGAAGAGGACGAAAGATTGAACAAAATAAAGAAATACAAATGGATAGGTGGTTGGTCCCATATGTCTATGTACGAGACCTATTGGGTCCATCTGAGAAGGGGAATGTGTTGGGAGGAAGGAGATTCAAAGCACGGCAGCCAAGTGAACTAGGTTTTTTTAAACGGACAAGTGAACTAGTTACATACATACGCAAATATCCACCAAAAAAGCAAACAGGTTAATGGGTTCTTAAAAGAAATATTTCGGACAAAAATGATAATTACGACACATAGGCTAATGCATGAAACACTCGGATGATAAAGGTGCTTATAAACAGATAAAGTGCAACATCAAGACCTTCCTGGCATGCTTGATCATGATGCTGCGGCTGTCCGTGTACTCGTCGGTTGCGGGAAGCAGACACGCCCTCATGTCCAAGATCCGCATGTACATGTCGTAGCATGCGTATGCGTCCTTGGCCGCGTAGGTTATGTAGGCTAGATTCATAGGTACCTCCCACGTGTTCAGGTCCTTGGTATCGTTGTCTTCTTTCATGTTGGCGTATCAGTGGTCGATGATGGTCTCGGTGAGGTCAACCACGGAGTCTTGTCCTGCCCGTTGCCGATGATCTTGTATTGCTTCTAGATGTTAACAAGCTTGTTGCACCAGATGGCCAAATCCTCGCGTTCTTCCTTCTCTCCACCATAGCGAAGGTGCAGTCGGTGCTGCCGATGAAATGGGCGAATGCTCCAGAACCTCTAATGGACCTACAACAGTGGTAGACAAGAACCTCGTCCCGCACACATACCTGGGCGACGGCGATCCACTGGTCCCTGTCAGGAGACGAATGGATGGGCACAAGGTCTAGTCCTGCGACCTTGTGCTTTCTTGTACTGTAGGTACTGCTTGAACTCGGCGAGGCAGAGCTTTACCAAGTCTGGATCGTTGGTGTACATCACATTCAACTTGGTGCAGACATAGGACTGAACGGAGAACTCAAAGGGGAACTCCTTGCTGAAGTCCATATCCAGCAGGCTCACCCCTCGGATCGCCATTGGAGTCTCTTCAAGTGAACGAGTGGGTAGGCGGCGGCAGCAGTTCGTTTTTCAGCTCTTGGGGAACTGGATTCAACAGTAAACTGAGTGTGTACAGGCGACAACAGTTACTACCCCTCCCTCGCCCACTGCACGCCCGGCAGAAGATGCACCCTCGGCGCATTCAAACGCCTCCATTAAGAAACCTACTCCGGCCACACGTCGGTTCATGAGCGGGTCTATATTGGTACTGTAATAACAAGAGTTAGTGGTCACTTTACTTAAATTTAATTAGCTTTAATAGAAATTTATAATTAAAACAAGCAATGCATTAGCTCGTTCTATCAGTGCCACAGGATCAACATGCACAACAATTAGATTTATTATTCTCAGGACGCACACGATCAGCACATTTCTCGCATTTTCACACAGATAATACTACCAAGTTTGAACTGTTTGTTATGGTTGTTGTCCTCTGCATCATCATGTCATGTTTCCCAGCTTGCAAGATTCAGAACCAACAAATAAGATCCAAATAATAAGTACAAAAAAGATGCCTACACATCTCATTGATTCCCAGCTTGCAAGATTCATAACCAGCAAATAAGATTCAAATAATAAGTACAACAAATATGCCTGCACATCTCATTGATTCCCAGCTTGAAAGATTCAGAACCAACCCATTAGAGCCTTTTGATAAAGTGAATATCGAGATTAAATCCATCTTGGCTAGCCATGTCATACAATCGAAGAACTTGGCAAATGCTCTTGACCGTCACAACATTTGTAGTTGAGTATTCCTGTTTGCACAGCACAAATAAGAAGAGCCTGATTACTATAATAGTGGCACTCCTTGAACTCAACCTGCAGCTCCACTCGGATGAGGCCTGCCTGGAGTTCCATGATTCAATTCATGCGCCTTTTTCTGCAGTTCACCTAAAATGAAGCAAAGATTGCATCATTCAGCTAGCAAGAAGTACTTGCTCTCGTGAGCTGGTAGGTTCTTATTTAGTAGTTGCACTTAAATTGAGGAACATTAAGGTTGGCTGTCCGGCTCATGTAAGGTGCAACTATAATTTTCTTATCCTTTTGTGCAATTCCATTAAAATAAAGTGCCATTGTGGTGACAGTGACGGCTCATCTTGCAAAGGCTAATAAAATGTTGCACGAGATTACCAGCAGAATTTGACAGAGATTTTGGAAAGTAAAATCACCATTTTGTGCAGTTCCACCAAAATTGGGAGATGTTCCCCACGTGACATTTTAGTTGAACTGCACAAGACACTCATTCCAAAAAAAGTGTTCTGTGCAGTTCACCAAAAGGTCACAATAGCAACAAGGTGAAATGGATATCCCTATCTACACAAAAAGATAGAAAATAAACAGTTGCTGGTCAATAAGAATATACAAAACATACACAAAATGAAAAGAAGCATCTTAATCATGTTCATGGCAATCACGCAAGGACAGTAGAAAGTTTAAAATTTCAGCAATGCTTCATGTTACCGGAAGCATTACGATCAACAATGACATTCGTCAAATATGGGATTACTTTAATGGTGGCATTGCTTGTTTACCAAATACAGTAAATCAACAGCAGCTAAAGAGTTGGTTTAAGGGCATGGTACCGTGGGGACACTAGGACACTCAGCAGCGTAAAGGAGCAACTTACTTATCATACTGGGGAAAACAGCAGGAGTACCATTTGTAACACAGTTTAATTGCATCATATCGCTGGAGGCATTAGATTAACAATAACACTGGTTAGACATGTCCTAAGGTAACAGTGCGATCGCTTCATTTTACATGCGCCCTTCCATTAACAACAGCAAAAGGTTGGTATAAGGACATGCGACAGTGGACGCATCAGCACAATGTACCTACAAGGAGGCATAAAGTGGTGATGCCGAGTTTGTTCATGCTCTGTGAGGGCAACAAATCTAATCCTGGAGACCTTTTACTATGTGAGGGCAGCAAATCTAATCCTAGAGACCTTTTACTATGTGAGGGCAGCAAATCTAATCCTGGAGACCTTTTACTATGTGAGGGCACAAATCTAATCCTGGAGACCTTTTACTATGTGAGGGCAGCAATCTAATCCTGGAGACCTTTTACTATGTGAGGGTTGCAATTCTAATCCTGGAGACCTTTTACTATGTGAGGGCAACAAATCTAATCCTGGACATACTCTGTTGACTTTTCAACCAGCCGCCACTTTCTATCCTTTTTTAAACCAATAATAGATCTGTTCCTTATCCAGTTTGTACTGCGTTTTCCCATTATTTCCCATTTCAACCAAGAGACCGGTTGGGTATCCGGTCTCTACTACTTTCACCATATTATTTGCTCTTTGATTCAAGTCCTAGATTCATGCTACAACTTCCCCCTTTCTTCGTTGTTTGAACCAAGTCCTAGATTCGAATGCATGAAGTAGCTTTACCTCTAATAATACTAAAAATTTAGGTGGCTTTGGAAGAGCTGATGGGAGTAGAAAAAGATGCACATGCAGACATGTGGGGAGCTGGGGCAGTAGAGCAAGGCCGCTTTCAAAGAACTTATACCTGAGGGTCGTCGGGATGTCGGCGGCGGCAGGTCGGATCTGCGCACAATACGACAGGGAGGAAGAAGGGTCGGAGGACCTCCTGAGCCGGCGCTGTGTCGAAGAGAATGACACGGGCAGAGGATCGGGCCCCTCCCGAAGCTGTGGGTTTCCTCCCTCGCCGGCGATGACCGCGTGAACGATGCACCTAGTCCTCTACACACACCAACCGAAGGGATCCGGCCGGATCTATGACCAGTGGTGAGCAGAGAGAAAATGTCGCTACCGCTGTCTTGTTTAGATCTGGAGAGGACGAGAGAACAGAGCAACCCTTGTAAAGCAAGCGCTCAGGCCCCTGCGTACATATATAGTGGAGTGATTATCTTTTTCTCTCCACAACAAGTGTTTCAATTTGTGTACGTGGCATTAAAGAAAAGAAACTCTCTATTTATGGTGACTAACTATACGACTCATACTTACTACTACTAGTAGTAGTATTGTTCATTTGTGCTCCCCGGCCCTCCATTCATTGACAACCCCACGGGTGAATAAACATACAGTACTAGTATTTATATAGAATGAACAAGCTCAAACTATTTTCGCGTAGTTAAAAGTTGAGGGCGGGGCTTTTCCTGGGCAGTACGCGCAGCAGTTTTCGCGTAGGCGGTTTGACAGAGGGGCGAGGAGGGTGAGGGAGTAGCGGATTCAACTTAGTTACCGCTGGAAAGGTCGGGCTGTGCGATTTGATAGCACGTTACTGCTGGAAAGACTTGTGATATGACTACTCACTATAGTAATGAATTACTGGCGGTACGACCGGGGTGATGCCCCCCTTCCGTTCCGCACTCTAATCTGGTGCATGACATGTATACGTCGACCCGGATGCTGGCTCTCCCACATGTCAGCGAAGTACTACGTAGTAGTAAGAAGGAGCAAAGAATCATGCGGTATATACTACTCCCTCCGTTCCTAAATATAAGTCTTTCTAGAGATTCCAACAAGTGACTACATACGGAGCAAAATGAGTGAATCTACACTCTAAAATAAGTCTACATACATCTGTATGTTGTAGTCAATTTGAAATGTCTAAAAAGACTTATATTTGGGAATGGAGGGAGTAGTAGTACAACTACTCACGTCGGAGGAGTGCGAACCACGGCAGCCCAGTGAATCAGCAGTAGAAAACAATGTGCTGATATGCCCATAAAAAACAATGTGCTACGGTCCAGACTGTAGCATGTACAGTACTACTCCTCTTTGTTTGGATCCCTGAGTTAGAGCTAGTTTGGGTTGAAATAGCCTCAAATTATCCAAACAGGAGGGGTTAGTTTGAGCTAGTTTGCTCTAACCTAGCTAAAAAAAATGAGCCCGGTGGAGAGGTTCTAATTGGATTAGTTCTCCTCAGGCCCACTAAAAGAGAACTAAAAAATTCTCCCCTGCCCGCACCAGATCGCTCCCTCCGCCCCCCCCTCGCACGACTCCTCTCTGTTCCCCATCGGGCCACCCGCCCAAGTGCCGCTCCGCTGCTCGCCCTCTCTCTCCTCCGGCCGCCCTCTCCCTCCGGCCTCCACCGCCCTCCCCCGGCCTTCGAAGCTGGCCCCGCTCCCCCTTCACCGGTTGTTTTTCTCCCTCTGTCATGCGCAGCGGCGACGCATCTACCAGGGAGGTCGCGAGAGGGGTGAGTGAAGGAAATATGCCCTAGAGGCAATAATAAAGTTATTATTTATTTCCTTATATCATGATAAATGTTATTATTCATGCTAGAATTGTATTAACCGGAAACATGATACATGTGTGAATACATAGACAAACAGAGTGTCACTAGTATGCCTCTACTTGACTAGCTCGTTGATCAAAGATGGTTATGTTTCCTAGCCATAGAGAAAGAGTTGTCATTTGATTAACGGGATCACATTATTAGGAGAATGATGTGATTCACTTGACCCATTCCGTTAGCTTAGCACCTGATCGTTTAGTATGTTGCTATTGCTTTCTTCATGACTTATACACGTTCCTATGACTATGAGATTATGCAACTCCCGTTTACCGGAGGAACACTTTGTGTGCTACAAACGTCACAACATAACTAGGTGATTATAAAGGTGCTCTATAGGTGTCTCCGAAGGTACTTGTTGGGTTGGCGTATTTCGAGATTAGGATTTGTCACTCCGATTGTCGGAGAGGTATCTCTGGGCCCACTCGGTAATGCACATCAGTTAAGCCTTGCAAGCATTGCAACTAATGAGTTAGTTGCGGGATGATGTATTACGGAACGAGTAAAGAGACTTGCCGGTAACGAGATTGAACTAGGTATTGAGATACCGACGATCGAATCTCGGGCAAGTAACATACCGATGACAAAGGGAACAACGTATGTTGTTATGCGGTTTGACCGATAAAGATCTTCGTAGAATATGTGGGAGCCAATATGAGCATCCAGGTTCCGCTATTGGTTATTGACCGGAGACGTGTCTCGGTCATGTCTACATAGTTCTCGAACCCGTAGGGTCCACACGCTTAAAGTTCGATGACGGTTATATTATGAGTTTATGTGTTTTGATGTACCGAAGGTAGTTCGGAGTCCCGGATGTGATCACGGACACAACGCGGAGTCTCAAAATGGTCGAGACATAAAGATCGATATATTGGCTGACTTTGTTTGGACACCGGAATAGTTCCGGGAGGTTTCAGACATTTATCGGAGTACCGGGGGTTACCGGGACCCCCCCGGGAAGCTATTGGGCCTTATGGGCCTTAGTGGAAAGGAGAGAGGGAGGCCAGGAGGTGGCGCGCGGCCCCTTCCCCAATCCGAATCAGGAATGGGAAGTGGGCGGCGGCCCCCTTCTCCTTCCTTCTCTCCACCTCCTCCTTCCCCCTTCTCCTACTTGGAATAGGAAAGGGGGGACCAAACCTACTTGGAGTAGGATTGCCCCCCCTTGGGCGCGCCTCTCCCCTAGGCCGACCCTCTCCTCCTCCCCCCCTTTATATACGGAGGAGGGGAGCACCCCATAGACACAACAATTTATTCCTTGGATCTCTTAGCCATGTGCGGTGCCTCCCCATCTCAATAATATCGTAGCAGTGCTGAGGCGAAGCCCTGCATCGGTAGAACATCATCATCGTCACCACGCCGTCGTGCTGATGGAACTCTCCCTCAAAGCTCGGTTGGATCGAAGTTCGAGGGACGTCATCGAGTTGAACGTGTGCTGAACTCGGAGGTGCCGTGTGTTTGGTACTTGATCGGTCGGATCGTGAAGACATACGACTACATCAACCGCGTTGTGCTAACGCTTCCACTTTCGGTCTACGAGGGTATGTGGACACAATCTCCCCTCTCGTTGCTATGCATCACCATGATCTTGCGTCTGGGTAGGAATTTTTTTGAAATTACTACGTTCCCCAACAGTGGCATCCGAGCCAGGTTTTATGCGTTGATGTTATATGCACGAGTAGAACACAAGTGAGTTGTGGGCGATACAAGTCATACTGCTTACCACCATGTCACACTTTGGTTCGGCGGTATTGTTGGATGAAGCGGCCCGGACCGACATGACGTGTACGCTTACGCGAGACTGGTTCTACCGACGTGCTTTGCACACAGGTGGCTGGCGGGTGTCAGTTTCTCCAACTTTAGTTGAACCCAGAGTGGCTACGCCCGGTCCTTGAGAAGGTTAAAACAACACTAACTTGACGAACTATCATTGTGGTTTTAATGCGTAGGTAAGAACGGTTCTTGCTCAGCCCGTAGCAGCCACGTAAAACTTGCAACAACAAAGTAGAGGACGTCTAACTTGTTTTTGCAGGGCATGTTGTGATGTGATAGGGTCAAGACATGATGCTATATTTTATTGTATGAGATGATCATGTTTTGTAACCGAGTTATCGGCAACTGACAGGAGCCATATGGTTGTCACTTTATTGTATGCAATGCAATCGCCCTGTAATTGCTTTACTTTATCACTAAGCGGTAGCGATAGTCGTAGAAGCAACAGTTGGCGAGACGACAACGATGCTACGATGGAGATCAAGGTGTTGCGCCGGTGACGATGGTGATCATGACGGTGCTTCAGAGATGGAGATCACAAGCACAAGATGATGATGGCCATATCATATCACTTATATTGATTGCATGTGATGTTTTTCTTTTATGCATCTTATTTTGCTTTGATTAACGGTAGCATTATAAGATGATCTCTCATGAAATTTCAAGATAAAAGTGTTCTCCCTGAGTATGCACCATTGCCAAAGTTCGTCGTGCCCAGACACCACGTGATGATCGGGTGTGATAAGCTCTACGTCCATCTACAACGGGCGCAAGCCAGTTTTGCACACGCAGAATACTGAGGTTAAACTTGACGAGCCTAGCATATGCAGATATGGCCTCGGAACACTGAGACCGAAAGGTCGAGCGTGAATCATATAGTAGATATGATCAACATAGTGATGTTCACCATTGAAAACTACTCCATTTCACGTGATGATCGGTTATGGTTTAGTTGATTTGGATCACGTGATCACTTAGATGATTAGAGAGATGTCTATCTAAGTGGGAGTTCTTAAGTAATATGATTAATTGAACTTAAATTTATCATGAACTTAGTACCTGATAGTATTTTGCATGTCTATGTTTATTGTAGATACATGGCTCGTGTTGTTGTTCATTTGAATTTTAATGCGTTCCTTGAGAAAGCAAAGTTGAAAGATGATGGTAGCAATTACACGGACTGGGTCCGTAACTTGAGGATTATCCTCATTGCTGCACAGAAGAATTACGTCCTGGAAACACCGCTAGGTGCCAAACCTGCTGTAGGAGCAACACGAGATGTTATGAACGTCTGGCAGAGCAAAGCTGATGACTACTCGATAGTTCAGTGTGCCATGCTTTATGGCTTAGAACCGGGACTTCAATGACGTTTTGAACGTCATGGAGCATATGAGATGTTCCAGGAGTTGAAGTTCATATTTCAAGCAAATGCCCGGATTGAGAGATATGAAGTCTCCAATAAGTTCTACAGCTGCAAGATGGAGGAGAATAGTTCTGTCAGTGAGCATATACTCAGAATGTCTGGGTATAACAATCACTTGATTCAACTGGGAGTTAATCTTCTGGATGATAGCGTCATTGACAGAATTCTTCAATCACTGCCACCAAGCTACAAGAGCTTCGTGATGAACTATAACATGCAAGGGATGGATACGACGATTCCCGAGCTCTTCGCAATGCTAAAGGCTGCGGAGGTAGAAATCAAGAAGGAACATCAAGTGTTGATGGTCAATAAGACCACCAATTTCAAGAAAAAGGGCAAAGGAAAGAAGAAGGGGAACTTCAAGAAGAACAACAAAAAAGTTGCTGCTCAAGAGAAGAAACCCAAGTCTGGACCTAAGCCTCAGACTGAGTGCTTCTACTGCAAGCAGACTGGTCACTGGAAGCGGAACTGCCCTAAGTATTTGGGGGATAAGAAGGATGGCAAGGTGAACAAAGGTATATGTGATATACATGTTATTGATGTGTACCTTACCAGAGCTCGCAATAGCACCTGGGTATTTGATACTTGTTCTGTTGCTAATATTTGCAACTCAAAACAGGGACTACGGATTAAGTGAACACTGGCTAAGGACGAGGTGACGATGCGCGTGGGGAAATGGTTCCAAAGTCGATGTGATCGCCGTCGGCACGCTACCTCTACATCTACCTTCGGGATTAGTTTTAGACCTAAATAATTGTTATTTGGTGCCAGCGTTGAGCATGAACATTATATCTGGATCTTGTTTGATGCGAGACGGTTATTCATTTAAATCTGAGAATAATGGTTGTTCTATTTATATAATATCTTTTATGGTCATGCACCCTTGAAGAGTGGTCTATTTTTGATGAATCTCGATAGTAGTGATACACATATTCATAATGTTGACGCCAAAAGATGCAGAGTTGATAATGATAGTGCAACTTATTTGTGGCACTGCCATTTGGGTCATATTGGTGTAAAGCGCATGAAGAAACTCCGTACTGATGGACTTTTGGAATCACTTGATTATGAATCACTTGGTACTTGTGAACCATGCCTCATGGGCAAGATGACTAAAACGCCGTTCTCCGGAACTATGGAGCGAGCAACTGATTTGTTGGAGATCATACATACTGATGTATGTGGTCCAATGAATGTTGAGGCTCGTGGCGGGTATCGTTATTTTCTCACCTTCACAGATGATTTAAGCAGATATGTGTCTATCTACTTAATGAAACATTTGAAAAGTTCAAAGAATTTCAGAGTGAAGTTGAAAATCATCGTAACAAGAAAATAAAGTTTCTGCGATCTGATCGTGGAGGTGAATATTTGAGTTACGAGTTTGGTCTACATTTGAAACAATGCGGAATAGTTTCGCAACTCACGCCACCCGGAACACCACAGCGTAATAGTGTGTCCGAGCGTCGTAATCGTACTTTACTAGATATGGTGCGATCTATGATGTCTCTTACTGATTTACCGCTATCATTTTGGGGTTATGCTTTAGAGACGGCTGCATTCACGTTTAATATGGCACCATCAAAATTTGTTGAGACGACACCTTATGAACTGTGGTTTGGCAAGAAACCAAAGTTGTCGTTTCTTAAAGTTTGGGGCTGCGATGCTTATGTGAAAAAGCTTCAACCTGATAAGCTCGAACCCAAATCGGAGAAATGTGTCTTCATAGGATACCCAAAGGAAACTGTTGGGCACACCTTCTATCATAGATCCGAAGGGAAGACATTTTTTGCTAAGAATGGATCCTTTCTAGAGAAGGAGTTTCTCTCGATAGAAGTGAGTGGGAGGAAAGTAGAACTTGATGAGGTAACAATACCTGCTCCCTTATTGGAAAATAGTTCATCACAGAAACCGGTTCCTGTGATGTCTACACCAATTAGTGAGGAAGTTAATGATGATGATCATGAAACTTCAGATCAAGTTGTTACTGAACCTCGTAGGTCAACCAGAGTAAGATCTGCACCAAAGTGGTATAGTAATCCTGTTCTGGATGTTATGTTACTAGACCATGACGAACCTACGAACTATGAAGAAGCGATGGTGAGCCCAGATTCCGCAAAATGGCTTGAGGCCATGAAATCTGAGATGGGATCCATGTATGAGAACAAAGTATGGACTTTGGTTGACTTTCCCGATGATCGGCAAGCCATCGAGAATAAATGGATCTTCAAGAAGAAGACTAACGCTGACGGTAATGTTACTGTCTATAAAGCTCGACTTGTTGCAAAAGGTTTTCGACAAGTTCAAGGGATTGACTACGATGAGACCTTCTCACCCGTAGCGATGCTTAAGTCTGTCCGAATCATGTTTGCAATTGCCGCATTTTATGATTATGAAATTTGGCAAATGGATGTCAAAACTGCATTCCTGAATGGATTTCTGGAAGAAGAGTTGTATATGATGCAACCGGAAGGTTTTGTCCATCCAAAGGGAGCTAACAAAGTGTGCAAGCTCCAGCAATCCATTTATGGACTAGTGCAAGCCTCTCGGAGTTGGAATAAATGTTTTGATAGTGTGATCAAAGCATATGTTTTATACAGACTTTTGGAGAAGCCTGTATTTACAAGAAAGTGAGTGGGAGCTCTGTAGCATTTCTGATATTATATGTGGATGACATATTGTTGATTGGAAATGATATAGAATTTCTGGATAGCATAAATGGATATTTGAATAAGAGTTTTTCAATGAAGGACCTCGGTGAAGCTGCTTATATATTGGGCATCAAGATCTATAGAGATAGATCGAGACGCTTAATTGGACTTTCACAAAGCACATACCTTGACAAAGTTTTGAAGAAGTTCAAAGTGGATCAAGCAAAGAAAGGGTTCTTGCCTGTGTTACAAGGTGTGAAGTTGAGTAAGACTCAATGCCCGACCACTGCAGAAGATAGAGAGAAAATGAAAGATGTTCCCTATGCTTCAGCCATCGGCTCTATCATGTATGCAATGCTGTGTACCAGACCTGATGTGTGCCTTGCTATTAGTTTAGTAGGGAGGTACCAAAGTAATTCAGGAGTGGATCATTGGACAGCGGTCAAGAACATCGTGAAATACCTGAAAAGGACTAAGGATATGTTTCTTGTTTATGGAGGTGACAAAGAGCTCGTCGTAAATGGTTACGTCGATGCAAGCTTTGATGTTGATCCAGAAGATTCTAAATCGCAAACCGGATACGTGATTTTATTGAACGGTGGAGCTGTCAGTTGGTGCAGTTGTAAACAAAGCGTCGTAGCGGGATCTACATGTGAATCGGAGTACATAGCTGCTTCAGAAGCAACAAACGAAGAAGTCTGGATGAAGGAGTTCATATCCGATCTAGCTGTCATACCTAGTGCATCGGGTCCAATGAAAATCTTTTGTGACAATACTGGTGCAATCACTTTAGCAAAGGAATCCAGATTTCACAAGAGAACCAAACACATCAAGAGACGCTTCAACTCCATCCGGGATCAAGTCCAGGTGGGAGACATAGAGATTTGCAAGATACATACGGATCTGAATGTTGCAGACCCGTTGACTAAGCCTCTTCCACGAGCAAAACATGATCAGCACCAAGGCTCCATGGGTGTTAGAATCATTACTGTGTAATCTAGATTATTGACTCTAGTGCAAGTGGGAGACTGAAGGAAATATGCCCTAGAGGCAATAATAAAGTTATTATTTATTTCCTTATATCATGATAAATGTTTATTATTCATGCTAGAATTGTATTAACCGGAAACATGATACATGTGTGAATACATAGACAAACAGAGTGTCACTAGTATGCCTCTACTTGACTAGCTCGTTGATCAAAGATGGTTATGTTTCCTAGCCATAGAGAAAGAGTTGTCATTTGATTAACGGGATCACATCATTAGGAGAATGATGCGATTGACTTGACCCATTCTGTTAGCTTAGCACCTGATCGTTTAGTATGTTGCTATTGCTTTCTTCATGACTTATACATGTTCCTATGACTATGAGATTATGCAACTCCCGTTTACCGGAGGAACACTTTGTGTGCTACCAAACGTCACAACGTAACTGGGTGATTATAAAGGTGCTCTACAGGTGTCTCCGAAGGTACTTGTTGGGTTGGCGTATTTCGAGATTAGGATTTGTCACTCCGATTGTCGGAGAGGTATCTCTGGGCCCACTCGGTAATGCACATCACTATAAGCCTTGCAAGCATTGCAACTAATGAGTTAGTTGCGGGATGATGTATTACGGAACGAGTAAAGAGGCTTGCCGGTAACGAGATTGAACTAGGTATTGAGATACCGACGATCGAATCTCGGGCAAGTAACATACCGAAGACAAAGGGAACAACGTATGTTGTTATGCGGTTTGACCGATAAAGATCTTCGTAGAATATGTGGGAGCCAATATGAGCATCCAGGTTCCGCTATTGGTTATTGACCGAAGACGTGTCTCGGTCATGTCTACATAGTTCTCGAACCCATAGGGTCCGCACGCTTAATGTTTGATGACGGTTATATTATGAGTTTATGTGTTTTGATGTACCGAAGGTAGTTCGGAGTCCCGGATGTGATCACGGACACAACGAGGAGTCTCGAAATGGTCGAGACATAAAGATCGATATATTGGACGACTATGTTTGGACACCGGAATAGTTCCGGGAGGTTTCAGACATTTATCGGAGTACCGTGGGTTACCGGAACCCCCCGGGAAGCTATTGAGCCTTATGGGCCTTAGTGGAAAGGAGAGAGGGAGGCCAGGAGGTGGCGCGCGGCCCCCTTGCCCCAATCCGAATTGGGAAAGAGAAGGGGGTGCCCCCCCTTCTCCTTCCTTCTCTCCACATCCTCCTTCCCCCTTCTCCTACTTGGAATAGGAAAGGGGGGACCAAACCTACTTGGAGTAGGATTGCCCCCCCTTGGGCGCGCCTCTCCCCTAGGCCGACCCTCTCCTCCTCCCCCCTTTATATACGGAGGAGGGGAGCACCCCATAGACACAACAATTGATCCCTTGGATCTCTTAGCCGTGTGCGGTGCCCCCCTCCACCATAATCCACCTCGATAATATTGTAGCGGTGCTTAGGCAAAGCCCTGCATCGGTAGAACATCATCATCGTCACCACGCCGTCGTGCTGACGGAACTCTCCCTCAAAGCTCGGCTGGATCGTAGTTCGAGGGACGTCATTGAGTTGAACGTGTGCTGAACTCGGAGGTGCCGTGTGTTCGGTACTTGATCAGTCGGATCGTGAAGACGTACGACTACATCAACCGCGTTGTGCTAATGCTTCCGCTTTTGGTCTACGAGGGTACGTGGACACACTCTCCCCTCTCGTTGCTATGCATCACCATGATCTTGCGTGTGCGTAGGATTTTTTTTTGAAATTACTACGTTCCCCAACAGTGAGTTTGTTCGTTCCTTCTCTGTCCCACAACCATATCATTGATCTTGCTCGCTCTAGCGCTAATTCTGATTTGGAAAAGTAGATCCTAATTAAACTTGGTATAGATTTGTGGTGCACGCATGGAATTGTTTGATGTTGCTTGAGGAGGTAGTAAATCTTTCTAGAAGCCCAAAGATCCAGTTCAGCTTTCTAGGTATTTCAGTTTCAGGCTTGCATTATTTCTAGAGGCCCAAAGAATCAATTCACCTTTCTAGGTATTTCAGTTCCAGGCTTGCATTATTTCTAGAGGCACAAAGATTCAGTTCACCTTTCTAGGTATTTCAGTTTCAAGCTTGCATTATTTCTAGAGGCCCAAAGATTCGGTTCGCAGTCATTGGCAAGTGGCCCTGCTACCCATGACGGTGTCGACCTCAACTCGCAAGTGCCGGCGTCGGAGGGGTTCCCGGGGCTTGGGCTCTACAGAGCCTTCCTCCAGAGCGACGATGATGAGCTCCTCCCTGGGTGCATGAGGGGCTCTGGGCTCCCTCCCTATCGTGAATGACTTCCGTGATGAGTTAGCTCATGCTTTGTTTCATGCAGTGTATTTTTTCTGAAGCTTGATTGAGGACTTGTATGTTTAAGTGGGATATCTCAATTGTATGGAGAAAGTAAAATTTATCATGTTTTGCATCCTTGATTTGTAAAGATGGTTCGTTTATGTCAATTGTCAGTGGGAGGAGGCCACACAAGAGCCGGCCACACCAAATCCGGCAGGAAATAGGGTCCAAAGTAATCAGATGATTGAGAAAGAACATTTATTGTCAATCTGACCCTACCATCCATACACCTCTTTGGTTTAGAGTTAGTTTAGGTTTAGAACCTAACTCTAACCTCTAACTGAGTTAGAGTTCTCCTCGTCTCGGTTCATCACCATCATACTTTCCCCATTTCTGTGTTTTCAGTATCCTACAAATCAAAGAGGCCCTTAGACTGGTTTAGGTCCAGTAGTTTTTTATAAACGTGTTATGTCCAAAATGTAATGAACGTGCTCTGGTTTCTACTAAAATAATCCGGTTTCATGTAGTAATTCATTTATTTATTTATTCTTCTGCGGGGGGTTCGCATGTAATTCGTGAGGTCTGAAATGTAAAGTACCCCGACATATGCTCCGTGTCGTGCATGCACTACGACCAGATGCTCTATGTCCCACATGTCAGTGAAAGGGAGCACGTGGAAATAGCATAGGAGTACATATAGGAGGATAAATGCGTGAAAAAATATGTACGGCGAAGCGTAGCTGCGGTTTGAAAAGGAGACCCAAAGTGATGACAGGTATAGGTCGCACACACCCAACTAGTGGTAGTACTAGACATACGACTACTTTTTCCCTAACAAAAAAAAGAGGTACGAGTGCTCAGTACTCCTATTATATCAACACGAGTCCCATCTGACAGCAGCGTCTGTGCTACAGCTAGCTCTTCTCCCTCGTTTCTCTCTTCTAATTCTAAACTCAGCCGACGCCCGGTGGGCGGGGTGGGGATTTGCTGATGGTCGGTTGCTCAACTGCGGCCCCACCTCACAGTGAAAACGTTACGACTGGAATAAAAATGCCATATACTGCTATACTAATAAAACATTAAGGCCACGAGGCGATGCAGTGCAGGTTACAGGAGGTAAGAAGAAGAGGTGCATCCATCGACGATGTCCACCTCCTCGACCTAGGGCGCCGGCCCACCGAACGGCACCTAAGTAGTAGCGGCTTTCATGGCCAGGTCGACGTGCTTCTGAACAATGGCGTCCAAAGATTCCAGCCGCTGGAAGAAGGCCAACATCTTTCTGTCCTCGCTGGCCTTGTAGTGGCCTATGTAGACGATATCCTGATAGACGTGGATGTGCAGGTGGACAGTTTCTTGCATGGCGAGGCGCTGCGTGACGAGCGCGGCCTCAAGGTGCACATTCTTCGTCGCGACCTCCGGCACCTGCAGGGCCACCAGGGCTTGAAAGAGTTCATCACCATGGAGGCCGATGAGGGTGGCAGGCAATGAGGAGCCTGGGCACGCGGGACAGAGCTCTACGGCAAGGTCGTCCGCGCGCTTCTTAACGATGATGAACTTGCGGATGGAGTTGACCATCATGTCGTCCATGCGAGAGGCGAAGCCGGCGTCGGCGACGGCTACGACGCCGGCGGTCGCCAGCACCGTCTGGAAATGCTGCGTGGTGCGGGGCCGTAGGCCGGCACCTTGGATGATTTGGCACAGCCGACTGTTGCTCGCGTCCATCGCCTCCATAGGTGCTTCTGGCTTCTGGTCACTTGGTCTTGGATTGGAGTGAGCAGCGTTGTGCAGAGACTAGGAGTGGATGGATTGGAGTGGTGAGGCGCCTTTATATGGGAATCCAAACTCTGTTGCATTGACATCGTGCTGGCTCTATTCTGCTTCTCCAATTAATTCCCTCTGCATGTAATTTGAGGATGCATCATTCACCGTTCAATGTCTCGGGAACCGCTACCCTCTCCCTCCTTGGCATTCAAGCACCTATGGAGGCGACTGCCGCTCGTGTCTATCGTGCATCAGGAGATGTTCCCGTCGACGACGAGGTGCCTATGGTGACTTCGTAAATTTCAAGATGATAGTACTAGTATACTCAATATTGTGCACTGCGACCAAGGCGGAGAGGAAAATGAGAGAACTATGTATTTATGTACGGTGTAGATTCACTCATTTTGCTCCATATGTACTCCGTCTCGGTGTAGTCTATTCACTTGTTGAAATCTCTAGAAAGGCAAATACTCCTTTTTGGTTTACAGGGCTATACTAGCAAGTATAGCGGGATCACATAGCAATTTTGTCTCATGCAAGAGCCTGGCTATATGCGTGCTCCAAGGTTCACAACTGCCACGTTCGGGTTGTGCTTGGCTCTTCGCCTCTTCGAGAAGACGAACAATGATGTTACTACTACTGCTTCCACAGTATCGAATCCACTGCTGCATGTCCATCCACCGCGAGCGGGATGGATAGCTTGTTGTAGTACTATAAGCAAAAGTCTGTCCTCGTCTACAAGCCACCGCGCGCATGGGCGAGGGAGAAGGCGTGTAGTAGTAAAATCAAGCTTCTCCTTGTTCTATGAGTTGACGTGACACATCACAGCACTGGCCCCACATGGTTGCCTCTAAACTTGGCTGAAAGACCCGCAGTGTACAATACTCCATTTGCTGCAACCTCTAACATTTACCCCACCACAAATTAAAATATATATTCCTGTCTTGACCAGATGAGTGTGCAAACTAGAATCACCAGGATGACAGGTAGGGCCAGAAGATTATTTTAATAAAAAAAAGCATGGAGCCGACCCCAACGATTTTAAGCTTACAGGCACGATACATGCTATCCTAGACTACTCTACACATGAAACTGCCACACGAGCGTCCGGGCTGCGCTTGGCTCTTCGCCTCTTCGGGAAGTCAAACAATGATGGAGTACTATTGTAGTGGAGGAGTACTACAGTATGCTTCTGGCCATCTGACACCGATTGAACTGCTGCATGTCCACCGTGTGCGGGAGGGAGAGCGTGTAGCGAACGAAAGCTTCTCCTAGTAATGCCAGCCACCACGCTCATGGGCAAGGGAGGGACGCAGCTTCATTGACTTACTGCTCCTGCCTTTGCGTGTATGACAGGTGGGCCCAACAGGTGGGTGGCCCACCTGTCATGAAGCCAAAGGCAGGTGCGGTTAAGGCGAGAGGGCATTGTAGTAATCAAACTTCTCGGTCTTGTACGAGTTGATGCGACACATCAAAGCACTTCACTCGATATATTTCAATAATTTGTGTTTACTGATGCATTAATTACAACGCATGCATGCATGTCGTGACTCTCCTTTTGATACTTGCATGTGTTGATTTAATGCACCTTGAAGTAGTATGAATATGTGACGGTAAAGATTTGTAATGCCCCGGCCCTAATAAAGCGAGAGATGGTTGTGCACGAGGAGGGCGAGATCATGCAGACGGAACAGGATTCGACGATGGAGCTCTCTATGGTCTCGATGGACCTCACCTTGCTCCACTGCCCCTTGTGCCTCTGCCCCTTGAAGCCTCCAGTGTATGAGGTTCAAATACACCTCGTCCGTTCGGCTGATCGAGCAAGGTGCAGGTTTCTTGATTGATGTGCTATTCAATTGATTTCTGCAGTGCAAGGGAGGGCACCTGGCCTACGTGGACTGCTGCGTCGAGCGCCCTAGGAACCAGCAGCAGTGCCAGAAGTGCGAGCGCGGCGGTGGCTTCGACGTGCGGAACACGGCGGTGGACGCCGTCCCCTCCTCGGTGAGGGTGGAGTGCCCGCACGAAGGCTGTGAGCTCTACGTCACTTACCACAAGGTCGCCGATCACCAGAGCGTGTGTCCACTCGCGCCCTGCAAATGCCCCGTGCACGTCTATGGCTACGAAGGCCCGCCACCAGCGCTCTCCCACCACATTAGCACCGTGCATCCCATGCCCGTGCACAGGATCCAGTACGGCAAGGTGCTCCAGCTGCAAGTGCCACTGTTGGAGCCATAGCTCTTGCTGTTTGCGGAGGAGGACGACCGCGCATTTTTCTTGGTCGGCGGCGTGCTCGACATCGGTGTGCCTATCGCTGTGTCGGTCGTCTGCATCAGAGCAGGGTCGTCCCCACTACCGCACTAAGTGGCCAAGCTGTGGGCGAACGGCCCACCGGGGGAGCCCAAAGGCAGGACCGACGCCGTCAAGGTGGAAATGGAGGTGACAAGCAGCAAGGATTCCGGCGACGTCGCCGTGCACGAGCTGACCTTCTTCACAGTTCCACCCAAGCTGCTGGCCGGGGCTAAGCTGGTGTCCCTCCACATTCAGATTTACATCAGATCAGCAGTTAAAGTAATTTCCAACAGTCGAACGGATATTTTGTGTCTGTTGGATATAAAGATCCTTTGGGTAAGAAGTATAACAGCTTATAAGAAGTAAGTATAATAGCTTATATGCTTGTTAGTTCATGAAGTGTTGCATACCTGTGCGAGTTGACGCGACACATCAAAGTAGTACTACTACTAGTAGTACTCCCTCCGATCCTAATTTCTCTACGCATAAGGCTGGTCGTAGTGGGACTAACATAGGTAGTAACATAGATGCCACATAAGCAGCAATGATGAGGTGGCAAGTAATTAATGAGGAGAGAGACAAATAGAGTAACATAATATGTTACCATCACATAGCGCTTTCCAATGCAAAATGAGTCTACAAAGTAATAAATGAAGACATCTAGTACTATCTCAAGGCCAATGAGCAATGTGAAACCTATGATAGAGCCAATCGGATGGTTGAGAACACTACAATTCGTAGCTACAGATGTCCGTGTGAGAGAGGTTGAGTGCGTGCGTGCACCTCTTCTCTTCATGTATAATGTACTAAACTAAGAGTACAAGTGTATGTGGGTGGCATCGACCTAGGGAGCTAGAGATGGTGCGTGCGAGAAGTCCCGAGAGATAGGTGTCATGCGTCTGAAAAAAAGACTAGTATATAGCTCGCCACGAGGCTATTCCTATCGAACGCCCCAATAAGCGTAAGATATGTATCCGACGGTGCCAGTTATTGCACGTACACAGCAGTATAAAAAGAACTAGTACCATGGCATATGCTACACCACGGCCGAGAACACATGCCCTCGTTACGCCATCCGGGAATAGTGCCGCACATCAAAACTAAACCGTCAATAAATTTTGAGCGTGTCTCGTCACATTCCAAATTACTACTACTACCACGCTATATTTAATTGCAAACCTGTTCACACCGATCACAACCTACTCCCTCCGTCATCACCATGACCAAGGAGGAGGGGAAAATGAGAGAACTTAATGTTTATTTGCTAATTAATAGCATTGCATGCAATGAGCTAACCATTGCATGTCGTGTTTGGTAGTCTCAAGTCATTAAAAGCATGCACACCCACATCTCTTATTGGTTGATATGTCAAGAAACAAGAAACGAGGTAGAAGCTAATGCACCGCGCCTAAGTGTTTTGGGATTATTTGGTTTTCGTAAGATGACTTACACACCTAGACGGAGGGAGTAAACGGTTTCCCACTTAGGAGCATATTAGTACTCGGTTATAAACACTACTATGCCAAGATGACTGCACATCCCTCCTCAACTCCTCATCCACAAAAACAAACAAGTCATTCAGTAGCCTTCCCTTGCATCTGCCATGGCTAGCGTGAGTTCTGGGTCAAGAGATTACCACCAGGGAGAGGCGAGCATGGAAGCGGAAGCACGAGAGATGTCCCGCCTCGCCTCGAAAGCAGCCGACATGTCCCGTCGCGCGGAAGTAGCAGCACAGAGGTCCTGCCGCGCCGCCGAAGCAACACGGAGGTCCCGCCGCACCGTCGATGCAGCAGACTGCTCCGGCCGCGCCGCAGAAGCAGCAAAGATGTCCCGCCGTGCCACGAATGCAGCAGAGATGTCCCGCCGCGCCGCGGCGGCCTGGGAAAATATATCGCGGGCAGGCGACGACTCTTACAGGCGCATGCATGCGATCTTCCATTGCCAGATGGATCATATCTCCGGCTGGGCAAGGTTGCAGGACGACATGAAAGCCTCATTTGAACAGGCTACCGGCGTCATCCGGCAACTAAGGGAGGGCAATGAGAGGCTCCGGGCCGAGCGCGACCTGCTGAGGGCAAAGATCGTCCGAAGTGCAGAGCAGCAGGAGGAGACCAGTGTGTTGTTAAAGAGGACCAACGTCATTGTCAAGAAACTTCTGGACGAGAATGACATGCTCCGCATCGAGCGCCAAAGGCTGGTGGAGGAACCCGTGGATGCTCTCAAGCAGCATCTTGAGGACACGACAGAGCTCATCGCTGCTCACCACGGAGACTAGTTCCCGCGGCCTGCAGCAACGCATCAAGAAAGTAGAGATCAGCGAGCCAGATCGTTGTCTTCCTTCTTCTTTTGCCCTTCGGGCGTAGCCGCATGTGGCTTTTTTAACTATCTTCCTAATTATGTAAGACAATTATTATCCACTGTCGTCGTCCTTATATATTCATCAGTCTTGCTATAAGTCGCAGTAGATGCTATATAGGTCCGTCGGATCTTACATCAAGATCCGTGCAAAAATTTCTTTTCAGATTTTTTTCTCTCTCTTAAATCTCAGTCGAGGGAGACATAGCCACGCCATTAAAGAGAGGCTCGGGCGCCATTAAGGGAGACCTTGGGAGAGAGGTGAACGGCAGATTTAGGTCAAAGCGCTCTCCTCCCGATAAGCATGCATAGGGGTCTGATCGCATGCCTCCCGTACTCAACTAGCTACCCTGCACGGCGCCTCCTAGCTAATAGAAAAAGGGGACGCGTGGCTGCACATAAATGGTAAATAGAACACCCACAGTTTCAATAATACTTGTGTTTCCGATTGTAACGTGACAACACTTGTTCCAAAATAACTTTGTTGATTGTTAATGTGTGCGCCTTCGCAAATCGGATAGAAAAATTACCGCAAGATGTTGGTGCCATGTCATGACACCATGCCAAGTTTCATGATTTTCATGCGTGTTTTCAATTTACAGGAATTAAAAAACCAAGTTTCTCAATGTTTCCAGCCAAGCCACTACGCCCAGATGTTTGAATATCATTCCCATTTCTTGCATGCAACCTAGAAATTTACCCGAGGACACACATGTGATTTTTCAACCAACTTTGGTGCACTGGAGCATGTTCTTGTATTTCAAATTTGAATTATGCACACAAAGGTGACATGTTCCCTCTCAGAACCACGAGCCTTCTTGAGAGAAGCTCCGGTTTGCAAGAAGCTTATACCAAAACTTGTTTCTATTCGGCCAATTTTTTTACCACAACATGGTAGTACCATGACATGACACCATGCCGAGTTTCATGATTTTCAGGCATGTTTTGGATTTACAAGAATTTTAAAACCAAGTTTCTCAAAGTTTTCGGCCGAGCCACGATGCCCAGATGTTTGAATTTCATTCCCATTTCTTGCATGGGACCTAGAAATTCACCCGAGGACACACATGTGATTTTTCAACCAACTTTGGTGCACGGGAGCATGTGCTTGTAGTTAAAATTTGAATTATGCACATTAAATGACCAGAAACTCAATTAATGTATAAAAAAGGCCAAACGAACCTGGAATAATTCCAAAATTTAACAGGGCACTCATGTAGTTCTATGTTGCCTCTGTAAAGAAACTCAAGGGGGGCAACGTATATCGTTCCGCACTCAAAGGTGACACGTTCCCTCTCAGAACCACGAGCCTTCTTGAGAGAAGCTCCGGTTTGCAAGAGGCTTATACCAAAACTTGTTCCTATTCGGCCAATTTTTTTACCACAACATGGTAGTACCATGACATGACACCATGCCAAGTTTCATGATTTTCAGGCGTGTTTTGGATTTACAAGAATTTTAAAACCATGTTTCTCAATGTTCTGGTCGAGCCACGATGCCCAGATGTTTGAATTTCATTTCCATTTCTTGCATGGGACCTAGAAATTCACCCAGGGACATACATGTGATTTTTCAACCAACTTTGGTGCACGGGAGCATGTGCTTGTAGTTCAAATTTGAGTTATGCACATTAAATGACCAGAAACTCAATTAATGTATAAAAGGCCAAACGAACCCAGAATAATTCCAAAATTTAACAAGGCACTCATGTAGTTCTATGTTGCCTCTGTAAAGAAACTCAAGGGGGCAGCGTATATCGTTTCACACTCAAAGGTGACATGTTCCCTCTCAGAACCACGAGCCTTCTTGAGAGAAGCTCCGGTTTGCAAGAAGCTTATACCGAAACTTGTTCCCAATCGTACAATTTTTTACCACAACATGTTAGTGCCATGACATGACACCATGCCAACTTTCATGATTTCCAGGCGAGTTTTGGATTTAAATGAATTTTAAAACCAAGTTTCTCAATGTTCTCGGCCGAGTCACGACGTCAAGATGTTTGAATTTGATTCCCATTTCTTGTATGGGACCTAGAAATTCACCCAAGGACACACATGTAATTTTTCAACCAACTTTAGTGCACCGGAGCATGTGCTTGCAGTTCAAATTTGGATTATGCACATTAAATGTCCAAAAACTCAATTAATGTATAAAAAGGCCAAACGAACCCAGAATAATTCCAAAAGTTAACAGGGCACTCAGATAGTTCTATGTTGCCTCCGTAAACAAAATCACGGGGGAGGCAGCGTACATCATTTCGCACACAAAGGTGACACGTTCCCTCTCAAAACCACGAGGCTTGTTGAGAGAATCTCTGGTTTTGCAAGAAGCTTATACCAAAACTTGTCCCAATTCAGCCAAAAAATACATATGAAAACATGGTTTAGATTATCCCGAACATCTCGCAACCTAGACCAATGTACTCTTATTTGAATTCAACATAAAATGGATACAAATATTTGAATTGGAGATCGTATGGTACATGTAGTTCATAGTGAAATATGATTACTGCTATATGCATGTTTTTTGTTATCAAGATAATATTTAAATGATTGTATAACTTGACACCAATCGTATTCAAATAAGGAAAATTGATTCAAATTTAGTCCATATGGTAGACGATAAAATATATGTTCATAGGGTGGAGTAAAATGTTCATATATGATGGAAGGTCAAAATGTAGGACTACATCCATTATAAACCGCAAGGTCACCTAACGATATATTCGAATTCAACATAACATGGATTCAAAAATTGAAATTCGAGATCCTGGCATTTGTAATCATATAAAAAGGGACATGACTCTTTCTTTTGGTGGGAATTGATTTGTTTTTTGTTGTTGTTGAGGGAAGTGCGAATCGATTTGGTACTGTACAGGGTAATCTTGTTCTGACTCTCTTGTGTCTTGTATGAATTTTTTTTGTACACATTAAGTTTGTTCTGCCGAACAAGGAATCCGCGCCTTGTTATCCCGAAATTTTCAAGCTCGAGTATCTTTTGTCTCATCTGCTTTGAAACGCCCGCCTCTTCAACCCGCTCCGCACCTTGTTATCCCGAAATTTCAATGTGCGCGAAAACTCCCTCCTCATCCGAAATCGGTCCCGCAACCCAGACACGCGAAATCCCCCATCTACCCCTCAGCCGCAAATGTCGGCTCGATGTCGCGGTGTCAAAACTGGTGGGCGCACGCTGGTAACTTACCCTACATTTCGGACAAGCGCATCCCTAAGACATGGCTCCCCCTACCTTCCCCTTCGTCCCCCATTCATACACCGAGGCTGCCAAAACCCGCGAAACCCCACGCTCCTCCGTCGGCCTCCCGACCGCCGCCCAGCCGGAGAATCTTCCCCGACGACGTCGTCCACCGCAATAGCTTGCCGTCCCTCATCCACCGCACCGGATGAGGATCCATCGTCGATCTCGTCGTCTTGCCGGATCAGCCGTCCCGTCCTCCATCTCCAAGGAGCTGCCCCGATGTTCGCCTCGTCTTTCACGCCACCTCCATCCCCACAACGCCGTCTTGACCTGCCCCACCGGAACCGCAGCACCCTCACCAACTCCTCTGATGAAGCCGAGGCCCACTCGGCGCCACCAAGGAGGTTCTGCACTCACCGCTGCATTTTATCTATTATTCGATCTCACGAGGCTACCGGTGCTCGATACCGAGCAGGCATAGCGGGTCTCCATAGACGGCGCCGTCACCGGCCACTTCATCCACAACGTCTCTCCCCCATGTCATTGCTTCCTTGGTGGCGACTTCCACACCGGCACTAGCTGCAGTTGCTCCGGCTCTGGCTCGCGCTGCTGCTGCGACTCTTTTGTTACTGTCGGTCGCGCTGCTGCACTGCTCTTGCTTTCGTTCATGCTGCTGCTCTTCTCTGCTATTGCTGTCAGTTGCGCGGTTGCTCTACTCTTGCTCTCGTTCGTGCCGCTGCTCTGCTCTTGCTCTCGCTCGCGCTGCTGCTGCTGCACGACCTCCGGCAGCTACAGGAGTTGGGTAGGCAACAAACAATAGATGATCCATTCTCTATCTTTTTAAAACTGAAGCTATAATCTACCTGCTATCATTAGTTTTGGATCTATCCACTCGTTTGCTACCATCAGTCTTGATTTCTGCATGCACCCCTTAGGCCTTACAAAATCTAACTATTTTTTTATTATGCATGTCAGTTATTGTACACAATCGTACTGAACATGTAGAGAAAAGGAGAATACCGTTGCATGGGAATATAATGTCATGCAGACGCCGCTCCATGGTGGGCGAAGTGGGGCCCCCTCCCGCCATTCCAGATTGTATTCCAGTGGAAGATAACTGTTCAGATGGGGATTCAGAGGGAGCCGACCACTCCTATTTACCACCTGAGGTGTTTGCTCTAACCTGGCATGCTGATGTTGGTCATATCATTCATATGGCGCCTTGTGACGCCCCCGATTCAATTGTACACTAATCATACACGCAAACGTGTACGATCAAGATCAGGGACTCAAGGGAAGATATCACAACACAACTCTAAAAATAAAAATAAGTCATACAAGCATCATAATACAAGCAAGGGGACTCGAGGGCTCGAATACAAGTGCTCGATCATAGACGAGTCAGCGGAAGCAACAATATCTGAGTACAGACATAAGTTAAACAAGTTTGCCTTAAGAAGGCTAGCACAGACGGGGATACAGATCGAAAGAGGCGCAGGCCTCCTGCCTGGGATCCTCCTAAACTACTCCTGGTCGTCGTCAGCGGCCTGCACGTAGTAGTAGGCACCTCCGGTGTAGTAGGAGTCGTCGTCGACGGTGGCGTCTGGCTCCTGGGCTCCAACATCTAGTTGCGACAACCAGGAAGAAAGGAAAGGGGGAAAAGAGGGAGAAAAGCAACCGTGAGTACTCATCCAAAGTACTCGCAAGCAAGGATCTACACTACATATGCATGGGTATATATGTAAAGAGGCAATATCGGTGGACTGAAATGCAGAATGCCAGAATAAGAGGGGGATAGCTAGTCCTGTTGAAGACTACGCTTCTGGCAGCCTCCATCTTGCAGCATGTAGAAGAGAGTAGATGGTAAGTTCACCAAGTAGCATCGCATAGCATAATCCTACCCGGCGATCCTCCCCTCGTCGCCCTGTGTGAGAGCGATCACCGGGTTATATCTGGCACTTGGAAGGGTGTGTTTTATTAAGTATCCGGTTCTAGTTGTCATAAGGTCAGGGTACAACTCCGGGTCGTCCTTTTACCGAGGGACACGGCTATTCGAATAGATAAACTTCCCTGCAGGGGTGCACCACATAACCCAACACGGTCGATCCCATTTGGCCGGACACACTTTCCTGGGTCATGCCCAGCCTCGGAAGTCAACACGTCGCAGCCCTACCTAGGCACAACAAAGAGGTCAGCACGCTAGTCTAAATCCTATGGCACAGGGGTCTGGGCACATCGCCCATTGCACACCTGCACGTTGCGTGGGCGGCCGGAAGCAGACCTAGCCCCCTTAATACAAGCGCAGGTTTACGGTCCAATCCGGCACGCGCCGCTCAGTCGCTGACGTCAAGAAGGCTTCGGCTGATACCATGACGTCGAGTGCCCATAACTGTTCCCGTGTAGTTGGTTAGTGCGTATAGGTCAGTGGCCAGACTCAGATAAAATACCAAGATCTTGTTAAGCGTGTTATTATGAAGTAACCGCGAACACCGGCCAGGGCCAGGCCCACCTCTCACCTAGGTGGTCTCAACCTGCACTGTCGCTCTGCCACAAAATAACAGTCGGGGGCCGTCGGGAACCCAGGCCCATCTCAACCGGGATGGAGCCACCTGCCCATTCAGCCCCCATCTCCGAACAGTGTCATAAGTAATGTAACAGTATAAGTATATAGCATATGCATGTGATCACCTCCCGAAGTGATCACGGCCCAGTAGTATAGCATGGCAGACGGAAAAACGTGTAGGGCCACTGATGGAACACTAGCATCCTATACTAAGCATTAGGATAGCAGGTGAAGGTATCAACAATTGTAGCAACAATGACAGGCTATGTAGCAGAATAGGATTAACCGAAAGCAGTAACATGCTACACTACTCTAATGCAAGCAGTAGAGAGAAGGAATAGGCGATATCTGGTGATCAAGGGGGGGGGGCTTGCCTGGTTGCTCTGGCAAGAAGGGTTCATCGTCGATGTAGTCGATCACAGGGGTACCGGCAACGGTCTCGGGGTCTACCAGAAAGAAGTAACGGATGGGGACACAATAAATAACAGAGCAATCAAAGTATCACAAAGCATAACATGTCAATACGCGGTGCTAGAGGTGATCTAACGCAAGGATAGGTAATACCGGCGAAGGGGGGAAACATCCGGGAAAGTATCCCCGGTGTTTCGCGTTTTCGGACAGATGAACCGGAGGGGGAAGGTTGCAGGTTTGCTATGCTAGGGATGTGTGGCGGACGAACGGGCTACGTATCCGGATTTGTCTCGTCGTTTTGAGTAACTTTCATGTACAAAGTTTTTCCATCCGAGCTATGGTTTATTTTATATTAATTTTTAAAGTTTTTAAATCATGTTCTAATTTATTAATTATTAATTAAACTCGAAAATAGTATTATTGCATCAGCATGACGTCATCAGTCAACAGAGGTGTTGACTGGTGAAGCTGACGTGTGGGTCCTATATGTCATAGGCTTAGGTTAACTAAATTGGTTTAGTTAATTAAATAGGTGATTAGGTTAACTAATTATGCATAAATTAAGTTAATTAATTAATTAATTAATATTTTTAATTACATATATTTTTTAACTTTTTTTTTAAACGTTCAGGAGGCGGGGCCCCATTTGTCATTGGGCCAGGGGGTTTAGCAGGCACCGGGTGTAGCGGGCAAACGGGCGCGAGCGCCTAGAGCAGGAGCAGCCTGGTTGGGCAGACCCGGGGCGTCGCGGTGTGCCGGTGGGTGGGCGAGGCCGCCAGGCGCGACCGGGGCGGCTGGTACGCGTGCGGGTGCCAGGAACCGGCGGCGAGGGGCGGCGTCCAGGCGAAGAGGAGGGCGGCGACGCAGCTCCGGGCGGAGCGGGAGGCAACAGTGAGTTGGGCGCACGCTGGGCGGCAGCGGGTCGCGGCCAAGGGGGTCAGCAGCGGGAGCAAGGGCGCGGTGGGGGAAACGGTGGGCGCAGCCGGCGCGGCCGAAGGGGCACAAGCGCGCGGGGGAGCAATGCTCCGGGCGTGGCGATGGTGAGTGATGACCCACAAGTATAGGGGATCTATCCCTTTGTATAAGTAAGAGTGTCGAACCCAACAAGGAGCAGAAGGAAATGATAAACAGTTTTCAGCAAGGTATTCTCTGCAAACACTGAAATTATAGGTAACAGATAGTTTTGTGATAGTATAATTTGTAACGAGCAACATGTAACAAAAGTAAATAAGGTGGAGCAAGGTGGCCCAATCCTTTTTGTAGCAAAGGACAAGCCTGGACAAACTCTTATATAGAGAAAAGCGCTCCCGAGGACATGGGAATTCAGCTAGTTTCATCACGTTCATATGATTCGCGTTCGGTACTTTGATAATTTGATATGTGGGTGGACCGGTGCTTGGGTGCTGCCCTTACTTGAACAAGCATCCCACTTATGATTAACCTCTATTGCAAGCATCCGCACCTACAACAAAAGTATTAAGGTAAACCTAACCATAGCGTGAAACATATGGATCCAAATCAGCCCCTTACGAAGCAACACATAAACTAGGGTTTAAGCTTCTGTCACTCTAGCAACCCATCATCTACTTATTACTTCCCAATGCCTTCCTCTAGGCCCAAATAATGGTGAAGTGTTATGTAGTCGACGTTCACATAACACCACTAGAGGATAGACAACATACATCTCATCAAAATATCGAACGAATACCAAATTCACATGACTACTAATAGCAAGACTTCTCCCATGTCCTCAGGAACAAACGTAACTACTCACAAAGCATATTCATGTTCATAATCAGAGGAGTATTAATATGCATAAAGGATCTGAACATATGATCTTCCACCAAATAAACCAACTAGCATCAACTACAAGGAGTAATCAACACTACTAGCAACCTACATGTACCAATCCCAAACTTAGAGACAAGAATTGGATACAAGAGATGAACTAGGGTTTGAGAGGAGATGGTGCTGGTGAAGATGTTGATGGAGATTGCCCTCTCCCGATGAGAGGAGCGTTGGTGATGACGATGGCGATGATTTCCCCCTCCCGGAGGGAAGTGTCCCCGGCAGAACAGCTCTGCCGGAGCCCTAGATTGGTTCCGCCAAGGTTCCGCCTCGTGGCGGCGGAGTCTCGTCCCGAAAGCTTGCTTATGATTTTTCTTCGGACGAAAGACTTCATATAGCAGAAGATGGGCACCGGAGGGCCAACAGGGGGCCCACGAGGCAGGGGGCGCGCCCAGGGGGTAGGGCGCGCCCCCACCCTCGTGGACAGGTGGAGGCCCCCCTGACGTATTTCTTCCGCTCAGTATTTTTTATTATTTCCAAAAATAACTTTCGTGGAGTTTCAGGACTTTTGGAGTTGTGCAGAATAGGTCTCTAATATTTGCTCCTTTTCCAGCCCAGAATTCCAGCTGCCGGCATTCTCCCTCCTTATGTAAACCTTGTAAAATAAGAGAGAATAGGCATAAGTATTGTGACATAATGTGTAATAACAGCCCATAATGCAATAAATATCGATATAAAAGCATGATGCAAAATGGACGTATCAACTCCCCCAAGCTTAGACCTCGCTTGTCCTCAAGCGGAAAGCCGATAACGATAAATATGTCCACATGTTTAGAGGTAGAGGTGTCGATAAAATAAAATACGGACATGAGGGCATCATGATTATTCTCATAACAGCAACATATATGGATATTGTCATATGATTTCTTATGCTCAAGTAATAATCTATTCACAATGCAAAGTATGAATCAGAAACTTTATTGAGAACTAACAAACTATAATCTCAGTCATTGAAGCAATTGCAATTTATCATAACATCAGAAAGAGTCTATGTCAGAGCTTTCTAGCAAGTCCACATACTCAACTATCATTTAGTCTTTCATAATTGCTAACACTCACGCAATACTTGTGGTTACGGAGTTTTAATCGGACACAGAGAAAGATAGGGGCTTATAGTTTCGCCTCCCAACCTTTTACCTCAAGGGTAATGTCAACAATAATAATTCATGCTAACCTACATCCAATTAGATATATCTATCAGGATCTTTCCAACATCCTGTGCTTGCCAAAGGATAAAATGTAAAAAGGAAAGGTGAAGATCACCATGACTCTTGCATAAGGTAGAAGATAATAATAAAAGATAGGCCCTTCGCAGAGGGAAGCAGAGGTTGCCATGCGCTTTCAGGGTTGGATGCACAAAATCTTAATGCGAAAGAACGTCACTTTATATTGCCACTTGTGATATGAACCTTTATTATGCAGTCCGTCGCTTTTATTTCTTCCACATCACAAGATCGTATAAAGCTTATTTCCTCCACACCAATCAATCATACATATTTAGAGAGCAATTTTTATTGCTTGCACCGATGACAACTTACTTGAAGGATCTTACTCAATCCATAGGTAGATATGGTGGACTCTCATGGCAAAACTGGTTTAAGGGTTTTGGAAGCACAAGTAGTATCTCTACTTGGTGCAAAGAATTTGGCTAGCATGAGGGGGAAAGGCAAGCTCAACATGTTGGATGATCCATGACAATATACTTTATCTCAGATATAAGAAAACATAACCCATTACGTTGTCTTCCTTGTCCAACATCAACTCTTTAGCATGTCATATTTTAATGAGTGCTCCCAATCATAAAAGATGTCCAAGATAGTATATTTATATGTGAAACCTCTCTTTCTTTATTACTTCCTATTAATTGCAACGATGACCAAAGCTATGTTTGTCAACTCTCAACAACTTTTAATCATCATACTCTTTATATGTGAAGTCATTACTATCCATAAGATCAATATGATCTCTTTATTTCTTTTTATTCTTTTCTCTTTTCTTTTATTCACTCAAGATCATAGCAAAATAATCAAGCCCTTGACTCAACACTAATCTTTATTATATAGCTCACGGACTCGATTACATAGAGGATCATAAAGCAAAACTCAAAACTAGATCATACCAAAACTTTATTCTACTAGATCAAGATACTACTAAAAGGATCGAACTAAGAAAAACGGTAAAGATAGGAGTGTGATGGTGATACGATACCGGGGCACCTCCCCCAAGCTTGGCAGTTGCCAAGGGGAGTGCCCATACCCACGTGATTATGTCTCCTTTGCTGGTGAAGAAGGTGGAGTTGTTGATGATGGGTAATCGCACATCGAGCGTAAGAGATCCTCCAACTTGCGGATAATGCCCTTGAGTGCGACGATATGCTCCTTCAACAAAATATTTTCATGTGTGAATACTTGTTTTGTATACGAGCTAACTCAATCATCTTGAAAGCTTCAATCTCAGTTGGGGTAAGAAGATTGTGATCAAGTTGAAGGGTGTCTCCTGCTGCCGGAACTTGGTCCTCCGTGGCCTTCTTGATCCCTTCATCCTTGTTGATCTCCACGGGTTCTTCCCTCTTCAGCTCTATCTTCATTAGCCAAGCATCGTTGTCACCATTGTTGGAGGAGGGGGACGACATGATGCCTGGCCTTGACAACCCTGACAGAAAACAGCTCGAAACAAGAACAGAGGACAATTGCGTGATACAGGAGTCAAAACCTTCGGGAGATTATATAATGAATTTTTACCGACCAAAATACGTATCGTGCAAGAAAACGGAGTCCGGAGAGCACACGAGGTGCCCACGAGGCAGGGGGCGCGCCCAGGGGTAGGGCGCCCTCCACCCTCGTGGAGGCCTCGTGTCCTTCCCGGACTGCTTCTTATTTTTCTATTTTTCTAAATATTCCAAAACGGAGAAAAATTGCCATTAGAACTGTTTTGGAGTCGGTTTACTTACCGTACCACATACCTATTCCTTTTCGGAGTCTGAAACGTTCCGGAAAGTGTCCCTTATGTATTCCTCCGGGGTTACGGTTTCAATAACATTGGTTTCAACATTTATAGGATTACCTGAGATATAATGTTTGATTCTTTGACCGTTCACCACCTTCGGATTTGTGCCTTCGAAGTTGTTGATTTTTATGGCACCGGAACGATAGACCTCCTCGATAACGTAAGGACCTTCCCATTTAGAGAGAAGTTTTCCTGCAAAAAATCTTAAACGAGAGTTGTATAGCAATACATAATCACCTACATTAAACTCACGCTTTTGTATCCTTTTGTCATGCCATCTTTTAACTTTTTCTTTAAACAACTTGGCATTTCATAGGCTTGGGTTCTCCATTCATCAAGTGAGCTAATGTCAAATAACCTCTTCTCACCGGCAAGTTTGAAATCATAATTGAGCTCTTTAATAGCCCAATATGCCTTATGTTCTAGTTCGAGAGGTAAGTGACATGCTTTTCCATAAACCATTTTATACGGAGACATACCCATAGGATTTTTATATGCAGTTCTATAGGCCCATAATGCATCATCAAGTTTCTTGGACCAATTCTTTCTAGATCTATTAACAGTCTTTTGCAAAATTAATTTGAGCTCTCTATTACTCAATTCTACTTGACCACTAGACTGTGGGTGATAAGGAGATGCAATTCTATGATTAACATCATACTTAGCAAGCATTTTACGGAAAGCACCATGAATAAAATGTGAACCACCATCAGTCATTAAATATCTAGGGACTCCAAACCTCGGAAAAATAACTTCTTTAAGCATTTTAATAGAAGTGTTATGATCAGCACTACTAGTTGGAATAGCTTCTACCCACTTAGTAACGTAATCAACAGCAACTAAAATATGTGTGTATCCATTAGAGGCAGGAAAAGGTCCCATATAATCAAAGCCCCAAACATCAAATGGTTCAATAACAAGTGAATAATTCATAGGCATTTCTTGACGTCTACTAATATTACCAATTCTTTGACATTCATCACAAGATAAGACAAACTTACGGGCATCCTTGAAGAGAGTAGGCCAATAAAAACCGGATTGCAATACCTTATGTGCAGTTCTATCTCCAGCGTGGTGTCCTCCATAAGCTTCGGAGTGACACTTGCGTAGGATCTGTTCCTGTTCATGCTCAGGTACACAACGTCTAATAACACCATCTACTCCTTCTTTATAAAGATGTGGGTCATCCCAAAAGTAATGTCTCAAATCATAGAAAAACTTTTTCTTTTGCTGGTATGTGAAACTAGGTGGTATAAATTTAGCAACAATGTAATTAGCATAATCAGCATACCATGGAGCAGTACGAGAAGCATTTATGACATTTAATTGTTCATCAGGAAAGCTATCATCAATAGGTAGTGGGTCATCAAGAACATTTTCTAACCTAGACAAGTTGTCTGCAACGGGGTTCTCAGCTCCCTTTCTATCAACAATATGCAAATCAAATTCTTGTAGCAAGAGAACCCATCTAATAAGTCTAGGTTTAGCATCTTTCTTTTCCATAAGATATTTAATAGCAGCATGATCCGTGTGAATAGTTACTTTAGAATCAACAATATAAGGTCTGAACTTATCACAAGCAAATACAACTGCTAAGAATTCTTTTTCAGTAGTAGCATAATTTCTCTGAGCATTGTCTAGAGTTTTACTAGCATATTGAATAACATTTAATTTCTTATCAACTCTTTGCCCTAGAACAGCACCTACAGCATAATCACTAGCATCACACATAATTTCAAAGGGTAAATTCCAATCAGGTGGCTGAACAATAGGTGCAGAGATCAATGCTTTCTTAAGTATTTCAAATGCTTCTACACAATCATCATCAAAGACAAATGGTATATCTTTTTGTAATAAATTAGTCAGAGGCCGAGAAATTTTTGAGAAGTCCTTAATGAACCTCCTATAAAAACCGGCGTGACCAAGGAAACTTCTTATACCTTTGATGTCCTTGGGACATGGCATCTTTTCAATAGCATCAACCTTGGCTTTATCAACTTCAATACCTCTTTCAGAAACTTTATGCCCCAAGACAATACCTTCATTAACCATAAAGTGGCACTTTTCCCAATTCAAGACAAGATTAGTTTCTTCACATCTCTGCAAAACTCGATCAAGGTTGCTCAAGCAATCATCAAAAGAGGATCCATAGACGGAAAATCGTCCATGAAAACCTCACAAATCTTTTCACAAAAGTCAGAGAATATAGCCATCATGCATCTTTGAAAGGTAGCAGGTGCATTACATAAACCAAAAGGCATACGTCTATAAGCAAAAGTACCAAAAGGGCAAGTAAAAGTGGTCTTTGATTGATCATTGGCTGACACAGGTATTTGAGAGAAACCAGAATAACCATCTAGAAAGCAAAAATGTGTATGTTTGGATAATCTTTCTAGCATTTGATCGATAAAAGGTAAGGGGTAATGATCCTTTTTAGTAGCCTTATTTAATTTGCGGAAATCAATTACCATCCTATAACCTGTAATAATTCTTTGCGGAATCAATTCATCTTTATCATTAGGAACGACAGTAATACCTCCCTTCTTAGGGACACAATGGACAGGACTTACCCACTGACTATCAGCAACGGGATAAATTATACCTGCCTCAAGGAGCTTTAGTATTTCCTTTCTTACCACTTCTTTCATCTTAGGATTCAGCCGTCGTTGATGATCACGAACTGGTTTGGCATCTTTCTCCAAATTTATTTTATGTTGACATAGAGTGGGACTAATGCCCTTAAGATCATCAAGAGTATATCCAATAGCAGCACGGTGCTTCTTCAGAGTTTTCAATAATCTCTCTTCTTCATGCTCTGAAAGGTTAGCACTAATAATAACAGGATATATCTTTTTCTCATCAAGATAAGCATATTTAAGAGTATCAGGTAACGGTTTAAGCTCAAACACGGGATCACCCTTGGGTGGAGGAGGATCCCCTAGGATTTCAACAGGCAAATTGTGTTTCAGGATAGGTTCCTGTTTAAAGAATACTTCATCTATTTCCCTTCTTTCATTCATAAACATATCATTTTCATGGTCTAGCAAATATTGTTCTAAAGGATCACTAGGAGGTACGGCAATAGAAGCAAGACCAATAATTTCATCCTTACTAGGCAATTCCTCTTCACGGTGTTGTCTACTAAATTTAGAGAAATTAAACTCATGAGACATATCACCTAGACCAATAGTAACAACATCCTTTTCGCAGTCTATCTTAGCATTAACAGTGTTCAAGAAGGGTCTACCAAATATAATGGGACAAAAGCTATCTTGTGGGGAACCAAGAACAAGAAAATCAGCAGGATATTTAGTTTTCCCACACAAGACTTCAACATCTCTAACAATTCCCATTGGTGAAATAGTATCTCTATTGGCAAGTTTAATTGTGACATCAATATCTTCTAACTCAGTAGGTGCAATATCATGCATAATTTCTTTGTATAAGTCAATAGGTATTGCACTAGCACTAGCACCCATATCACATAAGCCATGATAACAATGATCTCCTATTTTAACAGAAATAACAGGCATGCCTACCACAGGTCTATGTTTATCTTTAGCACAAGGTTTGGCAATTCTAGCAGTTTCATCATGGAAATGGATAACATGCCCATCAATATTATCAGACAAGAGATCTTTAACAATAGCAATATTAGGTTCAACTTTAATTTGCTCAGGAGGTGTATAAGTTCTAATATTGCTTTTACGAACCACAGTTGAAGCTTTAGCATGATCCTTTATCCTAACAGGGAAAGGTGGTTTCTCAACATAAGCAGTAGGAACAATAGGATCATTATAAGTGATAGTCTTTTCTTCAACTTTAATAGGTGCAGCTACTTTTACTTCTATGGGAGGATGATATTTAAACCACTTCTCCTTAGGGAGATCAACATGAGCAGCAAAAGATTCACAGAAAGAAGCTACTATCTCAGAGTCAAGTCCATATTTAGTGCTAAATTTACGGAAAACATCGGTATCCATAAAAGATTTAACACAATCAAACTTAGGTGTCATACCTGACTCCTTACCTTCGTCGAGATCCCAATCTTCAAAGTTGCATTTAATTCTTTCCAATAAATCCCATTTGAATTCAATAGTCTTCATCATAAAAGAGCCAGCACAAGAAGTATCGAGCATGGTGCGATTGTTATCAGAAAGCCGAGCATAAAATTTTGAATAATTATTTCTCTTGAGAGCTCATGATTGGGGCATGAATATAACATTGATTTAAGCCTCCCCCAAGCTTGAGCGATGCTTTCTCCTTCGCGAGGCGAAAAATTATATATATAGTTGCGATCACTATGAACAAGATGCATAGGATAATTTTTTTGATGAAATTCCAATTTCAATCATTTGTAGTTCCATGATCCCGTATCATCACATAGCCTATACCATGTCAATGAATCTCCCTTCAAAGATAAAGGGAAGTCCTTCTTCTTAATAAAATCACCGTGTATACCTGCAAGCTTAAATAATCCACAAACTTCATCCACATAGATTAGGTGCTCATCAGGATGCATTGTTCCATCTCCTGCAAAAGGATTAGCTAGCAGTTTTTCTAACATACCCGAAGGAATTTCAAAGTAGACATTTTCATTTTCAGTAGGTTCAGTATGTTGAGGGGCAACTCTTTGCTCTACTGGTTGGGGTGAAGATACCCCGAACAAGCCCCTCAGAGGATTACTTTCCATAGTAATAAGTGACAGTAAATTTCAGCACACTATATAAATTTTTCCTTACCAAATTCCACCTACCAAAGGCGCTTCACTCCCCGGCAACGGTGCCAGAAAAGAGTCTTGATGACCCACAAGTATAGGGGATCTATCGTAGTCCTTTCGATAAGTAAGAGTGTCGAACCCAACGAGGAGCACAAGGAAATGATAAGCGGTTTTCAGCAAGGTATTCTGTGCAAGCACTGAAATTATAGGTAACAGATAGTTTTGTGATAGGATAATTTGTAACGAGCAACAAGTAACAAAAGTAAATAAAGTGCAGCAAGGTGGCCCAATCCTTTTTGTAGCAAAGGACAAGCCTGGACAAACTCTTATATAGAGAAAAGCGCTCCCGAGGACACATGGGAATTATCGTCAAGCTAGTTTTCATCACGTTCATATGATTCGCGTTCGGTACTTTGATAATTTGATATGTGGGTGGACCGGTGCTTGGGTGCTGTCCTTACTTGAACAAGCATCCCACTTATGATTAACCTCTATTGCAAGCATCCGCAACTACAACAAAAGTATTAAGGTAAACCTAACCATAGCATGAAACATATGGATCCAAATCAGCCCCTTACGAAGCAACGCATAAACTAGGGTTTAAGCTTCTGTCACTCTAGCAACCCATCATCTACTTATTACTTCCCAATGCCTTCCTCTAGGCCCAAATAATGGTGAAGTGTTATGTAGTCGACGTTCACATAACACCACTAGAGGATAGACAACATACATCTCATCAAAATATCGAACGAATACCAAATTCACATGACTACTAATAGCAAGACTTCTCCCATGTCCTCAGGAACAAACGTAACTACTCACAAAGCATATTCATGTTCATAATCAGAGGGGTATTAGTATGCATAAAGGATCTGAACATATGATCTTCCACCAAATAAACCAACTAGCATCAACTACAAGGAGTAATCAACACTACTAGCAACCTACAGGTACCAATCCCAGACTTAGAGACAAGAATTGGATACAAGAGATGAACTAGGGTTTGAGAGGAGATGGTGCTGGTGAAGATGTTGATGGAGATTGCCCTCTCCCGATGAGAGGAGCGTTGGTGATGACGATGGCGATGATTTCCCCCTCCCGGAGGGAAGTGTCCCCAGCAGAACAGCTCTGCTGGAGCCCTAGATTGGTTCGACCAAGGTTTCGCCTCGTGGCGGCGGAGTCTCGTCCCGAAAGCTTGCTTATGATTTTTCTTCGGACGAAAGACTTCATATAGCAGAAGATGGCCACCAGAGGGCCAACAAGGGGCCCACGAGGCAGGGGGTGCGCCCAGGGGGTAGGGCGCGCCCCCCACCCTCGTGGACAGGTGGAGGCCCCCTGACGTATTTCTTCCGCTCAGTACTGTTTATTATTTCCAAAAATAACTTTCGTGGAGTTTCAGGACTTTTGGAGTTGTGCGGAATAGGTCTCTAATATTTGCTCCTTTTCCAGCCCAGAATTCCAGCTGCCGGCATTCTCCCTCCTTATGTAAACCTTGTAAAATAAGAGAGAATAGGCATAAGTATTGTGACATAATGTGTAACAACAGCCCATAATGCAATAAATATTGATATAAAAGCATGATGCAAAATGGACGTATCAACTCCCCCAAGCTTAGACCTCGCTTGTCCTCAAGCGAAAGCCGATAACGATAAATATGTCCACATGTTTAGAGGTAGAGGTGTCGATAAAATAGAATACGGACATGAGGGCATCATGAGTATTCTCATAACAGCAACATATATGGATATTGTCATATGATTTCTTATGCTCAAGTAACAATCTATTCACAATGCAAAGTATGAACATAAACTTTATTGAGAACCAACAAACTGTAATCTCAGTCATTGAAGCAATTGCAATTTATCGTAACATCAGAAAGAGTCTATGTCAGAGCTTTCTAGCAAGTCCACATACTCAACTATCATTTAGTCTTTCATAATTGCTAACACTCACGCAATACTTGTGGTTACAGAGTTTTAGTCGGACACAGAGAAAGATAGGGGCTTATAGTTTCGCCTCCCAACCTTTTACCTCAAGGGTAATGTCAACAATAATAATTCATGCTAACCCATATCCAATTAGATATATCTATCAGGATCTTTCCAACATCCTGTGCTTGCCAAAGGATAAAATGTAAAAAGGAAAGGTGAAGATCACCATGACTCTTCCATAAGATAGAAGGTAATAATAAAAGATAGGCCCTGCGCAGAGGGAAGCAGAGGTTGCCATGCGCTTTCAGGGTTGGATGCACAAAATCTTAATGCGAAAGAACGTCACTTTATATTGCCACTTGTGATATGGACCTTTATTATGCAGTCCGTCACTTTTATTTCTTCCACATCACAAGATCGTATAAAGCTTATTTCCTCCACACCAATCAATCATACATATTTAGAGAGCAATTTTTATTTCTTGCACCGATGACAACTTACTTGAAGGATCTTACTCAATCCATAGGTAGGTATGGTGGACTCTCATGGCAAAACTGGTTTAAGGGTTTTTGGAAGCACAAGTAGTATCTCTACTTGGTGCAAAGAATTTGGCTAGCATGAGGGGGATAGGCAAGCTCAACATGTTGGATGATCCATGACCATATACTTTATCTCAGATATAAGAAAACATAACCCATTATGTTGTCTTCCTTGTCCAACATCAACTCTTTAGCATGTCATATTTTAATGAGTGCTCCCAATCATAAAAGATATCCAAGATAGTATATTTATATGTGAAACCTCTCTTTCTTTATTACTTCCTATTAATTGCAACGATGACCAAAGCTATGTTTGTCAACTCTCAACAATTTTTAATCATCATACTCTTCTATGTGAAGTCATTACTCTCCATAAGATCAATATGATCTCTTTATTTCTTTTTATTCTTTTCTCTTTTCTTTTATTCCCTCAAGATCATAGCAAAATAATCAAGCCTTTGACTCAACACTAATCTTTATTATATATAGCTCACGGACTCGATTACATAAAAAGATCATAAAGCAAAACTCAAAACTAGATCATACCAAAACTTTATTCTACTAGATCAAGATACTACTAAAAGGATCGAACTAAGAAAAAGGTAAAGATAGGAGTGTGATGTGATACGATACCGGGGCATCTCCCCCAAGCTTGGCAGTTGCCAAGGGGAGTGCCCATACCCATGTGATTATATCTCCTTTGCAGGTGAAGAAGGTGGAGTTGTTGATGATGGGTAATCGCACATCGAGCGTAAGAGATCCTCCAACTTGCGGATAATGCCCTTGAGTGCGACGATATGCTCCTTCAACAAAATATTTTCACGGGTGAGATACTTGTTTTGTATACGAGCTAACTCAATCATCTTGAAAGCATCGATCTCAGTTGGGGTAAGAAGATTGTGATCAAGTTGAAGGGTGTCTCCTGCAGCCGGAACTTGGTCCTCCGTGGCCTTCTTGATCCCTTCATCCTTGTTGATCTCCACGGGTTCTTCCCTCTTCAGCTCTATCTTCATTAGCCAAGCATCGTTGTCACCAATGTTGGAGGAGGGGGACGACATGATGCCTGGCCTTGACAATCCTAACAGAAAACAGCTCGAAACAAGAACAGAGGACAATTGCATGATACAGGAGTCAAAACCTTCGGGAGATTATATAATGAATTTTTACCGACCAAAATACGTATCATGCAAGAAAACGGAGTCCGGAGAGCACACGAGGTGCCCACAAGGCAGGGGGCGCTCCCAGGGGTAGAGCGCCCTCCACCCTCGTGGAGCTCTCGTGTCCATCCCGTACTGCTTCTTATTTTTCTATTTTTCTAAATATTCCAAAACGGAGAAAAATTGCCTTTAGAACTGTTTTGGAGTCGGTTTACTTACCGTACCACATACCTATTCCTTTTCGGGGTCTCAAACATTCTGGAAAGTGTCCCTTATGTATTCCTCCGGGGTTACGGTTTCAATAACATTGGTTTCAACATTTATAGGATTACCTCAGATATAATGTTTAATTCTTTGACCGTTCACCACCTTAGGATTTGTGTCTTCGAAGGTGTTGATTTTTATGGCACCGTAACGATAGACCTCCTCGATAACGTAAGGACCTTCCCATTTAGAAAGAAGTTTTCCTGCAAAAAATCTTAAACGAGAGTTGTATAGCAATACATAATCACCTACATTAAACTCACGCTTTTGTATTCTTTTGTCATGCCATCTTTTGACTTTTTCTTTGAACAACTTGGCATTTTCATAGGCTTGGGTTCTCCATTCATCAAGTGAGCTAATGTCAAATAACCTCTTCTCACCGGCAAGTTTGAAATCATAATTGAGTTCTTTAATAGCCCAATATGCCTTATGTTCTAGTTCTAGAGGTAAGTGACATGCTTTTCCACAAACGTAACTACTCACAAAGCATATTCATGTTCATAATCAGAGGGGTATTAATATGCATAAAGGATCTGAACATATGATCTACCACCAAATAAACCAACTAGCATCAACTACAAGGAGGAATCAACACTACTAGCAACCTACAGGTACCAATCCCAGACTTAGAGACAAGAATTGGATACAAGAGATGAACTAGGCTTTGAGAGGAGATGGTGCTGGAGAAGATGTTCATGGAGATTGCCCTCTCCCGATGAGAGGAGCGTTGGTGATGACGATGGCGATGATTTCCCCCTCCTGGAGCAAAGTATCCCCGGTAGAACAGCTCTGCCGAAGCCCTAGATTGGTTCCGCCAAGGTTCCGCCTTGTGGCGGCGGAGTCTCGTCCCGAAAGCTTCCTTATGATTTTTCTTCGGACGAAAGACTTCATATAGCAAAAGATGGCCACCAGAGGGCCAACAGGGGGCCCACGAGGCAGGGGCGCGCTCAGGGGGGAGGGCGCGCCCCACCCTCGTGGACAGGTGGAGGCCCCCCTGACGTATTTCTTCTGCTCAGTATTTTTTATTATTTCCAATAATAACTTTCGTGGAGTTTCAGGACTTTTGGAGTTGTGCAGAATAGGTCTCTAATATTTGCTCCTTTTTCAGCCTAGAATTCCAGCTGCCGGCATTCTCCCTCCTTATGTAAACCTTGTAAAATAAGAGAGAATAGACATAAGTATTGTGACATAATGTGTAATAACAACCCATAATGCAATAAATATCGACATAAAAGCATGATGCAAAATGGACGTATCAGCGAGCGTGGCCGCGGGTGACGTCGAGCAGTGCGTGGGTGAAGAACTGAGGGGAGAGGAGGAGCGGGAGATGCTCACGGCGGCCGTAGAATGGGCAGTGCGGCTCGGGGTGGTCGACGGGGACGACGGCGAATCGGCGTCGGGGCGGCGAGCACGACGCGGACGAGGTGGCGCGGGTCGGGCGGCGCCGGCGAGGCGACGGCTCGACGACCCGAGGCAGGGGCGCGGGGTCGAGGCGGCGGGGGCGTCCAGCGAGGTGGGGCGACGGGGAAAGCGGCGCCGACGTCGGGGCCTCAAGCGGCGGTGGTTGGAGACGGGCGACAGGGACGACGGGGCGCCAGCGATGGGCGTAGGGGCAAGGCGCCCCGATCCAGATCACGTTCGGGAGGAGGAGACGAGGACGACGGGGCGGCGTCGCGGCGTCGGGGAGGCGGAACAAGGCGGCGACGGTGAGCGCCGGCGACGGGGTTCACGACGGTGGGCGATGAGGTCAGCCTGATCCGATCTGGATCGGGGGAAGAGGGGGGGCGAGTGGGGGAAGTGGGGTGACCGGGGGGGTTAGGGTTTCAGGACAGGGAGGATAAGGTGAGTGGGGGGCCCGGCCTGGGCCAGTGGGCTGACCGGCGGGCCGTCTGGCCCGGTTGGCCGGGGGGTTTCTTTTATTTTTTTAGGTTTTCTTTTCTTTTTATTCTCTTTCCTTTCTGTTTTATTTTAGTTACACTTTATTTTTAGTTTAGTACAATATGACAATAGCTCCAAAAATAGTGTTTCAAAATAACCCACTACCCTAAAAAGTTTTACCCCAAAATAAAATAGTTTATGATTTTATAAAATATCAAAGGCACTATTTATTCGTTTCAACTACTATTTTAATCATTTTAGAGTATTAAAACATTTTATAAAAGTGGGGTTTCTTCACCACAATTAACTTTGCATTACTTGGCACAACCTGGACATTTTAGTTTTAAAGTTTGAAAACTTTTGTTGTTTGCCTGACTTTTAATTTGAATTTGAATCGTTTTGAACTAACCCGAGATTAACTACAGTGACAGAGATGATGTGGCATCATTAGCAGGGAATTACTATAGTCTAATTATCCGGGCATCACAATTCTCCTCCACTACAAGAAATCTCGTCCCGAGATTTAAGAGGGGAGTAAGGGGGAAAGTTCTGGTTACGGCATTCTAACCGATCTTCCCGGTCTTGGCTGCTCTTCTCAAAGAGTTTGCTCCATGATGTTTATCCCTCCATTCCTCTACTTCTGTGCGTCGGGACGAAGTTGTCATCCTGTCTTTGGGAACTCCATCGTACTTACGAAGGAATAAAAGGGGGGGTATTCCGGGAGAACAGACCTCTACAAGGTTGACTATCTGGTCGATAACATCAGGGAAGGTGGTGGAAAGTAACTCTCGAATTGAAACATGAGAAACTATCTAGAGCAAAGTAAGGAGGTATCATGGGGAGTTTCAAGCGGGTAGGCAATTGCTCGATGCCTGAAACACGGCGTGCAAGGGGTTTCAAAGCAACGGGAATAAGTATTGCAGCTGAAACCAGAATAGATCATCTCTAGGAAGGTGGCTCGTGATCTACAGACAAAGCCAAGCGTGAGGAATAACTTTGGAAACAGAGGTGTCTAAGAGAGTCAGGTTTCGATCCTGTGGAACTTGCGGGTTATGGGCCCATCATGTGGGTTAAAGTAAGAAGGGCGGTGACATCTTGCATGGTCATGATAGCAAGGCATGTCAGAGGGTAGCCTGTTAGTTATATGTCAGCAACAACGTCAGTACCAAGGGCGAGGGACGAAGAGAACCATTTTCCTGCTCGTTGAAATGAGGCGGACCAATAGGCAAAGTTCTCGTCCATCGGTGGTTACCGGAATGTCATCAACAATAGTAACAGGGTCTTATTGACACGGTCGTACACCAAGGTGTTTGCATAAGCATAAGAATATTACTACTTAGATCATATATACCTCAAGAAAGGTTAAACCAACAATGGAAAGGAAAATATGATCATCAGATTAAACAGAACAATGGAAAGGAAAAATGTGTTTAAACACATATTTCAGGGGTATATCCTTCCCAAGGACAAGCAGAGCATGATATCTGTGGCAGGATATAATAAAAAAACCTTTAGGTAAGGAGAGAGAAATTTCATGACATTACCCATGCAATGGTGTTTGGATAATTGAGCAAGAAACATTTAGCATTAGGCTTCAAATGTTCTTGTTGAAAATCGGAGTACCACAGACATGCTTCGAGATATCATTGACATGGTCTTCAAGCAAAGATCGAACTTGGATACACAAAGGATTCATCAGGAACAACATATAGAATAAGTCTTATGATCCCCTCATGGAAGAATGGTTAACCTTGCTAAAATGGAAACTATAACAATAAGTTCTTCGGCCAGGTTTGCTAGGCAGGAAATCACCTTACCGGACCATATAAAGACCAACGTTACAACTCTTGGAAGTATGTTCCATCCATCATATCTGACCAAGATTCAGATTTGATTGGTGTCGGGATAACAGAGACTTAGGATGGCTGAGAAGAAAGGTGCAACACAATTTGTCGAGATGACATTGTAAGATTCTCGGGAATTGAACTACGGAAGCGAGTTCCAAAACAAGAGCTCATCATTAAATGAAGGAGAGGTGAGGAGGTGGCTGATTGACTCGGCGACAATTCATTGAGATATTCAAAAGATGGATTTCCACACTTATGTGAACAAGGGAATAACATTTGTCGGATCAAATGATATAATGATGTATGATAGAGAAAAAAACATACACAATTAAACATTGGCTGAAAGGTGCACCCGAAATATGGGCTTAGGTACCACAATCAATGTTAGAATGGTGATTCGATAATCAATGGCCTAAGGATGTAATGTTGACCATTAACTCTAAAGCAAGAGGGTTGATAGAATGGCAGAATCCAAACAGCGCCGTTCACCTGTTGGTATCCTGGTTAGAAACAACACAAGAAAGAGTGGTGATGGTGAGAAGTATCACTATACCAAGAATTCTTAAGAGGTGGAGTAATTCTCACAACATCCTTGACATAAAAGGTGGTAATACTTCAAGGTAGAACGTAATACAAGCTCGATAGCAAGTTGCATCCACAACATGAACAAGTATATGATGAAAGAAAGATAAGGATGTTGTCGATGGTAACTCAAATTACCAAGGGACAAGGATGGTATTTCTTATCAATCATTCGATAGATATCTTGGAAGACCTCAGTATGTTGATGATGATCCCGACACATTTGTCGAGAGGTTTCGAGAAGATGTAACTGATCAGCGATGACATCAAGTCAATGGAATGATGAAGCAAAAAGTTATTGGAATCATGGGTATGACACAAACTCGAAATCAAGCTTGTTGTCCAAGGCGAAATTATATGATGAGGAAAATCAACGTAAGCTTAGCTCATCATCAAAAATTGTGCTCCGGGAAGAAGGACCAGGTAGCATAGTTAAAAGCTTGCACGATAATGATATAGCTGATAAGGCTAGGAATGACTTGAAGGATTATTAAATTCATGAGCAACAAAAATTACTTAGAGTTATTGAACCGGAGTGCGGAATCGATTCACTTATCGGTGTTCTCGAGTGAGTAATAACTCAGAACCTGGGGGAATCTGAAATCGGTGAGAAGCAATACTAGATGAAGACTTGTAGGAAGCAACACAGTTCTCGAGATACCAGAGGGTAATACTCGAGAAAGATCAAAATAGAGGTTGCAGAGATGTATCGATCAATAGAAGACAAGTGCTTTAACTTGTCTGAGAAATGGAATCAAGGAGAACATGTTGTCGGAACCACGATTGCAAAGGATCAATACACAGATACCAGACAATATCATATCGAGGAAATAGTTATTATTACAAGAAGCTTCTATGGTAGGATCTACATTATGTCCATGGGCATGAACACAAAGTTCAAGGTCGACTCCCACTTTTGCAATGCATAACCTTTCATTCACTTCTCATTTTCGAAGAAGTTGTAGTGTTGAATCTTTATTTGCCAAAACACCATAAGAGTATGACTCGTGAAAAACTTTCGGGTTCACACAGATTAAGGAAGACATAGGTTCAACCCATTGGGGCATCTTAGAAACATATACCCCAAGCTTCAAGAGTAAATATCACCAGCTCAAAAGCAGAGCATGGTTGGCCAATCAGAGAATAGGATTTAACAACGGCATTATGTATGAGGGAAAGAACTGACAAGGTTATTGAATATGAAGGACATCCAATGGTCCACAATGGAGCTGATGCGAGTATTGGTACTCTATCAGAGGAAGAAGGAATGAAAGGGCATCGGCTTATAGAAACAACTGACTAATCCAAAGCTCAAATGCAAAGAAATTTTATGATTTCCATATCAAGGGATCCGAAGAAATCGTTCTGATCGAAAATGAATAAGTTCAATAGACTTAGAAGCACAACCGATCAAGGCATTGATTGGTCAAGAACCAGCTCATGTTTAAAATGACGTCTGAGCCAGAAGGATGAATTCTGGGATCTGATTGAGGATTGCGAGCATTCGCAACATATTGAATCAATGGACTCAAAATGGTAATGACAAAGGATGCCAATAAGATTACCAGACTTATGGGGTTAATCACAATGCAAGCAAGCAAAAATCTCAAGAACAATAAGCTGTTGAGGATTTTTGGAAGATCGAATGGTATTTCGAAGACTTTTGTGAAATACTTGAATCAACTGGAGATGAGCGGATACTCGGTAAGTGCGAGAAATTATCCGTAGGGGTATTTAGGTAGCAAAGAACTACAATGTAGTAGGCACAAAGTATTCTCGGCACAATAGGGAGAATTTCGAGGTGTCTTGCAATAACAAGATCAACGGGGAATGATTGTATGGATGACAAGGGTACGTGATTATCCATAGGGGGTTTACCGATGGAAGGGAATTGCAAAAGCGATGGCATAAAGTCTCGAGAGAACATCAAAGAGTATCTTCGGATTCTTCTGGTGCAGCAGACGATCATCTGTAATAAGGGGCTCTTCGGGAGAAAGTTGTTACGAGAACCTAATGTTAGAGTTTAGCAAATTCATTTAACCCAAATAGAAGAGAGATCAGAGTCCCAGGGTATAGGTCGAGGAATAAAAGATCCTAATACCACCCAATGGCGACGTGGCCCGTAAGCCAGACAGCCATGTTAGTAAAGTTTTGCAATTGACTAGACTCGACTTTGGCCAAGGAGTTTGGAAGGGGGGTTCCTACAGGCAGTCGGCTCTGATACCAACTTGTGACGCCCCCGATTCAATCGTACACTAATCATACACGCAAACGTGTACAATCAAGATCAGGGACTCACGGGAAGATATCACAACACAACTCCAAAAATAAAAATAAGTCATACAAGCATCCTAATACAAGCCAGGGGCCTCGAGGGCTCGAATACAAGTGCTTGATCATAGACGAGTCAGCGGAAGCAACAATATCTGAGTAGAGACATGAGTTAAACAAGTTTGCCTTAAGAAGGCTAGCACAAACAGGGATACAGATCGAAAGAGGCACAGGCCTCCTGCCTGGGATCCTCCTAAACTACTCCTGGTCGTCATCAGCGGCCTGCACGTAGTAGTAGGCACCTCCGGTGTAGTAGGAGTTGTCATCGACGGTGGCGTCTGGCTCCTGGGCTCCAGCATCTGATTGCGACAACCAGGAAGAAAGGAAAGGGGGAGAAAAGGGAGAAAAGCAACCGTGAGTACTCATCCAAAGTACTCGCAAGAAGGGATCTACACTACATATGCACGGGTATATATGTAAAGAGGCAATATCGGTGGACTAAACTGCAGAATGCCAGAATAAGAGGGGGATAGCTAGTCATGCCGAAGACTACGCTTCTGGCAGCCTCCATCTTGCAGCATGTAGAAGAGAGTAGATGGTAAGTTCACCAAGTAGCATCGCATAGCATAATCCTACCCGGCGATCCTCCCCTCGTCGCCCTGTGTGAGAGCGATCACCGGGTTATATCTGGCACTTGGAAGGGTGTGTTTTATTAAGTATCCGGTTCTAGTTGTCATAAGGTCAAGGTACAACTCCGGGTCGTCCTTTTACCGAGGGACACGGCTATTCGAATAGATAAACTTCCCTGCAGGGGTGCACCACATAACCCAACACGCTCGATCCCATTTGGCCGGACACACTTTCCTGGGTCATGCCCGGCCTCGGAAGATCAACACGTCGCAGCCCTACCTAGGCACAACAGAGAGGTCAGCACGCTGGTCTAAATCCTATGGCGCAGGGGTCTGGGCCCATCGCCCATTGCACACCTACACGTTGCGTGGGCGGCCAGAAGCAGACCTAGCCCCCTTAATACAAGCGCATGCTTACGGTCCAATCCGGCGCGCGCCGCTCAGTCGCTGACGTCAAGAAGGGTTCGGCTGATACCACGATGTCGAGTGCCCATAACTATTCCCGCATAGTTGGTTAGTGCATATAGGCCAGTGGCCAGACTCAGATCAAATACCAATATCTTGTTAAGCGTGTTATTTTGAAGTAACCGCGAACGCCGACCAGGGCCAGGCCCACCTATCACCTAGGTGGTCTCAACCTGCACGGTCGCTCCGCCACAAAGTAACAGTCAGGGGCCGTCGGGAACCCAGGCCCATCTCTACCGGGATGGAGCCACCTGCCCCTTCAGCCCCCATCTCCGAACAGTGTCATAAGTAATGTAACAGTATAAGTATATAGCATATGCCCGTGATCACCTTCCGAAGTGATCACGGCCCAGTAGTATAGCATGGCAGACGGACAAAAGTGTAGGGCCACTGATGGAACACTAGCATCCTATACTAAGCATTGGGATAGCAGGTAAAGGTATCAACAATTGTAGCAACAATGACAGGCTATGTAGCAGAATAGGATTAACCGAAAGGAGTAACATGCTACACTACTCTAATGCAAGCAGTAGAGAGAAGGAATAGGCGATATCTGGTGATCAAGGGGGGGCTTGCCTGGTTGCTCTGGCAAGAAGGGTTCGTCGTCGATGTAGTTGATCACAGGGGTACCGGCAACGGTCTCGGGGTCTACCGGAAAGAAGTAACGGATGGGGACACAATAAATAACAGAGCAATCAAAGCATCACAAAGAATAACATGTCAATACGCGGTGCTAGAGGTGATCTAAAGCAGGGATAGGTAATATCGGCAAAGAGGGGGAAACATCCGGGAAAGTATCCCTGGTGTTTCGTGTTTTCGGACAGATGAACCGGAGGGGGAAGGTTGCAGGTTTGCTATGCTAGGGATGTGTGGCGGACGAACGGGCTACGTATCCGGATTCGTCTCGTCGTTCTGAGCAACTTTCATGTACAAAGTTTTTCCATCCGAGCTACGGTTTATTTTATATTAATTTTTAAAGTTTTTAAATCATTTTCTAATTTATTAATTATTAATTAAACTCGAAAATAGTATTATTGCATCAACATGATGTGAGCATGACGTCATCAGTCAACAGAGGTGTTGACTAGTCAAGCTGACGTGTGGTCCTATATGTCATAGGCTTAGGTTAACTAAATTGGTTTAGTTAATTAAAATAGGTGATTAGGTTGACTAATTATGCTTAAATTAAGTTAAGTGACTTAATTAATTAATTATGTATATTTTTTATCTTTTTTTCAAAAAAAAGTTCAGGAGGCGGGTCCCCATTTGTCATTGGGCTAGGGGGTATAGCGGGCGCCGGGTGCACCGGGGAAACGTGCGCGAGCGCCCGGAGCGGGAGTAGCCCGGCTGGGCAGACCCGGGGCATCATGGTGTGCCGGTGGGTGGGCGAGGCCGCTAGGCCCGACCGGGGCGGCCGGTACGCCTGCGGGTGCCAGGAACCGGCGGCGAGGGGCGGCGTCCAGGAGAAGAGGAGGGCGGCGACGCAGCTCCGGGCGGAGCGGGAGGCAACTGTGAGGTGCATGCGCGCTAGGCGGCAGCGGGTCACGACTAAGGGGGTCAGCAGCGGGAGCAAGGGCGCGGTGGGGGAAACGGTGGGCGCAGCCGGCGCGGCCGAAGGGGCACAAGCACGCGCGGGAGCAATGCTCCGGGCGTGGCGATGGCGAGCGTGGCCGCGGGCGACGTCAAGCAGTGCGTGGGTGAGGAACAGAGGGGAGAGGAGGAGCGGGAGATGCTCACGGCGGCCGTAGGGAATGGCAGTGGGGCTCGGGGTGGTCGACGGGTACGACGGCGAGTCGGCGTAGGGGCGGCGAGCACGGCGCGGACGAGGTGGCGCGGGTCGGGCGGCGCCGGCGAGGCGAAGGGTGGACGACGACCCGAGGCAGGGGCACGGCGTCGAGGCGGCGGGGGCATCCAGTGAGGCGGGGCGACGGGGAGAGCGGCGCCGACGTCGTGGCCTCAGGCGGCGATGGTTGGAGACGGGCGACAGGGACGATGGGGCGCCGGCGATGGGCGCAGGGGCAAGGCGCCCCGATCCAGATCGCGTTTGGGAGGAGGAGACGAGGACGACGGGGCGGCGTCACGGCGTCAGGGAGGCGGAACGAGGCGGCGACGGTGAGCGCCGGCGACGGGGTTCGCGACGGTGGGGCGATGAGGTCAGCCCGATCCGATCTGGATCGGGGCAAGAGGGGGGCGAGTGGGGGAAGTGGGGTGACCGGGGGGTTAGGGTTTCAGGACGGGGAGGATAAGGTGAGTGGGGGAAGGCCTGGGCCAGTGGGCTGACCGGCGGGCCGTCCAGCCCGGTTGGCCGGGGGGTTTCTTTTATTTTGTTTTCTGGTTTTCTTTTCTTTTTATTCTCTTTCCTTTCTGTTTTATTTTAGTTACACTTTATTTTTAGTTTAGTACAATATGACAATAGCTCCAAAAATAGTGTTTCAAAATAACCCACTACCCTAAAAAGTTTTACCCCAAAATAAAATAGTTTATGATTTTATAAAATATCAAAGGCACTATTTATTCGTTTCAACTACTGTTTGAATTATTTTAGAGTATTAAAACTTTTTATAAAAGTGGGGTTTCTTCACCACAATTAACTTTGCATTACTTGGCACAACCTAGACATTTTAGTTTTAAAGTTTGAAAACTTTTGTTGTTTGCCTGACTTTGAATTTGAATTTGAATCGTTTTGAACTAACCCGAGATTAACTACAGTGACAGAGATGACGTGGCATCATTAGCTGGGAATTACTATAGTCTAATTATCCGGGCGTCACACGCCTCGCATTGCTTACATTACACATCTTATATGTCATCAGCTTAGTTTAGATTTGCTTTGTGTGTATGCCACCTGTTTGGTTTCTATATCATACTCCCACCGTTCCTAAATATTTGTCTTTTTAGAGATTTCAACAAGTGACTACATACGGAGCAAAATGAGTGAATCTACACTCTAAAATATGTCTATATACATCTGTATGTGGTAGTCCATTTGAAATCTCTATAAAGACAATATTTAGGAACGGAGGGAGTATATGGGAATTATGCAATGCCATCTTCTTTAGCCAGGCATCATATATGTGAATCATGCAATGCCATTCTCTTTAGCTAGTCATCGTATATGTGAATTGTATCGTGCCATTTTTTTCATAATGTATTCCACTTGTCAACAATGTTTATACATTCATCTACTCTTCCTGTGCATCAGCCATTTGAGTCGATCATGGGAAAATGTGGAGTGAAAGCAAGGTCTTCTAAGCAGTCAGTGCTACCTGTCGATGCAGATTTCTTGCTGGTTACAGATAGCTCCTCAGAGTAGGATTCAGAGACATATGACCAGTCGTATTGCCCCCCCCCCCGAGGTGCATGCTCTAACTTGGCAGGGTTATATTGCTCATATCATGCATATGGTGTCTTGCATTGCCATGCCATCTGCTTATATTAGACATGCTTTGTGTGAATGCCTCCTATTTGCTTTCTATATCAGATATGTGCATTATGCATTGCCATGTTTTTCAGCCAGTTACCGTATATGTGAATTATGCACCAGCATGTAGCTACGCATCATATATGTGAATTATCTCATGCCATCTTTTTTTCATTACGTATTCCATTTGTCGACAATCTGTGTATATTGAACTACTCTTCATGTGTATCGGCCATTTGAGCCGGTTATGGAAAAATCAGGAGTGAAAACAAGGTCTTCAGAGCAGGCAATGGTACCTGTTGAAGCTTATATCTTGATGGTTACAGGGAGCTCCTCAAAGGAGGATTCAGAGACAGATGACCAGTCCTATATCCCACCTGAGGTGTATGCTCTAAGTTGCAATGTTTATATTTCTCATATCATGCATATGGTGTCTTGCATTGCTTAGTTTAGACATCATATGCACAATATTGAATTCCATCTGCTTAGTTTAGAGATCATACATGCGAGTGCCAGCTGCTTAGTATATGAATCAATTATGTCAACTATATCATGTCATCCTGTATACTTACACAACATGTATGTGAATTATTTCATCACAACCTATTTTAGAAAGACATCATATAGTTTTGTCATGTCATCCTGTTTAGATACTCATCATATGTTGAATTATGCCAATATATCCTGTTAAGTTATCCATCATATATTTGAAACTGTGTCATGCTATCCTGTTTAGTTAGGCATCATATATGTGAAACTGTGTCATGCTGTCCTGTTTGGTTAGACAACATATATGTGAATTACCACATTTGTCTATCATACAATGTTTGTACGTTCAATTTCTTTTCGTGTTTATCAGCCATTTGAATTGGAGGGGGTGATGGCAGTATCTAAGGGAGCAAAAACCCGTTCTTCACAAAAGACAGTGCTACCCGTCGATGCAGATAGAACCATGGTTGTACTGGCCCACAAACTAGCCCCACCACACATAATCGAGACTCTTCCATATTGCACACTTACACCGTTGGGCAGAGAACCGGCTACAACCCATCTAACCCCAACCCCAGCGGATAGTAACCCACTTCTAGTTGACAAAGCACCATGTCCACCACAAAGTACCCCCACACGAGCAGTTTGTAAAGCAACTGAAGTGCCCAAAGCACGAAGACCACCACAGCGAACCCAAACTCCACGTTTAAAGTAGAAGAGCAACTGTTCTCAGGTCAGATTCCGTAGCTATGGTCCATACTCCTTTGATGTTGCATCACTCTATTTACTCATACCAACTACTTTCGAATTTGAAGGATCCAATTGAAACTCCAGTGGCGCAACAGGTATGTTTTAAACCTATTTCATTAACTGGATTGCTGTTCTAACTTCTTGCTCTATGTTGATTTCAGTTTCAGTTGTATAAACAATTATGTTCTCATGTGATGCACATTACAAGTGTTGCCAATGTTGTGTAGTTTCTCACACTTATATTCTGTCTATGCTGTTGTGCCTCAAAAATATATGAGTTGAACTGTGTCTCTATCTTGATTTGGCGACATAAACTAGAATGATATGGACAATACAGTGACCATAGTACATAGATATATGTTTGTTTCATGATGTTATCCTGTCCACCTTACTACTGAACCGGTTTACCAAAATGAGTTCATATACTACATGCTATACCTGTGATGTGTCTGCTTGTTTCTCTTGTAGTATGCGAACAGAATATTGGAGAAGAGCACCCCACTATGCAATGGTAGAGAAAGTAATGCAGATAAGGTTCAAGATAGTGAGACAGCCCTGTTGGTCTCTAAGAAAGGTGATAAAAACGATCTTGTAGACAGTGAGAAAACCCCACAGTCCTGCATTGATGTAGTGTTCGAGTTACTAGCCAGTACCGCTGGCACAAGCTCTTCGAACTTGCTGCCTGAATCACTTCGGCTTCTTCAGTCTCAGCTACAAGATGAAAGGCATCAGTCAGCTGTGCTGCGGCAAGAAGCCGAAGGACTGAGGAAGTCCCTGCAGAATTCAGATGCATACTTTCTTGTGCAACAACAAGTGCTGGAGGATTTAAGCGCCAAACAAGAGAAAGTTAATAAGCTTGCTAAGCATCTTGCCAGCATTATGGGTACCCAGGATATTGTTTCTTGAGCTCTTCTGAAGTGGTTTCAGTTCTGGACTTGTTTTGCTGCGGCGTTTATTTTCACTGGTCGCCAAGTTTGACAACCAGTGTATATGATATGCGGCTTTGTTCCCTATATTTGCACTGGTGGCGAACTTTGATGCCCAGTGGATGTAATATGTGTAATAGCCGTGATAGCCTAGCGTAAGTTGCTTGCTTATTTATTTCCTTGTTGTCTTGTTTATTTGTTTGCTTGTAGTCAGTGCAGTTCTTTTTTCGCAGTTTGCTAGTGGCCCCAATAACCTATTTTTTAAAACTAGTCCACAATAACCATGGGCTACATATTTACTGTAGTTACCATGGGCCTCCTACGGGCCGTAGAAACAATGGGCCTTCTAAGGGTCGTAGAAACGATGGGCCTTCTACGGGTCGTAGCATCAATGGGCCTTCTACAGGCCGTATGATCGATCGGCCGAACATGGGCCAATAACAGACCGCGTTATGGGCTGTAAACGGGCTAGATTTGGAATCGTCCGTTCATGGGCCGACCATAACGGGCCGTCGTTAATCTGCCGTATTTGATGACGCTACGAAAATGGCCCAACGAATTAATGGGCCACAAACGGGCCGATTGTAACCACGGGCTGAATTTGGCCCACAAGCAAAAAAGGCCAGTAATGGGCTGTAAGTAACCAAATACTGGAAATAATCCCAAGAATAAATGGGCCCTGAGAAGGCCGAAAGATAACACGGGTTGGAAACGGCCCAATGGAACAATTGGTCGTTAATGGGTATAAAGCGGTACACTTTTCATTGCGGGCCAGATTCACCGGGCCTTTAATGGGCCAAGAGTTACAAATGGCCTCGTTTGGGCCGAAAGACATCATGGGCCATACATGGGTCGGAAGTTATAACGGGCTGGAATCATATTGGACGGCCCAGATGAAGCTACTGGGCTTAATTCCGGTAGGCCGTAACGGGTCGTGAGTTAGCGGGTCGTAAATGGGCTATATACGAACACGTCGTTAACAGGCTTTCCATGGGCCGGCCCGTTACTATTTGACCAAGTCAAACGGGCCGGCCTTTTCACCGGAATGCGCCTCTGTTGGGCCATGCAATGTGTCGACGTATCATAGGCGCCTCCTGTCTAATGAATGGATGACAACTGTGCCAACAGTGAGCCAACACGTCTTTCCTCCGGCCAATGAGAATTTTACATGTGGAAAATCCTCATTGGTCCGGGCTGTGAACGGGTTATCGCATCCAAAACCGGACCCTAGCTTAACAGCGACCCGTTACGGTGGATGCCATGTGTCGGTCACGCTTGACGAAAGCACTTCTATGGCGCGCGATTTATCATCATGGAAGTGGACACTTCCGTGATGATAATTTTGGTAATGTCATGGAACACTTCTACGACAGCACAGGTATGACTATCTTGATTCTGTCATAAAATCGTCATGGATGTACATGCTGTCACGACCGGTTTTTCAATAAAATATTTATTGAGAGACCAATCCCTTTTACGGACCAGTAAAGAAGAATTTCTTCTCACCGGTAGACAATATCTTGGTCACAGAAGAAAAATACCAGGAGTGCTGAATATAATACAAGGTTGAGCGGGGACTGCTCAACAATTTATTACATGCACGCCGATAAAACAAGATGGCAGATAGGGTGGCATAACTACTAAATCACGATAATAATGGTGGTGGAAATATCACCGCGAAGCGGGTGATATGACTCCTGGAGACTACAGCTCTTCGAGCGTCGGAGTGAGGCTCGAGGAGACTTATTGCGGGTGGCGGAAGCGTATATAATACAAGTGACCAATATCCGGGATCGCACAGGACTGACTGGGACTCCTCTAGGCGTCGGACGCGCTATCAAACTCTTCATCCAAGAGATCGCCTTCGTCAACATCTGGCCAAATCAACAAGCCAGGTGAGTACTATGAAAGTACTCGCAAGACAGTTCAGACATAAGATATAACAAATGTAAACATGAAGCATAAGAACAGGTTAACAAGTACAATCAGACATAGAGATAATAATGCATGGGAAAATAACAGAGAAGTCGGGCGGTAGTCCTCCCGAAATCCCAAAATAAATACTGGGTGCCAAACGAGGGTATGAATGACTCCTCGAGAGGAAACTGCAAGAATAGTATTACTGGTGCCAAACGAGGGTCTGAATGACTCCTCGAGAGGAAACTGCAAGAATAATAATGCCGCAGTCGGGTGTCGGGGCGACACCACATAAAGGGCTTATAACGGAAATAAAAGACAAACATGCCACAGTCGGACGTCTGAGCGACATCACATAAAGGACTTACATTGAAAGTAAAAGGCAAACATGCCACAGTCGGACGTCTGAGCGACATCACATAAAGGGCTTATATTGTAGCTCAATAATTCAGTAGCTCGAGAGCATAAATTATGACAAGTATGAGACAAATATGAGGTTAGTCCATCCGCAGGAATAACAATTAACTGGGTTACCACTTGAGCTTGTCCACCGGGGATAAATTCCACGGGGATAGATATGGATATACTGATCACCCTACTTGATCATGGATATGATGACTTGGAAGGATTTGACTCTGCTGAGTTTGTACTTAACCACAGCCAACGGATTTCAGTAGTCACGGGAACTAGTTCCGTTTATGGTGTTTTGGAAGAAACACGTCTAACCAGTACACACCCATTCAACATTCCGAAGCCAGGGATCACCCTCGGCAACATTCAAGAAAAACCTTGAGACGGGGAGGCTACAACCTCGCGTAGCATGGGATCAAATTTCTATACGCGCACTCTAAGGGGGTGCCCCCCCTCTCGGTCCCAACCGGAAACACCCATGCCCCCTGACCGGATGACTGGCTTTAATCCAGGGCCATGGAACCATCATCCCGGCCCCTCTGTTTGGTGTGTACACGGAAAGAGGTTACCAACTTACTAAACCGCATCCTGGCAAAGAAACATGTGGTGGCACGGAAGGGAAAGGAACGATAACGTGACTCCGTCCACGTTAACGTCGGAATTTGTCGGATGACGCAAGGCTGGTATGCTACAACAGTACCACCTTGCTGCCCTTCATGTCACCACTTGATTAGGCCATCTCTCACCAGAGATCATCGCAACTTCGGAACATGCGGGTAGTTGCCTCACAAGCAACGAGGTACTCACCGACACTCATATGCCACGCACAAACTTATACGCAAACATTGCAAACACCTATCATATCAAAGGTTCAAACATGCTTGCCTAGTTCGGAGAAGTCGGAGTCTAGCTCGGCGAAGTTCGCGGCTCCGTCACCTCTTCCGGAACATACGGCATAACAAAAACGGGCACTAACGTGAAAACCAACGCGTGCATAAAAACTTCTCCAAAAATTTTACAAATAAATCCTATAAAAAACTAGACAAAATTTTAAGACTGTTAGAAAAAGAATCACTCAAAAATCACTTTTTTATTAAAAAGTTATAAAGGTTTCTGTCCAGGGACTCATCTGTAATGAAACAGAAAAGTTCCAGGGTTTAAACTGAGTAAACAGAAAACGCTTCGGAAAGAAACGCGCCAGCTCAAAAGGGAAAACGTATTTTGCCCGAAGGCGCCAACAGAAAACGTTTCGCGAGGGGAAACAGAAGAGAGGCTGACAGGGGGTCCCACATGTCAGGTTTAAAAACCTCGCCGAGTCAGGGAGATCGGAGGGTACCAAGAGCTTCAGCGTGTCCTTCCGCGTCGGTGGGTGGTGGACTCGACCGACGGAGAGCACCACGTCGACGGCGACACTTTCTCCGGCGGACGGCGGCTCGGGTGATGGTGGGGAACTCCGGTGGTGAGCTGCAAACTCCGAATTGAAGCGCGGGTCAGAAGGAGGGATGCACTAGAGGGCTACTGGCGAGAAATGCGAGGCAGAGGTGCACGCACGGGAGCGAATCGAGCTGGATCCCGTGGCGGGTCGCGGCGGCCGGAGTTGAGGAAGGAGACCTCCTCGGGGCTCTTCCAGTGGCTAGGCAGGGTCTTGGGGGAGTGCAGAGGTGGTGTGTGTTCGAGTTGAAGCTCGGGGCCTCTATTCATAGGCGGATCGAGGGGGTGGCCGTGAACGGGGTTGCTCCGGCGAGCGATTACGGTGAGGCAGTGGTTGAGCAGGGGGTTTGAGTGGCCTGGCAGCATCAGTGAGGTTTACTGGTGCCGTTCCCCCGCAAATCTCGGTTGGTCTTGGCGTAATGGCGCCGGTCCACGGTGGGGCGGCCGCACGGGCACGACGGCGGCAGAGAGCGCGCTCCGCGCCCTGCGGTTCACGACGAGAGTGGCAGCGCGTTCTGGGGAGTGGAAGGCCACGCGGCGAGCTCCGGTGGCTTGGGCGGCGCTGGGTGGCGCCGTCTGCGCCGCGCCTCTCTCTGGCGGCCGTAAAGCCGCCGCTGGCGTCGGTCACGGGGCGGCGCACCTCCTCCTGCTCGTCGCCGACGTCCGCAAGGCTCCAGACGCTCGTGCAGTGCAGGGACAAGGGGGAGGGGACGGGGAACACGGCGACAACGCGGCACTGTCGAGATCAACAACCGTTTCTGAAGAAAACGACAGTGCACTGAAACTGTTTCTGAACGTAACTGAACAATGACAGTAACAGTGCCCAGTAGGTGTTCGACAGAATGATTTGGCAATGAGAAAAAATTTCCTGGGGCTGGGACTTGGTGAGGTGACCACTCAATGCACCCAGGGGCTGCCTGATTTTACTCAAAAATTTTGGAGAAAGATTGAATGAATTTCACCAAATTTGACAAATCTGGTCCAAACTTGCAGCAAGTATAGTTTGAAAAATTTGAACTGAAGACCAGTGGATCTTCATGGATCTTGGTTGAGGGTTCAAGGGACTAGGAGGGGAAAAAGGTTTGGGGGCAAAAATCAAAGCAGAAATGGTAGTTCCTTTGTAAATCCCCAAGGGTTAGAATAGAAGGCAGAAATAGTTTTGAATGATTTAAAATGGAGAAATAATTATATGGAGAGGTCCAACCTGCTGGATTTGAAGTAAATCATGATCCAAAGGTGAGGGAAGGTTTAGGAGAGTGGATTTGCACTAAGGCCATGGCAAGAGAGGTTTGTTGAAAGTGGTAAAGGATTTTTCCAAAAGCCATAGTGCATTTTCAAAGAGATTTTCAAAAGTCATTTTCCCCAAATGAAAAGCATTTTGTCTTGAGTCCAAATAAAAAGCAAGAACCTCCAAGACAAAAACAAGTCTTGGGTAAATCCAAATAAAACTCTTGTCATAAAAAAAATATTTTGAAAGGGAGAGTTCTTTTGAAAAAAATTTAAATCACCCCCCTCAAGTCAAACAAAAATCTTTTGAAAAATCCAAATAAAAACTTGGGTGTCACAACACCTACCCCCTTAGGAAAAATCTCGTCCTCGAGATTTCGGCTGATCCTCAAATAGGTATGGATATTCTGCCTGGAGAAAATCTTCCCTTTCCCATGTAGCTTCATCCTCAGTGTGGTTGCTCCACTGAACCCTGAAAAAATTTTGTCGTTTTCTGACGGGTCCTCCGTTCAGATTCTTCCAATACTTTTACCGGCCGCTTTCTGTAGGTGAGATCTGGTTGTACATCAATGCTCTCATGAGATACATGCTTCTCCGGGTTGCTCACACATTTTCTCAGTTGAGAGACGTGGAACACGTCATGGACGTCTGACAGCTCCTTGGGTAAGTCTAGTTTGTAGGCCACTGTGCCTCTCCGTGCGATTATACGGAATGGTCCAATAAATCTCGGGGCTAGCTTCCCCTTAATTTTGAACCGTTGCAGACCCCTCATAGGAGATACTCGGAGGTATACGGAATCACCGGGTTCAAAGCTGACCTCACGATGCTTCTGATCATAGTAGCTCTTTTGTCGGCTCTGTGCTGTCTTGAGTCTGTCCCTGATCTGCTTGACTTTCTCCTCGGCCTCTTTAAGCATGTCTGGGCCGAAGATACGACTGTCACCTGTTTCTGACCAATTCAGTGGGGTACGACACCTCCGTCCGTACAATGCTTCAAAGGGTGCCATTTGCAAGCTGGCTTGGTAATTGTTGTTGTAAGCAAATTCGGCATACGGCAAACTCTCTTCCCAACTGGATCCATAGGTGAGTACACAGGCTCTCAGCATATCTTCTAAGATTTGGTTTACACGCTCCATTTGTCCGTCAGTCTGAGGGTGGTACACTGTACTGAAAGCTAGTTGCGTGCCCAGAGCTTGTTGTAGGTGATCCCAAAATTTGGAGATGAATTGTGTGCCTCGGTCGGATATTATAGTCTTTGGGACTCCATGCAAGCAAACTATACGGGAGAGATAAAGTTTGGCCAGTCTTTGTGTGGAGTTGGTAGTCTTCACGGGAATGAAATGAGCAACCTTGGTTAGTCGGTCTGTGATGACCCATATGGCGTCATTTCCGCGTTGTGATCGGGGTAATCCGACAATGAAGTCCATTCCTATTTCATCCCATTTCCACTCCGGTATCCTGTTTGGCTGGAGTAGCCCTGCTGGCTTTTGATGCTTGGCCTTGATGCGCTGACATGAATCGGAACAAGCAATAAATGTTGCTATATCTCTTTTCATACCGTGCCACCAAAATCTTTCCTGAATGTCCTTGTACATTTTGGTTCCTCCAGGATGGATCGAGTATGGAGCAGTGTGGCTTTCGGTTAAGATTTGTTGCTTGAGTTCCTCAATGTTAGGTACGCAAAGTCTGTCTCCGTACCATAATATTCCTTCACTGTCTGTGACGAACTCTGAAGCCTTACCAAGGTTCATTTCCTTCTTTATACCTTCAATGCTGGGATGTCCCTGTTGAGCCTTCTTAATTTGTTCCACCAGGGTGGGTTGTATCTCCAGATTCGATACGGTGCCCTCAGAGACTAACACCATGTTGAGCCTAGCGAACTCTTGCTGAAACTCAGGCCTCAAGTTTTGCGGACCATTGTTGTCCGGGCTGGGGTTTCGACTAAGGGCATCAGCCACTACATTTGCTTTCCCTGGATGGTAGTGAATGCCGACATCATAGTCCTTGACCAATTCCAACCAGCGCCGTTGGCGTAAATTTAGCTCTGGTTGTGTGAAAATATATTTGAGGCTCTTATGGTCCATATATATTTCATAGCGATTTCCCAACAGAAAGTGCCTCCACTCCTTCAGTGCATGTATGACGGCTGCTAGCTCCAAGTCATGTGTTGGGTAATTTTCCTCATGTTTTCGCAGTTGCCTGGAGGCATATGCGACAACTTTGCCATCCTGCATTAGCACACACCCGAGACCCTTTCGGGACGCGTCACAATACACTTCAAAACTCTTGTGTATGTCTGGTACAGTTAAGACCGGTGCGGTTGTCAGCTTCTTCTTGAGTTCTTGGAAGCTTCTCCCGCATGCTTCCGTCCATACAAATTTCTTGTCCTTCTTGAGCAACTGTGTTATTGGTTTTGCCACAGTGGAGAATCCTTCAATAAATCTTCTGTAATATCCGGCCATTCCCAGGAAACTCCGCACATCTGTAACGTTGGCGGGTGGCTTCCAGTCAAGTATGGCTTTGAGTTTTTCTGGGTCTACGGCCACGCCTTCTTGGTTCAATATATGGCCTAGGAAACCAACTTGTCTTAGCCAAAATTCACACTTGCTAAATTAGGCGTACAACGGATGTTTCCTTAATTCTCCCAAAAATTCTGAGATGCTCAGCATGCTCTTCCAGTGTCCTTGAGTATACCAGAATATCGTCGATGAACACCACAACAAATTTGTCCATGAATTTCATGAACACTTTGTTCATGAGGTGGACGAAATATGCGGGGGCGTTTGTTAGACCAAAAGGCATTACTGTGAATTCATATAATCCGTATCTGGAGGTGAATGCTGTTTTAGGGATATCTTCTGTCCGTACTTTCAATTGATGATATCCCGATCTCAAATCAATCTTTGAGAACACCTTGGCTTGTGCGAGCTGGTCAAACAAATCATTTATCTGTGGCATCGGATATTTGTTTTTGATGGTGACCATATTGAGGGCTCGATAGTCTATACACAGTCTCAGTGTCCCATCCTTTTTCTTGGCGAACAACACTGGCGAACCCCATGGTGAGGAGCTGGCTCGAATAAATCCTTTGTCCAATAATTCCTTTATCTGCTTCTTCAACTCCACCAATTCTGAGGGTGCCATTCTATAAGGTTTCTTATAGATGGGAGCGGTGCCAGGTGCTAGTTCGATGCTGAATTCTATCTCTCGGTCTGGTGGCATGCCTGGCAGTTCTTCAGGAAACACGTCAGGAAACTCGCATACCACTGGAACTTTTCTCAGTTCTGAAATGTCCACTTTGTTCAGCTTTGGTTGCCGTATCCGTGGCCTTTCTTGAGCGGTAACCTTTATTGTCTTGCCGTGATGGTGAGTGAGAATCACGGTCCGATTGAAACAGTCGATGAATCCTTTGTTGGTGGTCAACCAGTCCATCCCTAAAATGACATCCAGTCCTTTACTCTCCAACACGATGAGATTTTCTTGGAACTGTAGTCCTTTGAACTCAATGACCACTCCTTGGCAGTAACCCTGAGCGATTTGCTTATTTCCGGGGGACTTGATGATCATAGATTTTTCCAAGGGAAGTATCGGAAAACCATGTTGCAAAACAAAACTCTTCGAAACGAACGAATGGGAAGCTCCAGAATCAAACAAAACCGTGGCAGGTACTGTGTTGACATGGAACGTACCGAGCACGATGTCTGGGGCATTCTGTGCTTCTTCCCTGGTCACATGGTTCAGGTGACCCTTCCTGTGGTTGTTGTTGGGCTTGAAATTGTTGCGCTTGGGGGCTGGATTGTTTCCACCATTGTTTGGCTTGGGGGCCGAGTTCCTTGGTTTTGGGCACTGTTTAGCATAGTGCCCTTCTTCACCACAAGCATAGCAGGTGACCCCTGGACGGTACGTGTACTCCTTGTCTCTGGCATGAAACTGTTTGACGGGCCTTGGATCAGTGGTCGTGGATCTCCTTGCTTCTGTCCTTGGAACCTCAGTCTTGCTTTGGTTGTTGCGAGCAAGAGTCGTCTTGTCTCTCTTTCGCTTACGGAGATCTTCCAGTCTATGGCGCTCATTCTCCAAGGTAATGGCCTTGTCAACCAGAGTTTTAAAATCCGGGAAAGTGTGTACAACCAATTGGCATTTTAGTGCTGGTGCCAGGCCGTCCAGGAATTTTTCCATCTTCTTGTTTTCTGTCATGTGCTCGTCGTAGGCATAGCGAGATAGCTGGGTAAACTGACCGTTGTATTCTGTCACTGACATGCCTCTTTGCTTGAGATCGTCAAATTCTCTCTTCTTGATTTTTATGATGCTCCTGGGGATGTGTGCCCCACGAAAGCCTTCCTTGAATTCTTCCCAGGTGATGTTGTGTTCACTGGGATGCATGTGTAGGAAGTTTTCCCACCATGCTGCAGCTGCTCCAGTAAGGTAGTGTGGTGCATAAAGCACCTTCTCATGATCTGAACACTTAGCAATAATCAGTTTCCTTTAAATGTCACGGAGCCAATCATCGGCTTCCAGCGACTTATCGGTGTGAGCAAAAGTTGAAGGGCGAGTCTTCTGTAACTCAGATAACTTGGAATGTGGTTGATAGGGTTCATGGTGGTTTCCCATATTGATGACATGATTCATCATCTCTTGGTGCTGTTGCTGGCTTTGTTCGAAGAGACGGCATACTTGAGACAAGGCTGCTTCGCTGTCTTGTTGACTGGACTGTCCCTGGGTGAAGTTGTTGCTAGTCTGTGTCCCATAAACTTCTTCTGGCTGATTGGGCATGGAGCGAGTCCACGGACGAGACATTTTTCCAGTCTGGGGTATTATTTTGCAAAACCCATGAGAAGAACTGTGTAGCACAAGGAAAATCTTGCAGAGGCAACAATGTAAAAGACCTCAAGGTTCTTTTAAGAAAACATAAACGATTTTGCACGGAGAAGAACTGCTTAGCTTATATCTTACACGCGAAAAGCAAACACACGATACAGCACTCAGGATGCGCCTACACAATCCTGACATGTTATTTAGACTAGCGTACTCCTCCGGAACGCAGCAAACACACCAATACAAAATAGCGTACAGAGAAAACACATCATACAAGCAGACATAACGCGCGGCTACTCGGCGCTCTCAGTCGGAGATGGTGAAGATTTCCTTCCCCTTGCCGAGGGCAAGACTCAGCGGTCCAGGAGAATCAACCTCCACCTCCTCTCTAGCTGGCTCCTGGCGCGTAATGCTGCGCTGCGGTGATGGCGCGGGGGCGACCGGTGGTAGAGCGGGTGCGGCAGGCGGTGCAGCTCTGACTGGAGTAGGAGCGATGACTTGGTCGAACTCCTCAGTGGTAGGCAGACGGCGAGCAGTGGCTAAAACGGCCGGTGCATAAGAGGCTGAGGACGAGACGAATGTCAGAGGCGATGCTGTGTGAAGAAGCTCCTTCCTGCAGGCAGCACCGCCCCGGACCAAGTCCATGCGGGCAGCCACAAGATCATCCACGAGGTTGTCGAAAGACTCCTCCAGAGCCTTGAGATACTCCACAACCATCTCGATGGCTTCATCTCGCTCTCCCCGATGGCAGGCGAATGCATAGTGACTGGTATATGGCACATGGCATGGGAGGTAGCGGTAGCAACGAGTCTCCATCGTAGGAAGGATGTCCCGAAGACGAGCTATCGCCTCACGGGCAGCCATCTGCATGGCATGCCTCTCCGTAGGCATGGCCCTTCCCACAAAACGGAAGTGGCGAGCTGCAGAACGTCCTCCCTTGAATTTCACCACAGCTTGGTGCATAGACACGTCGTCACTGAGTTTGTGCTGGTAAAGCGTGAATTCCGGGCGAGTCGTTGGCCCGATCGCGAGCTTGGTGACGGAGACGAGAAGTTTGACAAACCCCTCAGGCACGTTCGTGAACACTCGAGTCTCACAGCTGCTGCCAGCCATCTACAAAAGTAGGCAAAAATTCTGAGTAGTCATGTCATAAATTTATGATGACCAACAGAAAATAGCTACAATTGCAAAACGCTGAAAAAGCACAAAAGACGCTAATAACCGATTAGAGATCGCACCTAGTGGCTTCCTACAGTCAGCCTGGCTCTGATACCAAGCTTGTCACGACCGGTTTTTCAATAAAATATTTATTGAGAGACCAATCCCTTTTACGGACCAGTAAAGAAGAATTTCTTCTCACCGGTAGACAATATCTTGGTCACAGAAGAAAAATACCAGGAGTGCTGAATATAATACAAGGTTGAGCGGGGACTGCTCAACAATTTATTACATGCACGCCGATAAAACAAGACGGCGGATAGGGTGGCATAACTACTAACTCATGATAATAATGGTGGTGGAAATATCACCACGAAGCGGGTGATATGACTCCTGAAGACTATAGCTCTTCGAGCGTCGGAGTGAGGCTCGAGGAGACTTATTGCGGGTGGCGGAAGCGTATATAATACAAGTGACCAATATCCGGGATCGCACAGGACTGACTGGGACTCCTCTAGGCGTCGGACGCGCTATCAAACTCTTCATCCAAGAGATCGCCTTCGTCAACATCTGGCCAAATCAACAAGCCAGGTGAGTACTATGAAAGTACTCGCAAGACAGTTCGGACATAAGATATAAGAAATGTAAACATGAAGCATAAGAACAGGTTAACAAGTACGAACAAACATAGAGATAATAATGCATGGTAAAATAACAGAGAAGTCGGGCGGTAGTCCTCCCGAAATCCCAAAATAAATACTGGGTGCCAAACGAGGGTTTGAATGACTCCTCGAGAGGAAACTGCAAGAATAGTAGTATTGGTGCCAAACGAGGGTCTGAATGACTCCTCGAGAGGAAACTGCAAGAATAATAATGCCGCAGTCGGGCGTCGGGGCGACACCACATAAAGGGCTTATAACGGAAATAAAAGACAAACATGCCACAGTCGGACGTCTGAGCGACATCACATAAAGGGCTTACATTGAAAGTAAAAGGCAAACATGCCACAGTCGGACGTCTGAGCGACATCACATAAAGGGCTTATATTGTAGCTCAATAATTCAGTAGCTCGAGAGCATAAATTATGACAAGTATGAGACAAATATGAGGTTAGTCCATCCGCAGGAATAACAATTAACTGGGTTACCACTTGAGCTTGTCCACCGGGGATAAATTCCACGGGGATAGATATGGATATACTGATCACCCTACTTGATCATGGATACGATGACTTGGAAGGATTTGACTCTGCATAGTTTGTACTTAACCACAGCCAACGGATTTCAGTAGTCACGGGGACTAGTTCCGTTTACGGTGTTTTGGAAGAAACACGTCTAACCAGTACACACCCATTCAACATTCCGAAGCCAGGGATAACCCTCGGCAACGTTCAAGAAAAACCTTGAGACGGGGAGGCTACAACCTCGCGTAGCATGGGATCAAATTTCTATACGCGCATTCTAAGGGGGTGCCCCCCTCTCGGTCCCAACCGGAAACACCCATGCCCCCTGACCGGATGACTGGCTTTAATCCAGGGCCATGGAACCATCATCCCGGCCCCTCTGTTTGGTGTGTACACGGAAAGAGGTTACCAACTTACTAAACCGCATCCTGGCAAAGAAACATGTGGTAGCACGGAAGGGAAAGGAACGATAACGTGACTCCGTCCACGTTAACGTCGGAATTTGTCGGATGACTCAAGGCTGGTATGCTACAACAGTACCACCTTGCTGCCCTTCATGTCACCACTTGATTAGGCCATCTCTCACCAGAGATCATCGCAACTTTGGAACATGCGGGTAGTTGCCTCACAAGCAACGAGGTACTCACCGACACTCATATGCCACGCACAAACTTATACGCAAACATTGCAAACACCTATCATATCAAAGGTTCAAACATGCTTGCCTGGTTCGGAGAAGTCGGAGTCTAGCTCGGCGAAGTTCGCGGCTCCGTCACCTCTTCCGGAACATACGGCATAACGAAAACGGGCACTAACGTGAAAACCAACGCGTGCATAAAAACTTCTCCAAAAATTTTACAAATAAATCCCATAAACAACTAGACAAAATTTTAAGACTATCAGAAAAAGAATCACTCAAAAATCACTTTTTATTAAAAAGTTATAAAGGTTTCTGTCCAGGGACTCATCTGTAATGAAACAGAAAAGTTCCAGGGTTTAAACTGAGAAAACAGAAAACGCTTCGGAAAGAAACGCGCCAGCTCAAAAGGGAAAACGTATTTTGCCCGAAGGCGCCAACAGAAAACGTTTCGCGAGGGGAAACAGAAGAGAGGCTGACAGGGGGTCCCACATGTCAGGTTTAAAAACCTCGCCGAGTCAGGGAGATCGGAGGGTACCAAGAGCTTCAGCGTGTCCTTCCGCGTCGGTGGGTGGTGGACTCGACCGACGGAGAGCACCACGTCGACGGCGACACTTTCTCCGGCGGACGGCGGCTCGGGTGATGGTGGGGAACTCCGGTGGTGAGCTGCAAACTCCGAATTGAAGCGCGGGTCAGAAGGAGGGATGCACTAGAGGGCTACTGGCGAGAAATGCGAGGCAGAGGTGCACGCACGGGAGCGAATCGAGCTGGATCCCGTGGCGGGTCGCGGCGGTCGGAGTTGAGGAAGGAGACCTCCTCGGGGCTCTTCCAGTGGCTAGGCAGGGTCTGGGGGGAGTGCAGAGGTGGTGTGTGTTCGAGTTGAAGCTCGGGGCCTCTATTTATAGGCAGATCGAGGGGGTGGCCGTGAACGGTGTTGCTCCGGCGAGCGATTACGGCGAGGCAGTGGTTGAGCAGGGGGTTTGAGTGGCCTGGCAGCATCAGTGAGGTTTACTGGTGCCGTTCCCCCGCAAATCTCGGTTGGTCTTGGCGTAATGGCGCCGGTCCACGGTGGGGTGGCCGCACGGGCACGACGGCGGCAGAGAGCGCGCTCCGCGCCCTGCGGTTCACGACGAGAGTGGCAGCGCGTTCTGGGGAGTGGAAGGCCACGCGGCGAGCTCCTGTGGCTTGGGCGGCGCTGGGTGGCGCCGTCTGCGCCGCGCCTCTCTCTGGCGGCCGCAAAGCCGCCGCTGGCGTCGGTCACGGGGCGGCGCACCTCCTCCTGCTCGTCGCCGACGTCCGCAAGGCTCCAGACGCTCGTGCGGTGCCGGGACAAGGGGGAGGGGACGGGGAACACGGCGACAACGCGGCACTGTCGAGATCGACAACCGTTTCTGAAGAAAACGACAGTGCACTGAAACTGTTTCTGAACTTAACTGAACAATGACAGTAACAGTGCCCATTAGGTGTTCGACAGAATGAGTTGGCAATGAGAAAAAATTTCCTGGGGCTGGGACTTGGTGAGGTGACCACTCAATGCACCCAGGGGCTGCCTGATTTTACTCAGAATTTTTGGAGAAAGATTTGAATGAATTTCACCAAATTTGACAAATCTGGTCCAAACTTGCAGGAAGTATAGTTTGAAAAATTTGAACTGAAGACCGGTGGATCTTCATGGATCTTGGTTGAGGGTTCAAGGGACTAGGAGGGGAAAAAGGTTTGGGGGCAAAAATCAAAGCAGAAATGGTAGTTCCTTTGTAAATCCCCAAGGGTTAGAATAGAAGGCAGAAATAGTTTTGAATGATTTAAAATGGAGAAATAATTATATGGAGAGGTCCAACCTGCTGGATTTGAAGTAAATCATGATCCAAAGGTGAGGGAAGGTTTAGGAGAGTGGATTTGTACTAAGGCCATGGCAAGAGAGGTTTGTTGAAAGTGGTAAAGGATTTTTCCAAAAGCCATAGTGCATTTTCAAAGAGATTTTCAAAAGTCATTTTCCCCAAATGAAAAGCATTTTGTCTTGAGTCCAAATAAAAATCAAGAACCTCCAAGACCAAAAACAAGTCTTGGGTAAATCCAAATAAAACTCTTGTCATCAAAAAAAATATTTTGAAAGGGAGAGTTCTTTTGAAAAAAAATTAAATCACCCCCCCTCAAGTCAAACAAAAATCTTTTGAAAAATCCAAATAAAAACTTGGGTGTCACACATGCATGACAGAAAACGTGACCTACTGTGACAAACACGTATCATCACGAAAGTGTCTTTTTTTGGTAGTGACAAGTGAATAATTCATAGGCATTGCTTGACGCTTACCGATATTACCTATTCTTTGACATTCATCACAAGATGAGACAAACTTACGGGCATCCTTGAAGAGAGTAGGGCAATAAAATCTAGACCGCAATACCTTATGAGAAGTTCTATCTCCAGCATGATGCCCTCCATAATCTTCGGAGTGACATTTCCGTAGGATTTGTCCCTGTTCATGCTCAGGTACACAATGTCTAATAATTCCATCTACTCCTTGATTATAAAGGTATGGGTCATCCCAAAAGTAATGTCTTAAATCATAGATGACTTTTTTCTTTTGTTGGTATGTAAAGCTAGGTGGTAAATATTTAGCAACAATGTAATTAGCATAATCAGCATACCAAGGAGTACTATGAGTAACATTTATTGCAACTAACTTCTCATCAGGAAAACTATCATCAATAGGTAGTGGGTCATCAAGCACATTTTCAAACCTAGACAAGCTATCAGCTATGGGGTTCTCAGCTCCTTTCCTATCAATAATATGTAAATCAAATTCTTGTAATACGAGAACCCAACGAATAAGTCTAGGTTTAGCATCTTTCTTTTCCATAAGATATTTAATAGTTGCATGGTCTGTGTGAACAGTTACTTTGGAATCAACAATATAAGGTCTAAATTTATCACAAGCAAACACCACTGCTAAGAATTCTTTTTCAGTAGTAGCATAGTTTCTTTGAGCACTGTCTAGAGTTTTAGTAGCACAATGAATAACATTCAGTTTCTTATCAACTCTTTGTCCTAGAACAGCACCAACAGCATAGTCACTAGCATCACATAATTTTAAAAGGCAAGTTCCAATTAGGTGGCCGAATAATAGGTGCAGATATTAAGGCTTTCTTGAGTGTTTCAAAGGCTTCTAAACTAACATCATCAAAAACAAAGGGAATATCCTTTTGCAAGAGACTAGTGAGAGGCCTAGAAATTTTAGAGAAGTCTTTGATAAATCTCCTATAGAAACCAGCATGACCTAGGAAACTACGAATACCTTTTATATCTTTAGGACATGGCATTTTCTCAATTGCATCAACCTTAGCTTTGTCCACTTCAATACCTCTTTCAGAAATTTTATGACCCAAGACAATGCCTTCATTAACCATAAAGTGGCACTTCTCCCAATTCAAGACAGGATTTTTTTGTTCACATCTCTGCAAAACTCGATCAATATTGCTTAAACAATCATCAAAAGACTTCCTATAAACAGAGAAGTCATCCATGAAAACCTCAACAATATTTTCACAAAAGTCAGAGAATATAGCAGTCATACATCTTTGAAAGGTGACAGGTGCATTACATAAACCAAAAGGCATACGTCTATAAGCATAAGTTCCAAAGGGACAAGTAAACGTGGTATTTTCTTGATCAGGTTGAGAAACAGGTATTTGTGAAAAGCCAGAATATCCATCAAGGAAGCAAAAGTGTGTGTGCTTAGATAATCTTTCAAGCATTTGATCAATAAAAGGCAAAGGGTAATGATCTTTTCTAGTTGCTTTGTTTAAATTTTTAAAATCAATTACCATTCTATAGCCTGTAACAAATCTTTGTGGAATAAGTTCATTCTTATCATTAGGAACAACAGTAATACCTCCTTTCTTATGGACACGATGAACATGACTTACCCATCTACTACGAGCTATAGGATATATTATACCTGTTACCAGAAGTTTTAATATTTCCATTCTTACATCTTCGGATTTAATCGACGTTGGTGATCAACAACGGGTTAGCATCAGGTTACATATTGATTTTGTGCTGATGTAGAGTGGGACTAATGCCCTTTAAATCATCAAGAGTATATCCAGTCGCAGCTCGGTGCTTCCTTAGAACTTTTAATAATCTTTCTTCTTCATGTTTTGAAAGGTTAGCACTAATAATAATAGGATATATCTTCTTTTCATCAAGATAAGCATATTTCAAAGTGTCTAGCAATTGTTTTAATCCAAACACAGGACCACCTTTAGGTGGAGGAGGACTTCCTAGAGTTTCAATAGGCAAATTGTGTTTAAGCAGAGGACGCTGTTCAAACAAAATTTTATCTATTTCATTTCTTTCATGCATAAGTAAATCATTTTCATGGTCTAGCAAATATTGTTCTAAAGGATAAGTAGGTGGTATAGCAATAGAAGCAAGGCAAATTAATTCATCCTTACTAGGCAATTCTTTTTCATGAAGATTTCTACTAAACTTGGAAAAATCAAACTCATGAGACTCATTACCAAAACTAACACTGGCCATTTGTTTCTTACAATCTATCTTAGCATTAACTGTGTTCAAGAAAGGTCTACTGCTATTTTTGGTAGGGTATTTTAGAACACTCAAGACTTCAACATCATTAACAATCCCAAATGGTGATAGGGTGTCTCTATTAGCAAGTTTAATAGTAACATCTATGTCTTCTAACTCTGCAGGTGCTATGTCTTTCATAATTTCTCGATAAAGGGTGTAAGGAATAGCACTCACACTAGCACCCATGTCACATAAACCATGATAACAGTGATCTCCTATTTTAACTGAGATGACAGGCATGCCAACAACAGGTCTATGTTTATCTTTTTTATCAGGTTTGGTAATTCTAGCAGCTTCTTCACAGAAGTAAATAACATGCCCATCTAAATCTTCTTCCAAGAGATATTTAACCATAGCAATGCTAGGTTCTACTTTAATTTGTTCATCAAGTTTACGTGTTCTAATATAGCTTTTGTTAACCACAGTTGAAACTTTAGCATGTTCCTTTATCCTAACAGGGAAAGGTGGTTTCTCTATATAAGCAGAAGGAACAATTGGATCAACATTATAAAGTATAGTTTCTTCTTTAACTGGTACCGGTTCTTTAATTTCTTCTTTAATAGGTGGGTGATATTTAAACCACTTCTCTTTAGGGAGTTCAACATGAGTAGCAAATGATTCACAAAAAGAGGCTACTATCTCTGAGTAGAGTCCATATTTAGTGCTAAACTTTTGAAAAGCATCGGTATCCATAAAAGATTTAACACAATCATACTTAAGCTTAATACCTGACCCTTTACCTTCGTCGAGTTCCCAATCTTCATAGTTGCATTTAATTCTTACCAAAAGATCCCACCGGAATTCAATAGTCTTCTTCATAAAAGAACCAGCACAAGATGTATCAAGCATGGTTTGATCATTACGAGAAAGCCGAGCATAAAAATTCTGGATAATAATTTCTCTTGAGAGCTCATGATTGGGGCATGAATATAACATTGACTTAAGCCTCCCCCAAGCTAGAGCGATACTTTCTCCTTCACGAGGCCAAAAATTATATATATAATTCCGATCACGATGAACTAGATGCATAGGATAATTTTTTTGGTGGAACTCCAATTTCATACGATTCCAATTCCAAGATCTAATACCATCGCATAGCCTATACCATGCTAATGCTTTTCCCTTCAAAGATAAAGGGAAAACCTTATTCATAACTTCATCCCTGGTGTCGGTGTACAAAAGTAGGGGCCTTCTGTACCCCTTACTTGTGCACGGGCAGTCGCAGCCACACTTGCGGCCGCGCTTGGAAAGACAGAAGAGGAAGCAAAGACACAAGACTACCAGAGCAGCGCCCAAGCCAGAGGCGCAAGAGAGCAAAGGGGCGACAACATTGGAACTAGGTCTCGGGAGGCGCCTGCATGGTGGCATGCAGATCTTTGTGAAGACTAAAGGCCTGCAAGACTAGATGAGAACCAGAAGACGAAGGCCCCTGGCAAGATCCTTGCCGGGGACGCCCACGAAACCCCGGCAAGACCCTTGTCGGGGACATCTACAGGGCCACAGCCAGACCCTCATCTGCCAAGGCTCCACCACCGTTCCAACACAGCAGTCGGCTCACCAGACTAGACAGGCACCTGCGTGGCGGCGTGTAGCTTCCAAGCCAACTCAGCAAGCACCTGCGTGGTGGCATGCAGATCTTCGTGAAGAGTTTGCCACCGCACCAGCTTAGCAGCCAGCCAGCCAGCATGGTGCTGCACGCCTCGTTAGCCTGGACGTGAGTCGGAGTGAGGCGAGGCGGCGACGAACGGGACGAGCTTCCTTGTCGTCCCTGATAAAGTGAGAGGGCACGTCGGCAGCGCATTAAATGTGTTTTGTCCTGCGATGCCAGGCGATAGACTTGCATATAGTACATACTTTCCACCTCTTGTGTGCCACTGTGGCAACCTCTTTTGACTATAAAAGGAGGCCCGAGGCGTACTAAGGAAGGATTCAGACTTTTTGGACCCTGCACGTCTTGTAGCTAGTCCAAGAACACCAGATAACACACCAAAGCAGGATTAGGGTATTATGCATCGCTTGCGGCCCGAACCTGGATAAAATTCCCTCGTGTTGATCTTCTAAACCCGCTCTTTCCACAGCCCCGCGCCCTGTTAACCGTAGCAGGGATTCCCTGTGATCCCATAGGTGTCGTTTCCCCGACATCTTTGGCGCGCCAGGTAGGGGGCGCAAGCTGTGAGAATCCAGTTTTGAAGAAAACTCATCAATTTCCTCGTCGCGATGGCTCGAGAGAAGAAGGCAACGTCGATCGGCCACGCTCTGGTGCCATCAGCTAGGCGAGGCAGCGCTGTCTGCAGCTGCAACAATCACCCGCGTGGCGACGAAAAAGGCTAAGTCACGCGAAACTTTGGGAAATTTCTTTCTTTTATAAGGCTATTCTCCTTGAAAGATATTGCTCCTTGTATGGAAAACCTGCACGCAAGGAACTCTTCCGCTATTGGCAACGCCCTTGTTCTGTTTCAAGTCCGCTCAATAGTTCGAGTGGTCGCACTGAGAACAGCAAGGGACCTCTCCGCTATTGGCAACACCCTTGTTCTGTTTCGAGTCCGCTCAACAGTTCAAGCGGCTCTGCTGAGAACGGCAAGGTGGCTTGCCCGGCAGCACGCCCCCCGGCAGGCTGCTAAGGATCCGTCCTCAAGGCGCCATAGCATGGGTTTACGCGCCGGCAAGCCTATCCAACTAGGCGTAGGGCGTATACATACAAGGAAAGATCGAACAGGAAGATATCATGCTTCATTTTAAAGTACTGCAGAGTTATATATACATCAATAATTGTTGCAGTTCTAACTTAAGATAAATTGTCTTGGGCATGAACTCGCAGCAGCAAGGGGAAATGGGGTGGCTAGTCCCGGTGTTGGCCCTCCTCCCTCTGGACTCCGTCGACGTAGCTGATGATGGGCTCGATACGCTCTTCGAGCGCCGCGAGATCCGCACCCTCCGGCAGGCTCTCCAGCGCGTCGGTGAAGTCGACGCTGGGGTTCCAGAACGCCACCTTGGTGAGCACCTTGGTCAGGGCACCCCGGCAAAGCTTCCGGGCCTCGTTGGCCAGATAAGCTACTCGGTTGGAGCGGAGCTGCTCCAGGGCTTCAAGGACGCCCTCAAAGAACAGGGTCAGCCTGGCGTTGGGGCTTACGTTCGCCTCTGGGGAGTACCTGAAGTTCGACATGCCCATGGCGGCCAGATGCATGGTGAGCCTCTCTGCAACATCGACGAGGCGGCTGATCCAGAGGTTTACACTCTTCACGTAGTCCTCGTGGTTGGCGGCATCATTGCTCCACAGCTGCTTCTCGTCCTCTAAGGGCCTGTTCAGGGTCTCCTCATGGGCCCTGGCCTCCGAGAGCGTCCCCTCCAAGCCATCCAGTTTTAGCTTCAGATCGCTGATGGAGTCGTTGGCCTTGGAAAGCAGCTTGGCCTTGTCAGAAACTGTGGCATGCGCATCCGCCAAGGCGTGGTTGGCCATGTCCCTCCCCTCCGTCAGCTCCAAGACCTCCTTCTTCAGCCCATCCCGCTCCAGCTCCAGCTCCTTCACCTTCCCGGCATGGTCCAGGGCCAGAGCATTGAGTGCGTCCTTGTGGATCTGCTCTAGCTCCTAGGTCCGTTGTGCGATGATCTTCTCAATTTCCTCGTCCTTGCCGCGGAGCGTGGCGGCAAGCTCCTGCTCACGAGTGGCAAGGTCCTCTTCCTGGGAGTCCAGCAGGGCCTTCTGTTGTTGCCGGGCAACTTCGTCCTTGGCGGCCAGATCCTTCGCCACCTCCCGGGCCTTCTCAATATCGGCCTGCTTTAGGATGAGCTCTCGTTTACGCTCCTCCAGCTCACCCTGAGCAGCCCTCAGCTCAACCCGGGCCTCGCCAAACCAGACTTGCGTCTGAGCGACGCGCTCCTCAAAATCTGCCTCCGTCTTGTCCACCACCACCATCCTGGATTTCACCTTGTCTTGGCGGGCACGGTGGAGTGCCTGGAGCTTCTGGAAGTTGGCGCTCATGGCTTGGAGGAGCTGCTCCTCCTGGGAACCGCCGCCGCCCGTGCTCGGTTTATCAACAACCTGGAGCTCAGCGGTGGCAAGCGCCTCATCATCAAACACCTCCCCTTCGGCCGGCACTCTGGTGCTCTCCATCCCTGGGAGGCGGACGAACAAGTCATCGCCCACCCTAAGGTACATGCCCGGGGCAGGGGCTGTAGGGGAGGAAGGTTGGTCGTTGGCCTCCTCCTCCTCGGTGGACCCCTTGGTGGCCTCCTCGGCAGCAGCCTTGCCAGGCTCCCCGGCAGGCCCCTTGCCGGGCCCCCCGGCAGCGGTCTCGCCGGCTCCCCCGGCAGGCCCCTTGGCGGCCTCCTCGGCGGCAGACTTGGCGGCTTCCTTAGTCGCGATCTTGGTGGCCTCGGCTTCGGCATCCTTGGCGACCTCCCCGATGATGGTGTCAATATCCTCCTGGTCCGTCGGGGGAGGGTCTGGAAACCAGAAAGGAGAATGCAACGAGGCCAAGATCAAGGTTCAGAATAAAGCAAAGAAGAAAAAAAATAGGGACGTAGGGCAGGCTACTTACCCGTGCCAAGCTGGGAAGAAGTAGTTCCCTCCCTGCCAACGTCCGTTGCCGGGACGGAGCCGCTGGCACCCAAGCTCGCCTCCTCTTCCTCTGTGCGCGTGGGCTCGTAGGTAGGTGTCATTGCCGGGGACGCCCCTTTGGGCTGCGTGGTCGACGGGGGCGGCATGTCAGGAGCGGCCCTCAGCGGCTCCTCCTGTTGCTGCTTTGTAACGCCCACGATGCGGCTATATCTCCCACGTGTCGAGGCACGACTTAGAGGCATAGCCGCATGGTAGGTATTGTCGCAAGAAGGGTCATCTTCACACAATCGCATGTAATGAACAAGAATGGGATAACGAGAGTTGGCTTACAATCGCCACTTCACACAATACATAAATTAATTCATACATCATCCAAAATCCACACGTAGACCGACTACGGTCAAATCCAAATGAAAATAAGATAACCCCAAATGCTAGATCCCCGATCGTCCCAATTGGGCTCCACTACTGATCATCAGGAAACAAAACATAGTAACGACCACGTTCCTCGTCGAACTCCCACTTGAGCTCGGTTGCGTCATCTGCACTGGTATCGTCGGCACCTGCAACTGTTTTGGTAGAATCTGTGAGTCACGAGGACTCAGTAATCTCACACCCGCGAGATCAAGACTATTTAAGCTTATAGGAAAGGATGGTGTAATGAGGTGGAGCTGCAGCAAGCACTAAGCATATGGTGGCTAACATACGCAAATGAGAGCGAGAAGAGAAGCAACGCAACAGTCGCGAAGTTAGAAATGATCAAGAAGTGATCCTGAAACTACTTACGTTCATGCATAACTCTAACCCTGTTCACTTCCCGGACTCCTCTGAAAAGAGACCATCACGGCTACACACACGGTTGATGTATTTTAAAGTCAAGTGTCAAGTTCTCTACAACCGGACATTAACAAATTCCCATCTGCCTCATAACCGCGGGCACGGCTTTCGAAAGATAATACCCTGCAGGGGTGTTCCAACTTAGCCCATTATAAGCTCTCACGGTCAACGAAGGATAAACCTTCTCCCGGAAAGACCCGATCAGTCTCGGAGTCCCGGTTTACAAGACATTTTGACAATGGTAAAACAAGACCAGCAAAGCCGCCCGAATGTGCCGACAAATCCCGATAGGAGCTGCACATATCTCGTTCTCAGGGCACATCGGATGAGCAGTCCGTACAACTAAAACCAGGCCTCAAGTTTCCCCGAGGTGGCGCTGCAAAGGGCTCTAGTTTGGACCAACACTCAGAGGAACACTGGCCCGGGGGTTTTAAATAAAGATGACCCTCGGGCTCGTGAAAACCCAAGGGAAAAGGCTTAGGTGGCAAATGCTAAAACCAAGGTTGGGCCTTGCTGGAGGAGTTTTATTCAAGGCAAACTATCAAGGGGGTCCCATAAATCACCCAACCGCGTAAGGAATGCAAACTCAAGGAACATAATACCGGTATGACGGAAACTAGGGCGGCAAGAGTGGAACAAAACACCAGGCATAAGGTCGAGCCTTCCACCCTTTACCAAATATATAGATGCATTAACTAAATAAGATATATTGTGATATTCCAAAATATCCATGTTCCAACATGGAACCAACTTCAACTTCACCTGCAACTAGCAACGCTATAAGAACGGCTGAGCAAAAGCGGTAACTTAGCCAAACAACGGTTTGCTAGGAAAGGATGGTTAGAGGCATGATATAGCAAGTGGTAGGTAGCACAACATAGCAATAGAACGAACAACTAGCAAAGCAAAGATAGAAGTGATTTCGAGGGTATGGTCATCTTGCCTGCTAGGTTCTCAGAGTTGTCGAAAGCTTGATCCTCGTAAGCGTACTCAATAGGTTCCTCGTACACGAACTCGTCTCCCGGCTCTACCCACAGCAAGAACACAAGCAATGGAACCACAATCAATCACGGAAAATGCACAAGCAACATGATGCAATACATGCATGATATGCGAGAAGTGATATGCGATGCATATGCGTGCTCTAGAAGAAAAAGGATGAACAAGGCAGTAACTTGGCTAACCAAGTATGTCACTAGAAAGATGAAATGATTTCGGTCGAAATCGATATAAAGATCACCGGAAACGGATGCACGGTTTGCAAATGGCAAGCAAAACAAGAATGACACGATTATGCAATTAACAACATGATAGCACTTAGAATACATCAAGTAACTATGCTACAGCACCCCAACATAGGAACAAAGCATATGGCAGTGATCTACATGAGATGCTTACCAAAAGATGAACACTGAGCTGTGGCTAGATCACCCAATAACAGGTTCAAACAAGCATGGCAAAAGTGCAAAAGATCTCAGCTTAATAGCATCAGGTAGCAATGTTCAGAGCAAGCAATCAACATGCTCAAGGAACTTAACATAGCAAAACAAGGCATGGCATGAATCTACTAAATGCATAGAACAAAAGTCCCTTACTGACCATGAGCCAAAAAGGCACAGAAAATATGATGGCACCCATGTAAACATAGCAAGTTACGTTAACAGGTTTCAGACTTGGCAGAAAACAGAACATGGCATTAACAGAATTATGAAGGCATCTTGGAGAGCATGATTCACTCATCACAAAGCAATTCATGACAAAACAAGCATACCTACAGCAAGATGGCATGTTCATGAAGCTAACCATAGCAAGAGCAAGTTAATAGCATATATGGATCAACTACAACAATCTTGGCAAAATTGAATATCATGTTAACATTCTGCCAGAAATATTTTATAGCAAAAGTAGAGCAAGATTAAGACATGCTAGGGCACTCCATAATTGCAAACAGGGGTATGGATGGATAGAGCACAATTATATCTACAAAACATCCTTACTGAACATACTCAAAATAAGCATGGATCTCACTGTAGACACATGGATACATGGCAACAAAATAACAGCAGATAAAGGACTTGGCAAAATTCTAAGTCCCTGAAAACAGAAACATCATGAAGCCTAATTTGCATGCTTGTGCTAGTCACCACATAGATCACAAAACTACATGGCATACACCTCTTTAAAAATGGCATGCCATAGATCAAAACACCTGTAGAGCTCATGCCCATAAGATGAACACATCAAATGCAACAAAAATAACAAAACATCAAGTTTTGATAAGTAACAGCAGTAAACATCATATAGCACTCTTGCACCAGAGATTTGGGCATCAAGATGGACTCAAACGAGCATGGCACAATGGAACAAAATGGAGAGCATCTCGAGACGAGCATTTCGATATATCATGCGCATGAAACGGAGCAGTATGTAATGAGATATGATGCGATGAATATGAGCACATAATGCAATAATTTCGAGACTTGGCAGAAAACAAGGGGGGAAAGTCAACCTCTCCAGATCTCACGCGAACCGAGGCGGGGCGGAGGCCAGAGAAGAGGCGACGAGGGCGGCGAGGCGCGGATGGAGGCGATGGGCGGCGGGGCGGACGCGCGGGCTCGGGGCGCGGCGCCGGCGGGAGTGGAGGAGGCGGCGGAGACGGCGGTCGGCGGCGGAGACCCGGGCGACGCCAGCGAGGCTCGAGGCGGCGGCGGTCGGGATCCCGCACGGGCGCGGCGGCGGGCGGCGATCCGGGCGACGGGGACGCGGGCGCGCTCGGGCGCAGGGGCGGATGGCGGCGAGCGGGCCCGCGGGAACGGCGGCGCCGGCGGGAGAAGAGGAGGCGGCGGCGCGGGTCGACGAGGCGGCGAAGACGGCAAGGCGGCTGGGCGCGGTCACGGTCGGAGGCGCACACGGGCTCGGGCGGCGGCGCGAGGAAATGGGCCGGGAGGGCCCGACTCGGGCTCTCCGGGCCGCGAGCGGTGGATGGCGGCGGCGGGACACGTGTCGCGCCCCGATTGGTCGGGCGCGGCGGCGGGATTCGTCCGGCCGGACCGGACACGTCCGGCTGCGGAGAGAGGAAGGGTTAGGGTTTTGATCTGCGCGAGAAATCCGAGAGGGATCACATATTTATAGGTAGAGGGAGCTAGGAGACTCCAAATGGAGTGCGGTTTTCGCCCACACGATCGTGATCGAACGACCGAGAGCATGGAGGGGACTTAGATGGGTTATTGGGCTGTTTGGAGGGGGGTTTGCTGCAACACACAAAAGGACTTTGCGGTTACCCGGTTAACCGTTGGAGTATCAAACGACCTCCAAATGGAACGAAACTTGACAGGTGGTCTACCGGTGGTATACAAAGGCCACTTGACAAACCTCGGTCCATTCCGAGAACGTTTAACACCCGCTCACAAAAAGAAACAAGAGGGATGCGCCGGTGCATGTGAGAGTGTCGGATTGCAAAACGGACAACGGGGAAAATGCTCGCATGCATGAGACGAACACGTATGCCAATGAGATGTGCATGATGACATGATATGAGATGCATGACATGAACAAAATGCAAAACGAAAAAAAAAACCCGACCACGAAGGGAATATCATAACACATAGCCGAAAATGGCAAGAGTTGGAGTTACAAATATGGAAAGTTACATCCGGGGTGTTACATGCTCCCCTCCTGCAAATCCGGAAAGTTCAGCACCAAGATTCATGCCCCAACGCTCATCGGCGAGGATTGAGTAAGGAACTCACGCTGGGGGCTGAGGCTGGGGTTGCACCGGGGACTGTTGTCTGGGCTGATCACCACCAAAACCGGCGTGCGCGGGGTGCTCGTCGGGGGCTTGTCGCGGTCGAAGCCCTGGCCTTCTTCACCGCCCTCTGGGCCAGCATCTCCGTGTCCCTGAGAAGGCAAGATCAAGTTAAGAAAAGATAATGTGGTCGATGGGGAACCAAAAGATGGCAAAAGGCGGGGTGCTCACTCGTCTTCCTCCTTTGGCCTCCTCTTCCTCTTCGGGCTAAAAGACCCAAGGTCGAACTCGGCCTCCGGGGTGCCATCCAAAGGAGGAGGAGAAGGAGATGGTGTCCTGCGCCGCTTGGATGAAAGAGGCGGTGGCTGCGACTTTCTTCGCTGCCCCAGCCCTCGTCTCGCGCACGGGCTGCGCCTGGGCTTGTTGCCGCCGTGTGGTCCTGTCGGGCCGGACCAGCTCGCCAGAGCTAGCCCGCCGCAGGACGCGTCTCCTCCACGGTGCTGAGGAGTCGTCTGCCTCAATCTCCTCTCCGGCCGACTCCTCGACCAAGTCTTCAACAAGGGGAGCCCCGGCGCCGGCGCCGCTGGCTTCCCCGGCAGACCCCGCCCATTTGGCGAGCTCTTTCTCTTCTATGGCCGTGTCGGCCTCGTCCTCGGTGCCGATGCTGCCGGCCTCCTGGGCAAGTGCCGCCTCCTCCGCCCTGGCGGCAATGTATGCCAGCTCCGCCTCGGTGGTGTCGCGGATGAGCAATGGCTCATCACGGACATACCTCTCCGACAGGTTGTCAAAGAAGGCTTGCAGCCGCTCCGCTTCTGGCTCAGCCCAGCCTGGATCGAGGCCGTGCGCGTTGAAGTCCGGCATCATGGCGATGATGGAAGTCTGGCAAGAGTTATTGCTCAACGGGACCACTCCCGCTGGCAACCCAAACAGAGACCCGCCAGCCCTGGCGGCCTTGCAGGCCTTCTCGGCCTTGCCATTCCTCTCGACCCAGCCGTCCTCATTCACCTTGAGCTGAAAGAGCCTCTGGCAAAAATGGGCATGCCCCAGCACCATGAAATTGTGCTTCAAGCCAGGGCGGAGCCTCATGATGTCGGCCGCGTTCCTGTAGTCCCAGGCCGGCCTCCCCTTGTTGTGCAGTGGGGCAATCCGGCGACGGATGAAATCGGCCCCAATCATCTCAAGGGTGAGCCCGGACACGGTGAGGCGATGGATCCTGGTGGTGGTGACCGTGAGCTTCTTGTCATTGGCGTCGAGGTCGCTCCAGTCCTTGCGGCGGACCGGCGGCCTCCGGCGAACCCGGTAGAACTCCTGTGGATCCCTCTCCTCGATCCAGCACCACCAGCCCCGCCACTCATCCCACCTCTCCTTCTGGGCGCCCTCTGGGTACGTGCCCCTGCCCTGGGTCCTCGGGATCTAGGTGATGCAACCAGAGATGGCACCCCCAGGCTGGATGCGAGGGTAGAAGTAGTGGTGGAAGAGCGCCGTGCTGGGGAGCACTCCGGCAAAGCCCTCGCAGAGATGGGCGAAGAAGGCCATGCACGCCACGGCATTCGGCGTAAGGTCCAAAAGGTGGAAGCCGTAGGTGTGCATGATGTCGTTGAAGAAATCAGAGAAAGGGGGGCAGAGCCCGCAGGAGAAGTAATCAACGAAGAATGGGTACCGATTTGGACCGGCCTTGGCGAAGTCGGTGGGGACGATACACGTGGCAGGGTGCCCTGACGTCTCCCTCCCCCACAGGGGCCTGAAGTAGTCCCTGAGGGTGACCGCATCGACCGTCGAGGGGAAGAGGGCGCGCTCCGTCCGAAGCGCCACCAACTCACTCTCCGGCGCATCCTTCCCTCCGTCATATTTAGCCGTTCCCTTGCCCTTGCCTGTCTTGGGCGCCATGGCGACTGGGAGGGGATGAAGAATCAAGGGCAATGGGGCGCGGCGGCGGCAAGCAGAGGCAAGAGCTTCGACTTGCGCTTGAGGAAGAAGAAAAGGGGAACGACGGTTTCGAGATTGGAAAAGGCACGGAGGGTAAGTGACCAACGCCCCTGCGGTTTTCCTTTTTATGGGGAAGACGTGGGCCGCCTCTTTACTATTCACCATGACGTGACGCAAGCGTGCAGCAACCGCTCCACACACGACCCCCATGTCACGCGTTCAACGCGGGTCGTGGGGAAGCTCAACTGTCGAGGCAGTTACTGCGGTAAAACTCTGCCACGCGTGCCCGCACACCGTTCTGGGCTTGGCCCAATAACGCTCCGCGCTTATATGTGGCCCAGGGCCGGGGGCTCCTATCGGTGTACAAAAGTAGGGGCCTTCTGTACCCCTTACTTGTGCACGGGCAGTCGCAGCCACACTTGCGGCCGCGCTTGGCAAGACAGAAGAGGCAGCAAAGACACAAGACTACCAGAGCAGCGCCCAAGCCAGAGGCGCAAGAGAGCAAAGGGGCAAAGTGGATTCCCCCGGCAAGGCCCTTGCCAGGGTGGCCTACGGAGCCCTGGCAAGGCCCTTGCCGGGGTGGCCTACGTAGCCCCGGCAAGAGCCTTGCCGGGGCAACTTGCCTAACACCAGCAAGGCCGCCACCCTTGAGCCTAAAACTTCTGACACCATCAACAACATTTGAACCAGGGCTCGGGAGGTGCCTGCATGGTGGCATGCAGATCTTTGTGAAGACCAAAGGCCTACAAGACTAGATGAGAACCAGAAGACGAAGGCCCCCAGCAAGATCCTTGCTGGGGATGCCCACGAAACCCTGGCAAGACCCTTGCCGGGGACATCTACAGGGCCACAGCCAGGCCCACATCTGCCAAGGCTCCACCGCCGTTCCAACACAGCAGTCGGCTCGCCAGATTAGACAGGCACCTCCGTGGCGGCGTGCAGCTTCCAGGCCAACTCAGCAAGCACCTGCGTGGTGGCATGTAGATCTTCGTGAAGACTCTGCCACCGCACCAGCTCAGCAGCCAGCCAGCCAACGTGGCACTGCACGCCTGGTCAGCCTGGACGCGCGTTGGACCGAGACGAGGCGGCGACGGACGGGACGAGCTTCCTTGTCGTCCCCGATAAAGTGAGAGGGCACGTAGGCAGCGAATTAAATGCATTTTGTCCTGCGATGCCAGGCGATAGACTTGTATATAGTACATACTTTCCACCTCCTATGTGCCACTGTGGCAACCCCTTTTGACTATAAAAGGAGGCCCGAGGCGTACTGAGGAAGGATTCGGACTTTTGGGACCCTGCACGTCTTGTAGCTAGTCCAAGAACACCAGATAACAGACCAAAGCAAGATTAGGGTATTACACATCGCTTGCGGCCCAAACCTGGATAAAATTTCCCCGTGTTGATCTTCTAAACCGGCTCTTTCCACAACCCCGCACCCTGTGAACCATAGTAGGGATTCCCTGTGATCCCATAGGTGTCGTTGCCTCGACACCTAGGTAAACCTGCAAGCTTAAACAATCCACAAATTTGTTCTACATATATTAAGTGCATATCAGGATGTTTGGTTCCATCTCCTACATAAGGACTAGCTAGCAGTTGTTCTATCATACCCGAAGGAATTTCATATTCAATATTTTCAGTAGGTGCACTAGGTTGAGGGGTAGCTAATTGTGGCTCCGTACGAGGTGAAGATACCCCGAACGAACCCCTCAAAGGATTGTTTTCCATAGTAACAAGTGACAATAAATTTCAGCACGCTATATAAATGTTTCCTTACCAAATTCCACTGGCCAAAGGCGCTTCACTCCCCGTCAATGGCGCCAGAAAATAGCCTTGATAACCCACAAGTATAGGGGATCAATTGTAGCTCTTTTCGATAAGTAAGAGTGTCGAACCCAACGAGGAGCAGAAGGAAATGACAAGTAGTTTTCAGTAAGGTAATGTCTGCAAGTGCTAAAATTGTAAGTAGCGGAGTAGTTTGATAGCAAGATAAATTGTAATGCGCAAATAATGATAGTAGTAACAAAAGTGCAGCAAGGTAGCCCAATTATTTTGAGGCAAAGGACAGGCCAAAAAGGTCTCTTATGATAAGCAAAGCGTTCTTGAGGGTACACGGGATTTTCATCTAGTCACTTTCATCATGTTGGTTTAATTTGTGTTCGCTACTTTGATAATTTAATATGTGGGTGGACCGGTGCTTAGGTGCTATTCTTACTTGAACAAAACTCCTACTTATGATTAACCCTCCCACAAGCATCCCCAGCTACGAGAAAAGTATTAAGAATAAATTCTAACCATATCATTAAACTTTTGGATCCAATCGGTCCCTTACGGAATAGCGCATAAACTGGGGTTTAAGCTTCTGTCACTCTCGCAACCCATCATCTAATTTCTACTCCACAATGCATTCCCTTAGGCCCAAATATGGTGAAGTGTCATGTAGTCGACGTTCACATGACACCACTAAGGGAATAACAGCATACATACTATCAAAATATCGAACAAATATCAAATTCACATGATTACTTGCAACATGATTTCTCCCGTGACCTCAAGAACAAAAGTAACTAATCACAAATGATAAACATGTTCATGATCAAAGGAGTATTAAATAGCATAATGGATCTGAACATATAATCTTCCACCAAATAAACCATATAGTAATCAACTATAAGATGTAATCAACACTACTAGTCACCCACAAGCACCAATCTATAGTTCCGGTAACAAGATTGAACACAAGAGATGAACTAGTGTTTGAAATGAGATGGTGTTGTTGAAGATGTTGATGGAGATTTCCCTCCCCAAGATGGGAGAGTTGTTGATGATGATGAGGACGATGATTTCCCCCTCCGGGAGGGAACTTCCCCCGGCGGAATCGCTCCTCTGGAGGGCAAAAGTGCTCCTAGCCAAGTTCCGTCTCGAGACGGTGGTGCTCCATTCTGAAAGTCCTCTCCTTATTTTTTTCTAGGTCAAAATGACTTATATACCAGAAGATGGGCACCGGAGGTGGGCCTGGGTGAGCACAACCCACCATGGCGCGCCTGGGCTCCTTTGCGCGCCCAGGTGGGTTGTGCCCACCTGGTGGGCCCCCTCTGGTAATTATTTGCTCCAATAATTCTTATATATTCCATAAAAAATATGCTTCAAGTTTTAGCTTGTTTGGAGTTGTGCAGAATAGGTGGCCTGACGTAGCTTTTCCAGGTCCAGATTTACAGCTGCCGGAATTCCCCCTCTTGGTGTGTACCTTGCAAATTATGAGAGAAAAGGCATTAGAATTACTCCAAAAAGCATTATTTTGGATAAAAACATCATAAATAACAGTAAGAAAACATGATGCGAAATGGACGTATCAATAGCATCATGAATGGATTCATCAATATAACTATCACACAAAGCATTCCTTTCATGATCCACAAGCATAGTATTTTTATTACTCTCCACATAAGCAATTTTATTCTCATTCATAATAGTGGGAGTATCATATGAAACTCGAATACTATAAATTGTTTCCACATTAAAAGGGTAATGTTCAGTAAAAGGATATTCAAAATTATGACAATAATTATCACTACTTCTTATAACATAAGTATCATCACGATAATCATCATAAGTAGCAACTTTGTTCTCATCATAGTCAATGGAAACCTCTTCTGAAATAGTGGAATCATTACTAAATAAATTCATGACCTCTCCAAATCCACTTTTATCATTATAATAAGATTCAACACCCCCCAAATAGTGGGATAAATATTATCTAAAGTTGACACTCTTCCAAACCCACTTTCATAAATATTGCAATCATCATAAATAGGAGGCATGCAATCATCATAGCAAATTCGATCATTCAAAGTAGGGGGACTAAGAAGAGCACCTTCAATAAGCATAGCATCCCCAAGCTTGTGGCTTGGCATATCATAAGCATAATCACTCTCATCATTAATAGTATGAATAGCACCAATAGTATAACAATTATTATCATCATAATTTCCCAAGTTGGTGCCAAAAAGATTTTCAAGATTATATGAAGTATCATTATCCTCCCCTTTCATAATCATCACAACAAGCAATAGGCATAACAAAATCATCATCCATAATTCTTTCGGACATTGTGCCATAGGACAAAGAAGCAATATCATCATCAAGTGCATCATCTTCCACAATTATTTTTGATTCATTTTCATGAGGCACAATAATAATAGGAGCAACATCATTTGGGAGGGATACCTTTTTACCTCTACTCTTTCTTCTTTTCCTCTTCTTCACCACATCATGTGTGGGTTTAATCAATTTCTTCGAGCTCCTTATTGATGAGATTGGTTGAATAGGGAGTTCTTTCTCATCACCTATTTCATCATGAGAGACAATAGGAGGGAAAGTGGAAATCTTTACCCTTTCATTAGTATTCCTTTTATATTCTATTGGTTTTCCCATCTTTTTATAGTTGGAAATATAAGCATTATCATTGCAATTTACCATGCAGAACATATGGATTTCTTTTAAATTAGTTTCAGCATGGACGTTGAATATGAATGCTTCAAACCAACTATTTTTATGTGACAATTCCTCACAACCCAAAAATAAACAAATTTCATTATAAAGTTCAAGGGTGATCAAGTTATTGCAATATTTGGACACAATTCGATCATGAAAAAGCATGCACTGGAAATTAAGGTGACCAACTTTATTGCAAAGTTCACAAGTAATAGGATAAAGAGAACATAGTTTTGTAGCAATCCATTCTATCACTTTGAGCAAAAATTTGGTTCTATCATGTTTATCATCCCTATAAGGCATGTCTTCACAAAGTCTTTCCACTCCACAAAAATTGACATGCTTATAAGAAACATTGTTGTCATGACTTGTGCAATCATCATTAGCATTTTGGATATTCATAGAATTCATACTAACAACATTGCAATCATGCTTATCATTCATGCCAATCATTTTATTGAATTCTTCTTATATCAAATGTGCACAATTTTCCTTTCCATAATTTTCAAGAAAGACATTATAAAGATGAACAATATGAGACCACCTCAATTCCATTTTTTGTAGTTTTCTTTTATAAACCAAACTAGTGATAAACAAGAAACTAAAAGATTCAATTGCAAGATCTAAAGATAGACCTTCAAGCACTCACCTCCCCGGCAAAGGCGCCAGAAAAGAGCTTGATGTCTACTACGCAACTTTATTCTTGTAGACTCGTGTTGGGCCTCCAAGCGCAGAGTTTTGTAGGACAGTAGCAATTTTCCCTCAAGTGGATGACCTGAGGTTTATCAATCTGTGGGAGGTGTAGGATGAAGATGGTCACTCTCAAACAACCCTACAACCAAATAATAAAAAGTGTCTTGTGTCCCCAACACACCCAATACAATGGTAAATTGTATAGGTGCACTAGTTCGGCGAAGAGATGGTGATACAAGTGTAGTAATGATAGTAGATATTGATTTTTGTAATAGGAACAATAAAAAACAGCAAGGTAGCAATTGATAAAACGGAGCACGAACGGTATTGCAATGCTTGAAAATGAGGCCTAGGGTTCGTACTTTCGCTAGTGCAATCTCTCAACAATGCTAATCTAATAGGATCATATAACCATCCCTCAACGTGCGATGAAGAATCACTCCAAAGTTCTTATCTAGCGGAGAACATAAGAAGAAATTGTTTGTAGGGTACGGAACCACCTTAAAGTTATTCTTCCCGTTTGATCTATTCAAGAGTTTGTACTAAAATAACACCATATGATATGCATCAACCAACTCTAATGTCACCTAGATACTCCAATGTCTCCACAAGTATCCATGAGTTAATTATACGATATGCATCAAACAATTTCATATTCATAATACTCCATCCAACACAAAGAACCTCAAAGAGTGTGCCCAAAGATTTCTACCGGAGAAACAAGGACGAAAACATGCATCAACCCCTATGCATAGATTACCCCAATGTCACCTCGGGAATCCGCGAGTTGAGTGCCAAAACATATATCAAGTGAATCAATATGATACCCCATTGGCACCACGGGTATTCAAAGCAAGACATACATCTGGTGCTCTCAAATCCATAAAAATATTCAATTTGATAAAACAAAATCTTAAAGGGAAAACTCAATTCACAACAAGATAGAGAGGGGAAAACACCATATGATCCAACTATATTAACAAAGCCCGCGATACATCAAGATCATGACATCTCAAGAATACGAGAGAGAGAGAGAGAAAGAGAGAGAGAGAGAAAGAGAGAGAGAGAGAGAGAGAGAGAGAGAGATTAAACACATAGCTACTGGTACAAACCCTCAGCCCGAGGGTGGACTACTCCCTCCTCGTCATGGTGGCCGCCGGGATGATGAAGATGACCACCGGTGATGATTTCCCCCTCCAGTGGAGTGCTGGAACAGGGTCTAGATTGGTTTCTCATGGCTATAGAGGCTTGCGATGGTGGAACTTCTGATCTAGGTTTATCTTCGAGGGTTTTGGAATATTTGGCAATTTATAGGGCAAAGAGGCAGTGCGAGAGGCCACCGAGGTGGGCACAACCCACCAGGGCGTGCCTGGGCCCCCAGGAGCGCCCCCCTCGGGGCACCCCTCTGGTACTTCTTTGGCCCATTGGATGTCTTCTGGTCCAAAAAAATCTCCAAAAAGTTTCGCTGCATTTGGACTCCATTTGATATTGATTTTCTGCGAAGTAAAAAACAAGCAAAAAACAGCAACTGGCGTTGGGCACTATGTCAATAGGTTAGTCCCAAAAAATGATGTAAAGTTGCTATAAAATGATTGTAAAACATCCAAGAATGATAATATAACAGCATGGAACAATCAAACATTATAGATACGTTGAAGACGTATCAACTAACCTTCGGTTGCTTTTGCAGGCACACAAGTTTGGACCGAGGGACCCTTAGAGAAATCCACAATATATAGATCACCTTTTCTAATTCCCTCGAAGACGAAGGAATTGTCAGAGGCCGTAAAGAGAATGCATTTGGATATGGAAAATAGAACTAGCATGCCCAGATCACATAGCTTGCCAACTGAAATGAGATTGAATCCAAGAGACTGAACAAGTAAAACATCATCAATGGACTTGTCTCTGGAAATAACAATTTTACCTAACCCAACTACCTTTCCTTTGTTGTTGTCACCAAAAGTGATATACTTAAGAGCATTTTGAGCCTGCATGGTTAGTAGCGTGGTAACAGGTAGTGCATCGATAGTTTTCTTAGTCACCCATATAGCTTTGTTTGGGGGGCATTCCTGCTGTTTAGTCCAACATAGCAAGCAAGAGCCTCACCATATTGGTTTTTGAACAACTTATAGTTGTCCAGAGAATCATCATCAGGATATTCAGGGATGGGAGAGTTGTATCCCGAAAGTAATGTTGGATCGAGCATTTTGCTCTTGGCAGGCACCCACCCCGTGCGAGGATATTGATGAGGTTCCCAGTATGAACCATTTTTGTTCAGTTTCCTTTCGAAACCGATACCTTCTTTCCTGGGATTTTTGTGAAGAATATATTTCTTCAGAACATCACAAAGGGTTTGATGCCCCTTTAGAGATTTGAACATTCCTGTGAGAAGAAGATCCTTCAACCTAGCATTTACATCAGAAACAGAACCATTTTCCTTGGCAGAGGAGTTAGCATTCACAGATGATTCAGCATTGGTTCGTTCAATGCATTTTATGCAAGGTGGAACAAACACTTCAGGTTTCTCTTTAAGTTGTTGGGTGAGAAGAGAATTTTCTCTAATCAAATCCTCATGAGCCTCTCTCAGCGCCTCGAGTTCCTGTTTCCTAAGGGTTTGATGATTTGATAGTTCATCCATTCGTGACTTGAGAGTGGAATACTCATCGGTCAACGACTGATTTTTATCCATCTCCTCAACCAACAACCCTTCAGATTTCCTAAGGGTTTTCTCAATTTTCTCAAGATAGTTTTGTTGAATATTAGCAATTTTGATCAATTTAGCCTGGTCATCCTCATCAGAAGAATATTGATCACCGGAGTAAACTTTGTGATGCTTGGAGGATACCTTTTCCTTCGAAGCTTTGGCCATGAAGCAGCAGGCAGGAGATTCATCATTGCTTGATGGATTCCTGAAGAAGTTTGTTGCAGGGGAGGAGGCATATGCTATGCCATCCATGCCAAAGTCAAAATCCTCATCGGATTCATCAGCTTCTTTGGAGTCAGACGATTCTTCTTCATCAGAATCCATCTCCTTGCCGATGTACGCCTTGGCCTTGCGAGAGTTATTCTTGCGGTTGGAGGAGGACTTGGAAGGATTCCTTGAGGAAGATCTTGACGAAGATTTTGATGTGGAGTTGTCCTTCTTCTTCTTCAAGAACTTCTTTGTTTTATTCTTATCATCGGAGTCATAGTTCTTGCTCTTGCTTTTGCCTTGACAGTTACCAGAATCATATCTTCCACTAGCATGGATTTCAGCTTCCCAAAGAGGGCAGTCCGAAATGAAGTGTCCAGGCTTTTTGCACTTGAAGCAGGTGTACTCTCCAGTAGGTTTTGATGAAGATTTTGAACTGCCAGAGTTGCTTGAACCTTTCTTGTAAAACTGGCTCTTCTTTTGAAGGCGATAGACTCTTTTCGTGATCAGTGCAAGATCTTTGCTGAGCCTTTTTGGATCATCTGAATCTTCTTCAGCATTTCTGTCAGAGTAATTGGCCACGGGTCGCCTCATAGGCCCCCCATGGCGCTTCAAGACATCGGGGCTGGCTGCTCCCTCAAGATTCAAAGAGCCAAGCGCCGCCTCCTCGCAACCGGCTGGTCCAAGCGGCCGGCTGCCAGGAGATGGCAAAGCCCAGCAAGCGGCCACGAGGTGGGCCGGCTCCTAGCAGGCGGCCTCTAGAGAGGCTGGCCTCTAGCAGGCGGCCCTAGGCGTCCTCAAAGTTTGCACCCACATAAATGCAATGAGACAGGGCGTGGCTACAGCACACCTTGCCACCCCCGAATCTGGAGCCAGGCGTGGCCACAGTGCGTCATACCAGACAGAGATCTCCCGTCCGGCGCAGCACTGTTGCCACGCGGCCCATGACATCACCCCTGTCAGAGGGAGCCATGCTCCCACGACAGGTTGTTGGTACGGCCCGCAAGCGGCGGGCCCTGCCTGCCCACAAGGAGCCAGAAGGCGGCGAGCCTAGACCAGTCGGCTCGTAGGGGGGCCAACCTCTGACCAGGCGGCCTTCCTCTCTTTGGAGTTTGTGCGCCATTAACCGGAAGAGACGGGGAGTGGCTACAGTGAACACCCTCCAGGCGGTGGTACTGTAGCCACGCCTCCCCCGACAAAGCATGCGTCATTACCAGCATCGCTACAGTGCTAAGCAGCCGGCAAGACCCGCGAGCAGCAGGCGCGGCCTGTCGGCCAAGCACGAGATAGCCAGCAGGTCCCACGAGGCGGCGGGCCCCAGCGGCCGGCGGAGATTCCGGCGACCGTAGACACTGACAGCCGGGGTCACCACCCGGCCAGATTACCTTTGTGCCCATGGGGGGTAGGCCTATATAAACCCCCCTAGGGCACCCATGCAAAGGGTTCAGACTCTAGTGCACCCACACACCCATATAGAGAGAGGAAGCTAGGGCTAGACTTGTTCTTCTTCCCCCTCTAGAGAAACAGCTCAAGGAGCAAGCTTGTAGCCACCATTGTTGTTTGAGTGATCATGCGGAGACCCCGCAGAGCAGGGGTAGGGGTGTTATCTCCTAGGAGAGCCCCTGAAAGCACAAGTGCTCCCTGGGTGATTTTGGTAATTAATGTCAACATATCTCTTGTTGGACTAATGTTTCTACCTAGTATGTTTCAGATAAGTTCAACAATGGAGTGGGATGGACAAGAGGATGTGGAACCCCTTCAAGATGCTAAGGACAAAGGATTGGCTCAAGCTCAAAGCTCAGGACTCTACATTTTCTATTTAGTGATCCAAGATCACATTGAGTCCATAGGAAATCCAATACTATTAAGGGATGAGGTGTTGCTTAATGGCTTGCTTGCTCAAAGTGCTTAGTGATATGCTCCAAAGCCCTCAACCACTTTCTCACTTCCACATATGTCCTAATCCAAAATTCCAACTCGGCCCCAGCGATTCTTTCCATCCGGAGCCACCGAGTTTAGTTGACATAGCCACTGCCAGAAACCCTAATCAATCTGGTCTCACCGATGGGATCTCGGTCTCACCGAGATGGGCTTGCAAACTCTCTGTTGTCTGTTGCAATAGTTTCGGTCTCACCGAGATTTGCAACCGGCCCCACCGAGTTTGCTTGGCCAACATTCTGTTTCACTTATTACCCAAATCGGTCCCACCAAATTTGAGTAATCGGTCAAACCGAGTTTTGGATTTACCCTAACCCTAATGACATCGGTCCCACCAAGTTGAAATGTCGGTCCCACCGAGATGCCTAACGGTCACATTATGAACCAAATCGGTCCGACCGAGTTCTCTGAATCGGTCCGACCGAGTTCTCTAAATCGGTCCCACCGAGTTTGGTGATTTGTGTGTAACGGTTAGATTTTGTGTGGAGGCTATATATACCCCTCCCCCCACTCTTCATTCGTGAAGAGAGCCATCAGAACATTCCTACACTTCCAATACATATTTTCTGAGAGAGAACCACCTACACTTGTGTTGAGGTCAAGATATTCCATTCCAACCACATAAATCTTGATCTCTATCCTTCCCCAAGTTGCTTTCCACTCAAATCTTCTTTCTACCAAATCCAATCCTATCAGAGAGAGTTGAGTGTTGGGGAGACTATCACTTGAAGCACAAGAGCAAGGAGTTCATCATCAACACACCATTTGTTACTTCTTGGAGAGTGGTGTCTCCTAGATTGGCTAGGTGTCACTTGGGAGCCTCCGACAAGACTGTGGAGTTGAACCAAGGAGTTTGTAAGGGCAAGGAGATCGCCTACTTCGTGAAGATCTACCCTAGTGAGGCAAGTCCTTCGTGGGCGACGGCCATGGTGGGATAGACAAGGTTGCTTCTTCGTGGACCCTTCGTGGGTGGAGCCCTCCGTGGACTCGCGCAACCGTTACCCTTCGTGGGTTGAAGTCTCCATCAACGTGGATGTACGATAGCACCACCTATCGGAACCACGGATAAAAAATCTCCGTGTCTCCAAATTGCGTTTGCACACTCCAATCCCATCTCTTTACATTCTTGCAACTTGCATGCCTTACTTTCCGCTGCTCATATACTCTTTGTATGCTTGTATGTTTGCTTGATATGTATTGTGAATGTTTAAACTTGTGTTCAAACTCCACATCAACTAAAGGAAATAAAAAACTGCAACTTTTCTTGATTAGAGTCTATTCACCCCCTCTAGACACCTCTTCTCGATCCTTCCAATTGGTATCAGAGCTTTGGTCTCCATTGCCTTGGTTTAAACACCTTTGGAGGAAGATGGATGTGTCTACTTTGGGGAGTCTTAGACGTAGAGTGCCTATTCTTGATGGAGAATATTTTCATGAGTGGAAAAATGAAATGCTTGAGATTTTCAATGAATATCATTTGAACAAGTACATTACTAGCCCTTGTGCACCTCATATTGATCCCTTGCATCCCACACCCGAAGAGGATCTTGACATGATTCGCAATCTTAGAACTATCAATCTTATCATAAGAGGATTGCCCAAAAATTTGATTGCTAGTTTGCCTACTCTTGATTGTGCCTATACTATATGGAGATTTCTTGAGGAACGATTTCCAGATTATTCCTTGAAAAATTTAGACGAAATTCTCCATAAGTCTATTGCCTTGAGCAAGATGAATTCTAGTGATCCTAGCTTTGGTGATTGTCTATTTGAGCTTACCAATCTCATGCGTGCCATAGGAGATGTTGGGATCATTAGCAATATTATTTTTGAAGCTATTAGAATTCATAAAGACAATCATAGAAATGATCATTTGTCTAATGAATTACCCTCTCTAGGAATTGATCAATCACAAGATGATGTTGAACATGGATACTATGATGAGGATGATGATAGTGACTATGATCTTGATGATGCAATGAGACACTTTGGTCTTATGGCAAATCTTCGCGGCTACATGACTGGAGGAAAGGAATGGGTCCTTGATAGTGGATGTACTGATCATATGACCAGAGATAAAGATATGTTCCGTGAGCTTGCTGAAAACGACGGCCCTCGAAAATATGTCACTTTTGGTGATAATTCAAAGGGTAAGGTGGTTGGCCTCGGTAAGGTGGCCATCTCACATGATAGCTCCATACAAAATGTCATGCTCGTTGAATCTCTTGGGTACAATTTACTTTCAGTTTCTAGACTTGCTGATTTCGGTTTCAATGTCCTATTCACTGAAGTAGATTGCCAAGTGTTTCGTAGAGATAATCGTAAAATGGTCTTTACCGGTATACGTAGAGGTGATCTTTACATTGTTGATTTCACTAAAAAGGCTCAACCTAGAACTTGCTTAATTGCTAAATCTTCTAAGGGTTAGCTATGGCATAGAAGGCTAGGTCATGTGGGTATGCGAAATCTTGATAACCTTATTAAAGGTGATCATATACTTGGAGTAAAAGATGTCATATTTGACAAGGATAGACTTTGCAGTGCTTGTCAGGCAGGGAAACAAGTTGGAGGAAGTCATCGCGCGAAGAACATCATGACCACGAGAAGACCACTCGAGCTACTGCACATGGATCTCTTTGGTCCAAATGCCTACAAGAGTCTCGGTGGTAACTCGTTTGGACTAGTCATAGTTGATGATTTTTCAAGATTTACGTGGGTGTTCTCTCTTGATGACAAATCGCAGGTCCAAAAGATCTTCAAAAACTTCGCTAAGAAGGCCCAAAATCAATTTGACGTAAAGATCAAGAAGGTTCGGAGCGACAACGGAACGGAGTTCAAGAACGCAAATGTGGATACCTTTCTTGACGAAGAGGGGATTTTACATGAGTTCTCGGCTACGTACACACCTCAACAAAATGGAGTCGTTGAGAGGAAGAACCGGGCTCTTATTGAGATGGCAAGAACGATGCTTGATGAGTACAAGACTCCAAAACACTTTTGGGCGGAAGCAGTTGAGACAGCTTGTCATGCAACAAATCGCTTGTATCTTCACAAGCTACTCGGCAAGACGGCATACGAGCTCCTCACCGGTAACAAACCCCAAGTTGGATACTTTCGATTATTTGGCTCAAAATGTTACATTCTTGATAAGCATCGTCGTTCTAAATTTGCTCCCAAATCTCATGAAGGTTTCTTACTTGGTTATGGCTCAAACTCTCACACTTACTGTGTCTACAACAATTTCACCCGAAAGGTTGAAGAGACGGTAGATGTGAAGTTTGATGAATCTAACGGCTCGCAAGTAGAGCAATTGCCAATTGATGTAGGAGACAAAGACCCTTCGGAAGCAATCCAAAACTTGTCTAATGGCAAGATTCGTCCAACGGAGGTGAAGGAGAGTACCTCGTCCGTCCAAGTGGAAGCTTCTACCTCACGACAAGGTGAACCAAGAATTGATATGGAAGCATCCACAAGTGGGACACACCAAGACGAAGAAAACGAGGAAGCACACCAAGATGAACATCAACAACCTCCTTCTCCACCACGACAAGAGAATGACAACGTCAACAATGAAGAAGGCCAAGAAGAACAAGATGAAGAAGATGTTCCACCCCAAGCCAAGCCAAAGCTCCCACGAGTTCGAGCAAGAATTGCCAAAGATCATCCCGTCGAGCAAATCTACAAGGATATCCAAACCGGGAGAATCACTCGCTCTAAAACTCGTTTAGCTAACTTTTGTGAACATTACTCATTCATCTCTAGCATTGAACCTATGAAGGTTGAAGAAGCATTGGAAGATCCGGATTGGATAAACGCTATGCATGAAGAGCTACACAACTTTGAGAGAAATCAAGTATGGACATTGGTCGAGAAGCCCGACAACAACCACAACATCATTGGTACGAAATGGGTGTTTCGCAACAAGCAAGATGAAGATGGTCAAGTCGTCCGCAACAAAGCACGCCTAGTCGCCCAAGGCTACACTCAAGTCGAAGGTATGGACTATGGTGAGACATATGCTCCCGTTGCTAGACTTGAGTCCATTCGCATCTTACTTGCTTATGCTAATCACCATGATATCACCTTGTACCAAATGGACATTAAAAGTGCTTTTCTAAATGGTGAAATTGAGGAGGAAGTTTATGTTAAGCAACCTCCTGGCTTTGTCAATCCTAAGAAACCTAATCATGTCTACAAACTTCACAAAGCTCTTTATGGTCTTAAACAAGCTCCTAGAGCATGGTATAAATGCTTGACCAAGTTCCTTATTGAAAAAGGCTTTGAAATTGGTAAAATTGATTCTACCCTTTTTACTAAAAGGGTCAATGGAGAGCTATTTGTGTGCCAAATTTATGTTGACGATATTATATTTGGTTCAACAAACCCTGATTTTAGTGAGAAGTTTGGAAAGCTAATGTCGGAGAAGTTTGAGATGTCTATGATGAGTGAACTCAAATTCTTTCTCGGTTTGCAAATCAAGCAAACTAAGGAAGGTACCTTTGTATCTCAAACAAATTACACCAAGGACTTATTCAAGAAGTTCAATATGCAAGAATGTAAAGGTATCACTACACCCATGCCTACTAGTGGACATCTTGATTTGACCAAATATGGTGAACCGGTTGATCAAAAAGTTTACCGCTCTATGATTGGTTCATTGTTATATCTATGTGCCTCTTATCCCGATATTATGCTATGTGTGTGCATGTGTGCACGATATCAAGCTGCACCTAAAGAATGTCATCTTAAGGCTGGGAAAAGGATAGTGAGATACTTAATACATCCACCAAATTTTGGCATTTGGTATCCTAAGAGGTCTTCCTTTGACCTTGTTGGCTACCCCGATTCGGACTATGCCGGAGACAAGGTTGATAGAAAGTCCACTTCGGGTACTTGTCAATTTCTTGGTAGATCTCTTGTGTCTTGGTCCTCCAAGAAACAAAACTCAGTATCCTTATCCACCGCCGAAGCGGAATACATTGCCGCTGGTTCATGTTGTGCTCAATTACTTTGGATGACCCAAACTCTTAAAGATTATGGGATATATGTGAAACATGTTCCATTGCTGTGTGACAATGAAAGTGCTATTAAGATTGCTCACAATCCCGTGCAACATTCTCGAACTAAACATATTGAAGTTCGTCATCATTTCATTCGAGACCATGTTGCCAAAGGGGACATTAATCTTAAGCATGTTCGCACCGATAAGCAATTAGCGGATATATTTACCAAACCGCTTGATGAGAAAGTCTTTTGCCGTTTGAGAGGTGAATTGAACATCATCGATGCTTCAAACTTGGAGTAGGAACTCCATTTGGATACATGCAAGGCATGAGTCTTTGACTAATCCTTGATATTTCTTTCATGATGTTATCTATATGTCTCAGATACTTTTGCACCCTTGCATGCTATCTAACCCTTGTAGGTACTTGGATGAAACTAAATCCATGAGATTTCAACTCACTCACATCTTGAGCAATCTCTACATCACCAAGTCTCTATACAATGGTGGTTGAAGTCAAGGAAGCACAAAACCCCTCAAATATATCCTTTGACTCATTCTATGTTAAATTTTATGATTGTCATTTTGGATACACAAGTGCTCTTCCTTACAAAACTAACCCATGTAGGAAGATGAACTCAAACTCCAAGTGGTGCTCCCAACTCTTGATGAGCTAAATGATCAAGATCAACACCACCACCCAAGGTATGCTATTCCATCTTAGAGAAACTTTACTCCAAGTCATGGGATAAAGCAACTCAACAAGATGTGAATACATCAAGATGCTTTAACAAAAAATGGTAACCCCATTTTGAGCTTAAACGATGAGTATGACCTATGATCAAGTGATCTCACTTGACTCCTAAGTCAATATACTCTAACATAGGTGACTTTGTCGCCGACCAATTCTAGATGAAGTTCTCGTGCATTTCTCCGTGCTCTTGCATTTGCATATGTGTTTCCCTTTACACAAAAAAAACTTCATCTAGATCTTTTCTTGTCTTTTCCTTTTGTTCTGCATTTTCTGCATCCAATTCATTGCAAATATTTCAGCTAATTCCTTGCAAATCCTTGTGAGATCTTAAAGTGCCTAGTGAGCTGAGGTGACAAGTGTTTTACTGTGATGAACTCGGTCACACCGGTCTGTTTTCTTCGGCCCAACCGAATTATCTCGGTGCCACCGAAGCACACAACTCGGTGCTACCGATTTCACTACAGAAAAGACAACTTGCCACTTGTCTCTGCAGTCTTTTTGCTCCAGCTCCACTCAATGACTCTTGTCCTCTACCAGCATCACATTCAACTTGCTTTGTGACTCAAGGACCAAACCCTTCTGCAATTACACAAAAATCCAGAAGAGCCCTTCTTGGAAATTGATGTCAAAGGGGGAGAGAGAGATCACATCAAAGCTCTATGCTTACTATCATGTCTATAGGGGGAGAGGATACTCAGGGGGAGTGTGTAAGAAACCCCAGGTGCTTGGTGTTCAAGAGGAGAGAAGTTACGTCTCTTTAAGAGGGGAAAGACATGCTCATATTTGATTGCTTGCATTAGCTCAAGCTCTGTTGTTTCTTTTATTTTGCTCTGATTTTCTGTTCCCTATCTTCTCCCAATATCCTATGCAAGATTCAGGGGGAGCAAGACATCTAAGGGAAGGAAATCTCTGATTTTATTACATATCTTTACCTTTGGGGACATGTCTATACCCAATGGGGTACTCAGTACTCACGCTCAACATGTCATCCCAATCTTGGTTCTCTTGTGGTTTCTTTTGTTTGCTCTGGCCAGTAGGTGTATCTGTGTTGTCTAACCTTGTTTACTCAGGTTCATTCCTTCCTAAGCCAACTCAAGACCACAAGGTAAGTATATGCATCACAGTCATGTGTATGAGGATTTCTTGCTGATGTACATACTGTTTGCAAGAAGGACTCATGGGCATGAAGGTACATTTCCTATATTCACATCATTTGCTCTGATGCATATAGCCAAGATACATGTAACACATGGATTACTCTGTCATGCTTATGCATTCACATGCTCCTATGTTTCATATTTATATGATTGCATACATGTAGGGGGAGCCTATGCATGTTACATGTCTTTCCAAAGCTTTACTTGTTGCTCTCTATTTCTTTATCTAAAGCTTTGATGTATGTCGTCATCAATTACCAAAAAGGGGGAGATTGAAAGCACAAGTGCTCCCTGGGTGATTTTGGTAATTAATGTCAACATATCTCTTGTTGGACTACTGTTTCAACAATGGAGTGGCATGGACAAGAGGATGTGGAACCCCTTCAAGATGCTAAGGACAAAGGATTGGCTCAAGCTCAAAACTCAGGACTCTACATTTTCTATTTAGTGATCCAAGATCACATTGAGTCCATAGGAAAGCCAATACTATTAAGAAGGGATGAGGTGTTGCTTAATGGCTTGCTTGCTCAAAGTGCTTAGTGATATGCTCCAAAGCCCTCAACCACTTTCTCACTTCCACATATGTCCTAATCCAAAAGTCCAACTCGGCCCCACAGATTCTTTCCAACCGGAGCCACCGAGTTCAGTTGACATAGTCACTGCCAGAAAACCTAATCAATTCGGTCTCACCGATGGGATCTCGGTCTCACCGAGATGGGCTTGCAAACTCTCTATTGTCTGTTGCAATAGTTTCGGTCTCACCGAGATTTGCAACCGGCCCCACCGAGTTTGCTTGGCCAACATTCTGTTTCACTTATTACCCAAATCGGTCCCACCGAGTTTGAGTAATCGGTCAAACCGAGTTTTGGATTTACCCTAACCCTAATGACATCAGTCCCACCAAGTTGACATGTCGGTCCCACCGAAATGCCTAACGGTCACATTATGAACCAAATCAGTCCGACCGAGTTCTCTGAATCGGTCCCACCGAGTTTGGTGATTTGTGTGTAACGGTTAGATTTTGTGTGCAGGCTATATACCCCTCCACCCACTCTTCATTCGTGAAGAGAGCCATCAGAACATGTGTCGTGGTGGGCGCACGGCAGATGCCAAGGGATGGCTAAAGAGAGGAGGAGGCTCGAGGGCGCTGGTGGGCTCCAGAGGCGAGGTTGGCATGAGCAGGAGCGGGACGCCGGACATACCCAGTTTCGGGGCTCTCCGGAGAGATAATACCCCTAGTCCTGCCGAGTATAGTTGGATGATCGATAGTACAATGTTGCTCCTGGAGCTGTATGGAGGAGGAAGGAAGCTGGCCAAGGCTTGGGCTGCTCCTTCTCTCCGGTGTTGCTGTTTTGTGGCTAGTCCTCTTGCTTGCCCCCCGAATGATCGTGGGCTCCCGGGGGTTTTATAGTCCAACCCCTCGGGGGTACAATGGTAATGTTATAAGTTGGTGGGTCCGTGTTGTCGGTGTCCGGGGACCCGGGCTGGGTCCCGCTGTGGGCTTGTGGTTCGCCGGGTTCCCCTAGGTGCGGGCCCCACAAGCCTAGGGGGACTGTGCACCGTCTTGTCGATCGTCAGGGTGTGGCCGAGTTGAGTCGCGTACAGTGCTCTCCATCAGGTTGCCGCTTGTTGTCGTCAGGGGTGAGGGCGGGGGCACTGTTGCCACGCCGGCCCTGATCAGCGGGTAGGTGAGGGGCACTGTTGCCACGTTCCTGCTGACCAGAGGCATGGGCGGGACACTGTTGCCTCGGTCATCGTTGATTGAAGTCTTGTCCCCATCATACGGCCTGGATGGGACGGGAGTTGACCCGTGGCTGGATTGCGTAGCACGCCATGGGTGGCGCTGGCTTGGTGAGGAGGCTTTGGCCATGCCGGGTTCGGTTGTCTTGCGCCAGTTGTTGAGGCCGAGTCGACGTGTCTTGCCTGGTCAGCTAGTCTGGCCGGCTTGGCGGGATTGGCTGGGTCGAGCGACCCGTCCAAGCGCGCGCCAGTATTGAGGGGCGGTGCCAGCCCCGTTGTTTTTGAAGAGGATCCGGGTTCCGTTGCCTGCCCGGGGTCCATCCCCCCGACAGTAGTCCCCGAAGCTGTGAAGGTCCGCCGTCTTCGAATGAGTGGGCCTTCGCAGTTTCCCCCTTAAGCAAGGTGGATTCTGCGAGCGCCGGGTCCAGCAACACCCACTGTGTGCCAGTTTTCTCGGAAACCGGATCGCGGCATCTCGGCCGTGGCGGGGCCGAGAAGTCCGCCGAATCTTGGGGCAATCCCTCGGGCTTTGCGCGGGCGCCGCGTGGTGCCCGAAAGTCGGAGGGGCCTCACAGGCCACGCGCGTGATGGGACCGGGCAACGGACTAGGGCCCACCGCCGCGCGCCCTCGGCCCAAGCGCGTGGATTTATTGCGGCGTCCGGGGGCCGGTTGCGCGTGGCGTGAATGACATCTCCAAGGCCAACCTTGGGGAGGACTGGCGGTTCGGCAAGGCGCCGTACAGCCAGTCAAACCCGGCGCCGCAGGTGAGCGTCTGGTCTTCTTACTTTGCTGCCGTGCACCTTCTCATCCGTCCTGACGCGACGCGGGGAGTACTTCTGAACGCGATTCGGCATCCTTACGCCCGGGCCCCGTCGCAGGTGGAGCCGGTGGCGCCAGAGGAGCCCACGGCTCATGGCGGCGAGGAGGTGGCCGAGTCCGACGCCGGCGCTGGGCGTCGCGCGGGTAAGTCTCGTGTTTTTCTTCATGTGTCTTGAATTGCTGACCGCGGCACGGAACGGTCGGTGCTGACGCCAGTTATCGGTGTAGTGGCATTGGGCGGGGGAGGCGGCGACGCAGGCGGAGCCGGGTCCCTGCATGGGGCGGCGCCGAGCTGCCCGCATGGGAAAGACAGCGTCGCGCCGCGACCCCGGGCCCCGAAGCGCACGGCGGACCCGGCCGGGGCTAGGAGGCCGGCCAAGAGGAAGCGTGGCGGCGGGCACGGGAGGCCAACCCCAGTCCCGGTCTTGGCAGGGTAGGCTTCATCTCTCGTTTGCGCTCAGATTTTTTCTTGAGCTAGTCTTGTTTCTTTTCTGCTCATTCTGTCTTCTTCTCCAGGTCGCCAATCGCGCTGGCAAGGGCCGAGGTGGAGGGACGGGCCGACTCGGACCTCGGCCTGGATCCGAACGATGCCGAAGCCTTGGCCTGGCGGGACAGGAACCGAGCCGAGGCGGAGCTGGAGGCGGCGTCGGTCCGTGCTTGGACCTACGCGGCGGCGGGATGGGCGCGACCCGGCGCGGAGCCGGCCTGGCGCGAGATGCCGGAGGGCACGGTGGTGGCGGCGACGGTCTTTGAGCCGTCGTCGGTGAGGGAGCGCGGCCGTGGAGGCCGGGCTGAGGTGGTGATCCCCGACCAGGAGGTCGTGGAGGTGGAGGATGACACCCCGCCGCGGGCCGACATGGTCGAGCGAGCGGGGACTGATAGTGGTGGAGGCGGCGGCGTTTTGGAAGATACGCTGCGGGCGACGGTGTCGGAGGCGCCGCCGGTTTTGGAGGAGGCACCGCCGGGCCACCCCGGCAGCTGGGCCGGAGACGGCGACACAGGGCGTCCCGGTGTGTGGGTCAGAGACGGTGACGCAGGGCGTCCCGGCGTCCGGGTCGTCGTCGGCGCTGGGAGGGGCGTCGGAGGAGGTGATGGCCACGTCGCGAGCGGCCAGCGGGGAGTACGCCTTCGTGCCCCGGCAGGGAGGGCGCCGAGATGCCGTGCCGCAGCCGGCGTGGAGCGGGGGCGCCATTGTCTTCGGGCCTCAGACCCAGGAGGAGGCGGCGCTGGACGCCGTCAGTCGCCGCCTGCGAGGCCGGACAGAACGGCTCGAGGCCTTCGCCCAGGCCGAGGTGGAGCGGACGCACGACCTGGAGCGCGCCGTTCTGGTAAGTCTTCTTGTAATTTTCTTCTTTGTGGGGGCGCGCCAGCGCACCCACTGGGTGTAGCCCCCGAGGTTCGGGCCAACTACGTAGTAGTTGGGTCGAATCTTTAGAGTGTTGGCCTTGTTCGGATTTCTGCTTTCTTCAGCATCTCGACGCCTTCCGGGTCGTCGCCTACAATCGTCTCCTGGGCAAGCACTGGGAGCTCGTGGAGCAGCTTGCCGCCAAGGAGGAGGAGCTCCGCGTCGCCGCAGGTATTCTTGTGCTCTTTTCTAGTGGGGGCGCGCTAGCGCACCCACTGGGTGTAGCCCCCGAGATTCGGGCCAACTGTGTAACAGTTGGGCCAAATCTTAAGTCTTGCTTTTTTCTTCTGCTGAGTCCTTTTTTTCGCAGCCGAGGTGCTGTCCTGGCGGACTCGTCTGCTCCGGGCCGGTCATCACTACGACCGGCTCGTTGCCGACACCGGCCGTCTTGGCGTCGAGGCGGCAGGCGAGGGCGGAGGCGGCCGCGGCTCGGCGGTCTCTCGACGAGGCCAACCGGCTGCATGAGCAGCTGGCGGGTCACAAGAGCCGCCTCGAGGCCGAGGTGGAGCTCCTTAAGGCGGAAGCCGCCAAGGTGGCAGAGGCGCAGCAGGCCCTGGTGGAGGCGGACCAGCAGCGCGGCCAGCTGGCCGACGACAAGGGCCGGCCCCAGGCCGAGGTGGATCGCCTGCGGGGGCAGGTCACCACGGCTGAGGGGGCCCGTCAGGACGAGGCCCGTCGCCGCGAGGCGGCCGAGAAGGCGGCCGAAGACAAGGACGCCGAGCTGAAGGCGGCCCTTGCCAAGGCGGCCGATCTGGAGAAGGCGCTCGAGGAGCGCGACCGCGCCATCGAGCAGGAGAGACGTGGTACGTTGCTTGAGGCGCAGCACCTGGAAGAGTCCTTCTCTAGTAAGTGCTTTTTCTTGTCGTTTGCCGGGTCGGGATCCGGCCTTTCTTCCTTGTTGTTCTTCTTCTAACTCGCTTCTTCCTTTGCGGCAGGGCCCTTCCCAGAGACGCAGCGGCTGGCGGAGGAAGCCGTCCGCTATCAGCGCGACCCGACCGGCGTCGTTGGGTCCGGGACGGATCCGCGGGTGGCCTGGACCTTCCCGGAGATCATCGCCGCCGCTGAGGCCCGCCTGTAGGTCCTGGGAACGCAGTTGGGGCGGCTGTGCCAGGTCGGCACCGCAATGACGACGGCCCTATGGCCGGACTCCGTCCAACCGAGCAGCTTCTCGCGCCTGGCGCGTTGGTTGGAGATGGGGCCGGATTGGCTTGGCGAGTGGCGCGTCTCCGCCGCTCGTGCCGGTGCTGAGATGGCGCTCCGGTTCGCGCTGTCCTGGCATCCGGACCTGCAGCTGGACGCGTTGATGGGCCAGCGGGCCGGTTCGGAGCAGCTCTTGTAGGAGCAAGCCGGCCGGATCGCCTCCCGGGCCAGCTACATCGCCGAGTTTGCCTTCCACGACGAGTTCCATCCGGAGCGGACGGAAGACGGCAGGGCCGTGGACGGCGACGACTACGGCTTGCTCCTCCACGATCCGGAGGGGAGCTCGGAGGAGACGGGCGTCTACCGCGACGCGGGTGCTGAGGAGGGCACCGGCACCTCGCTGGACCCGGAGGCCGCCAGGGGAGAGCCGTCGATGTTGCGACACAGCGCTGGAGATGCCTGAGACACTTTGTGTAAAATCTGTTAAATAGCAGGTCCACCCACCCACTGGGGGTTTTAGGGTGTAATGAACTCGGGCCGTGGGCCTTTTCTTAAATACTTGTGTAGATGTCGTGGGTGCTTTTGCTTTTTGCCTTCCGTTTTTTGGACCGATTTCATGCGCTTTTCCTTTCTCAAACCTCCCCCCCCCCGCGAGTCAGACGGCCGAGGCTCCGGTCCGTGACAAGGAGTTCGGTTCTTTGAGAGGAGCGCGCAGGACTTGGGTCCCTCGAAACGTTGAGCGCGAGCGAAACACCCACTGGGCCGGCTGGCGGTAATCCGGCGAAGCCGATTGGCGAGCAGCCGGTCGTGCGGCTGTTCATTTGATGAATGGTGGGCCGGGTTGATCGACCCGGCAGCCTTTGACTTAGTGTATGAAGCGTAAAGGAGCTTTGGCCCGTTGTGCTTGCCAGCCGACAGCCAAAGCTGGATCTGTGGCTTTAGGGCGAAGTGGGGGACCGCGGCATCCTAACTTTATCAGGAATCACCAAGTAAGGCGGCGGGGTGGCGACCGAGCCGGCCAGCCCCGAGCCCCCGGGTCGAGCGAGTCGGACCGGTGGCCGGGTTCAGTGGTATAGTGATGCAAGAAAATAGGGACACAATAAATTGGTCGACAAAAGGCAGCCCCCGAGTCTCGTTCGGGGACCCCATAGTTTCATGCGTTTACAAAAGGCGATGATACATACGCTCGTGCGGCTAACTGTAAAACGGGCGGAGGAGTTCCGCGTTCCACGGCCGGGTCGTTTCTTCACCGGCGGTGTCCTTCTTGCGCTTCCTTGACTTGCGTGCGTCGATGAGGTAGTAGGCGTTGCGGTCGCGCAAGGCCCTGCTCACGATGAATGGGCCCTCCCATGGAGGGGACAGCTTGTGCTGGCCTGCCTGCTCTTGGACGAGTCGGAGGACGAGGTCGCCCTCGCGGAACGCGAGGGGCTTGATCTTCTTGCTGTGGTAGTGCCTCAGGCCTTGCTGGTAGATGGCCGAGCGACTGAGCGCCAGGAGGCGTGCTTCTTCGAGCAGGTCGACGCCATCTTCGCGGGCTTCTCTGGCTTCGGCTTCGGTGTACATCGCGACGCGCGGCGAGTCGAACTCGACGTCGGTCGGGATGACGGCTTCGGCTCCGTAGACGAGGAAGAACGGGGTGAACCCGGTCGACCGATTCGGCGTGGTGCGTAGACTCCAGAGAACGGCTGGCAACTCGTCAAGCCAGCTGCCGGGTGAGCGGATGAGCGGCTCGACGAGTCGCGGCTTGACGCCGGACAGGATGAGTCCATTGGCCCGCTCGACCTGCCCGTTGGACTGCGGATGCGCAACGGAGGCCAGGTCGAGGCGGATGCCGGAGACGGAGCAGTATTGCTCGAGCGCGCCCTTGGCGAAGTTGGTGCCGTTGTCGGTGATGATGCTGTTCGGCATGCCGTAGCGCACCGCTATGTCCTTGATGAACCGGACGGCTGTTGGCCCGTCCAGTTTCTTGATTGGTCTTGCCTCGATCCACTTGGTGAATTTGTCCACTGCCACCAGCAAGTGCGTCATGCCGCCTCGAGCGGTTTTGAAGGGTCCCACCATGTCGAGTCCCCAGACCGCGAAGGGCCAGGCGATCGGTATGGTGCGGAGTGCTGACGCCGGCTGGTGGCTGCGTTTGCTGAAGCGCTGGCATCCCTCACACTTGAGGACGAGCGACTCGGCATCTTGGAGGGCCGTGGGCCAGTAGAAACCGTGGCGGAACGCCTTGGCCACCAGGGATCGTGATGCGGCGTGGTGCCCACACTCGCCCTGATGTATGTCGAGGAGGATGTCGATGCCCCGTTCCTGCTCGACGCAGCGCTGGAACACGCCGGTGGAGCTGCGCTTGACGAGCTCGTTGTTGATGATGTTGTAGGCGGACGCCCGGCGCTGCACTTGCCGAGCTTCGGTCTCGTCCATGGGGAGAACCCCGTTCTCCAAAAATTCTGATATTGGGAGGGCCCAAGATGGAGCCGCAACCACGGCGAAGACGGCCACCAGGGTGGGTTCCGAGTCGGCAGCCCCCGAGCCGGGTTGAGCAGCCCCCGGGTCGGGGATGGCGACGGCCGGGTCCGGGACGATGGTGGCCGGGTCGAGCTGAGCAGCCCCCGGGCCGGGTTCAGCAGTCCCTGGGCCGGGTTGAGGTGCGGCCGGTTCGTCTGGAACGTGGATGGACTCGGAGTCCAGCGATGGCTTGACGGACGGCTTGCGCAGGTGCTCGAGGGAGACGTCGGACGGGATGGCTTATCGTGACGAGGCGATCTTGGCGAGTGTGTCGGCTGCTTCGTTCTCCGCGCGCGGGACGTGGAGGAACTCGCAGCCCTCGAAGGATCCGGACAGCTTCTGGATGAGGAAGCGGTAGCTTGCCATGTTGGAGTCGCGGGCGTCCCATTCGCCGGAGCATTGCTGCACCACCAGGTCCGACTCGCCGTAGCACAGGATGCGCCGGATGCCGAGTTCCTTGGCAAGTCGGAGGCCGTGCACAAGGGCTTCGTACTCGGCGACGTTGTTGGAGGCGGCGAAGTGGATCTGGAGCGCGTAGCGGAGCCGGTCGCCCTTCGGGGACGTCAGTACGATGCCGGCCCCCAAGCCGAGTCACATCTTGGACCCGTCGAAGTGCATGCGCCAATGCGTCGAGTCGGGAGGCGGCGGCAAGTACTGGGTCTCGGTCCAGTCGACGAGGAAGTCGGCCAGGCTTGAGACTTGATCGCGGTGCGGGGCTCGTAGAGGATGGTGTGGCCGGCTAGCTGGATCGCCCACTTGGCAACCCGGCCAGAGGCATCCCGGCACCCGATGATTTCTCCGATAGGCGCCGTGCTGACCACGGTGACGACGTGCTCTTGGAAATACTGCTTCAGCTTCTTGGCGGTGAAGTACACGCCGTAACACATCTTCTGGTAGTGCGGGTAGTTCTGCTTGGAGATGGAGAGCACCTCGCTCAGGTAGTAGACTGGGCGCTGGACGGCTTGGATCTTGCCCTTCTCTGGTCGCTCGACCACCAGCACCGTGCTGACCGCCCGCGAGGTCGCGGCTATGTAGAGCAACAGCGGCTCCTTGTCGGTCGGCGCGGCCAGGACTGGTGGGGTGGAGAGCATGCGCTTGAGGTCTTGGAAGGCCTTGTCTGCCTTGCCGTTCCATTCGAACGGGCTCGTCTTCTTCATCAGCTAGTACAGGGGTAGCGCCCTCTCGCCCAGCCGGCTTAGAAACCGGCTGACCGAGGCCAAGCATCCGGTGAACTTCTGGACATCGCGCAGCCGAGCCGGCTTGCGCATGCGCTCGATGGCCTTGATCTTCTCCGGGTTCGCCTCAATGCCGCGTTCCGAGATGAGGAAGCCGAGTAGCTTTCCGGCCGGGACGCCGAAGATGCATTTTTCCGGGTTAAGCTTGACCTTGTATTCGCGGAGGTTGGTGAAGGTTTCCTTCAAATCGTCGAGGAGCATGAGGTGCTGCTTGGTCTTCACCACGATGTTGTCCATGTATACGTGGATATTGCGGCCGAGTTGCGGCAGCAGGCATTTCTGCATGCAGCGCTGGAAGGTGGCGTCGGCGTTCTTCAAGCCGAACGACATGGTGATGTAGCAATACGCCCCAAAGGGTGTGATGAAGGACGTCTTCAGGGCGTCGGCCGGGTCCAGCTTGATCTGGTGGTAGCCGGAGTAAGCGTCCAGGAAGGACAGGAGCTCGCACCTGGCGGTCGAGTCGATGACTTGGTCGATCCGCGGGAGGGCGAACGGATCCTTGGGACATGCCTTGTTGAGGCTGGTGTAGTCGATACACATGTGCCAGGTCTTGTTCTTCTGCAGGACGAGGACTGGATTGGCCAGCCACTCGGGGTGAAACACTTCCATTATGAAGTCGGCCGCCAAAAGCTTGGCGACCTCTTCACCAATGGTTCTTCTCTTCTCTTCAGAAAATCGTCGTAGGGGTTGACGGACAGGCTTGGCGTCCTTGCGGACGTGAAGTTTGTGCTCGGCGTACTTCCTCGGGATACCGGGCATGTCCTTGGGGGTCCATGCGAAGATATCCCGATTCTCACGGAGGAAGTCGACGAGCTCGCCTTCCTATTTGCTATCGAGGCGGGCGCCTACGACAACGTACTTGCTGCAGCTGGGGTCTTCTGGGTTGAGCTTCACTTTCTTGGTCTCCTTGGAGGGCTTGAAGGCGGCCTCGTCGGCCGGGTCCGGGGTCAGGATTGACGCGGCGGAGGCCCGCCTGCCAGGGCGACGATCCGGTCGAGCTGGCGCCGCTCCTCGGCAATGACCAGCGACTCAGCCAACTTGGCGCCGTCTCGGGCGCACTCTAGGGACTTGCGTTAATCTCCGGTGACGGTGATGAGGCCCTTGGGACCCGGCATCTTCATCTTCAGGTACGCGTAGTGGGGAACCACCATGAACTTGGCGAGCGTGGGCCGGGCCAGCAACGCGTGATACGCACTGGACAGGTCCACCACCTCGAACCTGATCGGTTCGCGCCGGAAGTGGTTGCTGTCACCGAACAGGACATCTAGCCGGGCCCGGCCAATGGGGGAGCAGGAGAGGCCGGGCACGATGCCGTGGAAGATCGTTCGGGTTGGCTCCAGGTCCTCGGCCTTGAGGCCGAGCTTGGTCATCGTGTCGCGGTAGAGGATGTTGATGCTGCTGCCGCCGTCGATGAGGACTCGGGAGAACTTGCATGTGCACCGCGCGACGATGGTGGGGTTGAGGACGAGGGTGTAACCACCCGGGCTCGTCATGACTGTCGGGTGATCCTCCCGGGTCCAGGTGATCGGGCGATCCGACCAATGCATGAACTCTGGCTTGGCCGGGACGACGGTGTTCACCTCCTGCCGAAGGAGGCGCTCGCTGCGCTTGTCGTCGCCAAGGCTGGTGAAGACGACGTAGGCCGCGCTTTGGTTCGGGTAGGCGTCGTCGTGCATCGCGCCGCCAGCTGGAGGCGGCGGTGGAGGCGGAGGCGGCTGTCCCGCGCCTGGTGCCGGAGCCAGAGGGGGCGGGACGTCACCCCTCATGATGCGCTTGGTGATGCCGCACTGCCGAAGCATGTGCGTGCAGGGTCTTGCGCCGCTGTGGTGCTTGCAGGTGGCGTCGAGCATCTGCTCGAAGCTCATGGTAGGTTGCCGGTTTGCCGGTGTTTCGCCGCCGGGTCCGCCGCGGGCTCGGTGGCCGCGACGAGCCGGTTGTCGTGATGCGGCGCCGGCTGGTCGGCCTTGCACTTGTTGTTCTGGTGATGCTGCTGCCGGCTGCTTTCGCCGGCCGGCTTCGGAGGGGGAACCGGCTTCGCCTTGCCGGCTTCATCCAGCGCCACCTGGATCTTCATGGCGGAGTCAGTGTTGGCGTACTTGTCCGCCATCTCCATGAGCGCGGCCATGGTGGCCGGCTCAGAGCGTAAGAGCTTGTGCTTGAGGATGGTGCCCTCTCGGCACCCGTTGACGAAGTACTGGATCGCCTGGACTTCATAGACGCCCTCGCAGCTGTTCCGGAGCTCGGTCCAGCGTGCGAGGTACTCGCGACCGGTCTCCGTAGGCCCTTGCACGCACATGGCGAGCTGGCTAGGACAGCCGGGTCGCTTGTAGGTCCCTGTGAAGTTGCGGACGAAGGCTTCCTCGAAATCCACCCACATGTGGATGCTGCCCATCGGCAGGCTGTTCAACCACGTGCGGACCGACCCTTGGAGCATGAGCGGTGCATAGCGCACGGCGAGACGACGATTGGCACCGGTGATGCCAATGGCCGTGGTGTAGTCGGTGAGCCAGTCTTCTGGCTTCACCGTCCCGTTGTACTTGGGGGCGTCATGGGGGAGCATGAATCCTTTGGGGAAGGGCTCCTCCCGGATGCGCGGGCCGAAGCATGTCGGCCCGATAGCGCCGCTCTCCTCCACCTCCAGGGAGCGAGCGAGCTGATCGAGGCGGTGGCGAGCGTCGGCGCCGTTGATGGCGCGCGGGCTGAGTCGACTTGCGGCCAGGGCACGGGGGTCCGGGTCGGTTGGAGCCGGACGCCGGCCATGCTGGCCGGGTCCGCGCTGGATCTCTAGGACGGGCTCGTCGCCCAATCCACCGGCGGCTGTAGCGGCCGGGTCGCGCCGAGTCCGGGCTCGGCCGGAGTGCGCCTCGCCGGGTGGCGAGGAAGCGGTGTGCAGAAGTTCGCCGGGCCCGCCAAGGCGGGCGGAGCCGGATCCCGCCGGCTTGGCGAGTTGGTTGAGGCGGTCCTGCTGGGTGTTGGCGGCATGGAGGAGTTCACGCATCCGCCCGATGCGCTCTTTCAGCTCCTCACCCGCGAGCTGGTCCAGGCCGACTGCGGCTGCCTGGGCAGCGCGCATGTTCTTCGCCGGGGTCTCATAGATGGTTGGGACGGCGCCGAGGGCCCGGCCGAGCGCTCCTTCCTGGGCACGCACATCGGCGACCCAGCTTGGTTCGGCCGCAGCGGGCGTGAATCCGTAGGCGGCGTCACGCTCCAGCTGAGTGGCGTCCACGCGATGCTGAGTGGTGGCGAGCGTCCCAGATAGGTCCAGCATCTGCTGGCGCCTTTCCTCAAGCTGGGTTCGGGCCTCAGCGACGTTGGTGGCATCGACGTCGATGCCGATGGGGATGTGGAGGCTCTGCATCGCGGCGCGCAACGTATCAGACGGCTCGATCCGATCCGCTGCGGCCCTGGCTTCGGCAGCCTTCCTCGTCTTGCTCGACGAGGAGGAGGCGTCGTCGCCGGTGACGAAGACCTCCATATGGACGTCCATTGCCCCGGCAGAAACGCCGCCGCCGAGGGAGAGGGGAGAGTCGGAGTAGCTGAGCACCTCGCTGGGGTACTCGTCAGCCGCGAACGCATCGGACATGCGCAGCGCAGCGAAGGAGGCGACAAGCGCGCCGACGACGTCGTCTGCCAGCGTGACGGACTCGTCGGCGTAGGATAAGAGCCCCGTCTGAAGCATGCTCCTGGCCAGCTCCTCGAGCTGCCCCACGGTGGGCGCACGGCAGATGCCAAGGAATGGCTAAAGAGAGGAGGAGGCTCGAGGGCGCTGGTGGGCTCCAGAGGCGAGGTTGGCATGAGCGGGCGCGGGACGCCGGACATACCCAGGTTCGGGGCTCTCCGGAGAGATAATACCCCTAGTCCTGCCGAGTATAGTTGGATGATCGATAGTACAATGTTGCTCCTGGAGCTGTATGGAGGAGGAAGGAAGCTGGCCAAGGCTTGGGCTGCTCCTTCTCTCCGGTGTTGCTGTTTTGTGGCTAGTCCTCTTGCTTGCCCCCCGAATGATCGTGGGCTCCCGGGGGTTTTATAGTCCAACCCCCCGGGGGTACAATGGTAATGTTATAAGTCCTTGGGTCCGTGTTGTCGGTGTCCGAGGACCCGGGCTGGGTCCCGCTGAGGGCTTGTGGTTCGCCGGGTTCCCCTAGGTGCGAGCCCCGCAAGCCTAGGGGGACTGTGCACCGTCTTGTCGATCGTCAGGGCGTGGCCGAGTTGAGTCGCGTACAGTGCTCTCCGTTAGGTTGCCGCTTGCTATCGTCAGCGGTGAGGGCGGGGGCACTGTTGCCACGCCGGCCCTGGTCAGCGGGTAGGTGAGGGGCACTGTTGCCACGTTCCTGCTGACCAGAGGCATGGGTGGGGCACTGTTGGCTCGGTCATCGTTCATTGAAGTCTCGTCCCCATCATACGGCCTGGATGGGACGGGAGTTGACCCGCGGCTGGATTGCGTAGCACGCCATGGGTGGCGCTGGCTTGGTGAGGTGGCTTTGGCCGTGCCGGGTTCGGCTGTCTTGCGCCAGTTGTTGAGGCCGAGTCGACGTGTCTTGTCGGGTCGGCTAGTCTGGCCGGCCTACGGGGCTTGGCCGGGTCGAGCGACCCGGCCAAGTGCGCGCCAGTATTGAGGGGCGATATCAGGCCCGTTGTTTTTGAAGAGGATCCGGGTTCCGTTGCCTGCCCGGGGTCCATCCCCCCGACAACATGCCTACACTTCCAATACATATTTTCTGAGAGAGAACCACCTACACTTGTGTTGAGGTCAAGATATTCCAGTCCAACCACATAAATCTTGATCTCTAGCCTTCCCCAAGTTGCTTTCCACTCAAATCTTCTTTCTACCAAATCCAATCCTATCAGTGAGAATTGAGTGTTTGGGAGCCTATCACTTGAAGCACAAGAGCAAGGAGTTCATCATCAACACACCATTTGTTACTTCTTGGAGAGTGGTGTCTCCTAGATTGGCTAGGTGTCACTTGGGAGCCTCCGACAAGATTGTGGAGTTGAACCAAGGAGTTTGTAAGGGCAAGGAGATCGCCTACTTCGTGAAGATCTACCCTAGTGAGGCAAGTCCTTCGTGGCCGACGGCCATGGTGGGATAGACAAGGTTGCTTCTTCGTGGACCCTTCGTGGGTGGAGCCCTCCGTGGACTCGCGCAACCGTTACCCTTCGTGGGTTGAAGTCTCCATCAACGTGGATGTACGATAGCACCACCTATCGGAACCACGGATAAAAAATCTCCGCATCTCCAAATTACGTTTGCACACTCCAATCCCATCTCTTTACTTTGTTGCAACTTGCATGCCTTACTTTCCACTGCTCATATACTCTTTGTATGCTTGCATGTTTGCTTGATATGTATTGAATGTTTAAACTTGTGTTCAAACTCCACATCAACTAAAGGAAATTAAAAACTGCAACTTTTCTTGATTAGAGTCTATTCACCCCCCCCCCTTTAGACACCTCTTCTCGATCCTTTCAGCCCCGAACCTGGGTAAGATTCGCCGGCGTGCATGTCTACGCCTCATCCCGTTTCCTGCCACCGGTGACGTATTATTATCCCCCTCCATGATAAGCCATCCTTTGGCATATGTCGCACGACACCCCCGACATTTGGCGCCCACCGTGGGGCTAGGTGCACCTTCGGTCCGGAGATCTGTTCTGGACTGTGGACGCCTCTCCCTCCCAGACGAGCGCAGCCAGCCCCGGCACGCCCGATGGCGTTAGCGCTGACGGCGCTGCATTGCGCAGAGATTGCCGTGCGCAGCGGCTAGCCTCGCGTGACGCTTTGTTGGTGAGATCTGCCTCTCCGACGAAGGCCCCCGCAGCAAGGCGCGGGCGCAGCCAGCTGGAGAGTTGCCTCGTCGATGTCCTTGGCAAGTCGACATTGCCAACTGAGCCCGCCTCCGACCAGGCAGTCGATTGGCCACTGCACCGACCCGATGTTTGTTGACTCCGACACCGCCGTGTCCTTGACGCCTTCCCACCAACATGGTGGTTCATCGATGACCCTCTCCCTCGCGCCGATAGCGGCGGCAGCACCGTCACGGAGGTGCTCGTCATCAGCCACGATGGAGCTTCTGGTGCGGCGCCCAAGACCCGCTCGAAGCGCGCTACGAGACCTGTCTGCACCCATTGCAGAAGATGCCGACGCCGAGACGCTGGAAGCTCGTCGAGAGCACCAAGAAGTTGGCCATCATGAGACGCCTCTCGGAGGCCTACCAGCGCGAGATGGACCGCGCTGTTGGCGGCACGTCGGCCCCTGGCGGGCCCAGCCGCATTGGCATGGTCCGGCAGCATGGCGCAGCCGTCGCCAGCATGTTCAGGGCAGACAGCCCTGTCTACGCCACGCCCATGGAAAACATACGAGTTGCCCAGGCGGCAGCAGACGAGCTAGACAACCTCGAGGGCGACGAGCGCCGCCACATGACGGAGCGTGTCCAGCGGCTCATTGACGCGGCTGCCGAGCAGCAAGAAGCCGGCTGTCGCGCCGAAGAACCCGACCGGTGGAATGACGACCCGCCTCCTCGCCGAGATCAAGGCGCGACCTCTCGGACGCCGACTGGTGGCGTCCGCGACAAACGAGACAACGAGTCGGCTGCTAGCCGCAGCCGGACGCGCATCACCATCGAACGCAACCAAGATGGCCGCCCACGAGCAGTAGAGCGACGGGACGATTGTTTGCCTCCTCCTCCTCCTTGGAGGGAGAGGCGTGCTTCCCCACCGCCTTTTGACCACCCAACTCTCGGCGACCGGCTGGGCCGCCGAGAGGGAATCGGAGAAAACGACGCCCGCCACCGGATCGACCGTCTCAATCGATCCCTGGCGCTAGAAGAAGAAGACGTGCTGGGCCCGCCTTGTTTCGGCCCCCGCATCCGCGACGAGCCCTTTCCCAAAAGGTTCACGCTCCCACGAGATACGCCCAAGTACAATGGCTCTGTGAAGCCGGAGGACTGGCTGGTCGACTACTCCACGGCCGTCAGCATAGCGAATAGCAACAAGCACGTGGCTGTGAAGTATGTTCCGCTCATGCTCCAGGGCACGGCCCGGACATGGCTGAACAGCCTGAAGCCCTGCAGCATCAACAGCTGGGTAGATTTCACTGAAGCCTTCGTCCGCAACTTCACCAGCACCTACAAGCGGCCGCCCAAGCCTCGCCGGCTCTCGTTGTGCGTCCCAGGCCCCAACGAGTCCACCCGCGACTACCTAAAGCGGTGGGCTAAACTGCGCAACTCCTGCGAAGGGGTGCACGAGGTCCAAGCAATCGAGTACTTCACTGCCGGGTGCCGAGAGGGCACCTTACTCAAGCACCGACTCCTCTGCGACGAGCCGGCCACACTCAACGAGCTGCTGATCATAGCAGACAAGTACACCACTGCCGACTCTTCCATGAAGTCGGAGCTCTGTGTGGACACTTCTGGGAAGGTGCTCCCTCCGGCTCCTCGGACGCCGGCTGGAGACAACAGTCGGCGCCAGCAGCCGAACGACAACAAGCGCAAGGCCCAGCAGCCGGCTTCCACTAGCCGGCAGGTGGCGACAGTTGAGGATCAGCAACCTGAAGGACAACCCCTCCCCAAGCGCCAGAAGGGCGGCAAGCCAGTTTGGTTACCTGCTTTCTCCTTTGAGCAGACCCTCGATGCCCCTTGCAAGTTCCACAGCGGGGCGAAGCCGTCCAACCACACCACTCGGAAATGCCACTGCTTATCCGCATCGCCAAGGGAGAAGGACTCCCCCCACCGCCTGCTGGCCCGCCAGCTCTGCCTCCCCAGCAGTCGGCGCAATCCATGATGATTACCCTCAAGAGCATGGTGCATACGTTGTCTTCACCAGCGTTGCCAATGACAGACACAGCCGGCGTCAGCAGCACCGAGAACTGAATGCAGTCGCCTCAACTGCTCCAGAATTCATGCACTGGTCTAAGAGGCCTATCAGTTGGAGCCGAGCTGACCACCCGAAAGTGATGCCCTCCCCAGGTTCTTATGCCCTGGTATTGGATGCCACCCTTGCAACGGAGAGACGAGCTGCTCGTTTCTCCCAGATTCTGATAGACGGTGGTAGCAGCATCAACATCCTTTACCGCGACACCATGGAGAAGCTGAAGATCAAGGAGAAGCAGCTGCTGCCCAGTCGGACTGTGTTTCATGGCATTGTACCCGGCTTGTCCTGCTCTCCAATCGGCAAAGTCAAGATAGATGTCCTCTTTGGAGACAAGGATCATTTTCGCCGAGAAGCGATTTGGTTTGAGGTGGTTGACCTGGAGAGTCCTTACCATGTGCTCCTAGGCCGACCTGCCCTAGCCAAGTTTATGGCGGTGCCTCATTACGCCTACCTCAAGATGAAGATGCCAGGGACCAAGGGCATTATCATGATCAATGGAGACTATGAGAAGTCGTCCGCCTGTGCTGCAGCCAGCAGCCGACTGGCCGAGTCCCTCGTGATTGCGGCTGAGAAGAAGCTCCTGGACCGGGTGGTGGCCATGGCCGGCAAGCAGCCGGACCTGTCACCAGATCCCAAAGAGTCAGAGAATGAGGGCCCCTTCAAGCCGGCCAAAGAAACGAAGAAGATTCCCTTGGACCCTGAGCACCTAGAGAGGCATGTTGTCATAGGTGCCAACCTTGATAGCAAATAGGAAAGCGAGCTCGTCGATTTCCTTCGTGAGAATCGGGACACCTTTGCATGGTCTCCCAAAGACATGACGGGTGTTCTGATGGATTTCGCCGAACCAGTCAGACAGCCCCTCCGCCGACTGTCGGAGGAAAAGAGAAGAATTGTTGGTGAAGAGATCGCCCGCCTGTTGGCAGCCGGCTTTATCATGGAAGTCTTCTTCCCAGAATGGCTTGCCAACCCAGGCCTTGTACTGAAGAAGAACAACAAGTGGCGCATGTGCATTGATTACACCAGTCTCAACAAAGCCTGCCCCAAGGATCCATTTGCTTTAGCTCGGATTGACCAAGTGATAGACTCCACAGCCGGATGCGAGCTGTTGAGTTTCTTGGATGCCTACTCAGGTTACCACCAGATCAAGATGAACTCGGCAGACCGCCTGAAGACCGCCTTCATCACACCATTCGGAGCCTTCTGCTACCTGACCATGACATTCGGCTTGAGAAATGCCGGTGCCACGTTCTAGCATTGCATGCAGAAGTGTCTCCTCAAGCAGCTCGGCAGAAATGCCCACGTCTATGTAGAAGATATTGTGGGGAAGATGGAGAAGCGCGGTACCCTCTTGGAAGATCTCAAGGAAACTTTTGAAAATCTGCGCCGGTTTCAGATCAAGCTCAACCCAGAGAAATGCGTCTTTGGAGTACTAGCCGGCCAGCTCCTTGGCCCTAGTCTCATAGCGCGGCATCGAGTGCAACCCTGTGAAGATCAAGGCCATCGAGATGATGGAGAAACCCACCCGACTGAGAGACATCCAGAAGTTCACCGGCTGTTTGGCATCCATCAGCCGCTTCATCAGTCGGCTGGGCGAGAAGGCTCTTCCCCTGTACCAGCTCATGAAGAAGACCACTCATTTCGAGTGGAATGACAAGGCGGATGAAGCTTTTCTCCAGCTGAACAAGATGTTGACCACGCCGCCTATCCTGGCGGCTCCGGCTGCTAAAGAGCCTATGTACCTTTACATCGCCGCCACCAGCCGGGTGGTCAGCACTGTTATGGTGGTAGAGCGTCCAAAAGACGGCAGAGCACAGCCAGTCTAGAGGCCTGTGTACTATTTGAGAGAGGTGTTGGGGAACGTAGTAATTTCAAAAAAATTCTACGCACACGCAAGATCATGGTGATGCATAGCAACGAGAGGGGAGAGTGTTGTCCACGTACCCTCGTAGACCAAAAGCGGAAGCGTTAACACAACGCGGTTGATGTAGTCATACGTCTTCACGATCCGACCGATCAAGTACCGAACGCACCGCACCTCCGAGTTCAGCACACGTTCAGCTCGATGACGTCCCTCGAACTCCGATCCAGCCGAGTGTTGAGGGAGAGTTTCGTCAGCACGACGGCGTGGTGACGATGATGATGTTCTACCGACGCAGGGCTTCGCCTAAGCTCCGCTACGATATTATCGAGGTGTAATATGGTGGAGGCGGGCACCGCACACGGCTAAAAGATCGTAGATCAATTGTGTGTCTATGGGGTGTCCCCCTGCCCCCGTATATAAAGGAGCAAGGGGGAGGCCGCCGGCCAAGGAGGAGGGCGCACCAAGGGGGGAGTCCTACTCCCACCGGGAGTAGGACTCCTCCTTTCCTTGTTGGAGTAGGAGAAGGGAAGGGAGAAGGAGAAGGAAGGAAGGGGGCGCCCCCCCCCCTCCCTAGTCCAATTCGGACTAGTCCATGGGAAGGGGTGCAGCCACCTTTGGGTCCTTTCTCTCCTTTCCCGTATGGCCCATTAAGGCCCAATACGAATTCCCGTAACTCTCCGGTACTCCGAAAAATACCCGAATCACTCGGAACCTTTTCGATGTCCGAATATAGTCGTCCAATATATCGATCTTTACGTCTCAGCCATTTCGAGACTCCTCGTCATGTCCCCGATCTCATCCGGAACTCCGAACTCCTTCGGTACATCAAAACTCATAAACTCATAATAAAACTGTCATCATAACGTTAAGCGTGTGGACCCTACGGGTTCGAGAACTATGTAGACATGACCGAGACACCTCTCCGGTCAATAACCAATAGCGGAACCTGGATGCTCATATTGGCTCCCACATATTCTACGAAGATCTTTATCGGTCAAACCGCATAACAACATACGTTGTTCCCTTTGTCATCGGTATGTTACTTGCCCGAGATTCGATCGTCGGTATCTCAATACCTAGTTCAATCTCGTTACCGGCAAGTCTCTTTACTCGTTCCGTAATACATCATCCCGCAACTAACTCATTAGTTACAATGCTTGCAAGGCTTATAGTGATGTGCATTACCGAGTGGGCCCAGAGATACCTCTCCGACAATCGGAGTGACAAATCCTAATCTCGAAATACGCCAACCCAACAAGTACCTTTGGAGACACCTGTAGAGCACCTTTATAATCACCCAGTTACGTTGTGACGTTTGGTAGCACACAAAGTGTTCCTCCGGTAAACGGGAGTTGCATAATCTCATAGTCATAGGAACATGTATAAGTCATGAAGAAAGCAATAGCAACATACTAAACGATCGAGTGCTAAGCTAACGGAATGGGTCAAGTCAATCACATCATTCTCCTAATGATGTGATCCCGTTAATCAAATGACAACTCATGTCTATGGCTAGGAAACATAACCATCTTTGATCAACGAGCTAGTCAAGTAGAGGCATACTAGTGACACTCTGTTTGTCTATGTATTCACACATGTATCAAGTTTCCGGTTAATACAATTCTAGCATGAATAATAAACATTTATCATGATATAAGGAAATAAATAATAACTTTATTATTGCCTCTCGGGCATATTTCCTTCAGTCTCCCACTTGCACTAGAGTCAATAATCTAGTTCACATCGCCATGTGATTTAACATCAATAGTTCACATCACCATGTGATTAACACCCATAGTTCACATCGTCATGTGACCAACACCCAAAGGGTTTACTAGAGTCAGTAATCTAGTTCACATCGCTATGTGATTAACACCCAAAGAGTACTAAGGTGTGATCATGTTTTGCTTGTGAGATAATTTTAGTCAACGGGTCTGTCACATTCAAATCCATAAGTATTTTGTAAATTTCTATGTCTACAATGCTCTGCACGGAGCTACTCTAGCTAAGATGTATCTAGACCGAGACTTAGAGTCATCTAGATTAGTGTCAAAACTTGCATCGACGTAACCCTTTACGACGAACTTTTTGTCACTTCCATAATCGAGAAACATATCCTTATTCCACTAAGGATAATTTTGACCGCTGTCCAGTGATCTACTCCTAGATCACTATTGTACTCCCTTGCCAAAATCAGTGTAGGGTATACAATAGATCTGGTACACAGCATGGCATACCTAATAGAACCTATGGCCAAGGCATAAGGAATGACTTTCATTCTCTTTCTATCTTCTGCCATGGTCGGGCTTTGAGTCTTACTCAATTTCACACCTTGTAACACAGGCAAGAACTCTTTCTTTGACTGTTCCATTTTGAACCACTTCAAAATCTTGTTAAGGTATGTACTCATTGAAAAAACTTATCAAGCGTCTTGATCTATCTCTATAGATCTTGATGCTCAATATGTAAGCAGCTTCACCGAGGTCTTTCTTTGAAAAACTCCTTTCAAACACTCCTTTATGCTTTGCAGAATAATTCTACATTATTTCCGATCAACAATATGTCACTCACATATACTTATCAGAAATGCTGTAGTGCTCCCACTCACTTTCTTGTAAATACAGGCTTCACCGCAAATCTGTATAAAACTATATGCTTTGATCAACTTATCAAAGCGTATATTCCAACTCCGAGATGCTTGCACCAGTCCATAGATGGATCGCTGGAGTTTGTATATTTTGTTAGCACCTTTAGGATTGACAAAACCTTCTGGTTGCATCGTATACAACTCTTCTTTAATGAATCCATTAAGGAATGCAGTTTTGTTTATCCATTTGCCAGATTTCATAAAATGTGGCAATTGCTAACATGATTCGGACAGACTTTAAGCATCGCTGCGAATGAGAAAATCTCATCGTATTCAACACTTTGAACTTTGTCAAAAAACCTTTTTCTGACAAGTCTAGCTTTGTAGATAGTAACACTACTATCAGCGTCCGCCTTCCTCTTGAAGATCCATTTATTTTTTTATGGCTCGCCGATCATTGGGCAAGTCAATCAAAGTCCATACTTTGTTCTCATACATGGATCCCATCTCAGATTTCATGGCCTCAAACCATTTCGCAGAATCTGGGCTCATCATCGCTTCCTCATAGTTCGTAGGTTCGTCATGGTCAAGTAACATGACCTCCAGAATAGGATTACCGTACCACTCTGGTGCGGATCTCACTCTGGTTTACCTACGAGGTTCGGTAGTAACTTGATCTGAAGTTACATGATCATCATCATTAGCTTCCTCACTAATTGGTGTAGAAGTGACAGGAACAGATTTCTGTGATGAACTACTTTCCAATAAGGGAGCAGGTACAGTTACCTCATCAATTTCTACTTTCCTCCCACTCACTTCTTTCAAGAGAAACTCCTTCTCTAGAAAGGATCCATTCTTAGCAACGAATATCTTGCCTTCGGATCTATGATAGAAGGTGTACCCAACTATCTCCTTTGGGTATCCTATGAAGACACATTTCTCCGATTTGGGTTTGAGCTTATCAGGATGAAACTTTTCCTTATAAGCATCATAATCCCAAATTTTAAGAAACGACAACTTTGGTTTCTTGCCAAACCACAGTTCATAAGGCGTCGTCTCAACGGATTTTGATGGTGCCCTATTTAACATGAATGTAGCCGTCTCTAATGCATAACCCCAAAACGATAGTGGTAGATTGGTAAGAAACATCATAGATCGCACCATATCTAATAAAGTACGGTTATGACGTCCGGACACACCATTACGCTGTGGTGTTCCAGGTGGCGTGAGTAGTGAAACTATTTCACATTGTTTTAACTGAAGGCCAAACTCATAACTCAAATACTCTTCTCCATGATCAGATCGTAGAAACTTTATTTTCTTGTTACGATGATTTTCCACTTCACTCTGAAATTATATGAACCTTTTTCAAATGTTTCAGACTTCTGTTTCATTAAGTAGATATACCAATATCTGCTCAAATCATCTATGAAGGTCAGAAAATAATGATACCTGCTACGAGCCTCAATATTCATCGGACCACATACATCTGTATGTATGATTTCCAACAAATCTGTTGCTCTCTCCATAGTTCCGGAGAACGGCGTTTTAGTCATCTTGCCCATGAGGCACGGTTCGCAAGCATCAATTGATTCATAATCAAGTGATTCCAAAATCCCATCAGTATGGAGTTTCTTCATGCGCTTTACACCAATATGACCTAAACGGCAGTGCCACAAATAAGTTGCACTATCATTATTAACTTTGCATCTTTTGGCTTCATTATTATGAATATGTGTATCACTACGATCGAGATCCAACAAACCATTTTATTGGGTGTATGACCATAGAAGGTTTTATTCATGTAAACAGAACAACAATTATTCTCTAATTTAAATGAATAACCGTATTGCAACAAACATGATCAAATCATATTCATGCTCAACGCAAACACCAAATAACACTTATTTAGTTTCAACACTAATCCCGAAAGTATAGGGAGTGTGCAATGATGATCATATCAATCTTGGAGCTATTTCCAACACACATCGTCACCTCGCCTTTTACTAGTCTCTGCTTATTCTGCAACTCCCGTTTCGAGTTACTACTCTTAGCAACTGAACCAGTATCAAATACCGAGGAGTTGCTATAAACACTAGTAAAGTACACATCAATAACATGTATATCCAATATACCTTTGTTCACTTTGCCATCCTTCTTATCCACCAAATAGTTGGGGTAGTTCCGCTTCCAGTGACCAGTCCCTTTGTAGTAGAAGAACTTAGTCTCAGGCTTAGGACCAGACTTAGGCTTCTTCACTTGAGCAGCAACTTGCTTGCCGTTCTTCTTGAAGTTCCCCTTCTTCCCTTTGCCCTTTTCTTGAAACTAGTTGTCTCGTCAACCATCAACACTTGATGTTTTTCTTGATTTCTACCTTCGTCGATTTCAGCATCACGAAGAGCTCGGGAATTACTTTCGCCATCCCTTGGATACTATAGTTCATCACGAAGTTCTACTAACTTTGGTGATGGTGACTAGAGAATTCTGTCAATCACTATTTATCTGGAAGATTAACTCCCACTTGATTCAAGCGATTGTAGTACCCAGACAATCTGAGCACATGCTCACTGCTTGAGCTATTCTCCTCCATCTTTTAGCTATAGAACTTGTTGGAGACTTCATATCTCTCAACTCGGGTATTTACTTGAAATATTAACTTCAACTCCTGGAACATCTCATATGGTCCATGACGTTCAAAACGTCTTTGAAGTCCCGATTCTAAGCCGTTAAGCATGGTGCACTAAACTATCAAGTAGTCATCATATTGAGCTAGCCAAACGTTCATAACGTCTACATCTGCTCCTGCAATAGGTTTGTCACCTAGCGGTGCATCAAGGACATAATTTTTTCTGTGCAGCAATGAGGATAATCCTCAGATCACGGATCCAATCCGCATCTTTGCTACTAACATCTTTCAACATAATTTTTCTCTAGGAACATATCAAAAATAAACACAGGGAAGCAACAACGCGAGCTATTGATCTACAACATAATTTGCAAAATACTATCAGGACTAAGTTCATGATAAATTTAAGTTCAATTAATCATATTACTTAAGAACTCCCACTTAGATAGACATCCCTCTAATCCTCTAAGTGATCACGTGATCCATATCAACTAAACCATGTCCGATCATCACGTGAGATGGAGTAGTTTCAATGGTGAACATCACTATGTTGATCATATCTACTATATGATTCACGCTCGACCTTTCGGTTTTCGTGTTCCGAGGCCATATATGCATATGCTAGGCTCGTCAAGTTTAACCTGAGTATTCCGCGTGTGTGCAACTGTTTTGCACCCGTTGTATTTGAACATAGAGCCTATCACACCCGATCATCACGTGGTGTCTCAGCACGAAGAACTTTCGCAACGGTGCATACTTAGGGAGAACACTTTATCTTGAAATTTTAGTGAGAGATCATCTTATAATGCTACCGTCAATCAAAGCAAGATAAGATGCATACAAGATTAACATCACATGCAATCAATATAAGTGATATGATATGGCCATCATCATCTTGTGCTTGTGATCTCCATCTCCGAAGCACCGTCATGATCACCATCGTCACCGGCGCGACACCTTGATCTCCATCGTAGCATCGTTGTCGTCTCGCCAACTATTGCTTTTACGACTATCGCTACCGCTTAGTGATAAAGTAAAACAATTACATGGCGATTGCATTTCATACAATAAAGCGACAACCATATGGCTCCTGCCAGTTGCCGATAACTCGGTTACAAAACATGATCATCTCATACAATAAAATATAGCATCATGTCTTGACCATATCACATCACAACATGCCCTGCAAAAACAAGTTAGACGTCCTCTACTTTGTTGTTGCAAGTTTTACGTGGCTGCTACGGGCTTAGCAAGAACCGTTCTTACCTACGCATCAAAACCACAACGATAGTTTGTCAAGTTGGTGCTGTTTTAACCTTCGCAAGGACCGGGCGTAGCCACACTCGGTTCAACTAAAGTGAGAGAGACAGACACCCGCCAGTCACCTTTAAGCAACGAGTGCTCGCAACGGTGAAACCAGTCTCGCGTAAGCGTACGCGTAATGTCGGTCCGGGCCGCTTCATCTCACAATACCGCTGAACCAAAGTATGACATGCTGGTAAGCAGTATGACTTATATCGCCCACAACTCACTTGTGTTCTACTCATGCATAACATCAACGCATAAAACCAGGCTCGGATGCCACTGTTGGGGAATGTAGTAATTTCAAAAAAATTCTACGCACACGCAAGATCATGGTGATGCATAGCAACGAGAGGGGAGAGTGTTGTCCACGTACCCTCGTAGACCGAAAGCGGAAGCGTTAACACAACGCGGTTGATGTAGTCGTACGTCTTCACGATCCGACCGATCAAGTACCGAACGCACGGCAACTCCGAGTTCAGCACACGTTCAGCTCGATGACGTCCCTCGAACTCCGATCCAGCCGAGTGTTGAGGGAGAGTTTCGTCAGCACGACGGTGTGGTGACGATGATGATGTTCTACCGACGCAGGGCTTCGCCTAAGCTCCGCTACGATATTATCGAGGTGTAATATGGTGGAGGGGGGCACCGCACACGGCTAAAAGATCGTAGATCAATTGTGTGTCTATGGGGTGCCCCTGCCCCCGTATATAAAGGAGCAAGGGGGAGGCCGCCGGCCAAGGAGGAGGGCGCGCCAAGGGGGGAGTCCTACTCCCATCGGGAGTAGGACTCCTCCTTTCCTTGTTGGAGTAGGAGAAGGGAAGGGAGAAGGAGAAGGAAGGAAGGGGGCGCCCCCCCCCCTCCCTAGTCCAATTCGGACTAGTCCATGGGGAGGGGTGCGGTCACCCTTTGGGGCCTTTCTCTCCTTTCCCGTATGGCCCATTAAGGCCCAATACGAATTCCCGTAACTCTCCGGTACTCCAAAAAATACCCGAATCACTCGGAACCTTTCCGATGTCCGAATATAGTCGTCCAATATATCGATCTTTACGTCTCGACCATTTCGAGACTCCTCATCATGTCCCCGATCTCATCCGGGACTCCGAACTCCTTCAGTACATCAAAACTCATAAACTCATAATAAAACTGTCATCGTAACGTTAAGCGTGCGGACCCTACGGGTTCGAGAACTATGTAGACATGACCGAGACACCTCTCCGGTCAAGAACCAATAGCGGAACCTGGATGCTCATATTGGCTCCCACATATTCTACGAAGATCTTTATCGGTCAAACCGCATAACAACATACGTTGTTCCCTTTGTCATCGGTATGTTACTTGCCCGAGATTCGATCGTCGGTATCTCAATACCTAGTTCAATCTCGTTACCGGCAAGTCTCTTTACTCGTTCCGTAATACATCATCCCGCAACTAACTCATTAGTTACAATGCTTGCAAGGCTTATAGTGATGTGCATTACCGAGTGGGCCCAGAGATACCTCTCCGACAATCGGAGTGACAAATCCTAATCTCGAAATACGCCAACCCAACAAGTACCTTTGGAGACACCTGTAGAGCACCTTTATAATCACCCAGTTACGTTGTGACGTTTGGTAGCACACAAAGTGTTCCTCCGGTAAACGGGAGTTGCATAATCTCATAGTCATAGGAACATGTATAAGTCATGAAGAAAGCAATAGCAACATACTAAACGATCGAGTGCTAAGCTAACGGAATGGGTCAAGTCAATCACATCATTCTCCTAATGATGTGATCCCGTTAATCAAATGACAACTCATGTCTATGGCTAGGAAACATAACCATCTTTGATCAACGAGCTAGTCAAGTAGAGGCATACTAGTGACACTCTGTTTGTCTATGTATTCACACATGTATCAAGTTTCCAGTTAATACAATTCTAGCATGAATAATAGACATTTATCATGATATAAGGAAATAAAATAACTTTATTAGTACCTCTAGGGCATATTTCCTTCAAGAGGCGTTGTCAGCCTCGAAGCAGAACTACCCTCACTACCAGAAGATGTGCTACGGCATGCACTTTGCCGCCAAGAAGCTGAAGCCATACTTTTAAGAGCACCCAATCACGGTTGTCTACACTGCCCCACTTGCCGAGATCATTGGCAACAGAGATGCATCTGGACGGGTGGCCAAATGGGCCATCGAGTAGGCCCCATACACCATCTTTTACCAGCCACGCACCGCCATCAAGTCCCAAGCACTGGCCGACTTCCTTGTTGACTGGCCGAGACCTAGTACCTGCCGCCAGCTCCAGACTCCACTCATTGGCGGATGCACTTCGATAGCTCAAAGATGCGCACCGGCTTGGGAGCCGGCATTGTTCTCACTTCTCCCAAAGGCGACAAGCTCAGATACACGTTGCAAATCCATTTCGCCGCCTCCAACAATGTAGCCGAATATGAAGCACTAATACACGGCCTCCGGCTGGCCAAAGAGATCGGCATCCGCCGGATCCTGTGCTATGGGGACTCCGACTTGGTGGTCCAACAGTCGTCTGGTGACTGGGACGCCAAGGATGTAAACATGGCGAGCTACCGTTTCCTCGTCTAGCAACTAAGCGGATACTTTGAAGGGTGTGAGTTCCTTCACGTGCCACGAAACAACAACGAGCAGGCAGACGCCTTGGCACGAATCGGCTTCACCTGTCAAGCAATACCAGCCGGTGTTTCCCTTCAGTGCCTCCGCAAGCCGTCGATCAAGCCTTCTCCAGAATCTGAATCCATCTTCGTGTCGGCTCCTCCCGAAGTAGTCGGATCCGACTCAGGGGCTGCAGCAGCCGGCCAGGGGACTTCAGCAGGCGGTGCGGGAACTATGGCAGCCGCACCCGGCCCGGGGACTTCACAACCTGGCCCGGGGGTTGCAGCAGTCGGCACGGGGACTTCACCAAGCTGCTCGGCAGTCGCACTCGGCCCGGGGACTTTGCAACCCGGCCTGGGGGCTGCAGCAGTCGGCCCGGGGACTTCAGCAATGCAGCAAGCGGCGATCAATTCCGACCCGCCGCCTCCCAACCCAACCGCCCTCGTACAAGTAGCTGTAGTGGCAGTAGAATAAATCCAAGCACCGTCATGGGCAGAGCCCATCCTCAAGTTTCTGGTGAACAGAGAGCTGCCGGCCGATGAGATCTCGGCCCGGCAGGTGCAGCGTCGAGCAGGAGCCTACACGATAGTAAACAAAGAGCTCGTCAGGCGCAGTGTGACTGGAATCTTCCAGCGCTGCGTAGAATCAGAGAAAGGCCAAGCAATCCTCAAAGATATCCACCAAGGTGAGTGCGGCCACCACGTGGCCTCCAGATCCCTTGTTGCCAAGGCTTTCCGCCATGGTTTCTTTTGGCCGACTGCGTTGCACGATGCCAAGGAATTGGTCAAGCATTGCAAAGGGTGTCAGAAGTTCAGCTCCCAGCAACATCTACCAGCTTCTGCACTCAAAACCATCCCCCTGGCTTAGCCCTTTGCCGTCTGGGGTTGGATATGGTGGGACCATTCAAGACAGCACGTGGCGGCATGACTCATCTGCTCGTTGCCGTGGACAAGTTCACCAAGTGGATTGAAGCAAAGCCAATCAAGAAGTCGAATGGTCCGACTACCGTGACCTTCATTGCAGACATCACCACCCGGTACAGAGTACCACATACCATCATCACCGACAATGGCACCAATTTTGCCAAAGGAGCCTTGGCCCGTTTCTGCACGACACAGGGCATCCGACTAGACTTAGCGTCTGTTGCCCACCCGCAGTCAAACGGCCAAGTCGAGCGAGCAAACGGCCTCATCCTCTCCGGCATCAAGCCCCGACTGGTCGAGCCACTGGAGCGGTCGGCCGGCTGCTGGATCGATGAGCTGCCGGCCGTCCTTTGGAGCCTCCGCACCACTCCGAACAAATCAACCAGCTTCACTCCATTCTTTCTCGTGTACGGTGTCAAGGCTGTCATCCCAACTGACATTGAGTTTGACTCACCTCGCGTCACCATGTATACGGAGGCGGAGGCGAAAGAGGCACGAGAAGACGGCGTTGATCTGCTGGAAGAGGGTCGGCTGTTGGCACTCAGCCGGTCCGCCATCTACCAGCAGAGTTTACGCCGCTACCACAGTCGGAAGGTTAAGCCAAGATCCTTCCAAGAGGGAGACCTTGTGCTCCGGCTGATCCAGCAAACAGCCGGCCAGCACAAGCTCTCAGCCCCTTGGGAAGGCCCCTTCATCATCAGCAAGGCATTGGGCAACGACTCCTACTACCTCATCGACGCGCAGAAGCCCAGAGCACGCAAGAGAGATGATTCAGGCAAGGAATCGGAGCGCCCATGGAACGCAAATCTTCTCCGAAGATTTTACAGTTGATTCAGTATGTACCACGCTACCTTTAGTATTAAGTACAAGACATCGGGGCCCTCGAGGAGCACTCGGGGGCTACCCCTTTTATCTATATGATAAGTTCTATGCCTATCAATGTGTTATTGCATTATTCTGCCTGGCACCGGGTTCGACCAGTCGGCCCGGGGGCTTGCCGCCTTGTACTATGTCAATGCTACCTGCAGTCGGACAAGTAGTGTGCCGACACCTAAGCCCTCTCTTACCACAAGCCACAGCTCGCAGAGCGACTGTTCGGCCGGCAAGAGATAAAGGCAGGAAATGGTGCCCACACGAAAAATGGCTAAGGACTATAGCATTTGCATAGGTCAAGTCAGCTCTTCCCTCCATCGGCCGGCTGCTGAGCAGCCAGCCGGCCGGTTTCTAACTTAATTTGCAACACTCTACCAAATGGCTAAAGTACTTGCCTTCCCAAAACGGCCAAGTACTTGACCCAGCCACAAACCACAGAGCGGCTGTCCGGCTGGCAAAGCGGCAGCCAAGGGAAGGCGGCAAAGAAAAAAGCCAAAGGAGTAGAAAAGAAAGACAAGTCGAAAATCGGAAAAACACAAAAAATTTACAGCAAAAGGCCCTTGGCCAGCATTCAACAGAGTTTGAATACACCCCCAGCGGGTGGAACTGCGCAGACTTAACAATTTTTGTTCAATCGGTTACAAACAGGAAAAGGAAAGATAACTTGGCCGCTTAGGCCAGAGGAGCAGCAGCCGAATCGGAGGGTTCGGCGGAGGTAGAGGCTCCGGGTGGTGGAGCGGCCGCCTGGTGGGTCTCGGCCTGGTCAGCGTCGGCAACAGTCGGCTCGCCGGCGCTTCGTCCGTTGGTCGAGACTTGGTCAGGCTGAGGCCGGTCGTTGTCTCCACCATCCGGCACGTCGTCTTCACTGTCCTCATCCTCATCCTCCTCCTCCTCGCCCTCATCGCTGGAGGCGATCTCCTCCACTGAGTCCTCACCGCCTTCTGGGTTCAGCCCGAACTAGTTAGGCGGCACCTCGGCGCCCGCTTCGTCCAACTCGGGGAGCAAGACGTTGGTGTCCGTGTACTCGGCGATCGCCGCGGCGCGGTGATAGAGCTCGGGCGCCACCGCCTCCAACTCCTCGCCGGCTTCAGCACGGAGAGTGGCCAGCTGGTCCAAGTTCATCCCAGGGTACCACCCCTTGACAAACTCCAGGGCTCGCCGCGAACCTGCCCGGGCAGAGGAGCCCTTCCACGCCTCGAAGCGGCCGATGGCCACCTCCAGCCAGTCGGAGGTCCGGCTGGCATTGCGCAGAAGGGGAGTACCCGGCTAGAGCGCGGAGACCACCTGGGCCCCAGCGCGCTGAAGACAGCGGAGAGCCTGATGCGCCGGCTGGAGACGAGCCTGGATGGCGAGCATCTACTCGGCAAGGGTCCGAGGGGCGTTGGGCGCGATCGTCGCACCAGCCAGCCTCCGCTCGTCGCGATGAGCCTCAACGGCCTGGCTAGCGGCAATGGAGTAGCCAGGGAAGTACTCTGCTCAAGGGAAGAAGAGAAAAGTGAGAAGTCGGAGGCTGGCTTGCAGGACAAACCGGCAAGAAGAAGAAGAAGGAAAAGAGCAACTTACCATCGAGCATGTCCTCGATCTCGCCGTAGCCAGCCGACATGGCCTTCTCCTTGTCAACCCAGTTCGAGCGACAAGTCTCGAACTCGTCCTGGAGCGCCTCCTCTGCATCTTTGAGCTCCTGCAGCTCCGCCTGGTGCTTGTCCGCCTGGTCAGCCAGCTGTTTAGCCAGGCGGTCGCGCTCGTGCTCCGCCTTGAGGCGCTCCTTGATACGTCTCCATCGTATCTATAATTTTTTATTGTTCCATGCCAATATTATTCAAATTTCATATACTTTTGGCAACTTTTTATACTATTTTTGGGACTAACATATTGATCTAGTGCCCAGTACCAGTTCCTGTTTGTTGCATGTTTTATGTTTCGCAGAAACCCCATATCAAACGGAGTCCAAACGGGATAAAAACGGACGGAGAATTATTTTGGAATATTTGTGATTTTTGGGAAGTAAAATCAATGCGAGACGGTGCCCGAGGTGGCCACGAGGGTGGGGCCCATGCCCACTCCAGGTGGGCGCGCCCCCCACCCTCGTGGGCCCCTCGTAAGGCAGTTGATGCTCTACTTTGGCCGCAAGAAAGCTAATTTTTGGAAAAAGATCTGGGCGAAGGTTTCAATCCAATCGGAGTTACGGATCTCCAGATATAAAAGAAACGGTGCCAGGGCAGAATCCCAAAACGCAGAAACAGAGATAGACAGAGAGACAGATCCAATCGCGGAGCGGCTCTCGCCCCTCCCACACCATGGAGGCCAAGGACCAGAGGGGAAACCCTTCTCCCATCTAGGGAGGAGGTCAAGGAAGAAGAAGACGAAGGGGCCCCCTCTCCCCTTCTCTTCCGGTGGCGCCGGAACGCTGCCGTGGCCATCATCATCACCGCAATCTTCACCAACAACTTCACCGCCATCATCACCAATTCTTCCCCCCTCTATGCAGCGGTGTAACCTCTCTCTTACCCGTTGTAATCTCTACTTAAACATGGTGCTCAATGCTATATATTATTTTCCAATGATGTATGGCTATCCTATGATGTGTGAGTAGATCCGTTTTGTCCTATGGGCTATTTGATGATCAAGATTGGTTTGAGTTGCATGTTTTATTATTGGTGCTGTCCTATGGTGCTCTCCGTGTCGCACAAGCATGAGGGATCCCCGCTGTAGGGTTTGCAATATGTTCATGATTTGCTTATGGTGGGTGGCGTGAGGACAGAAGCACAGACCCGAGTAAGTAGGTTGTTTGCGTATGGGATAAAGAGGACTTGATACTTTAATGCTATGGTTGGGTTTTACCTTAACGATCTTCAGTAGTTGCGGATGCTTGCTAGAGTTCCAATCATAAGTGCATATGATCCAAGTAGAGAAAGTATGTTAGCTTATGCCTCTCCCTCAAATAAAATTTCAATAATGATTACTGGTCTAGTTATCGATTGCCTAGGGACAAATAACTTTCTCGTGACAAAAAGCTCTCTACTAAAACTAATTTAGTTGTGTCTTTATCTAAACAGCCCCTACTTTTTATTTGTGTGCTCTTTATATTCTTGCAAACCTATCCAAAACACCTACAAAGTACTTCTAGTTTCATACTTGTTCTAGGTAAAGCGAACGTCAAGCATGCGTAGAGTTGTATCGGTGGTCGATAGAACTTGAGGGAATATTTGTTCTACCTTTAGCTCCTCGTTGGGTTCGACACTCTTACTTATCGAAAGAGGCTACAATTGATCCCCTATACTTGTGGGTTATCACTCCTCCTCCTTGGCATGCAGTGCGGTTTGAGCTTCGCCCATTTGCTGCCGCAAGGTGGCATTGGCTCCTGCAGAAGACAAGAGAGAGAAGAAGCAGGAAGTCAGCAAATCAGCAAGCAAAGAAGTAGCTGCCGGAAGATCCAACCCGACTGCTCGGCAGTCGGCTCGAATCTCGGGGGCTACACCCCGCGGGTGCGCTGATGCGCCCCCGCGAAGGATTGAACAATTCAATGAAGAAATAAGAAAACGTAGTTGCCGGAAGATCCGACCCGACTGCTCAGCAGTCGGCCCAAATCTCGGGGGCTACACCCCACGGGTGCGCTGGCGCGCCCCCACGAGAATGAAGAATGGAGTGCTTACTTCGACTGTCTGACAGCTCGGTGGTCTGCTTGGCCAGCTCCTTGACATGGGAGTTGTAGGCGGCCGCACGAATGTTGTGGTAGTCCTGCCACAGAATCAATGGTCAGCACTTGGAATTTGCCTTTAAGTTTCGAGCCGCCTGCTCAACACCCGGCCCGGAACTCGGGGGCTACACCCAGTGGGTGCGCTGGCGCGCCCCCATAGAAGATTGCAAAGATTGAAAGCAAAAGCATAAGGAGCATACCCGGACGGCAGCTCGCGACGCCAAGAACTTCTCCGTGTAGTCCTTGAGGGCGTCGCCTTGGGCCTGAAGGAGGGAGTGGACTTCCTGTGCAGCCTTGTTCAGGACGCCCGTCCCACCCCCAGACGTGCACTCCCGCGGGACGGCACTAGTGGCCTCTGCTTCCGGGACCGACGAGCTGGAGGCTCCGGTTTCCTGAGGTCGCGGCGCTGAAGTCACCTTCGTCACACGCCGGCGCGTCGGAGTGCGGACGACGAGAGTCGCCCCCACCACCAGCTCGCCGCCGACTCGAGGCGCCGACGGCCCTGAGCCTCGGCAACCGGTGCCTGCTGGGACGCCTCCGTCCTCGGGATGACGGCGTCGCCTTCCTCCCTCTCCATGACCGGCTGGTCGTTGCCGACCCCTCCAGTCGGCGCCAGGACCCCTGTCGCCGGTGGCATGGAGCGCAGCGGAATGACCAGCTGTGGAGCTTGGCCACCCGTGGCTGATCCCGCTTGTGCTTTCGCGGCCGCGTCCGCCTGGGCCTTGGTCGCCTCCTCCTCCTGGGCCTTGGCCGCAGTGTCGGCCTGGGCCTTCGCCACCGCGTCCGCCTTCGCCTTCTCCACCCGCTCCTTCTCCTCGCGCGCCTCCCACGCGTTCTTCTCCGTCGCCTCCCGGAGGTCGGCGAGCGGGTCTATGCGCCGGGCGTTGGCGGAACCCTTCGTCCCTCCGATGATGGAGGCGGAGGTCGACCGCTCAAGAGAGAGCGGTGCTCTATTCGCACAAGACAAAATGAATTCAGAGAAGGTTTACAAAGAGACACAGAAGAGACAAAGGAAAACACAAGGAAGAACAAGCACTTACGTGGACACCGTCGGCGGCTGCTTCGGGCCTTCTGGAACCGGGTTGCCATCACGGCAGCCTCCTCCCGCCTGGTCGCCGTGGCCGAGCCCTTGGGCTTCTTTGGCCGGCCGCCTTGCAGCTGCGTGCCGGCTCGACGCTTCGGTGCGCCGCCTGGTGTGGGTGGTGCCGCTGAGGAGCTCGCCCCCGCCTTGTTAGCAGTCGGCGGGCGGCGCAGATCGGCTTCCTCCTCGTCGTCGTCCGGCCACGTCTCCATGCCGCCTCCTCCACCGGAGCCGCCTGCCCCATCGCCACCACCTGTGGCGTCGTCTTCCAAGGCGGCCGCTCCCAAATCGGGGTCGTCCGCATCACTCACCGCTTGGTCCGGCAAGAACTCCTGGCCTTGCGTCGAGGCGTCAGCTGCCTGTTGGGTCGTGAGGTGCTGCGACGCGTCCGATTGATCAGTCGGCAAAACAGAACTCGGAAGAAGAAGAAAAGACCAAGAAAGAAAGGAGAGTCGGGAGCTTACGGCAGGAGGCGGATGCGCACGGGAGTACGGCCGCTTGCCGAACTGCTAGTCCGACTCCGGGAGCTTAAGGTTCGCGATCTCGTTCACCATGCGGGCCACCTCCGTGGCCGGCATCTCCCGGGTGGACAGCCGGCACGGGTCTCGGTGCCCACTCATCTGGCTGATCATATGAGGCCGGCCTTGGAGGGGGAGAACCCGGCGCACCACGAAGGCGGTCAACAAGTCAGACACCTGGAGGCCCTCCAAGTCCGTCATCTCCTTAAGCCTGGTGACGGCGGCGGTGGAGGCGGGCGACAGGTGCTTCGGCTTGAAGGTCCAGTTGGTGCGCGGTTCGGCCAGTGGGCCGACTTTGTAGGCCGGCAGGTTGACGTTCTTCACGTAGAAGTACGACTTCTGCCACAGCTTGATGGACTGGGTAAAGGTGATGACGGGAAGCGGTTGCCGGCTCCTGGGCGCCGAACCGCGATGAAGGCGCCGCACTGAGCCGGCTCATCTTGGCGGAGACGCCAAGCTTGTTGTAGAAAAATTCTCCCCACAGCTCGAGAGTGGGGAGAACGCCGAGGTAACCTTTGCACAGCGTGACGAAGGCCGACAGCAGCACCACCGTGTTCGGCGTGAGGTGGTGCGGCTGAAGGTGGTAGAATTGGAGAAAGGAACGGAGGAAGCCACTCGCCAGCAGGCCGAAGCCCCGGAGGAAATGCGAGCGGAAGATGACACGCTCACCTTCCTCCGGCGCCGGCGGGATCTCCTTCTCCGACGGGACGCGTGCCTTGACGTAGGCCTCACCGGGCAACCGCTGTGTGTTACGGAGGTAGGTAATATGGTCTTCAATGACATTTGAGCCATCCCAGTCGCCGGCTCGCGCTCGCGCCATGGAAGCTCGAGGTCGACGGAGCAACGGCGCGGCGGATAGGCCGGGCTTGGTGACAAAGGGCCGCGGCAGCACTTCGGCGAGTCGCGGGAGTGCGGCGGCGGCAGGAAGAAAGAAGAGGAAGAACAGAGCAAAGGGAGAGGAGGGCGCGTGAGCCAGAGCCGCCCCCCTCCTCCCCCTACTTATAGCCCCGGGCTACGAAGCCGAGGGAACGGGGCGTGGCGGTCGTGGGATTAACTGTGCCCACGACCCCGCGTTAACCGCGCAGTAACGGCGTGGAGTAATAACGCCCTGGAATCCCAACCGTTTGCCTCGGCCGCAGCGGATCTGCGCGTGCGCCGAGGCTCGGTAGTGGTGGGCCACGGCCTGCGGCGATGTCCCATCACGCGCGTGGGCTGGCGAGCGGCCTGGCCGGTTGGCGACATGTGGCGTGCAACCGACGGGTGGCAAGATTGGCGCCAGGCTGGCGCGTCACCCAGCTCTCGCCAAGGCATTTCAAAAACCACCAGACGGCTTGCCTGGTGATATCCGACTCCTAGCAGTCGGCGCTTCAGAAGACGGACGGAGCAAAATCAGATAAAGCACTTGGAGTAGGAAGCTGCCGAGGCTCCTTCCTTTCGCCAGCCACGGAGCCTCATCAACTTCGGGGACTACTGTCGGAGTAATTGGCCACGGGTAGCCTCATCGGCCCCCCATGGCGCTTCAAGACATCGTGGCCGGCTGCTCCCTCAAGATTCAAAGAGCCAAGCACTGCCTCCTCGCAACCGGCTGGTCCAAGCGGCCGGCTGCCAGGAGACGGCAAAGCCCAGCAAGCGGCCACGAGGTGGGCCGGCTCCTAGCAGGCGGCCTCCAGAGAGGCCGACCTCTAGCAGGCGGCCCTAGGCGTCCTCAAAGTTTGCACCCACATAAATGCGATGAGACAGGGCGTGGTACAGCACGCCTTGCCACCCCCGAATCTGGGGCTAGGCGTGGCCAAAGTGTGTCGTACCAGACGAAGATCTCCCGTCCGGCGTAGCACTATTGCCATGTGGCCCATGACATCACCCCTGTCAGAGGGAGCCATGCTCCCATGACAGGTTGTCGGTACGGCCCGCAAGCGGCGGGCCCTACCTGCCCACAAGGAGCCAGAAGGCGGCGAGCCAAGACCAGTCGGCTCGTAGGGGGGCCGGCCTCTGACCAGGCGGCCTTCCTCTCCTTGGAGTTTGTGCGCCATTAATCGGAAGAGATGGGGAGTGGCTACAGTGAACGCCCGCCAGGTGGCGGTACTATAGCCACGCCTCCCCTGACAGAGCATGCGTCATTACCAGCATCGCTACAGTGCTGAGCAGCCGACAAGACCCGCGAGCGGCGGGCGCGGCCTGTCGGCCAAGCACGAGACAGCCAGCAGGGCCCACCAGACGGCGGGCCCCAGCGGCCGGTGGAGATGCCGGTGACCATAGACACTGACAGCCGGGGCCACCATGATACGTCTCCGTCGTATCTACTTTCCCAAACACTTTTGCCCTTGTTTTGGACTCTAACTTGCATGATTTGAATGGAACTAACCCGGACTGACGTTGTTTTCAGCAGAATTGCCATAGTGTTATTTATGTGCAGAAACAAAAGTTCTCGGAATGACCTGAAACTCCACGGAGATTATTTTTGGAAACAATAAAAAATAATGGCGAAAGAATCAAGGCCAGGGGCCCACACCCTTGCCACAAGGGTGGGGGCGCGCCTGCCCCCCTGGGCGCGCCCCCCTGCCTCGTCGGCCCCCTGGAGCTCCACCGACCTCAACTCCAACTCCATATATTCGTGTTCGGGGAGAAAAAAATCAGAGAGAAAGATTCATCGCGTTTTACGATACGGAGCCGCCGCCAAGCCCTAAACTCTCTCGGGAGGGCTGATCTGGAGTCCGTTCGGGGCTCCGGAGAGGGGAATCCGTCGCCATCGTCATGATCAACCATCCTCCATCACCAATTTCATGATGCTCACCGCCGTGCGTGAGTAATTCCATCGTAAGCTTGCTGGACGGCGATGGGTTGGATGAGATTTATCATGTAATCGAGTTTGTTTTGTTAGGGTTTGATCCCTAGTATCCACTATGTTCTGAGATTGATGTTGCTATGACTTTGCTATGCTTAATGCTTGTCACTAGGGCCCGAGTGCCATCATTTCAGATCTGAACCTATTATGTTTTCATGAATATATATATGAGTTTTTGTTAGAAATATGCCCTAGAGGCAATAATAAATTGGTTATTATTATATTTCCTTGTTCATGATAATCCGTTATTATCCATGCTAAAATTGTATTGATAGGAAACTCAGATACATGTGTGGATACATAGACAACACCATGTCCCTAGTAAGCCTCTAGTTGACTAGCTCGTTGATCAATAGATGGTTACGGTTTCCTGACCATGGACATTGGATGTCGTTGATAACGGGATCACATCATTAGGAGAATGATGTGATGGACAAGACCCAATCCTAAGCCTAGCACAAGATCGTGTAGTTCGTTTGCTAAGAGCTTTTCTAATGTCAAGTATCATTTCCTTAGACCATGAGATTGTGCAACTCCCGGATACCGTAGGAATGCTTTGGGTGTACCAAACGTCACAACGTAACTGGGTGGCTATAAAGGTGCACTACAGGTATCTCCGAAAGTGTCTGTTGGGTTGGCACGAATCAAGACTGGGATTTGTCACTCTGTGTAAACGGAGAGGTATCTCTGGGCCCACTCGGTAGGACATCATCATAATGTGCACAATGTGACCAAGGAGTTGATCGCGGGATGATGTGTTACGGAACGAGTAAAGATACTTGCCAGTAACGAGATTGAACAAGGTATCGGGATACCGACGATCGAATCTCGGGCAAGTAACATACCAATAGACAAAGGGAATTGTATACGGGATTGATTGAATCCCCGACATCATGGTTCATCCGATGAGATCATCGTGGAACATGTGGGAGCCAACATGGGTATCCAGATCCCGTTGTTGGTTATTGGCCGGAGAACGTCTCGGTCATGTCTGCATGGTTCCCGAACCCGTAGGGTCTACACACTTAAGGTTCGATGACGCTAGGGTTATAGGGAATAGATATACGTGGTTACTGAATGTTGTTCGGAGTCCCGGATGAGATCCCGGACGTCACGAGGAGTTCCGGAATGGTCCGGAGGTAAAGATTTATATATGGGAAGTCCTGTTTTGGTCACCGGAAAAGTTTCGGGTGCTATCGGTAACGTACCGGGACCAACGGGAGGGTCCCGGGGGTCCACCAGGTGGGGCCACCGGCCCCAGAGGGCTGCGTGGGCTAAGTGTGGGAAGGGACCAGCCCCTAGGTGGGCTGGTGCGCCTCCCACAAGGGGCCCAAGGCGCAGGGAAGGGGGAAGGGGGAAACCCTAGGCTCAGATGGGCCTAAGGCCCACCTAGTGGTGCGCCCCCCTCTCTCCCCCCTTGGCCGCCCCTCCAAGTCCCATCTAGGGCTGGCCGCACCCCTTTTGGGGGAACCCTAGATGGGGGCGCAGCCCCTCCCCCTCCCCTATATATAGTGGGGGTTTTGGGGCTGCCATACACATGAGTCTTCCTCTCTCTCTGGCGTAGCCCTACCCCTCTCCCTCCTCGTCTCTCGCAGTGCTTGGCGAAGCCCTGCTGGAGTGCCACACTCCTCCATCACCACCATGCCGTTGTGCTGCTGCTGGACGGAGTCTTCCCCAACCTCTCCCTCTCTCCTTGCTGGATCAAGGCGTGGGAGACGTCACCGGGCTGCACGTGTGTTGAACGCGGAGGCGCCGTGGTTCGGCGCTTATGTCGGAATCAACCGCGATCTGAATCGCTACGAGTACGACTCCTTCATCCGCGTTCTTGCAACGCTTCCGCTTAGCGATCTACAATGGTATGTAGATGCACTCCCCTTCCCCTCGTTGCTAGATTACTCCATAGATTGATCTTGGTGATGCGTAGAAAATTTTGAATTTCTGCTACGTTCCCCTACAGTTTTTTATCCTATCTTGCAAGTCAATAGTCACCTACTATGTGTTATGATCCAGCAACCCCGAAGTGACAATAATCGGGACCACTCCCGGTGATGACCGTAGTTTGAGGAGTTCATGTATTCACTATGTGTTAATGCTTTGGTCCGGTACTCTATTAGAAGGAGACCTTAATATCCCTTAGTTTTCAACAGGACCCCGCTGCCACGGGAGGGTAGGACAAAAGATGTCATGCAAGTTCTTTTCCATAAGCACGTATGACTATATTCGGAATACATGCCTACATTACATTGATGAATTGGAGCTAGTTCTGTGTCACCCTATGTTATGATTGTTACATGATGAACCACATCCGGCATAATTTTCCATCACCGATCCAATGCCTACGAGCTTTTCACATATTGTTCTCTGCTTATTTACTTTTCTGTTGCTACTGTTACAATCACTACAAAACCCAAAAATATTACTTTTGCTACCGTTACCGTTACTTCCATACTACTTTGCTACTAAATACTTTGCTGCAGATACTAAGTTATCCAGGTGTGGTTGAATTGACAACTCAGTTGCTAATACTTGAGAATATTCTTTGGCTCCCCTTGTGTCGAATCAATAAATTTGGCTTGAATACTCTACCCTCGAAAACTGTTGCGATCCCCTATACTTGTGGGTTATCAAGACTATTTTCTGGCGCCGTTGCCGGGGAGCATAGCTCTATTCTTTGAGTCACTTGGGATTTATATCTGCTGGTCACTATGAAGAACTTGAAAGACGCCAAAACAACAATTTATCCCTCAACTACGAGGGGAGGTAAGGAACTGCCATCTAGCTCTGCACTTGATTCACCTTCTGTTTTGAGTAAGCTTGCGACACCTAAACCTGCTTCTGCTATTAATTCTGATATGTCGCATGTTATTGATGATGCCACTTCTGCTATGCATGATACTTATGATGAAACTACTTCTATGCTTGATACTACTGTGCCACTTGGTGAATTTCTTGATGAACAACTTGCTAGGGCTAGAGAGAATGAAATTATTGAAACTGATAATATTGATGAAAGTGATGATGAAGATTCTCCCCCTAAATATGAATTGCCTGTTGTGCCTGAGGGCTATGTTATGGATGAAGAAACTGCTAGAGACTTTCTTGCTTGCAATGATAGAAGTGATCTTAAGAAATTATTAGCTAAGCTAAACAAAAAACTCTGAATGCTAGAATGAAATATGATCCTGCTTATGCTACTTCACCTATCTTTGTTACTGATAAGGATTATGAATTCTCTATTGATCCTGATATAATTACTTTGGTTGAATCTGATCCTTTCTATGGCTATGAATCTGAAACTGTTGTGGCACATCTTACTAAATTAAATGATATAGCCACCCTGTTCACTAATGATGAGAGAACTCGCTACTTTTATATCCTTAAAATATTTCCGTTCTCATTAAAGGGTGATGCTAAGATATGGTTTAATTCTCTTGATCCTGGTTGTGTGCGTAGTCCCCAGGATATGATTTATTACTTCTCTGCTAAATATTTCCCTGCTCATAAGAAACAAGCTGCTTTAAGGGAAATATATAATTTTGTGCAAATTGAAGAAGAGAGTCTCCCACAAGCTTGGGGGAGGCTTCTCCAATTACTTAATGCTTTGCCTGATCATCCTCTCAAGAAAAATGAAATACTTGATATCTTTTATAATGGACTAACTAATGCTTCCAGAGACCACCTGGATTGTTGTGCTGGTTCTGTTTTCAGGGAAAGAACACCAGATGAAGCTGAAATTCTATTGAATAATATGTTGACAAATGAAAATAATTGGACACTTCCTGAACCAACTCCTAAGCCAACTCCGAAGAAAAGGGGTGTTCTATTTCTCAGTCCTGAAGATATGCAAGAGGCAAAGAAATCCATGAAGGAAAAAGGTATAAAAGCTGAAGATGTTAAGAATTTACCTCCTATTGAAGAAATACATGGTCTTAATTTACCGCCTGTTGAAGAAATATATGATCTTAATCCATTACCTATTGAAGAAACTCATGGTCTTGATAACCCGACACAGGTAGTAAAGGTAAATTCTCTCTATAGATATGATAAAGCTGCAATCCCTCCTACTAAGTTTGCTAGCCAATGTTTGGATGCGTTTGATAACTTTATGGTTAAGCAAGAAGATTTTAGTGCTTATTTTGGTAGACAATTAAAACAAAATGCTTATATGATCGAACACTTGAGTGATTATATGTCTAGAGTTAAAGGTGAACTTAAACTCATTAGTAAACATGCTTCTATGGTTACCACTCAAGTAGAACAAGTACTTAAAGCTCAGAAGGATTTGCTCAATGAATTGAATAGTAAGAGTAATGATTTTTCTGTTAGAGTGGCTACTAGAACTGGTAAAATGACTCAGGAACCTCTGTATCCTGAAGGCCATCCTAAGAGAATTGAGCAGGATTCTCAGAGAAATAATATAGATGCACCTAGTCCTTCTAAAAAAAGAAAAAGAAAAATGATAGGACTTTGCATGCTTCTAGTGGACCTATTGCTGAACCACCTGAGAATCCAAATGATATTTCTATTTCTGATGCTGAAACACAATCTGGTAATGAACATGAACCTAGTGATAATGTTAATGAAGATGTTCATGTTGATGCTCAACCTAGCAATGATAATGATGTAGAAATAGAACCTGCTGTTGATCTCGATAACCCACAATCAAAGAATCAACGTTATGATAAGAGAGACTTTGTTGCTAGGAAGCACGGTAAAGAAAGAGAACCATGGGTTCAGAAACCCATGCCTTTTCCCCCTAAACCATCCAAGAAAAAGGATGATGAGGATTTTGAGCGCTTTGCTGAAATGATTAGACCTATCTTTTTGCGTATGCGATTAACTGATATGCTCAAAATGAATCCTTATGCTAAGTACATGAAAGAAATTGTTACTAATAAAAGAAAGATACCGGAAGCTGAAATTTCCACCATGCTTGCTAATTACACTTTTAAGGGTGGAATACCAAAGAAGTTAGGAGATCCAGGAGTACCCACTATACCATGCTCCATTAAAAGAAATTATGTTAGAACTGCTTTATGTGATCTTGGAGCCGGTGTTAGTGTTATGCCTCTCTCTTTATATCGTAGACTTGATTTGAATAAGTTGACACCTACTGAAATATCTTTGCAAATGGCTGATAAATCAACTGCTATACCTGTCGGTATTTGTGAGGATGTGCCTGTTGTTGTTGCAAATGTTACTATTTTAACAGACTTTGTTATTCTTGATATTCCCGAGGACGATAGTATGTCTATTATTCTTGGAAGACCCTTTTTGAATACTGCAGGGGCTGTTATTGATTGCAATAAAGGCAATGTCACTTTTCATGTTAATGGTAATGAGCATACGGTACACTTTCCGAGGAAACAACCTCAAGTCCACAGTATCAATTCTATTGGAAAAATTCCATCGATTATTTTTGGAGGTTTTGAATTTCCTCTTCCTACTGTCAAGAAGAAATATGATATTCTTATTATTGGGGACGTGCATATCCCCGTTGAGGTAACATAGTGTTATTCGAAATTTCTCCGGTTCCATGTTATTCGGAGTGAGTTTGTTAACAAGACTTAATCAACCTTGTTAGTGGATTCCTTTTGATGAACATGAGATGGATGAAGTTAGAAGGCACAACCTTCTGTACCCGCCTTTTACCTTCTGTTATTTAGTTGAAATAAAGTAAAAATAGTATCTTTCTGTCTGTTTTCTGAATTATCCGTGCAATATAAAAATACCCCGAAAATAAAAGTTCTCCAAATGCCTTGCCAATTTAATATGATTTTTTCTGGAATATTTGAGAATATTTGACACTAAGAACACAGCAGGGGGAGCAAGCACCTGGGCACAAGGGTCTAGGGCGCGCCCCCTGCCTCGTGGGCCCATGGTGGCTCCCCTCCACTTATTCCTGCACCCACACACTTCTTCTTCCTCCCAAAAAAAATCACCAACCAGCTCAAGCACGAGTTCTAGCTCTACTGCGATTTTCGATCTCCCTGCTCAAAGCACCTCTCACAAAACTGCTTTGGGGGATTGTTCCTTGGTATGTGACTCCTCCAATGGTCCAATTAGTTTTTGTTCTAGTGCTTTATTCATTGCAAATTTGTGCTGCCTAGGTGACCATGTTCTTGAGCTTGCATGTCAAATTTATATGGTTCCAAGTAGTTCTAATGCATGATATAGTCTCTAGGCACTTGTGAGAGTAGTTGCTATCAGTTTTGTTGAGCTTGGTTCATTTTTATTCGAAGTTACTAAAAATTTCAGAAAATGATGAAGAGATTTTTGAGGGGCTCATCGAGCCGAAGCTCGAAGGAAAAGCAAAGTGAAGAAGCAAAGAGGCCCAAATATAATCTGCCTCGCACCACGGAAGTTCGGCCGTGTGAATGGCCTTGTGATGATTTCTTGAGAGCAGCCGGGATTTATGATGATTTTTATGAGTTGGCTGTGAATGCAGGACTCACCGACTTCCTCCGCGACCAACGCGAATAGTATCTCTTACTCACCAATACCTTTGTGCAAAATTTTCATTTCCATTCTAGGAGGTCACCACCTATGGTGGATTTTTATTTATATGATGAGTATAAGGAGATGACCCTTCGTGAATTATGTGTGGTGTGCAAGTTACCTTTTCCGGGTTTCATAGAGGAACCACATAGTAACGGTGTGGAGGGGTTTATTGATACAATTGCTGTAGGGGAAACGAGGAAGGTTTCCGACGCACGAATCACTAGCATACATTTTCCTGTTCTACATTACTTTGCTATATTTGCTAGTAGATGCTTAATTGGTCGCGGAAACTGTGGAAACCTGAGTGTCCCTGATATTATTATTTTATCCCATGCCTTGTTTTGTGATGACACATTTAGTATGGGTGCTATTGTTGCAAAGCGGTTAAATCTTAACCGTACTAAGGGCCCCATCTTGGGAGGCATCTTCGCCTCATGCCTCGCTGCATACTATAACATACCTATTAGGCACTATGAAAAAGAAGAAAAATTGCTGCCCACCGTTTATTTAGATTATAAGAGTATGGTAGCGCATGATTTTATTGTTAAGAATAGGGAAAGGGCGCTTAAATACAAATTGCTATTTCATAAAAGTCACCCGAGACTATTACCTTGCCTGCTCCTTCCTTGTTTGATTTATCTGCAGGCCAGTATCTCGTTCCGCTAGCGACCATCCAAGCGTACCGGAACCCTACATCAGCCACAGAGCCAGAGCCGGAACCACAATTTGATCCTCCACGACAGTCTAATTACCAGTGGGATCCGAAGATGATTGCCAACCAGTGGCAATCAGAGGCTTCTTCTTCTCAGTACGACCCCAACTATAACTTTGGATATCCGCCAAGCCAGCCGTGGCCATAGACCAACTTAGGCCAAAAGCCTAAGCTTGGGGGAGTACGTATTTCTCACTGACATTACATTTATGTTCACACACTCATGCTAGTTGTCGGTACTCATACTCTTTCATTGTAATATCCATGCTAGTTTATTTTCTTTTTCCTATTTTCTTCTTGTGTGTTTGAAAAATCTTAAGAAAACCAGAAAAAAATAGTTGTAGCGTTTAGCAAGTTTACTTTCTTTCTTGTAGTAGTAGTAATTAAAAGAAAACCCAAAAATATTTCTTGTTCTTCTTTTGCTTGTTGGGAGCTTTCCCGTGTAAATAGTTTTATTTCTTTTCTTTGGGGGACGATAGGAGAAGACCATGATTAAATTGTTGAAGTGGCTCTTATATGCTTTATTGTTGATTTAACCAAGAGTCCATATTACCTTGTCTTCTCCTGTTTATTGAATGCTCGCAGATTCCAGCTTAGTCCAATGCACGTGCACTATTATTACTATTCACATCGTTCGGTCGTGCAAGTGAAAGGCAATTATGACGATATATGATGGACTGATTGAGATGAGAGAAGCTGGTATGAACTCGGCCTCTCTTGTTTTTGTAAATATGATTAGTTCATCGTTCCTGATTCAGCCTATTATGAATAAACATGTTTGCAATGACAATTAGAGATTATAGTTACTTATGTCATGCTTAATTAGCTAGGAGTTTATAATGGTTTACCTTGCGGGCCAACATGCTATTAAAATGGTTGTGATGTGGTATGATGGGGTGGTATCCTCCTTCGAATGATTCCAGTGACTTGACTTGGCACATGTTCACGCATGTAGTTGAAACAAAATCAACATAGCCTTCATGATATTTATGTTCATGGCGCATTATATCCTATTCATGCTTGCACTTAATGTTTATTAATTTTAATGCATGTTCATGACTGTTGTCGCTCTCTAGTTGGTCGCTTCCCAGTCTTTTGCCAGCCTTCACTTGTACTAAGAGGGAATACTGCTTGTGCATCCAATCCCTTAAACCCCAAAGTTATTCCATATGAGTCCACCATACCTTCCTATATGCGGTATCTACCTGCCGTTCCAAGTAAATTTGTATGTGCCAAACTCTAAACCTTCAAATGAAATTCGGTTTTGTATGCTCGAATAGCTCATGTATCAACTAGGGTTGTCCGTATCTTCCATGTTAGGCGGGTTATTCTCAAGAGGAGTGGACTCCGCTCCTCACTCACGAGAAAATGGCTGGTCACCGGGATGCCCAGTCCCATGCTTTATGCAAATCAAATCAAAATAATTGCAAACAAAACTCCCCCGGGACTGTTGTTAGTTGGAGGCACTCGTTGTTTCGAGCAAGCCATGGATTGATGCTTGTTGGTCGAGGGGGAGTATAAATTTTACCATTCTGTTTGGGAACCGCCTATAATGTGTGTAGCATGGAAGATATCGCCATCTCTTGGTTGTTATGTTGACAATGAAAGTATACCGCTCAAAATATTATTTATCTCTACTTTAAAACCGAGCTCTGGCACCTCTACAAATCCCTGCTTCCCTCTGCGAAGGGCCTATCTATTTACTTTTATGTTGAGTCATCACCCTCTTATTAAAAAGCACCAGCTGGAGAGCACAGCTGTCATTTGCATCCATTACTATTAATTTATATTGGGTATGACTATGATTGGATCTCTTTTACCATAAATTACAATGTCTAGTCAGTCCTTGATCTTTAAAGGTGCTCTGCATGTATGTTTTGCGGTCTCAGAAAGGGCTAGCGAGATACCATCTTGTTATATCATATTATGATTGTTTTGAGAAAGTGTTGTCATCCGAGATTTATTATTATTGCTTGCTAGTTGATTATGCCATTGATATGAGTAAACATGAGACCTCAGAGTTATTGTGAATATGGTTAGTCATAATCTTTGCTGAAACTTGAATGCTGGCTTTACATATTTACGACAACAAGAGCAAACAGAGTTTGTAAAAGTTTTTCTTTATCACTTTTAGTTTATCAACTGAATTGCTTGAGGACAAGCAAAGGTTTAAGCTTGGGGGAGTTGATACGTCTCCGTCGTATCTACTTTTCCAAACACTTTTGCCCTTGTTTTGGACTCTAACTTGCATGATTTGAATGGAACTAACCCGGACTGATGATGTTTTCAGCAGAATTCCATGGTGTTATTTATGTGCAGAAACAAAAGTTCTCGGAATGACCTGAAACTCCACGGAGATTATTTTTGGAAATAATAAAAAATACTGGCGAAAGAATCAAGGCCAGGGGGGCCACACCCTTGCCACGAGGGTGGGGGCGCGCCTGCCCCCTAGGCGCGCCCCTGCCTCGTGGGCCCCCTGGAGCTCCACCGACCTCAACTCCAACTCCATATATTCGTGTTCGGGGAGAAAAAAATCAGAGAGAAAGATTCATCGCGTTTTACGATATGGAGCCGCCGCCAAGCCCTAAACTCTCTTGGGAGGGCTGATCTGGAGTCCGTTCGGGGCTCCGGAGAGGGGAATCCGTCGCCATCGTCATCATCAACCATCCTCCATCACCAATTTCATGATGCTCACCGCCGTGCGTGAGTAATTCCATCGTAGGCTTGCTGGACGGTGATGGGTTGGATGAGATTTGTCATGTAATCGAATTAGTTTTGTTAGGGTTTGATCCCTAGTATCCACTATGTTCTGAGATTGATGTTGCTATGACTTTGCTATGCTTAATGCTTGTCACTAGGGCCCGAGTGCCATGATTTCAGATTTGAACCTATTATGTTTTCATGAATATATATGAGTTCTTGATCCTATCTTGCAAGTCAATAGTCACCTACTATGTATTATGATCCGGCAACCCCGAAGTGACAATAATCGGGACCACTCCCAGTGATGACCGTAGTTTGAGGAGTTCATGTATTCACTATGTGTTAATGCTTTGGTCCAGTACTCTATTAAAAGGAGGCCTTAATATCCCCTTGGTTTCCAATAGGACCCCGCTGCCATGGGAGGGTAAGACAAAAGATGTCATGCAAGTTCTTTTCCATAAGCATGTATGACTATATTCGGAATACATGCCTACATTACATTGATGAATTGGAGCTAGTTTTGTGTCACCCTATGTTATGATTGTTACATGATGAACCACATCTGGCATAATTTTCCATCACCGATCCAATGCCTACGAGCTTTTCACATGTTGTTCTCTGCTTGTTTACTTTTCCGCTACTACTGTTACAATCACAACAAAACCCAAAAATATTACTTTTGCTACCGTTACCGTTACTTCCATACTACTTTGCTACTAAATACTTTACTGCAGATACTAAGTTATCCAAGTGTGGCTAAATTGACAACTCAGTTGCTAATACTTGAGAATATTCTTTGGCTCCCCTTGTGTCGAATCAATAAATTTGGGTTGAATACTCTACCCTCGAAAATTGTTGCGATCCCCTATACTTGTGGGTTATCACACCACCCGACTAGATTACCTTTGTGCCCCTGGGGGTAGGCCTATATAAACCCCCCAGGACACCTATGCAAAGGGTTCAGACTCTAGTTCACCCACACACCCATATAGAGAGCGGAAGCTAGGGCTAGACTTGTTCTTCTTCCCCCTCTAGAGAAACAGCTCAAGGAGCAATCTTGTAGCCACCATTGTTGCTTGAGTGATCATGCGGAGACCCCGTAGAGCAGGAGTAGGGGTGTTATCTCCTAGGAGAGCCCCGAACCTGGGTAAGATTCGCCGGCGTGCAGGTCTACGCCTCATCCCGTTTCCTGGCACCGGCGACGTATTATTAGCCCCCTCCATGATAAGCCATCCTTTGGCATATGTCGCACGACACCCCCGACAATTTCCATCGGAGGAAGAATCAGCTACAGCCTTGAGAGCATGATTTTTGCGCTGACTTGAGCCATAGAGATCTCTTTTCTCTTCTTCTTGTTCCTCGTGGGTGTTCAGCCTTTCCATGATGTCAGCAGAGTCGAGGTTTTTGAAATCAGATCGTTCCCTGATCATCAGAACTAGTGTGTCGAATGAACTGTCAAGTGATCGAAGCAGCTTCTTCACAACTTCATGGTCGGTTATGTCTTTGTCCCCGAGGCCTTGCAGATCATTTGCGATGTCACTCAGACTATCGAAGGTTTGCTGGCAGCTTTCATTTCCAATGCATTTGAACCGATTGAACTTTGCCCAAAGATTATCAATGTGAGCTTCCTTCTGAGTTGAAACACCCTCATTTATCTTCTCGAGAATGTCCTACAATTTCTTCGCAGTTTCACACTGTCGATAGCGAAGAAATTAAGCACGAGAGAGATGGCCACCAATTTCATCTTTATCTTGTGTGTCCATCTGAATGAGTTTCTTCTCGGCATCAGTGGGGCTTGAGGTATTTCAACTGTGAACCCAAACTGCACCACGTTCCACATATCATCATCCATAGCTCGGAGACGAATCTTCATCTTCTCCTTCCAGAAGGGATAGTTCGTCCCATCGAAGATGGGAATCTTGAGATGCGACTCGTAGCTCACTGAAGACATACTTAAACTCCAAGGTTGTTAGGACCAAAATGAGTAGAGTCAAGCAATACCTTGCTCTGATACCAACCATAGGAATGAAGTATGTCTACCAGAGGGGGTGAATGGGAGTTTTAAAACTTCTTCGGAAATCTCAAAACACTCGTAACCCAGTAGCACAGCGAATGAAAGACAAACTACAATGAGCTAAAACTAAGTATCGAATGGAAACAAAAACATGCACCGACACAAATCACGTGAAGGAAAACACATTGAAAGTAAACATGGGTAGTAGAGGTAACGAGTGATGCTCGATGGTGACAGGGTATTTGTTCGACCAGTTCGTCCTTCTGCACAAGGACTACGTCTGGTTGGAGGGGCTGTGACTTAACACGGAAGATAAACTCTCTTCACCCAATTCTCCTTGACAATTGGTTTGTCAACCAATGTCGATCAGTCATGGTAGATACTTGAGGCGATCTCCGAACCATTACAGATTTCTTTGAGAACCACAATCACTCTTGGTCTATGAAGAAATTGACACCTAACGGTCTAGAGAGTTTGCAGCTCTCAAGAGTAATAGGCGGAGCGTACTGGACTTAGATTCGAGTGATGTTGAACCACTATCTAATTCTTTGGCTCTAGGGGTTTTCTCTTGGTGGATTTTACACTCAAATCGCTCAGAGAGGAGGTTGCTCAACAATCTTCTCAGAACAAACAGAGCAGCCACCGGACAAAGCCGGCGCGGGATGGCTATTTATAGCCGCAGCCTTCCCTGGTGGGAAATGACCATTTTGGACACGCGGTCCAGCCAATGGCCAACTGACACATTCACACCGGTCGGATTTTGGAGCAACGGTAACATTACTTGAGGAACAAGTAATGCTAACTCCTCGGTCTGAGACAAATCTATCGCAGCGAAGAAGATCTCGGTCTCTTGCTGGCAAGTATTTGCTCGGAACACAAAGAGATTTCTCTCGCAACTTTCATAGGATTTGGGTTTAGCATCAGAGAATCAAAGTTTTGAACCCTACACTCCTCTTGACAGTACGGTGGTCCTATGACTCAATAAAGAGAGGAAGAACAACGAAATAAATGCTGCATCTCCACTTCGTCTCCAATCTCCTCGGACACAGTCATTTTCTTTAGACGGACACCGAACCAATTGCTTCACTTCAGCAAATTTTGAGGGTTCACTCTTGTTATCAAAATCTTCGGTGATAACCTTTGCTGCACCACAGGGAGATTATCTTCGCCGTTTGCATCAAACTCCTCGTGATCTCAAGGACATGTTACTCTGTGTGCACTAGCAAACACATAAGTCCCATACTGTTTATGTCAACAAACTCCAAAACATAAGGGGCCTATCATTGCACCAACACTCCGCCATCACAAACAATTTGTTTATTTTTTTATGGTTTTATTACATTACCGTCTGTGATTAATGCATCACACACAATTTCGTTGAAGGTTCTCTGATTGTAGTGTCGCGTTAGCAGCATCCTGCAGTAGTGACTATATGATAATTGAGTATGTGCTCTTGCTTAGAATTTTCTGAAAATAAGTTGTATTGTAATTGGTTGATGACTAAGAACATAGGTAAGTTTCAAGAGAATGCATTGTTTGAACCATAACATGTCAATTGGTTGCTACTTTAACATGATGAGTTTTATGAGAAAGAGTTGTTATTTATGATGCTAGGAAAAGTGATTAAAATTATTATTGATCAAACTTATGCACTATGCTAGCATTCACACTTCATAAATTATTTCTTTTATCATTCGCCTACTCAAGGACAAGCAGGAATTAAGCTTGGGGATGCTGCGTCTCTAATGTATCTATAATTTATGAAGTATTCATGCCATGTTTACAACAATTTTATATGGTTTTGGTGCACTTTTATATGATTTTTGGGAAGTAGCCTATTGACCTAGTGCCCAGTGCCAGTTTCTGTTTTTTTGGCTATTTTTTGTTTCACAGAAAATCCATCCAAACGAAGTCCAAATGCCACGAATGGTGATTTTTTTGGAACATAAGAAACCCTCGAAGCTTCCACGAAGGATCAGAAGACCCATGAGGGAGTCACGAGCTCACCCCACGCGCCCTGGGGGTAGGGAGTGTCCTTTGATCTCGTGGGTCCCATGTAACTCCGATTGGCGTGAAACCAATGCTGAAAATTCTTATAAATTGGGAAACCCCAGAAAGAAACCTAGAACTTCCACGCCGCCACTGCAAGCCTCTGTTCCGAAGCAATCTCATCTAGAAGCCTTTTCCGGCACCCTGCCGAAGGGGGAAATCATCACCGGAGGTCATCTTGATTATCCTGGCGGTCTCCATGACAAGGAGGGAGTAGTTCACCATCTGGGCTGAGGGTATGTACCAGTAGCTATGTATTTGATCTCTCTCTCTCTCGTGATATTGATTTGGCACGATCTTGATGTACCATGCGCTTTGTTAATATAGTTGGATCATATGGTGTTCTTCCCTCTCTATCTTATTGTGATAAATTGAGTCTTTCCCATGGAGGTTTCATTGTTATTGGATTGAATATTTTTTGATTTGAAAACACTTGATGTATGTCTTTCATTTGGATACCCATGGTGAAAATGGGGTATTCTACTGAGCCACTTGATGTATGTTTTGGTAATCAACTTGTAGATTCCCGAGGTGATAATGGGGTAATCTAGGTACATAGGTTGATACACGTTTTCGTCCTACTTTCTCCGATAAAAACTTTGGGGGTACTCTTTGAAGTTCTTTGTGTTGGATTGAATATTATGAATTTGAAACTATTTGATGCATATCAAATAATTAACTCACGGATACTTGTGGTGACATTGGAGTATCTAGGTGACATTAGAGTTGAGTGATGCGTATTATATGGTGTTATTTTAGTACAAACTCTAGGGCTGTTTGTGACACTAATAGGGATGGCTCAATAGATTGATCGGAAAAGATAACTTTGAGGTGGATCACTACCTACAACAATTTCATCTTATGTTCTCCGCTATTGATAAGAACTTTGGAGTGATTCTTTGTCGCACGTTGAGGGATGGTTATATGATTCTATTATGCTAGCACTGTTGAGAGATTGCACTAGTGAAAGTATGAACCCTAGGCCTTGTTTGTAAGCATTGAAATATCATTTGTGCTCACTTTTGTTACTTGCTACCTTGTTGTTTTATTATTTTAGATTACAAAAACCTATTTCTACTATCCATACTACACTTGTATCACCATCTCTTCGCCGAACTAGTGCACCTATACAATTTACCATTGTATCGGATGTGTGGGGACACAAGAGATTCTTTCTATTTGATTGCATGGTTGTTTAAGAGAGATCATCTTCATCCTACACCTCCCACAGATTGATAAACCTTAGGTCATCCACTTGAGGGAAAATCGTTGTTGTCCTACAAAACTCTGCGCTTGGAGGCCCAATAGAGTCTAAAAGAAAAAAATTGTAGACATCAATGATGCCAAGGATGCAAAGGTTTTGGCTCTCTACGAATGATACAATCAAGCTACTCACTCGAGAGCCCCCATTGATAATACAGTTATCGGTCCTATAACCCAGTCTCCCAACTAACACCATGAGACCGGTAAGATAGAAAACCTATCAAGGTTATACCTTTGCCTTGTGTATAATCCACTTGAGCTAGATGATGCCGATCATGCGTGATTCAAGTTGGACCACCTTTCTTGGTTGCGCCGGCTTGATGAAGACTTGTAAATTGCTCCCCCACACTCCACTATGGGAGAGCCTCTCTTAGGCTCATCTTCACTTGTCCATTATCACCAGAACGGACGACAAGCTGCAACCATGTAATATCTTCGTGATGCTCCACTTGAACTTGCACAACTGAACCTTGATGACAATCGCCACTTGATGTCATCCTCCATGAGTTATTGATACGTCCATTTTGCATCATGTTTTCTTACTGTTATTTACAATATTTTTATCCATAATAATGCTTTTTGGAGTAATTCTAATGCCTTCTCTCTCATAATTTGCAAGGTACACACAAAGAGGGAGAATTCTGGCAGCTCGAAATCTGGACCTGAAAAAGCTACGTCAGGCTACCTATTCTGCACAACTCCAAATGAGCTGAAACTCCACGAGGATTTTTTATGGAATATTTAAGAATTACTGGAGCCAATAAACACCAGAGGGGGGCCACCAGGTGGGCACAACCACCTGGGCGCGCCAGGCCCCCCTGGCGCGCCCTGGTGGGTTGTGGCCTCCTCGGCCCACCTCTGGTGCCCATATTCTGGTATATAAGTGATTTTGACCTAGAAAAAATAGGGAGAAGGCTTTCGGGATGGAACGCCGCTGTCTCGAGGCGGAACTTGGGCAGGAGCACTTTTGCCCTCCGATGGAGCGATTCTGCCGGGGGAACTTCCCTCCCGGAGGGGGGAAATCATCGTCACCATCATCACCAACAAGTCTCCCATCTTGGGGAGGGCAATCTCCATCAACATCTTCACCAACACAATCTCATCTCAAACCCTAGTTCATCTCTTGTATTCAATCTTGTTATCGGAACTATAGATTGTTGCTAGGGGGTGACTAGTAGTGTTGATTACATCTTGTAGTTGATTACTATATGGTTTATTTGGTGGAAGATTATATGTTCAGATCCATTATGCATATTAATACCCCTCTGATCATGAGCATGTTGATTATTTGTGAGTAGTTACTTTTTTTCTTGAGGTCACGGGAGAAATCATGTTGCAAGTAATCATGTGAACTTGATATGTGTTCGATATGCTGATAGTATGTATGTTGTGATTCCCTTAGTGGTGTCATGTGAACATCGACTACATGACAATTCACCATATTTGGGCCTAAGGGAATGCATTGTGGAGTAGTAAATAGATGGTGGGTTGCGAGAGTGACAGAAACTTAAACCCCAGTTTATGCACTATTCCGTAAGGGACCGATTGGATCCTAGAGTTTAATGCTATGGTTAGGATTTATCCTTAATACTTTTCTCGTAGTTGCGGATGCTTGCGGGAGGGTTAATCATAAGTAGGAGGATTGTTCAAGTAAGAACAACACCTAAGCACCGGTCCACCCACATATCAAATTATCAAAGTAGCGAACACAAATCAAACCAACATGATGAAAGTGACTAGATGAAATTCCTTGTACCCTCAAGAACGTTTTGCTTATTATAAGAGATCGTTTTGGCCTGTCCTTTGCCTCAAAAGGATTGGGCTACCTTGCTGCATACTTATTGTTACTATCGTTACTTGCTCGTTACAAATTATCTTGCTATCAAACTACTCGCTACTTACAGTTTCAGCACTTGCAGACATTACCTTACTGAAAACTACTTGTCATTTCCTTCTGCTCCTCGTTGGGATCAACACTCTTACTTATCGAAAAGAGCTACAATTGACCCCCTATACTTGTGGGTCATCAGTTATATGAGATCTTCCTTTTGATGCAGGCCCATGGAAAGATACCTAACCCCACATTGAAACCTCTCACGGATCATGGGTTAGTACACAAAGCGTACTTGACAGTTGCTTACCATACCACGAGACCACTTGATACAACATCTACGCTTAGTGTGTTGATCAACTTGAAACCACTGTTAGCACTTCGTCTTGATATACCTAGTATATTTTCATTAAGATGATGTCTTGAAATTAAACATGAAAGGCCACCTAGTCTTATTTTTCAAGACATGCTTGCACTAGGTTCAACTCTCACATGACCAACATTTGGATAACTCGTTGAATACCAGCTTGGTCAACAAATAATGTTATGTATTCAACCTTGAAGCCAACATATGATCTTCAAGCATTGCCTATGGACAAGCCCTCAAAGTATAACTCAAAGCAACTATTAGTCCGTAGGGATTACCATTAATTATCAAAATCAAACATTGGGGCATCATGCTCTTTCACTAATGTTAAAATATTAGTGACATGCAACACTAACATACTGGTCACTATTGATTATATATTCATATATCAGTCGTATATGCACTAACATGAACACCACTGGTATCTTGTGCAAGTCACCGGTAAGCATTTCTGCAGTAGTGTTGTGAAGTGCTCTCCGACATTCTTTCATTTGTAGGGTGTTTTCCGATATGATACACTTGTTTGTTCGAAAATGATCTCCCAGTTGGCTATTAGCTTTTATTTTTTAGGGTGTATAAGGAGCCCCGAGTACAAACAACTACTCCCTCTGGTTTTAAAACTACCAAAAACACAATCTGGATCTATACAATGCCGCTATCTCTTTTTGAGAAGGATTATTAGATCTTGCCTCGCATCATGGTGCTTATTAATGCAAACATGCAGCCATAGAGAAAGAGGCACAAGATATTACATGTTTAATTAGGTCGGAACACGAGAGGTTCTCCACACAATTAGTCGTGTTATTTATTAATTGATTGACTTTATTTCATGTAGTATATGGAAATTGAAATAGTAACAAAAGAAATAGTAACCTTGTGTAATACTCCCTCTGTTCCTGAATATAAGATGTATCGATTTTTGTGTAAGGCAAACTTGTGTATATTTGACTAATATATAAAATATCAACGCCTACAATATAAATAAATAAAATATGTAAATACTTTTCATGATGCATCTAATGATACAAATTTGGTACTTTAGAGTTGATATATTTTTCCAAAAAAACTTGGTCAAACTTGCATAACGTTGAATTTTGAAAAAAACTAATACATGTTTTTTTAGGGAAGGCCATCATGGCTAGCTTTATTAAGATCAAATAATCAGTACATCGTCCACTAGTTTAGCTGTGAGGCAACCCGGGGGCTCCTCAGACTAGCTACTCGAAATCTTATTACAAAAGCAATACTGAGCTAGCTCATGAGCCGCTTGTCGTGGTACTAAGACTGACAGTAGAATAGGGGGTAAGTATGGAGAGGCAAGATCCTAGCTATGGCGAAGTTGTACACACGGGTTTTACGAGTTCGGGCCCTTCTCGGAAGAAGTAACAGCCCTATGTCTCGGAGCCCAGAGGTGGTCGACTGAATTATGTATGTGTGTGTTTACAGGGGTGCCAACCCTTGTGCCTGTGGAGGGGGTGGCTTATATAGAGTGCGCCAGAACCCCAGCCAGCCCACGTTACAAGGGGTTTAAGGTACATCAAGAGGGGGGCGTTACTGGTAACGCTAGTAATAAAGAGACATAATGACCATTAAAGCTATGATGTAATGTTCGACCATTGCAGTGCGGAGTGGCTTTAGATCTTCTGGCGGTCGAGTGACAGTCTCCATGGTCGAGTGATTTCAAGTCTTCCGAGTGGAATGCTTCATGGTCGAGTGGATGATGACTCCTCTTCGAATGCTTCTGGCTTTAGGGTAATGTCCAAGGGGAGGGTGTCTAGGTCAGGCCTATGACCCTACCCTAGGTACATGGCTTCATCATTAGCCCCCGAATGGTTCAGGGTTCGAGTGGAGAAGGAGTTGATAATCTCTCCGATTCAACTTTTGCTCTTCGAAAACGTCTTGTCCAAGGATCAAACGAACAATCATGATGACTTCAACTTCTTGTTCAGTCGCCTTGATCCATTCTTGGTTTTGTCGAGTGAACTTTCATTGTTAAGCTTCGACTGTTGGCATGGGAAAAAATCTTCCGTCTGACGGGTTGTTTTGCTGTCCGCAGATCTCGCGGGATTCGAATTTTCACGAAGCGCGCGGGGCGAAGGAGGCCGCAGCAATCGGGCTGGATAAGGCAGGGCCGCCTCGATTTCCGCGCCGCCTTTTTCGTCACGTATCGCTCGCGCGACTGTTGCGGGATTTGATAAGATCGCCCGGGTCCACAAGTCAGTCACTCGGAAGCAACCTCATATAAGGCATCCGTCCGGGGTTTTTGAACAGTGCGCTCTCATTCTTCCTCTTCCTTCTCTGTTTTTCTCCACCGCTTCCGCTCCTGCCCCGGCGCCGCTGCTCCATTCGAGCTCTGTCTGCTGCGATGGGGAAGGAGAAGACGGTGGCATTGGAGCGTGCGAAGAAGGCGAAGGCGAAGGGGAAGAAGTCCAGCCGGGGCGGATCTTCCTCGAGGTCCGGCCTACCGCCTGGCTGGATCCAGGGCGACTGGATTCGCTCGACGATCCGTCAAGACGACATCGACGACCTGGTCGAGGGGGGACTGATCCCCCACGAATCGGCGCGGCTCCCAGGGGACGAGACCGAGCCGCGGCCACAGAAGGGTGAGTGCGTTCTCCTCCCTACTCATGTCGACCGCGGGTTTTCTTTGCCTCCCCATCCTTTCTTCCGAGGTTTCTTGAACTTCTTTGGGGCGCAACTCCACCACTTTACCCCAAACACCATCGTGTATCTTGCTGCTTTCGTGTCCATGTGCGAGAACTTCATGGGTTGTCGACCACACTGGGGTCTCTTCAAGCACATATTCACGTGTCATTCTCAGTCGGTCAAGAAGGCCAATCCGAGTGACGAGAGGACGCATGTGATCCAGATGTGCGGGGGTCTTGGAATTCAGATGAGGGGTAAAAGATCTTTCCCAGCCATGATTCTTCCCGAGTCGGTCCGAGGGTGGCAGTCGACCTGGTTCTACTGCAAGGATCAGCCGACTCCAGGACAGTTGATTGGACTTCCCCCCTTTTCCATGGCCCGAGTGGAGAAGCCCTCCGCCTTGAAAGTGACCCCGGAGGAGAAGGCACAGGTGAAGGTGCTGGTTGAGCGAGTAGTTCAGCTTGTCCATGATGGGGTAACCGGCATGGATCTATTGGAGGTCTTCCTCAGGCGACGCATTCAACCGCTTCAATCTCGTGACCACCCGATGTGGATGTATTCGGGCACTGACGACACCACTCGGATCCATCCAGAGGAAGTCGATGAAGCTATGTTGGAGGGGTGGCTGAGGGGTATCACTGGCAACAAAGATAACCCTAGGGGATCCAGGAGGATCCCTCCACTCAACAACACGTACGAAACCAACAAGGTATAACCCCAAATGGTCAAGTGTCTTCTTGATTTATCATGTAACTGCTTGCAATCGACCGACTGATTTTTGTCTTGCTTGTTGTCTTCTAGGCTCTTACTGAGATGTATTCGATGCCCAACGGAGAGCAGGAGCAGGATCCGGAGGGGGAGCCGAGCGGAGGCGAGAGCGGCGAGTGGCATTCCGATGGTCAAGGGGACGAGGAGAGCTCCGACCCGAGCGATGAAGAAGAGGTCGACTCACCTCCCCGTAGGGAAAGGCGATCCAAGCTCACCCACGATCCCGCAAGCGCCCGCGACAAGGCAACCGTTCAGACTGGGCAGTCGTCAAAGCGTCCTCGGACATCCTCTCCGACGCCGACTGAAAAGGATCCGAAACAATCCAAGGTCGTACCACCGAAGACCCAAAAGGCACTGCCCAGAATCAAAATCGACATCCCTGTTGCCTCTGCGTAAGTGTCATGTCTTCAGTTTTACTCGGAATTCTGTGTTGTCTATTTTTCCTTGGTTTGACCGAATGAATCTTGAAACTAGCACTGCCTCTACCTCTGGGGCCTCTGCTTACAAAAACGAGGATGAGGACATGGAAGATGCGGTCACCTCCAACCCAGGTATAATCTTTGTGATCTTGTCTTTGCTTTGTCGATTGAACTGTGATATAACCAATTGAGGATGAACTTTTGGCGACTGATCTTTTTACAGCTCCTCTCAACATCATTGACCTCCCCGACGACGACGAGGACGAGCCACAGAGGCCCTTGGGGAGAAGAAACAGGAAAATGTCCGCTGGCAAGACGCCTCAGTCGACGCCGGTGGCGGAACCGGTAATTCAGGACGCCGGTGATGCCAATCGGACTTCCGTCTCCTTCGCCATACCGCTGTCGAGTGCTCAGCCTTCAACGTCAGCCGCACAGACTCCCGCCGATCCACCTTCACTTTTTGCTGCACATCACGTCCCAGAGGACCAGGTGGGTGCTGCCAAAGAGGCTATACGCCAGGCGGGCATTATGATGGAGAGGTTGAAGATGGTGCGGGAAGCCAGCCAAGCTGCTTATGATGCCAGCTCCGCTCTCCAGAGCAACGTCCAGGTTAGCAAATTGCCGACTGACTCTTTTAGCTTGTTCTGTTAGGATATGCTACCTGAAAACTTTCTTTCAAAGAATCTTTTCATCTGTCTGCGCTTCGCATCTGTACACCCATTGGGTGCTTTGATTTGCCACTGAACAAACTTGTATCTTAGGTCGACTAGGTTGTGTCGATTGGACTTTTGAACCAGTGGGTGCACATTGAGTGCACCCACTGGGTGTAGTCCCCGAGACCATAGTTGACTGCGGGCAGTCGACTGTGGTCTGTGAATCGGAATTTCCTCACTCGGCCTGTCTGACCATGACGAATGGAACCTGAACCAGTGGGGGCACGCTAAGTGCACCCACTGGGTGTAGTCCCCGAGACCATGGTCGACTGCAGGCAGTCGACTATGGTCTGAGGGTAACTCTTCTTTTTTTTTACACTCGGCCTGGACAGACCACGTCGAGTGGAAACTGGACCAGTGGGGGCACGCTAAGTGCACCCACTGGGTGTAGTCCCTGCTACCTCTTGAGCACTGCGTTGGTTTTCCCTTGAAGAGGAAAGGGTGATGCAGCAAAGTAGCATAAGTATTTCCCTCAGTTTTTGAGAACCAAGATATCAATCCAGTTGGAGGCTACGCGCGAGTCCCTCGCACCTACACAAAACAAATAAATCCTCGCAACCAATGCGATAAGGGGTTGTCAATCCCTTCACGGTCACTTACGAGAGTGAGATCTGATAGATATGATAGGATAATATTTTTGGTATTTTTATGATAAAGATGCAAAGTAAAATAAAAGCAAAGTAAAAAGCAAAGGAAATAACTAAGTGTTGGAAGATTAATATGATGAAGATAGACCCGGGGGCCATAGGTTTCACTAGTGGCTTCTCTCAGGAGCATAAGTATTTTACGGTGGGTGAACGAATTACTGTTGAGCAATTGACAGAATTGAGCATAGTTATGAGAATATCTAGGTATGATCATGTATATAGGCATCACGTCTGAGACAAGTAGACCAACTCCTGCCTGCATCTACTACTATTACTCCACTCATCGACCGCTATCCAGCATGCATCTAGAGTATTAAGTTCATGAAAACAGAGTAACGCTTTAAGCAAGATGACATGATGTAGAGGGATAAATTCATGCAATATGATAAAAAAAACCCATCTTGTTATCCTCGATGGCAACAATACAATACGTGCCTTGCTGCCCCTACTGTCACTGGGAAAGGACACCGCAAGATTGAACCCAAAGCTAAGCACTTCTCCCATTGCAAGAAAGATCAATCTAGTAGGCCAAACCAAACTGATAATTCGAAGAGACTTGCAAAGATAACCAATCATACATAAAAGAATTCAGAAGATTCAAATATTTTTCATAGATAAACTTGATCATAAACCCACAATTCATCGGTCTCAACAAACACACCGCAAAAGAAGATTACATCGAATAGATCTCCACGAGAGAGGGGGAGAACATTGTATTGAGATCCAAAAAGAGAGAAGAAGCCATCTAGCTACTAACTATGGACCCGAAGGTCTGAGGTAAACTACTCACACTTCATGAGAGAGGCTATGGTGTTGATGTAGAAGCCCTCCGTGATGGATGCCCCCTCCAGCGGAGCTCCGGAACAGGCCCCAAGATGGGATCTCATGGGTACAGAAGGTTGCGGCGGTGTAATTAGGTTTTTGGCTCCGTATCTGATCGTTTGGGGGTACGTAGGTATATATAGGAGGAAGGAGTACGTCGGTGGAGCAACAGGGGGCCCACGAGGGTGGAGGGCGCGGCCTGGGGGGTAGGCACGCCCCCCTACCTCGTGGCCTCCTCTTTTGTTTCTTGACATAGGGTCCAAGTCTCCTGGATCATATTCTTCCTAAAAATCACGTTCCCGAAGGTTTCATTCCGTTTAGACTCCGTTTGATATTCCTTTTCTGCGAAACTCTGAAATAGGCAAAAAGCAGCAATTCTGGGTTGGGCCTCCGGTTAATAGGTTAGTCCCAAAAGTAATATAAAAGTGAATAATAAAGCCCAATAATGTCCAAAACAGTAGATAATATAGCATGGAGCAATCAAAAATTATAGATACGTTGGAGACGTATCAGGCATCCCCAAGCTTAATTCCTGCTCGTCCTCGAGTAGGTAAATGATAAAAACAGAATTTTTGATGCGGAGTGCTACTTGGCATAATTTCAATGTAAGTCTTCTTAATTGTGGTATGAATATTCAGATCCGAAAGATTCAAGACAAAAGTTTAATATTGACATAAAAATAATAATACTTCAAGCATACTAACTAAGCAATCATGTCTTCTCAAAATAACATGGCCAAAGAAGTTATCCCTACAAAATCATATAGTCTGGCTATGCTCTATCTTCACCACACAAAGTATTGCCATAATAGTGGTATAAAAGCGAGGATAGATCTAGGTATTGCCATAATAGTGGTATGGCAAGTCATGAAAACTTTTCTCATATTCTCTACGTTCAGCAGCAAGTTTTCTTTGAGGCAAGCAAAAATAATCAAAAGGGCTAAATTTAATGGGACAAAAGTCCCCAAGATCAATCTCGGGAGGTATGGGTTCCTCCCTAGGCCCTTTGTATTGCACAACCAATTCATCATTACAAGCATTCTTTTGGCAAAAAGTCACAAGCCTTTGTTCAAGAGGAAAGCGCCCCCTACCTCGTGGCCTCCTCTTTTGTTTCTTGACGTAGGGTCCAAGTCTCCTGGATCATATTCTTCCTAAAAATCACGTTCCCGAAGGTTTCATTCCGTTTGGACTCCGTTTGATATTCTTTTTCTGCGAAACTCTGAAATAGGCAAAAAAAACAGCAATTCTTGGCTGGGCCTCCGGTTAATAGGTTAGTCCCAAAATATATAAAAGTGAATAATAAAGCCCAATAATGTCCAAAACAGTACATAATATAGCATGGAGCAATCAAAAATTATAGATACGTTGGAGACGTATCAGTCCCCGAGACCGTGGTTGACTGCGGGCAGTCGACTACGGTCTCAAAACGACTTGAATTTATCGAACTATTGTTCTGAAGTAACTAATCTTTCCATCTGTCTATTGACTGTCCCTTGATTACAAAAATCTTGTGAACTCGGAGTTCGTTTTGCTGAATTGGAGAAAAAACAGACTCAGCTTAACCTCGATCTGGAACTGGCCAAGACAAATCTGCAGAAGGCCAAGGATGAAGCTGCTGGTAAGAGAAAGCTTGTCGACCAACTTGTCTCTGTACCAGATCTTATTTTACTTTTTCTGAACCGAGCGTTGTTTCTTTTTAGAGAAAATGAATCAAGCTCTGGCGAAGAAGGACCAAGATCTTGCGGCCGCACAGAAAGCAGCTGATGAGAAAACTGCACTCGCCGAACAGAAACTAGCTTCAGTCGGCAAACTGGAGGAAGAAAACACCAGGCTGAAAACTGCCCTTGATGAAGCCAATAAGGAAGCGACTCGCCTGAAGAAGGACAAGAGCAATCTGAACGAGAAGATGGAAGGCATTGCTCGCAGGAGGGACGACCTGGAGAATTATCTGGGAGGTCTTTCCAAGAAGTTGTTCGTCATGCTTGAAGGTATTTTCTTTGACTCGACTGACTTGTTACTGTCGACTCGACATACAACCACTGACTCATCCTTGAATTGTGCATGCAGAATTTTGCCGGAACTTCGAGGAAGAGACCGGGCGAGTTGAAACAAGCTTGGACCCCATCAATTCTCCAGTGAAGGATGAGGCTGCCATGAACGTACTCCGACTGGAATCTCGCATTGCTGGTGTTGTCGACTATCTCGCTCGACTGAAAGTCGCAATGTCACCGATCGACACAGCTCTCTGGCCAATGGCGACGCTCCAGAATGACCTCGAGTCTCTGATGACTCGGCTCAATGAAGTTCCCGGTCGAGTGCAAGAATGGAAGAAGTCTTCTGCCCGGTGCGGCGCTGATGTGGCTCTGTCTTTAGTTCGTGTCCACTGCAAGGAAGCGCGAGAAGAGAAGCTGGCAGCGATCAAGGTCGCCAACACCAAGAAGCATGACTTCCAATCTTTCATGGAGACCTTCATTGCTGCTGCCACTCGGATTGCCGACGGAATCAATCTGGACGAATTCGTCGAGCCGGCTAGCCCTCCTCCTGCGGAGTGAACCAACTTTTATGCCCCACCTTAAATTTGCCTTGGGATGCCGAGTGATTTTGTAACCGTTAAACTCCTTCGGGCTTGATGCCCGAGTACTTTAATCCGAGGTCGGAACCTTAGGATTTATCTGGATTTGGTTTATCTCCGAATATGCTTGTGCTTGCCTTCGAGTGGAATTTGTTCTTCACTCGGAATATTTTTTTGTACTTGAGATGCAGCTCTGGGGAAGAGGTTCCAGTCGACCTGCACCTCGTCGTCCTTGCGGATGGGGATGGAGCGCACGTTATACTTGTGGCGCAGCTCTGAGGAGAAGGTTGTAGTTGACCTGCACCTCGTCGTCTTTGCGGATAGGGATGGAGCGCACATTGTAGTTGTGGCGCAGCTCCGAGGAGAAGGTTGCAGTCGACCTGCACCTCGTCATCTTTGCGGATAGGGATGGAGCGCACATTGTATTTGTGGCGCAACTCCGAGGAGAAGGTTGCAGTCGACCTGCACCTCGTCGTCTTTGCGGATAGGGATGTGTTTCAAACTTAGGCGAGTACATGACTGCAGCTAAGCCCCCGAGTAGGAGGGTTGCTCGCCACTCGGTGGGATTTTTCAAACTTAGGCGAGTACTGGACTACAGCTAAGCCCCCGAGTGGGAGAGTTGCTCGCCACTCGGTGGGATTTTTCAAACTTAGGCGAGTACTGGACTGCAGCTAAGCCCCCGAGTGGGAGGGTTGCTCACCACTCGGTAGGATTTTTCAAACTTAGGCGAGTACTGGACTGCAGCTAAGCCCCCAAGTGGGAGGGTTGCTCGCCACTCGGTAGGATTTTTCAAACTTAGGCGAGTACTGGACTGCAGCTAAGCCCCCGAGTGGGAGGGTTGCTCGCCACTCGGTGGGATTTTTCAAACTTAGGCGAGTACTGGACTGCAGCTAAGCCCCCGAGTGAGAGGCTTGCTCATCACTCGGTAGGATTTTTCAAACTTAGGCGAGTACTGGACTGCAGCTAAGCCTCCGAGTGAGAGGCTTGCTCATCACTCGGTAGGATTTTTCAAACTTAGGCGAGTACTGGACTGCAGCTAAGCCCCCGAGTGAGAGGCTTGCTCACCACTCAGTGGGATTTTTCAAACTTAGGCGAGTACTGGACTGCAGCTAAGCCCCCGAGTGAGAGGCTTGCTCATCACTCGGTAGGATTTTTCAAACTTAGGCGAGTACTGGACTGCAGCTAAGCCTCCGAGTGAGAGGCTTGCTCATCACTTGGTAGGATTTTTCAAACTTAGGCGAGTACTGGACTGCAACTAAGCCCCCGAGTGAGAGGCTTGCTCACCACTCGGTAGGATTTTTCAAACTTAGGCGAGTACTGGACTGCAGCTAAGCCTCCGAGTGAGAGGCTTGCTCACCACTCGGTAGGATTTTTTTTAAACTTAGGCGAAACAGATTCGCAGCTAAGCCCTCGAGTGGGAGGCTTGCTCACCACTCAGTAGGATTTTTTTAAACTTAGGCGAAACGGATTCGCAGCTAAGCCACCCACTGGGGGATTTCAGACACAAATATAAGCAACGACAATCATTTTTAGAAGACTGTAAAACTCTTGTCTTTGATAAACAAACTACGAAGGTACTTATTACATCTCAACAGACTGATTGCTTAAGTATAAAAGGGGTGGAGCAGTTCCGCATTCCAAGCGCGCGGCTCGTCTTTCTTGTGCTCGATGTTGTAGAGGTGGTACGCTCCGTTGTGGAGCACTCTGGTGACAATAAAGGGGCCTTCCCAGGCAGGAGCAAGCTTGTGTGGTTTCTGCTGATCCACTCGGAGAACCAAGTCTCCCTCTTGAAATGCCCAACCCCTTACGTTTCTGGCGTGAAATCGACGCAAGTCTTGTTGATAAATGGTCGACCGGATCAGGGCCATCTCTCTTTCCTCTTCCAGGAGATCGACTGCATCTTGTCGTGCCTGTTCTGCTTCATCCTCTGAGAAAAGCTCGACACGGGGTGCATTGTGGAGCAAGTCACTCGGAAGTACAGCTTCAGCTCCATAAACTAAGAAGAATGGAGTTCGGCCAGTCCACCGATTGGGAGTTGTCCTTAGTCCCCACAACACTGGCGGAAGTTCATCGACCCAGGCTCCTGCTGCGTGTTTGAGATCACGCATTAGTCGGGGTTTCAGGCTTTTGAGAATCAATCCGTTTGCTCTTTCGGCTTGTCCATTCGACTGGGGGTGAGCGACTAAAGCATAGTCGACTTGAGTACCTTGGGAAGCACAGAAGGCTCTGAACTCATCAGAATCGAAGTTTGACCCATTGTCAGTGATGATGTTGTGTGGAACACCATATCTGAATGTTAACTCTCTAATGAAGTTGACAGCGGTACTGGCTTCAAGGTTTTTGATAGGCTTGGCTTCAATCCATTTGGTGAACTTGTCGACTGCCACGAGCACGTGAGTAAAGCCGCTCCTACCAGTCCTTAGAGGTCCCACCATATCCAAACCCCAAACAACAAAGGGCCAGACGAGTGGAATGGTCTTCAGGGCCGACGCAGGCTTGTGAGACATGTTGGAGTAAAACTGGCAACCTTCACACTTGTCGACTATTTCTTTTGCCATCTCATTTGCTTGTGGCCAGTAAAATCCTGCTCGGTATGCTTTGGCCACAATGGTCCAAGAGGACGCATGGTGACCACAGGTCCCTGAGTGGATGTCATTGAGGATCACTCGACCTTCTTCTGGTGTTATGCATTTCTGGCAGACTCCAGTCGCACTTTCTCTGAACAACTGTCCTCTTATCACAGTAAAGGCTTTGGATCGACGGACGATCTTCCGAGCCTCTTCTTCATCCTCTGGGAGTTCCTTCCTGAGAATGTATGAAATATACGGCACTGTCCACTCAGGAGTGATGACCAAAACCTCCATGATCAAGTCGACCACGGCTGGGACTTCGACTTCAGTCGGATCTGTGGCACTCTTAGGCTGCGGGGGCTCTTCAGTGAAAGGATCTTCTTGAACTGAAGGTGTATGAATGTGTTCCAAAAACACGTTGCTGGGAATGGCCTCCCTCTTGGAACCTATCTTTGCCAAATCATCAGCTGCTTGATTTTTCAGTCGGGGTATATGATGGAGCTCTAACCCCTCAAACTTCTTTTCTAACTTTCTCACTGCATTACAGTAACCAGTCATAGCTGGGCTTCTAACGTCCCACTCCTTCATCACTTGATTAACCACCAAATCGGAGTCGCTGTAGACCATGAGGCGACGGACGCCGAGTGTAATGGCCATACGCAACCCATACAGGAGTGCTTCATATTCAGCTTCGTTGTTGGAGGAATCAATGTGAATCTGGAGGACATATCTGAGCGTGTCTCCTCAGGGGGATACCAATACCACCCCAGCACCGGAACCATTCAGCATCTTGGATCCGTCAAAGAACATGGTCCAATGTTCCGAGCGAACTTGAATCGGCAATTGCTGTTCAATCCACTCGGCGAGGAAATCTGCTATTGCTTGGGACTTGATAGCTTTCTTTGCCTCAAACTTGATATCTAAGGGAAGGAGTTCAATCGCCCACTTTGCCACTCGACTAGTTGCATCTCTGTTGTTCAAAATCTCTGATAATCGAGCGTCGCTGATGACTGTAATGGAGTGATCAGAGAAATAGTGTGCAACCTTCTTCGTGGTCATGTAAATCCCATAAACAAGCTTCTGATAATGTGGATATCTTTGCTTTGATGGAGTCAAAACTTCATAAACATAATATACTGGGCGCTGAACTTTATAGGCTTTTCCTTCTTCTTCCCGCTCGACCGTGAGTACTGTACTGACAACTTGTCTAGTGGCTGCAATGTAAAGCAGTAAAGGCTCCTTGCTGATTGGGGCAGCGAGCACCGGCTGGGTGGAAAACAGGGCTTTGAGCTCTACAAACGCTGCATCAGCTTCAGGAGTCCACTCAAACTTATCAGACTTCTTCGTCAGTCGGTAAAGAGGCAATGCCTTTTCACCGAGGCGAGAAATGAATCGACTCAAGGCGGCCAAACAACCAGTAAGCTTCTGGACATCGTGCACATGCACATGGCGTTTCATCCGGAGTATAGCACCAACTTTCCCTAGGTTAGCGTCGATCCCTCGTTCGGAAACGAGAAAACCGAGTAATTTTCCACCAGGAACTCCGAATGTGCACTTTGATGGATTAAGCTTGATATCATACCTTCTGAGGTTGGCAAAAGTTTCGGCAAGGTCAGCCAGCAGGTCGGAACCCTTAAGTGACTTGACTACAATGTCATCCATGTATGCTTCCACATTCCGACTGATTTGAGTGAGCAAACACTTCTGAATCATCCTCATGAATGTGGCTCCGGTGTTCTTGAGGCCGAATGGCATGGTGACATAACAGAAGCACCCGAATGGAGTGATGAAAGCTGTTTTTATCTCATCGGGTCCATACAGTCGGATCTGATGATACCCGGAATAGGCGTCCAAAAAAGACAAGCGCTCACACCCGCAGTCGAATCGACTATTTGGTTGATGCGGGGGAGAGGAAAATGATCTTTCGTGCAGGCCCGATTGATATGCTTGAAGTCAATGCACATGTGAAGTGAGTCGTCCTTTTTGGGGACCATGACAACATTGGTGAGCCACTCGGAGTGGTAAATCTCTCGGATGAACTCAGCTGCCAGGAGCCGAGCCACTTCTTCACCAATTGCTTTTCTCTTCTGTACGGCGGACCGTCGAAGATGTTCTTTGACTGGTTTCACTTTTGGGTCGACTCGCAAACGGTGCTCAGCCAGCCCCCTGGGAACACCCGGCATGTCAGAAGGTTTCCATGCAAAGATGTCCCAGTTCTCATGGAGGAACTGGATGAGCGCTTCTTCCTATTTGCTGTCGAGTGTTGTTGAGATGTGAGTCGGAGCAGCATTGGGATCGGTCGGGTGAATATGAATCGGCTTCGTTTCATCGGACGACTGAAATGCAGAGTCTGTGGCAGGCTTCTTGGCTCGCAGCAAATCACTCGGATCTGCATTTTTCTGATACTCTTGCAATTCTACTACTGCCATTTGTGCATCGGCGATCTTTGAGCCCTTCTGGAAGCACTCTTCTGCCTTCTGCCGATTGCCAGTGATAGTGATCACTCCTCTGGGACCAGGCATCTTCAATTTGAGGTACACGTAACATGGTCGAGCCATAAAACGTGCATAAGCAGGCCTACCCAGAATAGCATGATAAGCACTCTGGAAATCCACGACTTCAAATGTCAACTTTTCCTTGCGGTAATTTTTGGAATCACCAAAAACCACATCGAGGGCGATCTGGCCAAGTGATTCAGCCTTCTTGCCAGGTATGACACCATGAAAACTCATATTGCTCTCACTGAGCTTGGACATCGGAATGCCCATTTCCTTCAAGGTCTCTGCATACAGGATATTTAGGCCACTACCACCATCCATCAGCACTTTAGTCAGTCGAGTGCCTTCAACAGCGGGGTCGACTGTTGGGGATCGTAGCAGAAATTAAAATTTTCTACGCATCACCAAGATCAATCTATGGAGTTTACTAGCAACGAGAGGGGAGGAGTGCATCTACATACCCTTGTAGATCGCGAGCGGAAGCGTTCAAGAGAACGGGGTTGATGGAGTCGTACTCGTCGTGATCCAAATCACCGATGATCCAAGCGCCGAACGGACGACACCTCCGCGTTCAACACACGTACGGAGCGGTGATGTCTCCCACACCTTGATCCAGCAAGGAGGAGGGAGAGGTTGAGAAAGAAGGCTCCAACAGCAGCACGACGGCGTGGTGGTGGTGGAGTGATAGTTCTCCGGCAGGGCTTCGCCAAGCACACGCGGAGGAGGAGACGTGTTGGGAAGGGGAGGGGCTGCGCCTTGGGAAAGGTATGGCTGCCCTCCCACCCCTCCACTATATATAGGGGCAAGGGAGAGGGGGGCCGGCCCCCTCAGATCCCATCTGGTGGGAGGGGCGGCGGCCAGGGGGGTGGCTTGCCCCCCAAGCAAGGGGGGCCCTTTAGGGTTTCCCCCAAACCCTAGGCGCATGGGCCCTAGGGGGGGTTGGCACCCAGCCCACTAAGGGCTGGTTCCCTTCCACCTACAGCCCATAAGGCCCTTCGGGGCAGGTGGACCCTCCCGGTGGACCCCCGGAACCCCTCCGGTGGTCCCGGTACAATACCGGTATACCCCCGAATATTTCCGGTGACCGTATGGTGACTTCCCATATATAAATCTTTACCTCCGGACCATTCCGGAACTCCTCGTGACGTTCGGGATCTCATCCGGGACTCCGAACAACATTCGGTAATCACATACAAACCTTCCTTATAACCCTAGTGTCATCGAACCTTAAGTGTGTAGACCCTACGGGTTCGGGAATCATGCAGACATGACCGAGACACCTCTCTAGCCAATAACCAACAGCGGGATCTGGATACCCATGTTGGCTCCCACATGTTCCACGATGATCTCATCGGATGAACCACGATGTCGAGGATTCAAGCAATCCCGTATACAATTCCCTTTGTCAATCGGTACGTTACTTGCCCGAGATTCGATCGTCGGTATCCCAATACCTCGTTCAATCTCGTTACCGGCAAGTCACTTTACTCGTTCCATAATGCATGATCCCGTGACTAACTACTTAGTCACATTGAGCTCATTATGATGATGCAATACCGAGTGGGCCCAGAGATACCTCTCCGTCATACGGAGTGACAAATCCCAGTCTTGATCCGAGCCAACCCAACAGACACTTTCGAAGATACCTGTAGTGCACCTTTATATCCACCCAGTTACATTGTGACGTTTGGTACACCCAAAGCATTCCTACGGTATCCGGGAGTTGCACGATCTCATGGTCTAAGGAAATGATACTTGACATTAGAAAAGCTTTAGCAAACGAACTACACGATCTAGTGCTATGCTTAGGATTAGGTCTTGTCCATCACATCATTCTCCTAATGATGTAATCCCGTTATCAATGACATCCAATGTCCATGGTCAGGAAACCATAACCATCTATTGATCAACGAGCTAGTCAACTAGAGGCTCACTAGGGACATGTTATGGTCTATGTATTCACATATGTATTACGATTTCCGGATAACACAATTAAAGCATGAACAATAGACAATTATCATGAACAAGGAAATATAATAATAACCATTTTATTATTGCCTCTAGGGCATATTTCCAACATCGACCACCAGCGCTTGCCTCCCAGGGGTGGCTATACGTGTTGGGTGGTCAGACTGGTCGAATGTGATGGCAGTCTAGGACCACTTCAGGTAACTTGGTGTTGCTGGAGCAACCATGTCCACTTCTCTGTTTATAACTTTCAGTCGACTTTTGCTTTCAACATCAGCAAAAATCATCAGAGTGGAATTGACATTGGGAAAACCATCATCATCTTCTTCCCTATCCTCACCCTTGTTTGACTCCTTTTCCTTCTCCTTGGGTTATTTCTCTCGCAACTGCTGGATCAGGAGCCGACACTGTCGAGTGGTGTGTTTAGGGTAAATGAGATTACCCTCTTCATCTTCTTTGGTGTGAATGTGGCACGGTAAATCCAACACATCATTTCCATCTTGATCTTTCACTTTCTTAGGGTTCCACGGCCCTTTGGGCTTCCCCTTGAACTTTCCTTGAGTCACGGCTAAGGCTTCACCAGGAGCAGCTGGCTTGGCTTTGCGCTTCTGCTTCCGACTGGAATTCCCTCCTCCGGTTTGTTGGGCGACTGTTTGGTGCTTGCCACTCCGGAGTCGATCCTCCTCTTCACCATTAGCATACTTGGTGGCAATCTCCATCATCCGACTCAGAGACATATCCCCGGTCCGACCGAACTTCGGTTTCAATTCTCGATACTTAACACCTTCCTTGAAGGCACAAACTGCTTGGTGATCTGACACATTCTCCACTGTGTGGTGCAACGTGATCCATCTCTGGATATAATCTCTCAAGGTTTCATCGGTTTCTGCACACAGGACTGCAACTCTGTTAACCCTGCTGGCCATTTGCATGTACCTTCAAAGGTCCTAACAAACACTCAGGCGAGTTCCTCCCAACTATATATGCTGCCAGGTGCTAACTGATTCAACCATGCTCTGGCCGAGCCCTCCAACATCAGAGGAAGGTGCTTCATAGCCACTTCATCATTGCCGCTACCAATCTGAACAGCCACTCGGTAGTCCTCAAGCCAAGTGTCAGGCTTGGACTCACCAGTGAACTTGCTGACTCCAGTCGCCAACCTGAAGTTGGGAGGAATCACTGCAGCCCTGATGGCTCTGCTGAAACACTCTGGACCTGAGACATGCACTCTGCTGCCAGTCGGATAATCTCTGTCATGACCTTCTCTGTGGGCTCTGTTCCTGTCAACCAGACCCTGAACGAGAATAGATCTCGCATCAAAGCCCGGCTCTCGGGGGTCGACTGGAATCTTTCGCCCACCACTGTGAGGGCGTCTGTCATCGTGTTGCCGAGGCACGTATGACCCACTCCTTGGGGGAGGCGTGGGCACTCGACGACGATCATCATGGTCGAGTTGGTGATCATACTGCTCACGGTTTCTGTACTGTTCTCGCCGATCTCCACGTCCCTCACGCCTCGGAGGCGATCTTGGGCTGTGAGCCGACTGAACTGTGTCTGCCACCACATATCTGCTATGAATCCTATTCCGCGACTGAGACACTGCTGTGTTCTGCTCTCCTGCTGCCCAGAGTAAAGCCCGGATCTGCATTAAACCTCTGCCAGCTTCTGACTAGGAAGGTTGAATCGACTCTGCTATTCGGGCTGCAGCTGTGAGATTCTGAATCGGAGTTCGGTATACCTGAGTTGGGGGCGGAAAGAGCTGTCGTCGACTGGACTCAGGAATCTGCTGCCGAGCACGCTCGTCGAGTGCGTGCTGGAGATTCTCCAGTCGAGTGCGCTCAGCCAAGTTGGCCAGGCGCGCCTCCTCCAAGGCCCGGGCCTCGGGGGTTTCTCCAACAATAGGAGTTTGAAGTGCATCCATGTTACGGCGGCGAAGCTCTTCCCTCTGCTGCGAAGAGAGGGGCTCGGGGCGGTACTCCTCGTGGACGCGCGACGGATCGCCTCCGCCATCGCCACCGTCGTCGCGGGGGAAGCCAGGAGAACTGCGCGGTCCATTGACCATCAAGACTTCCGCCGCGGGGTCACTGCTGTCGCACTCGGATGCCATCTCGACGGAGCCAGTCGAACAGGCCGTAGAGAGTTTCGTCGGGCTCGATTGCCGCGACTTGTGGGGTGGCCGACTCACGAGCCACCGCGTGCCTCACCCACCGCTGGAGCCGCGACCGACCGGAATGCTTGCACCGGCGAACAGCAGGGAGCGAGGACGCCACAGGAGCCGACCGATACTGAGTCGACGGCTGCCGCAGAAGGACGCTGCGGACGCACGCGCGAAAGTGCGTTGCCCCGCGGACGGGGAGCGCCTCGACGTCGAGTGGAGCCTCTTGGAGCCAAGCAGAGTCGTCGGCGACGAACACGAGCGCGCCGAGACGGATCTCGCGGCCCTCGGCCAATCCTCCGCTGGAAACCATGGTGATGGGGATCGGAAAAATTGCAACTTCTCCAACAAGTCGCTAAGACACCTGCCCCACGGTGGGCGCCAACTGTCGTGGTACTAAGACTGACAGTAGAATAGGGGGGTAAGTATGGAGAGGCAAGATCCTAGCTATAGCGAAGTTGTACACACGGGTTTTACGAGTTCAGGCCCTTCTCGAAAGAAGTAACAACCCTACGTCTCGGAGCCCGGAGGCGGTCGACTGAATTATGTATGTGTGTGTTTACAGGGGTGCCAACCCTTGTGCCTATGGAGGGGGGTGGCTTATATAGAGTGCGCCAGAACCCCAGCCAGCCCACGTTACAAGGGGTTTAAGGTACATCAAGAGGGGGGCGTTACTGGTAACGCTAGTAATAAAGAGACATAATGACCATTAAAGCTATGATGTAATGTCCGACCGTAGCGGTGCGGAGTGGCTTTAGATCTTCTGGCGGTCGAGTGACAGTCTCCATGGTCGAGTGATTTCAAGTCTTCCGAGTGGAATGCCTCATGGTCGAGTGGATGATGACTCCTCTTCGAATGCTTCTGGCTTTAGGGTAATGTCCTAGGGGAGGATGTCTAGGTCAGGCCTATGACCCTACCCTAGGTACATGGCTTCATCACTGCTTGATTAGCGGACCGAAAACAATGTTTAAACTTAACCTTCCCAATATCCACACATTCCGCGAAGATTGCTGAAGCAGCATCCCACCAACGTGACTCACCAGTGCAAAAATCTACAACGATGAGAGAATCTGAGACCGCTACTACATGGTGAAGTCCCAAGTTGTTTGCAAGAATTAATCCATCGTGCATCGCCATTGCCTCCATAGTTACCACATTTGCAGCATAGGGGACATAGACACATTGAGCCGCCAACAGATTACCATGTCCATCCCTTAGGACTGCAGAAGTAGCACCTGCACCCTCATCTTCATGATATGCTACGTCAACATTAAATTTGATGAATTTTGGCTTGGGTCTGACCCATTTATGTTCTCCTCCTTCAGGCTTCCGCACACAGAAACGTTGGTAATTACTCGCAATTGCTAAAATAGAAACAGGCCATCTTGTAGGGGGTGGAGTAGCTTCATCATGAGTAATTTGCCTTCTGGTCCACCATAAGTACCAACACCCTACAAGCAAGAATCTGCTTCATATCCAATTGTGGTTTTATATGTGACGACGTTGCTGGTAGTAGCAATAGATATTCCATGATGGCCAAGCCAGAACGGCTTCATTAATAGTATCGAGCATTCCCAGCTTGCTCCACAACTCCTTGGCATGCGTACATTCGAACAGGAGGTGCCGAACATCCTCAGCAGCTTGATGGCAGATTGGACAAGCTCCATTAGATCCAATATGTCTATTAGTAAGTATAGCTTTTAAAGGGATAATTCCATGCAGGACCCGCCAACAAAAAATTTGGACTTTACGTGGGATTTGTAATTTCCATAGAGAACTCCATATAGCCGGGATTTGGGACCCTCCTGGCTGCGCCATAGTGTTTGCATGGGCCTTGTATTTTTCTATCCACTGAACATGATATGCTGACCGAACTGTAAATAGTCCCTTTCGGTCTGGATGCCACGCAATGAAGCCTTCAAAGGCTTGAAGATTAATAGGAATTTGCATGATTCTGCGAACATCTACCGGTATGAATATAGACCTGATTAACTCCTCATCCCACGTACCTGTTATAGGGTCTATCAATTCACTAACCCGTGTCACAATCGTCTGGCCTCTGACAGTGATAATTCTTCTATTTGGACTAGTTGGGACCCATGGATCATTCCAAATATTGACATCTCGCCGGTCTCGATCCTCTAGATATAACCAAGCTTAAAAGTTTCAAGTCGGAGGTGAAAGAAGAACCATTCTTTGGAGTAGCCCCCCTCATTTTTTGGATAGCACAATTTCCAGCAAGAGAACCAATGCATCTTCCTATGTTCCTCATCATCACCCCACCAGAACCAGCAATTAAAAAACTAATACATCTTATATTTTGGAGCGGAGGGCAAAGGGTGTATTATCAACAATTGGTCAATATATAAATTTTGTTGTGGGGAAAGGGAGTCGCCCGCATCTTTTCTTTCCGCTCTCGTTTCCACGCATGATTGTTTCTTGGGCTGGTAGAAAGGTGCACCACAGCTATTTCTTGGTTTTCCTATGGGCACACCAAGAAAGATGATGTGCACTTTGAAATCTTGCAATTTTCAAACCAGTCATGCAGTATCCCCGAAGACCCGCCACAACCAAGTTGATGCCATAGCTTTGAACCAAGAAGACATCGTATGATTTTGCGGACACTGCCTTTTGATGGACGCCGAAAGTGCATGCGATCCACACCATTTCCTTCCTTTACATAAAGTCATCTCCTGGCCAGAACCACTACGCACTAGTATAAAAATACAGTATAAAATTGATGCATACGAAAGCAATCCATAAAAATCTTTTCTTCTAGTATTAGTAGCCGGGGATTAAAATTCTGTAGTACAAAATAGATCAACCAAGGATTTGGATTCTGTAATATTTCTATCAGAACCCCACCCAAAGGACCCTTGGGCTAAAGAATTATCTAGTACAGTAATTTACTGTATTATCCGAACTGCACTTTTGAAGAAGATGAGGATCCGTTCCACACGTCCATGTGGAAGAGTGTGCAGTGAGGTGGAGTAAATTGGAGGCATTGCCAGGAGAGGAGAGGCACGGGAACCCACGCCGGCTTGCTTCTTCTCGGTTACCCAAACAGTCGCCCGGGCCAGACAAGGCATTGGATTCGGGGCAGCAATATACTACTACTCCAGTACTCCTCCTTGATTGTGCCCTGCCCCAATTCTGAAACTGGCAGGCAGCAGCTGAGCTGCTGGAACTGCTGCTCTGGAGCTCCAGCCTGAGGCCAGAGCCGCCGGCGCAGGAAGCGCGCGGTCACCTCCCCCTTCCGCTCGAGCTGGTCGCCCTCCCGCTCGTTCTTGGATCGCTCGTTCCTGAGGTGAGTCATGGTACTATTGTCTGCCATTTGCATGCTGTTTCCTGGAAGAATCTGTAGCTGTAGCTGGCCTGTTCTTCCCAAGGTGGAAGAAGAACCATCCTTGCAGCAGATGCGGAAAACCCGCGGATTTTGTTGCATGGAGAGGGCATCCTGTTCTTGTCATTCTGCATTTTTTTTCTCTTTCTTTCTTCGGTCCGTGTTCTTGTTCTCCCGGTGTTCCGCCTCCTGCGGGTGGCTCTGATCTTGCACGGGTTGCAGGAGGAGAGGCGATTGTCAAGATCTTGCTCGCCTGGCCGCGCTCCGGGGAAGCCAGATGCGGAATTGACCTCCGGGGATGGAGGAATCGAGGCCGAGGAGGGCGCAGCCGGCGCCGGCGAGGATCCGGCCCGTGCCGATCGCCGTCACGCCGGAGGGCTTCTGGTGTTGCCCCTCGCCGGCCGCGCTGCACAAGAGCCTCAAGAACCCGCATCACCACCACGGCCACGCCGGCGGCAACAGCCACAGCCATAGCCACAGCAAGCAGCAGCGCAAGATCCCGTCGGCGCCCCCGTCCGTGGCGCCCTCCGTGCAGAACGCGCCGTCCGTGACCGGCGAGCCAGGGCGCCGGGAAGCTCCTGACGAGCAGAACGCGGCGGCGGCCGAGACTGCAGCGGATAAGCGGCAGGAGCAGGCCGGCGACGCCGAGGCTCAGCAGCACAAGATCTGCGTTGGGTTCGGGCAGCCTGAGACGAGCGACCTGACGGTGATGCTGTATGGCAAGGAAGGGATTGCTGTCAGGATGAGTGTGCATAGGGATGTTCTCTGCGGAAGCAGCGCTTTCTTCACCGAGAAACTCTCCGACGGCCATGTTGGCTCTCCGGTGCCATGCGTGGAGATCCATGATTGCGACGATGCAGAGATCTATGTGGAGACCGTCGGGCTGATGTACTGCGACGAGGCGAAACACAAGCTGCTCAAGCAGAATGTGTCGCGTGTGCTTCGTATCATGAAGGTATATGCATGTTCAGAAACTCACATTTCAGTGTCTTTGCCTTTCTTTTGTTGCAAAGCTCATGTTGCTTAGTTTGTCATTAGATTTTACATAAGTTTCATTCTCACAGAAGAACTGCATGGCAGTCAATTTTTCCTGAGCTCTATATAATCTTAGTAGTTCACGTACTCAGTAGCCCTGCATCTTTGATCATGACAGAAGTGGCTAAATTTGCAGGTCGCTGAATTACTCGGTTTCCATGCTTGTGTCAAGTCATGCTTGGATTATTTGGAAGCAGTTCCTTGGGTCGGTGAGGAAGAAGATAGCGTTGTGTCATCGATACGACATCTTCAGAGCAAGTCTTATGGAGTTAGCCCTTTGCTGAAAAGAGTTACGTCTGACACCCCGTACTCACCAACCGATACTTTATCTCATATTATGGAGATGGTCTTGAAGAGCAATGATGACAGGGGGCGTCGGGAAATGAAGGCCTTAGTTCTGAATCTTCTCAAGGATAGCAGCCGTTGCACGGATGGAACATCAGACATCTGTTCTGAATTATTTTACGGTTCGTGTCGAGGTTGCTTAGAAAGGCTTCAGCCACTCTTTGTGGAAGCATCTGAAGCCGGTTTTCCTTCCCAAGTTACACGCCAAATAACTCTGGAGACTGACAATATCCTCTGGTTGGTTGAGATATTGGTTAACCAACGAATTTGCGATGATTTTGTGGTCATGTGGGCAAGCCAAAGTGAGCTTGCGTCATTACATGCAAAATTGCCTATCGCCTCTCGCCACACAGTTAGCAGTATAACAGCAAGGCTCTTTGTTGGCATTGGAAGAGGAGAAATGCTTCCGTCCAAGGACACTCGTCTTCTCCTCCTGCAAGTCTGGCTGCAAGCACTCATCGATGACTACTCATGGCTACAATGCAGCTGCCGGTCATTTGATAGGAAGCTTGTCGAGGAAGGGATTGGGCAGACAATCCTGACACTTCCTTTGGAAGACCAGCGGTCTATATTACTGTCATGGCTCGGGAGGTTCTTGAAATTAGGCGATAACTGTCCGAATTTGCAGAGGGCATTCGAGGTATGGTGGAGAAGGACTTTCGTCAGACCTTATGTCAACCAAGCAAGGTAATGTCTGTCCTATGATCAAACAGAAGCTCATCTTGAAACGATAGGGAAGAGTAGTGATTGTAGCCATAGATTCTTTCGGGGATTGTCGTGGTCAATCTGATAGTGGACATGAAACCCGGTGAGAATTTCAGTGGCTAGTTTTTCCTTACTGCGTAAATGTCGATGACACAGGAAATTTGTATGACTGCACGTTTTAGCCTATGATGTAAAACCATATGCTTTTCCAGTAGTTGTTATAAGAAAACCTCGATCAACAGCTCCTTCTCCATTGTACTTCTTTTTTACTTTCAAGTTGTTATCAAATATGACCAGCATTTCCCCTTCTCCTTGTTAGTTGAAGGTTGCGCATGGATTGTCCAAGGACTGTACACATTATTTCCTTCTCCAGCAGAAATTCAGGGTTGTAAACAGCCCATATAGCAATCAAATTTGGTAGGAATTGAATTCAGAACTACTTCCAGTGCCCACCATATAATCTCACAAAATCACTCCTGATATGACAAAAGTAGAAGTCACTTTCATAGTAAAAATCCTTTTTCTCAGGAGCTTACAGATAGAAACAATTATGACTCTTATGCATGCATTTAGTCCCTTTCACATCTTTATACCTACTCACTGAATTTTTATTGGCAAAAAAAAAATCCTCCGAAATCCCATTGGATTTCCACTTCAAGATGTGAACAACCCAAACAAGCTGATGTAGACGACGCCGGCAGATTCTCTCTGTTTCTCTAGACTGTACCTGCACGGAGGCTTCTTGAGAATGCGGAAATATTTCTTGCCTCGAGAATGCGGAAATATTTCAAGAAACACGAGTGAAACACATAACATTTGAAAGAAAATAGGATAAATGTCTAAAGACAGTATAGATTATTTCTTTTTCCGGCAGAAATCCAGGGTTGTAAACAGCACATGTAGCAATCAAATTTGGTAGAAATCGTATTCAGAACTACTTCCAGTGCCCACCATAATCTCACAAAATCACTGGCTGATATGACAAAAGTAGAAGTCACTTTCATATTAGAAATAGTGGTGACTTATGCATGCATTTAGTCCCTTTCACATCTTTATTCCTACTCACTGAATTTTTATCGGCCAAAAAAAAAGAAATCCTCCGAAATCCCATTGGGTTTCCACATCAAGATGTGTACAACCCAAACAAAGCTGATGTAGATGACACCGACAGATGCTCCCTGTTTCTCTAGACTGTACCTGCATCGAGGCTTCTCGAGAATGCAGAAACATTTCAAAACATAAGCGAACTGTAGAAACATTTATTAAAAGAAATGCTGACCAGAAGCATCCATATCAAAACTATGTTCCTTGGGCCAATTGTTCTGTATTTTCTTCAGCTGTCCTGGTTGTGGATAGAGATGGTGGATGAACTTGCGGTTGGAGGTTGCTGGGGCATGATTAGGTGTGAAAGAACGGAGCTGTCAGCTGCCTATGACATGTGTGCATCAACTGGACACAAATGGTCTCCATGTCACTGGATCAGTGGAAGCTGCACCTTAGAAATGCCACGGAAAGTAACACAACTTTGCATTTTATGATGGTGATGATGATTTGATGTTTTTGTTAAGCGTCTTTGTCGATGACTGGTGAGGTATATGCGTGATAATTAACCTGTATTTCATGGAACCGAAAACACGCGCAAATCAAATCCCTCGCACACGATGATTTTGGGATTCTTTGGAGTGCAGAGAATTTTCCTGAAAACAGTTAAATTCAAAGTGTTGCACCAATAAATCCATGGGATAGTATTTGTAGGATAGCTTCATGTCGATAAATTGCAATGGGAAGTGGGGCTAGATCGAGAGTTCTGACCTTTTCGTGGCATGAAATGAAACAAGAAAAAATCTGGTCATATCTTAAAAGAGTGAGGAAGGGGAAGAAAGCTTTCACAGTACTTCCTCGTCGAAATCAATGAGAAAATGTGACCTTTTCCCCATTATCCAGGTTTTCTTTTGGTATCATGGGCACAGTTGGATTTTTGGCATGTTAAACTTGTTTAGTCCGTTCTGTTTTGGGGACACAGCAGAAGTTCAATAATAATCTGGATTCTGGGTTGGTGTCTCTACTAAGTTATCTTCCAAACATGAGCTGGGCCAACTGCCCCACATGGTGCAGTGGAGCTTGCTTGGTTATGCATGCATACCTAATCATCTATAATTAGCTGATCCCGACTAGACATGTGTGCTGCATCACTGCAGTATAGACAACATTTGTGTTCGCATCTGCACGTTACTGTTGTTGTTGTTCTTTTCTCTTATTTTATGCAAGAGTGGTTCTAGTGGTGCTTAATTCAAGTGCTGTGCAGAGTACTACAAGGCGTGACTTAGATGAATTATCCTATTGGATATTATTGTGAGCTGGTGAACCTAACCAGAGTAAAATAAGGGGCTTCGGTGACCCTAAGTCTCCAAGCTGTGTGTGGTGGTCAAGGAGAAAATTTATTTTATTGTTGCATCATTTGATTGATCAAATTTCATTTCTGAACCTAGATAAACTATTTAGGATCCTCTTGATTTTTTTTCAATTCGACGGGAAGTAAATAAATAACGTAAATCAACGAATTACACTTCTTTCATCACGTGGTTATGGAATAACTATGCTTAATAAAAAAAGTGTTGCTGAGTGAATGTTATTAGCCCTTGGATGTTAATATGGCAACTATACAAATAGATTAAAAAAGTAAAGCCCCGGCAAAAATAAAGATTAAAAAGAAGATAAATTTAAAGCTAAATATAAGCGCAACTTTGTGTTTAACCATGTGCGATACTCCTACCTGAATTTCTATTTCAGACATATAAAAACTAGAATATATCGTGCAATATGCATAAATGTGCAACATTGTGAGTTGCACATTCCTAAATGTAAAATGTTGCATCTATGTTTGTGTATTACTTTATACTTAGCAATACCATAACGTAACTACATAATAATTCACTAGTAAGATGCTCGTGCGTTGCACGGAACATTGAAATGCATTGATCCGAGAGTTGTTTATTTGACAAAGTATGTGGGGGTCATCCCATGTGTAACAAATATCGATAGGTTTCTTTGGATATTATTTCTTCTCTAGAGCTCACAAGCATCCGGGTGAATAGTAAATGTAGGCAAAATAGATAAAAGGATATGTTTTGCAAACAAAAGCGTTCAAGTGTTCAACCTGCATCCAAAACTTTTGAAGAAATAACACTTATTGTGCTTTGCAAAAAATGATTTTTAAGAATTATTTTTGAGTATCAATTTTGTTTATTTTTTCTAGACCACCATGAATGTAATTCATGATGACTTGGAAGGGGGCAGAGGAGATGGCGAGGAGGAGGGGGTCGTGGTGGTGGTCGGCAATGCAGCCTGAGAGAAGGCATGAGAGGAGTTGGGCAGACGGGCGCCGAAAGCAGCGACCTCTCCAGATCCTTCTTATTTTTTCCTGAGATGGCTAGATGAGGTGAGAGGGAGAGATGGCCGAACGTGAGAGGCAGGGGGTTATCTATAAACGAGGAGTGGAGTATGGTGGTCTTTTTGCAAAACTGACATAGTTTGTCTCATATGTGTCGGATCTAAATCAAACGGTTGTAAATGAAGAATGGCAGGCACACCATCATCATCAACTCAGCTTTTTATAGGAGTAGATAAAATCGTGAACTAGACTAATTTGGGCAACAATGAAACTAGTATAATCTAAATGAGAAATGAATTTTGTTGTCAAATATGAACAAAATTAAAATCACCACGCATAAATGTAGAAGCCAAAAACCTAGGCTAATCTTACTACTGAGTTGCTCAACAAAGAATTAAGAAATTATCGGTCCAGGTGAACTTCTATAACTGATCTGATGCTTTTCGCAAAAAATAATAAAAAACAATTATCGGTTTAGTAGTGATAAGGGGTGATTCGATATACTATGTCATTGTCAACTTTATGTATTCAGAATTTTCCTCGGGAAAAAAGGAAAACCTAGAAAAGAATACTACTGCTAACACTTGGATACTTTGATAAATGTTGTTATGACATTCGCATATACCAAATTAACCCCCTTTTGTGGTGACATTATTCTAAGTTGTTGTACATTAATATTTTTTGTAGCATATCGTCACCCTATTCTTAGTGTAAGTTTTTTTGACAATTCCTATATAGTGTAAGTTAAATTATAGTCCTATATTAGAGATAAAAAACAATAAATTAAACATGTCCTATATTTTGAGATGCGGAGTCTTGTAATAATTGCTTACGTGTCAGTGTTAGAATGGAAAAAAAAAATTAACCCACAAATATCGTGACTCCTCTCACCTCTATGTCCCTTGTTCGGGTGATTCCTTCTACATGACACCTGCGATGTGTTCGGCGGAATGTGTCGCCATTGCACGCTTCCCGTCCTTCCTCACGTGCCACACGCCGTGTGGCCGAGCATGCTAGCGTGACATTATTGCACCAGCTCCACCGCGCCGTACTAGGGTATGGGCGGCGCAAGGTGGACTTCACCTTCCCTCCGCCTTCTGACCCAGCAACCTCCTCCTTTTCCTTCCTTCCCTCGATGTCACGCATTTGTTTCCTTCTCCCACCCTATTTGTCGTCTTCCCCCGCCTTGGCCGCCTACTTTTGCCCGCTCTCACATCAATATTGCGGCCTCTCATCTCTTTATCCTCCCTGTGGGCGTCGTCTATCTCAAGACACCAGTGGTTCGCCCGTCTCTCCAGTAGTTGAACTTTTGCCCCAGTTCTTCTTGGCGATCCAACCGTCTGCAGATCTGACGCTCTTTCTTCCGAGGGTTCCCCCACGCCGACTCCAAAGGTCTGGTGGATTGTTTATAATATTGTGCTTTTATGTTATTCTACGATGGAGCTTAGTTATTAGAGTATGTTAATGTTCTTCTTTAATCTCGTGCCCAAGTTCTGACCTCTGTTGTTCTTGATTTTCTTATTGTTGAGTCAACCTGAATTGGCCTCTATTCCTGTTATAAGGCCTCTATTCGTTTCAGAAGCTTTGCTTCTGTTTGGGCATGAAGAACTTTGGTAGTGTTTGGCCTTCCACTCTTATATTATGATCAAATTGATCAAGTGAAAAGCATAAATCCAGTTGATTTTAAGACCACCTTCTAATCGCAAGAATATCTCCTCTATCTAATCATGTTGTCCCTTTTCACCACTAATGTTGAAACATGGAATCACCAAGCTGTTCTATTACAAAAATACACATGTAGTACTTAGGAACGCCCATTGATGTGAAAATACTCAATGGGGCCATGTGGAAGAGAAGAATGATAAGAAATGGTATGATGGAAGGGAAATGTTCGATCTACTGGTGATGGAGTCCCCCTAACTAACTCATGCCGAAATAATGTAAAATTGTACATGCTTTTCTTCCTGGAAGCCCCAAAAGGTGTACTGGACAACATTAGGAAGAAAATGGAAAACAAAAGGAAATACCATCTAGTTAATTGGCTTGTCAAAAGATCTTGGTGGCTTAGGAGTGTTGGATGTTCAAGTAATGAATCCCTCTCAAGATGGTTAATGCTTAGGAATAACATCTTAACCACATACGACCCGATCAAGAGAGGGCGGGCTGAAAATGAAAATTGTCATTTATGCTGCCAAACAAAGACAATACATCACTTGGTGTTTGGTTCTCTTGGCGAATTTAACTTGGAAAGTGACAAACTGTGCTCTAGGCATCACCAGAATGCCTGATTTATTGATGGGATGGTGTGTGTGTGTGTGGGGGGGGGGGGCTAGCTAAATTCCTTTCCAGTTAATTAACGCAAATTAATACTCTCTGGGTTAGTTGCAATATGTTGGACCATGTAGAAAACAAGAAATACAACCTGTTTGGGGGGGGGGTCCTGACGACAAAGTTGTTGTGATTTATAAACTTGCCATAATTTGAATGATGAGAGTATATTGCGGAGAAGCCAAGAGCAAAGGAAAAGAAAGAACGGATTGAGAAGATCAAAAAATCTTTGGGGTAACCTATTAAAAATAGTCAAGGGTGGAATCCAAGAGTATTGAGGATTACATTGTGGTGTGTAATGTTGGCCAAAGTCTTGCAAGAATTCCTTTTTTTTGCCGGAATTGAAAAAATTCCCTTGTTCCTCTTATATTCAAGTTTGCCCAATGATTTGTTGGTAAAACTTGCTATGTTGGCTGCGGATTATATTCTAGATGTGTGTGATGTATTTTTAAATTTTTTAGGAGGGCAGCGTTGTCTTTTTTCATTTTAATGCCTATTTTTTTATTGGTTTGTATTGAAAACTTTGCGAGTTTGGTATTTTCTATAATGGAAACAACGAGGAGGCTAGTTTATTCTAAAGTTAACCATTTAAATTTTGGCACATGCAAAAGTATATTGTTCAAGCTTGCAAGAATAACATCACTGTATTTGCCTTCTATTTTTTGTGTTTATATATATATATTCCTATTATTCTTTATATATATATATATATATATATATATATTATAAACTAAAATTAGAATAGAAAATTGCATATTAGGGAGAAGAAGAAATTACATTAGAGACATTTACAACATAAACATATTCACAAAATCCTTTCTTTAAAATGAAGCATGCCTTATATTTTGAGACATTTGTTATTTATTACTCTCTTTGTTCTAAAATAATTGAAGTTTTAGATTTCTTCGAAGTCAAACTACTTTACCGTATGACCAAGTTTATATAAAAACAAATTAACATCTACAACGCCAAATTTCCGTCAAGAAACTCATTATGAAATATATTTTCATAGTATATATACTTGATATTGTAGATGTTTATAGATTTTTCCAGACTTGGTCAAAATTAAGAAAGTTTGACTTGGCACAATCCTAAAACTTCACTTATTTTGAAACCGAGGGAGTATCTGGCTTTGCTTTCTTGATAGCTGAAAAATGATATATTGGTCTTGCATAAAAAAGGAGGGAGTATGTTCAAAAAAAAAAGGAGGGAGTAATAAACTGCTCAAGCGCGACCGCGTCGGAAGGAAAAAAATCAAGTCAACCAGCGGACACTCTGCCACTCCGCCTCCTCTCACCTCCCCGTCCCTCCGCGCGGATCCCCTCCACGCATGACGCCCGCGGCGCGTTCGACGGAATGCGCCGCCGCGCACCGCCCATGTGGGCGCCTCCCCTCCCGTGCCACCCGCCGCGCGCACGAGCGCGCGAGCAAGACGTCGCTGTGCCAGCTGCGCGGCGCCGCGCTGGGCGGGGATGGGGGTGGCGCGAGGCGGACGTCACCTCCCCTCCTCCCTTTTTGACCCGGGCAACCTCCTCCTCCACCTCCACCACCACCTCCGCTTCCCGTCCATGTCACGCATTTGTTCGCTTTTGCTCCCACCCCGCTTGTCCTCTTCCCCCGCCCCGGCCGCCTACTGGTCGCCCGCTCTCGCGTCTCTCTCGCGGCCTCTCCTCTCTTTATCCTCCCTCCCCGTGGTCGCCGTCGAGCACAAGACACCGGTGGCTCGCCCGTCTCTCCGGTGGTAGTTGGCCCCCTTTCGCCTCGGTTCTTCTTGGCGATCGAGCCGGCAGAGTCCGACGCTCTTTCTTTCCCGGGTTCCTCGGGGTCGAGTCCAAAGGTAGTTCGCTGAGCTGTTTAGAATTTTGTGTTCCGGTGCTGTTCTGCGATGGGTCGCAGTTAGTAATTAGATTATGTTGATATTCTTCTTTGATCTCGTGCCCAAGCTCTGATCTCAGCTGTTCTTGATTTTCTTGTTGTTCAGTCCAAAATTCGAATTGCCCTCTGTTCGTTTCAGAAGCTTTGCTTGGGCATGTAGAACTCTGCTAGAATTTGGCCTTCGACCCTCGGATTCGATCGAATTGATCAAGTGAAAAGAAAAATCCAGCTGATTCCGATACCACCTTCTGATGATCTGATCACAAGAGTATTTTCGCTGTCTAATCATGCTACCCCTTTCACCAGTAATGTAGAAACATGGGCTCACCAATGATTGCGAATCTTGCCGGATAATTTGGTTGCCACTTGCTAGTGATCATGTCACTGTGTGATCCTAATGGCCTATAATACTTAGAGAAGTGCACCTGTCTTTTTGTCTGATTGTATGACCATTGATTGCTCTTGTTGATCACAAAGAATATTTTCTTTCTCATTGAATAATCTCTTCCCCCCTGTTAGGTGCCTTGTGAAGAAAAATATCAGGTCATCACCTAACGTGGTTGGAGTTTGATCTGGGTTGGCCTCACTGACTGCCAAGGAGTCTAAATAGCTGGTTTAGGAGCACTGCACCAGCATTTTGCTTAAGTGGAAGTTCTCAGAGGTTTTCCAGGTATGTCAAATGTAACTGATACAGAGTTTCTCTGCTGCATTCGGTTTGTTATTTTTCTTGCTATTTTGTTCTTGTTTCCTCGTGGGAATTCAGACCGAAACTTATGATTGGACTCGTGGTGCGGTTCGTCACCGATAACTTCTGTTCGATGTGGTTCGTATCATAATGCATAAATGCTAGCCTTGTCTTACTGAAGTCAAGATCTGCCACTGCAACACAAATTAATGCATGTCACTATGAAGGTCTCGACAAGTTCTGTTTCTGAATTCACCCTGTTCCCGGTTGCAGGCTCAAAGAAATTTGATCCTCATATAAGCTCCAGATCATGGGTTGGTTAAACAAAATATTTAAAGGCTCAGTAAACAGAGTTTCAAGGGGTCATTATGATGGCCACTGGCATGAAGGCAACCAATCTGAGCATACCAGAGTCAGCTTCTTGTCATTTACTTCACTATCTATCCATATGCATATACTTCCCAGTCATTTATCCTTTCTACTTTTTATTGTAGCTAGTTCTTTCTTGTTCATAAGCTGTCTACACAAGGAAGCATAGACACATTTGATAGAAGTTTAAACAAGCTAGTTATGAACATATTGAATGCATATTCTTCTTATAAAAAAGAATGGCTATTCAAGTTGCTCGTCATGATTGATGTAGGATGCATATGATGAGAGCGACAGTGAAGATATAGCCCGTGCTATTGCATTATCCTTAGCAGAGCAAGATCCAAATAAGGGAAAGGCTATTGGTTAGTATTATCCAAGCCATTCTTATCCTCTTGCCTCTTCGTTCATTCTATTTGCTATTGACTATTCTTGTCTTATATTATGAATAAATATAATCTCCTTGGGGGCAGTGACCGCCGATATGGAAATCTAGTACAGTCAGTTACTGAGTAAAAGTTGTTCTTTTTTCCTTTACAATTTTCATATGTTTATTTTAATGCAGATCCTGATTATAGTTTGGAGGAAGATGAGCAACTTGCACGGGCTCTCCAGGAGAGCCTTAATACTGAGTCTCCTCCTCATCAAAATGCTCCTGTTGAGAATGTTCCAACAGAGAGTATCCCAGCAAGGGAGCCACATCAGCATGTCTTGCCCTCAAGTGGATTCAGGTGACTACTGGATGCTACAGTTTGTGGGATATTCAATTTTTAAGCAATGTTGTAATTTTAAATATCATAAGTTGCTTTCTGTTTGTTTTCTCAACACGTGTTCTATTCGGAAAAATATTCTTGGTATGTAGTATGTTTCTTCACCTGCTACACTGTGATTCTTGGTATGTAGTATGTTTCTTCACCTGCTACACTGTGATTCTTGGTATGTAGTATGTTTCTTCACCTGCTACACTGTGAGCCCCTTTCTCCTTTTGGAAGCTCAAAAGTGCTGATCTGGTGATTGAATCGAACGTAAATGGTGAAAGGAAAGTAAGTCATAAAGAGGGTCAGTCCTTGGTACTTTTCTATCAGCTTGCGGTTTCATGACATTGCGGAATGGTTAGCTCTACACATATGCTAGCATTTTTCATAAAGCACAGCACAGTTAGCTCCATAGTATGCAAATTGGCTGTCTCCTCTTTTTGACTTGGTACAAGCACCATCACACTATCAGTAGTTTGGATGCCAATCTTAACTTGATCAGAAGAACCTACTATTGTGTGCTTTTATTCATAACTGTTTCTTACTTGTGTAGGACTTGTGCTGGATGCAGAAAGCCAATTGGTCATGGGCGTTTTCTTAGTTGTATGGATGAAGTTTGGCATCCTCAGTGCTTCAAATGTTATGCTTGCAATAAGCCCATATCAGAGTATGAGGTATGTAAGCCTACTATATCACGACCTACCATGCTTCAATTAGATTAAATAATTGATGCTAATCTTTTTACTATGTAGTTCGCCATGCATGAAGACCAGCCATACCACAAATCCTGTTATAAAGATTTTTTTCATCCAAAATGTGATGTCTGCAAGAACTTTGTGAGTGTTTGCCATCCATGTTTATGGATAAGCATTCAATTATTTTCTTGAGAAAACTAGCATGAAAGTGTTGGCTAGAGTTAAATTCTTGATCTGTGCATTGAATCGTGGTTATTGCATTTTCTTCCCCAGATTCCGACAAATCAGAATGGCCTGATCGAATACCGAGCACATCCTTTTTGGATGCAAAAGTACTGCCCTTCCCATGAAGATGATGGCACTCCTAGGTGTTGCAGCTGTGAAAGAATGGAGGTAAATAAGGATTTTATAACCAACCAGACCAATTCGTCCAGGTTGGCTGGTTCCTGTTACTGGACGTAACCAGAAAATTTTCATTAAAATTTAGAAAATGGTGAAGGATAAATAATGTATTTTCTCTCTGAGAAAACGCAAAAGCTTTTGTTTCGATGCATTGATAGAGAAGACCAAATACATGCATAAGACTAGGCAAATGCAACCAAGCGCCCCATCAACAAGGCAACACCTGATTAGACGGCCATTACAAGATGCCTCAACAACAAAACACTAGCAATCAAAATAATGTTCTTGGTGCCAATATAATGAGTCATTATCAGTGTTAATGGGTGAGAAAAAGGTAGAACAATCAACATTGTAAATAAATGACTTGTTATCATTTCGGTTCTGAACATTGCCAGGATCTTGAAACTCTGGCTTGGTATAATGCTTTACAGAAGCTTATCTAACAAACTAATAAACAGAAAGTATGCTGTATTATTTGTTCCAATTAATTCTACCATTACTCCTTTTCTTATAGTGATGTATTCCTCATATGCTTAGCTATCTGTGATTATTTTTCTTTGGCATTGAAGATTATCTAGAGTAATTCGTTTCGCTTCATCCTGAAATTCAGCCAACGGACATCAAATATATTACATTAGATGATGGGAGGAAACTGTGCTTGGAATGTCTCACTTCCGCAACAATGGACTCTCCCGAATGCCAACACCTTTACATGGACATTCAGGAATTTTTTGAAGGTTTGAATATGAAAGTAGAACAGCAAGTTCCATTACTTCTGGTTGAGCGTCAGGCTCTGAATGAAGCGTTGGAAGCTGAGAAAAGTGTAAGTAGGATGATAATCTGGTTATTTTGTAGACAATGCTTTGTATACTCCCAACTTATCTGTTCTTATTTTCTTTCATCTCAGGGACATCACCTTCCTGAAACCAGAGGTCTATGTCTTTCTGAAGAACAAATTGTCAGAACTGTAAGTTTCTAAATGCTGCCATATTATTGAATTTATTTGATTACAGGCATGTGCAAATTTTACAGTCTGCAATTGCATGTACTGAACAATTTAATGCATCCAGATCTTAAAAAGACCAACAATTGGACCAGGAAACAGAATTATGGATATGATTACAGGACCATACAAGCTGGTCCGACGGTGTGAAGTGACCGCCATCCTAATACTGTATGGTCTACCAAGGTATATTGTTCTAGAATTTATTTCCCCTTACTATGCACACAGACTAGATTGTTGTTCTTAAGGACCTACTTATTCGAAAGTCATTATCTGTCATGAAGTTCTTTTGTATGGATTGTATCTAGATAGATTTCCTTATTAGTTTAGTTGTCATCCAGATTGCAAACTGGCTCCATCCTTGCTCACGAGATGATGCACGCATATCTTCGCCTTAAAGGTACATGTAGTCATGCTCATAAATTTTTAGTTGGATTCACTTGCATTCCCATCGTATTCTCAGCGTCGCCTTCTTTCTTTCTGCAGGATACCGATCCCTTAGCCCTCAGGTTGAAGAAGGCATCTGTCAAGTCCTATCCCACTTGTGGCTTGAGTCTGAAATCATCGCCGGTGCTAGTGGCAACGCTGCTTCCAGTTCGGCATCATCATCGTCTTCGTCGGCAGCTCCTACCTCTTCAAAGAAAGGAGCAAAGACAGAATTTGAGAAGAAACTCGGGGCGTTCATCAAGAATCAGATCGAAACAGATTCATCCGTGGAATATGGGGATGGTTTTCGGGCAGGCATTCAAGCGGTTGAACAATATGGCTTGAGAAGTACCCTTGATCATATGAGGTTGACAGGGTCCTTTCCTTATTGATGATCATTCAATTAAAGAGAAGAACATTACTCCAATTTGTGAAGATGGCTGCATATTTTGGAGGTTATTTGGTGGAATTAGATGCATCATATATATATACAACAGGATAAGATTAGTTTACAGTAAAGTAATAAGAAGAGAAAGAAAGATTATCCGTATAGATATTTGCAAATTTTCCTGTTGTCTGTGAAATAATACATGTAAGTCTTAAGATATCGAGGTACTATAGTTGTTTTTCACATTGCCAGCATACAGGGCAAACTTTGCTGAACATATCTTACATACAGGAGTACAACATTTGGATAAATTGTGTGGGAAATGTTCTTATCAACTGCGCCCATCATTTATGTTTCACTATGAACAAGTGGCTTTTGCGCACTATTCATAAGTTCTCAAGGGCACCGACGTACCATACACAGGTGGCCGTTCCATTATACTCCCTCCATTTCAAATTTGAACTAAAACCACGACAAGTATTTCGGAACGGAGGAAGTACTATATAGTGTAGGTTAAATTAGGAACATTCATTTCTTGGAACGGAGGAAGTACTATATAGTGTAGGTTAAATTAGGAACATTCATTTCTTGGAACGGAGGAAGTACTATATAGTGTAGGTTAAATTAGGAACATTCATTTCTTTCTCAATGTTCGATGAGATCTTTATATCCCTTGTGTGCTCCTATGAATCTCATTTTTAGATCAGATGGTTCTTCGCAGTGACATAGAAATAGTCGTCTGGGAAAAGATATTTTTGTTTTCAAGCGTGTTTACTCAACGAGATGAAAAACGGAATATTGATGTAAAAAAAAGATGAAAAACGGAATGGAGAAGACCAAACTGATGAATTTGATGGTTTGTAATTAAGCTGGTGACTCTTTGATCATGTATGCAAAATTCCTTTCCCTAAAAAAAATGTATGCAAAATTCCACCATACTCATACTATTTTTTTTGTGAGAAACCGTACTTCATACTCATAGGGACTAGTTTGTGAAAAAAAATGTTTCAACGTCACACATAGATCCCTGCATCTTCATGCCTCGGAGGCTCGGAAGAAAGAAGGGGAAGGAAGAGGCACGCCGCCCAGATCGCCTCCACAGAAGAAAATCCGGCACGCGAGGCCGTAGCCGTACGCACCCACGCACGGAGGGCCAGCGGGTACTCCGGCGGTCCTCGAGGGCGCCCGGCGAACCCGTACGGCCGCGCCTCGCTTCCGGCTCCTCTCCCACTCTTCTCCCCCATCTCCATGGCCGTGGGGAGCGGGCCGTGCTTGCTCGCCGTGGCGCTTCTCGCCGCCGCTTGGATCTCCGACGCTTCTTCATCGGATAAGCAGGTGCGTGGGGGGTTGGAATGGATTCGCCTGGACCCTTGAGCGCGTGTACTAACATTTTTGTGCGATTTTCTGCGGAATCTGCAACCCGTCCATGCTTTGGGTATGCTGCTGCCTGCTGTGGTTGGTTGGGGCTTGTGGTGCCCGTACGATGTGTAGCTCGATAAGCGATGGATTTCGCAAAGCTCCCACGCTTCCATAGTCTTGCCATTGGTGATGTAGCCTCAGCCACAAAACTCAGCAGGATATGTGCAGCAGGCATCTCATGTTAGATTAAGTTTGCTGCCTGTGAGCTCAGTGGTCTGGTGTAATTAACTGTACCTCGTTTGCAATTCTTTAGGAAAATTGTTTGCACTTTAGGACATGCCATACTTTTAGGTGCTACGTATATTTTGAATTTTGGCGTGCTTTTGTTCCAAGTTGTTTCATACAGTATTCTGTTGACAAGTTCTAACTCCTATTCTGAACAGGCACACAGCAACCAGCAATATGTCAATTGTATGCCTTGCTCTAGGACGTACGTCGCTGACGCATATGCCGATGCCTTAACAAGCCAGCTCTCTCAACATCATGACTTGACCGAAGTATCTGATACCACTGACTTGTGTAAAGGACTTGCTGATGAACTTGATGTGCCTACGCTTTCAGAAGTGAATCGTCAGCTGGTTGGTGAAGGTTCCCACCGCCGTTTAATCTATTCTGTCAAATTTGGTAACTTCAAAGATGCTATGATACAATTCCTTGATGGCTATGATGCCAATCTGGTGATAATTGAAAAGCTCCCGAGTGGTGTATTTGCTGACCCATTTGAGCTGCAGCACTTTGTTGAGCGGAAAGGTGAAACCAAACTCTGAGCTGGCCAATCAACTATGGTACTACTCATTTGCATCATGTTAATTTCCATTTTTGTCTTGCAGTTTTTCTTGATGTTGCTGTTTTTGGAGACACGAACCTTGAACTGCCCTCCGCTCTGTCCAACCGGTCAGCTGTTGAGATTCATTTTGATCTCAAGACAAGCACATCAATGGACTATAACCTTGTAATAGAGCTTCCTCTCCATGCTAGATATCCAGTAAGTTTCTTTTTCTTCTCAAACATGCATCTGTACGTGTTTGGCAGGCCACCAACCCGAAGCATAGGTCAAACGAAAACAAAATGAAACAAAAACAAAAGAAACGAAAGAAGCTAAACTAACTACAAAACTGTCAAGGCTGCAAGATCAAAGGGTGCCATCAGGAGGCCCGGTAAATTTCTAATTTTGAAATAAGCTATATGTGCTAACAAACAGCCAACTTGACCTATTTGGTCCTTGCTGTCCGCAAATGCGCATGCTTCTTATACGGAAATTGATCATAAAAGAGGTATCACTCATATTGTGTTCTCAATTTGAGTAAACTAGTTCATGTAGATATTTGAAATACTGAATGGTGTTCTGGTGGTTATATGCATATTACACCCCTGATGGATATTGAACAACGCATCCTCTCAACATAGGAAACACTTATTTTAGGTCAGGTTGACCCACAATAATGGAAGGCTTGGCATGTGTTTATTGCAGAACATTCAAATAACAAATATTGAGTAGAGATAGGAAAAAATCTTGCAACTTCATTTCTGTTTAGTTTTGCTCTAGGTCACCATCTTACTAGCTCCATTTATTTATGCTAATGTCATGGAGCAACCCACCTTAAAAGGTTTCTAAAGTTTTCCATAAGAATATTAAAACTGGCTAGTGGCGGAGGTGGACTACATCTGGCAAATTTAATTTTCTGATAAACTGCACGTGACAATAAATTTACTTTAGCTATACAGTCAACAAGGACAGGGAGAAATGAGGAAGACAAATAAGACGAATGCATAAAATCACTATTCATTGTACATTTGAGTGTTTTGGATTTCATCTCTGTAGGTTGAGTTTAATATTGATATAGACCGAACCTCGAGGTGAGATCCGATCTGTTGTTGCGGCCCGATCTTTCACGACACTCCACCACCAGCAGTAGCAACCTCTCGCCCGCGCACGCGATGTACACGAAGTAGAGGGTTTGAACCTTGCGGCCCAGCACGAGAAAAGCAATCTGGACGAAGGTACTCACGCGCAAAACAATTTCCACGAAGAGAAATCGCAACACAGAGGTTTTCTAAAGATCCCTCCAAAACTTGATACGGGTGTCTACCCTGAAAAACACATCGTGTCTATTTCATATAAAAATAACCTGTCGTATCATGGCTTTATATAGTAGCCGACCAAACCTTGACCTCGTACACGCACAAAAGAAAAATAAAATAACTCCTAAACAAATCTAGACTCTCATTAAAGATACTTGGCCTAGTAATTTTGGTACAAGCGCTCCCGACTTGTGCACATCAGGAGGGCCCCACCCGACATCTCTTAGGCTTAAAAACTCCCAAATACGTGTAGTCCTTTTGTTGATCTTTTCCTTGCGTGGCAGAAATAAAAACAGAAAGGATCTACTCCTAGTAGTTTTAATCCTTACGTAGCATGCAAGATTGGATAGGTAAGCTTGACATGTAGCTTTATTGGACTCCTTCCCATACACGAATTGATCCTGTTCCGGTGTCCATGACAATATAGATAAATATTCAAAGTGAACACCATCTGGACTCCAACCGAAAATTGGTGGTGGTAGCTGAACTTGTTTTATATCTGCTCGCACATCAACGACTGCTTGGTCATCAGTACGAATGCATGCATTGTTAGACATCTTCTGCATACCTAGTGCATGGTTCATGGTCTTTCTCACGCCTAAACATTGCAAAACAGTAACATGGTCTGTAGTACTTGGTAGTAAATCTTCTGCATCATTGTAAGTAATGGACAAATACGCTGGTGTATAAGCTGCATATTTTGGCACAACCTCGACAACAATAGGGTCGACAACTACATTGGTATTTGGTATAGTCATGGACCTATCAAATATTATGCTGCTTACCTAAATTGTACACACCTCTGAGAAAATATGGAAGGTTGAATGGTGTCAAGGGATTGAGTAAAACAAGGGTAACTGCAGTTATGTTATCATAAAGTGTAGCTAGTGAAATGGAAACCAAGTTATTGGAGTACATTTGATTTACCTTTTCTAGGGAACACACTGACTTTAAATATGCAATGTAATACTTGTATCTGAAATGTCCTACAATGCGTTGGAGAGATTGTTGGATGCTCCAGGAAATAACGAGAAAGGCAAAGAAAGCTACATTTGTGGTGGTGGCCAAATACCCCACCCTACATTTGAATCTTCTAGCTTGCGGCCTGGAAACATGCCTGAGATATATGTGGTGTCATGAAAGTTTTGCCTCGTTGTCATGTTTATTTATGTTTGCCCTTCATTTGTTCTAGAAGGTGGATATCCATAACAGTTGGACCTGTACATTAATATTCTAAATATTTTTCCTTTTAAGAGGCTTTATCATGGTCAACTTCTCGTACATATATTTAGAATAAACAATTTCAAAGCTTATAAAAAAAATACCTGGGTCTTACTTATTTGATTCTTTGTTGAAATATCTCTGAAACAACTCCTAGCAGGCTATTTCTTTTTGAAAAGTCGGTCCTAGCAGACTATTCACTATCATGTTTAAGATTCTATAATCTAGCCCTGTTTTATGTATTATCCTGTATTCATGGTCAGCTTCTCATGTGTAGATTTGGTATAAACAATTTTCAATCTCGTTAAATACGTGCGGGGCTTTCAGTTTTTTTGCTTCCTTAATAGAACGCTTCTGAAGAAAACCCCTAGCTGATTGCCGTATTTATTTCCAGCCTCTTGATGCCAGCGGTTACGCAACGGTTGAGTTCGGCAGCCCAGACCTGCTCCTCCGTTACAGGAGAAAGGAAACCCATCCTGATCCCTGTATGTGGGCCTTCCAGAATCTCCACGCGACGCCCGTGGAGAAAGCCGCATGGCGCATACCCTGTGGCGACGAAGCGCACACGGGATTTGTATCTAGCCTCACCTTCATTTCAGCTCTGGTTTGCTCCATGTCCATAGTCTTAGCAGCTTCCCTAACTACTTGATACAAGTACTGGAAACGCAGGACACGGTGCATTGATATAGTCGGCAGAAAATGACTTTTTTTGTCGCAAGACTTGTGCACATCATTTCGCGCGTACTTTTACGCGTCATTTGCAAAAAAAGAAAAGAAGGATGAAAATTCAATTTCGTATTCGGGACGTGACCCAGATCTGAAATTCTGAAGCCACACTGTTCCGTGATACCATCATCTTTGAGGAAGCCAGGTAGAGGCAGTTGAAGAGCATCAGCTGCATGATTGGTGTGACCTTGTCCTGTTGTCGCTGCACGCTTATAACTAACTGACGGGCAGAAGAAGGGGGGTCGTCCTGGAAGAAGAATAAGATGTGTTGCTGCAACTTGCAGGTTGAAGCGAGCACTTGTGCTGAGTGGATCCGCTGGACAGGGCCTCCATGAAGCCTCTCTGCACTTCACCTGATCACCTCCCTTATTTTACTAGTTGTGCCGAGGGCTTCTTCTATTATATATTTATGTATATAAAGGGATCTTGTATGACTTTCCAAGCAATTTTCCGATAAAATTTTTGATCTTTAATATTTGAAACTCTCACATTTCGCCTACCGGGCACTTTTCACCTAATTCCAGTTTTTCTTAAAAAAAAACAAGTGATTCCCTATATTGTTTCTTTTGTGCAATCAATGGTACCCTATCATGTAGGATGAACTGACAGCGATGAAATCACTTATTTTTCATCATGTTCTTATGTCATTAGAATCCCGCGAATCAAAGAGTCCACGAGATACGTAACCCTGCGAATCAGATGGTCCACACGATGTAGAATCATCGAATCAAAGATGTCCACACAAGATATGAATTATGATATGCGCAGTGGTGGGTCTCGGTCACGGCAGTAATCTCCACGTCGGTCAGGTTCATCGTCCGCCTCGCTGAGTGCTGCTTCGCCTAGTGAATGATGTCGCTGTTATTCTACATACATGGCCACGGCCATGGATAGGGACCTCGCTGACACGGCACACCCGTGGCCTGTGTGGACTAGATCGACTGTCCATTTGCCGCGGCCAGTATCAACTTCGACCCATATTTGGTGTCGACAGCGCAAGGCGTGAAGATCCAAAAGACTAGCGAGGCGGATTGATGTGACCGTGGTTCCAAGTCATCAATCTCAAGAATATCAAACATGTAATAAGATAATCCGAAAGCTTCTGAAGAGCCGCTCAGGTTGTTGAACAGTAGTACTACATCGTTGGCATATTATCGACGAGAAGGACCGAGACAACACCAGAATGAAATCTATTACTTCCTCTTTTCGCAAACAAAAAAGAATCTACTACTGCCTCCATTCCAAATTAAGTGACATGGTTTTAGTTGGAACGAAGGAACTAACATACTCTATCCGTCCGAAAATACTTGTCCGAGGAATGAATGTATCTAGATGTATTTTTATTCTAGATACATCCATTTGTATCCATTTTAATGACAAGTATTTCCGGACGGAGTTAGTACTAAGCTCTCTTGATTTGAAGTTATTTTTTCTTTTTCACGGGACTCTAGATTTGGAGCCTCCTCATGCATTGAGGGTTGTGGGAGATGCTATGACCCCATTCGTAAGGATGTGTTGTTGGGCCAGCCATTTTTTTTTCTCCAGAGAAGGTATTGCCTGATTTTTTATTTTCTTCCTATATGTGTTTTTCACCGGTTTAAATAGTTTTTCTTTTGGGTTTTCTTGCTTTTATCTTTCTTGTTTCTTTTCTTGTTTATTTTTTCTTCTCTTTTTATTCTTACATTTAATTTTGTTTCTTTCTTTTCTATGCTTTTCGCTGGTTGTAATGGTTTTTCTATTGGTTATTTCCTGCTTTTTTTCTTTTTATCTTTCTATTTTTTTTTCTCATGATAAGTCGAAAACTATGGAAAATTTTGAATTCATGAATATTTTGAAAGACTTTGAACATTTTAAAATTTAAGAAGTTTTTTCAAATTTGTGAACATGCATGGTTGAAATCCACAAAAAATTTGAACTCCTGACGATTTTTCTAAAATTCCTATTTTAAATTTTAAAAATATTAAAATCCAAGATTTTTTGAAACACGTAAACTTCTTTGAATAAAAAAGTGAAAAACAAAACTAGGCGAGCTAGTGGAGCAGGGAGCTGAGTGAGAGCTTCATGGGCGACCCAGGTAAGCGTGATAGCAGCAACTCCATGGTTTCAATATGGAATAAAATCTCCCAAAGGGCACACACAACCACCACTTGCTGTTGTCGAGGCTGAAATATGTAAGGACTCTATAACCACACACGTAACAACATCACTCTCATCTCAGAATAAAATATTGTCTCCAATAGTCCCAACACAATATATGAATGAAAAAAACATCACCATAAAATAATTAAAACCAAGTCAAGGTAGATAAACCAAAACGAAATAGCTGGCCGCAATGACCCGCTAGAGAGAAAAGAGTTAATCTTACGAGTGAAGAACGGGGCGGCAAAGCGCACATTAACCTCTAGTCATACATAGAACTCTGTGCTTTGTGGCGACAATATAAGATGTGCTAATTCTCATCTAGATGAGAATTAACAAAGTCACGTCTAACTTATACATTATTTAATCAATTAAACAGAAAAAAGAAAAAATAACTCCACGAATCTCCATGTAAAATCAAATGATGTAAACGTTAGACGTGGCTTTGTAACTCTCATCTAGATGAGAGCTAGTCACACTCATATGTACTTAATATAACATGGAATACATAGACATGAAGAAAAAGTTAAAAAAAGGAGAGAAAAAAGTCTATGTATCATCTATAAAAAACTAGACAGTATGTAAAATAAGTGATATATTCACTCTATCTCTTTTCAAAAGTTTCCATTGCCTTATCAACAAAATCAGCTGTCACCTCTTATAGGCAGACAAGCAAACGGCAGACCGCGACGGAAAATAAAAAATAAAGCGAGTGGCACGGGGAGAAGCGTAAAGTATCCCGGGGAACAGTTGGCCTCCCTCCCTCGCTCGCTCGCTCGCTCTCCCCCTCCTCTTCCTTCCGGCTCGGCTCCTCTGCTGCGTGCGGTGGCTCGCCGCGGTGGGCCCCACCCCCTGCGAACCCGCAGCCCAATCATGAGCCCGAAACGGCAACGAGGCCCGGACGGGGGGTCGGCGCACCCCAAACGAACCTCCCACTCCTGATCCCACCCCAGCGAAACAAAACGACGGGGCGGAGACGAGACGCGTCCCGTCCGCGCACGCTACTCGATTGATTGCTTCCTTCCGCCCGCTGCTGCTGCTGCCGCTGCCGCCAGAGCTCCCCTCTCCCCCCTCCCCCTCCTCGAATCCCCCGGTGCCCTAGCCAGCCCGCCGCCCCCGACGACGACCGGCGGCGAGCGAGAGGGCGGATCGTGCCCCACGCGCCGCTCCTTCCCCTCCCGGAGGGAGACCCTGCCGAGGTACGCCCGCCCGCTCCCCCCTTGCTGCTCCAGAGTCCAGACCCGCACGAGCGATCGGATCTTCGCGGGTACGGCGCTGTCTGACCAGGTGGTGGTGCTGGTGCAGGATCGAGACCGGCCGGCCGCGGAATGGGCGGCCGCGATGACTAGCGGGGGTCGCGCGGCGGCGTTGTTGGCGGAGGCAGCGGAGCGCATACCATGGTGCAGTGTCTCGACGGCGTGAAGCACCTCCTCGCGGTCCTCTTCAAGTGCTGCGACCTCGAGCTCAAGCAGCCGCGGGGGCTCGAGGACCCCCAGGTCCTCGCGCGGGAGACCGTCTGTACGTCCCTCTTCGCTTTTGGTCGCCCTTGTTTTCTGCTTCATTCGTAGCGGGGGAACTGAATTGAATTGAACTGGATTTCTGTGCGTGGCGCAGTTAGCGTGAGCGAGGTCGAGGCGCTGTACGAGCTCTTCAAGAAGATAAGCAGCGCCGTGATCGATGACGGGCTGATTAACAAGGTAGGTGGTTGCTGACGAGTGCTTGTTTCGCAACTCAATTTTGTGTATAGGCACTGTAGATTGCATACCACTGTACTAGGTTATGCTCTGAGGATTGTATTTAGGTATTGTGAATCATCCGGCGGGTGCTGCGGTTCTGATTTACTCGCATTGTGCAGGAGGAGTTCCAATTAGCGCTCTTCAAGACGAGCAAGAAGGAGAGCCTCTTCGCTGATCGTGTAAGTCCGCTTTAGTTCAACCCAGTTGATTGCTGTGTACTGCTGCTTGTCATGATGTTGTCGTTGCATATTTGGTATCAGTATTACTACCACGCACTTGCTATTTTTAGGGACCTGGTCAAAATCGATGAGATTCAGGGGTTCTCAGATTGTTGGTGTTGCATCCGCAATTGAACTCTGTCAATACTTATCGATGCAACACATGCAGTAATTGACTCGTAATTATTTTGTGGAAATAGTATGAGTTAGCAGAATTCCGCTGACCCTCGCTTCAGATATTCATGCATCACAGTATTACTCAGCCATTTATGCGTTTCTCGGAGTCCGACTCCGATTCGGCAAGATTTTTGGATAGAGCTAATAACATACGGATTCCGATATGGATTCGGAGTATACGATTCAGCCCATGGCATGGTTTCACGAGCATTACTATATGATTTTCGGTAGTCTGAAATAGGATTTACCCTTTGTCTTGTATTTCCGCTAGACAATTTTCTAAATAATGTCCATCATTGGTTAATCATGTGAGGTCTATGTCTACCTGTTAGCTACCTTCAACCAGTGGTCAAGACAATTTGATCAGACAGTGAATATTTCAAGTATTCACCTTCTGTGGCCCATGCGGTGCCCTTTGTCCTGTGTGTTACTTCCCACATGCTTCCTTTTTTGCCCAGCTCAGAAATTTGTAGGCTTCTCGCACTTTTACCCTGAGCACGTGTTATCATACATGCTTGCTTTAAATCAATACTATTATATGTCAAGTTTCTTGAATAAAAGAATATAGCAATAACTTTGAGATGATACTCTTCTTACATAATGTACCAGTTTGATGACAATATCATAGCTCCTAAACGTGTGACGTGCATTGCATGCACCAGAGTTAGTTTTTTTCCTTGATTCAGCATGTTCATGCAGTATTGTGTTATTTTTAATTGGAAGCTGCATATGTGCATCTCTTGACTGATTTGCCCTGTAGTTTATTTTATTATCAGCAGGAATGCCTTGTATATCTCTTGTCAAAACTCAGTGTGCTTCTATATTTGAGTTGTGATGTGGTTATCCAACATTTGGCTAGTTCTTCATGGTTCCTAGACACTGGTGCTAAATGCATAGTCCATAGCTATTTTTTGATACTCGAAGTTTATTCAAATTAAATGGCTGTGTTCCTCTGTATGGAAGGTCATCAACTTACCAAGATGAATCTATCAATTTTAGCCGGAGAGTTTCCTTTTGAGAACTTGGAAGCCAAAAATGTTGAGGACCATATTATATCATTATATGTAAAAGAAACAGCTGCGTGAATATCATTTCTTTTACTATTTGCTGCATGAATTGACAAATAGTTTACCTTTTTTACACATTATGTTCTTGTGTTCTTGATATTTTCCCTGCCTGTGCAGGTATTCGATTTGTTCGACACAAAGCACAATGGAATTTTAGGGTTTGAAGAGTTTGCTCGTGCACTCTCAGTGTTTCACCCAAATGCTTCAGTTGAAGAGAAAATTGACTGTGAGTTCATTTATCTTGTAGCTAGAAAATTTGGTTCTGCAAATTATATCCAGACTCTAGATTGTATCATCATAATGGTGATACCTCTTCAAATATAAATGTATGCAAGGATTCTCACCAACCCTAGTCTAATCATCAATTTCTGGATACTGTACTTGTGTTTGTGGTCAAATAGAGGAATTTAAGGATCTTAATATTTTATGTTATGCTCCTGCCTCGTCACATCCTCTTTATGAGCTGGAAGATCTGAAGTTCATGTCATCTTTTACAGTTTCATTCCAGCTATATGATCTTAAGCAACAAGGCTTCATTGAGAGACAAGAGGTATTGATACTATTTCCAGTGTTGTAATCCGTCAGGTCTAGCATGTTGGCTAAATATATTAGCTTGTACAGCATTGTAAATAATTCAGAATGTTCCTGTATTGTCTCTGATACATGAAATTATGCTTTATTCAAGTTAATGTCTTTTGAACTTGATGGCCTTGTCAGTTATCCTGAGTAGTTATGGTATGGTGACCATGTATGCCCACACAACTGATGAAAGGAAGGCCCAGGCTTTCTGATAATCACTGATTGAATGAGGGTTTACAAAGTTATGAAACAATTCTCTGAATGTAGAGGCAGTATCTGGGTAGTGCTGGTTAATGGTTATGCTAAAGTTAAGAGACCAGTAGTTCAATCAGGCTTGTTACTATTTAAAAAAAAGGTGAATTATCAGTCTTGTTCCCAACAGATTGAGGTTTAATTCCTACTCCCTCCGTCCCAAAATATAAGATCATCTTTTACACTACCCAAAATATAAGATCATCTTTTACACTACCCAAAATATAAGATCATTTTTTACACTATCATAGTGTCAAAATGATCTTATATTTTGGTACGGAGGGAGTTAACATATTGCAGTGGGCCTTATTGTTGAGATTCAGGAATTATATCGTTTAGCTTTGAAGAACTGCTATTGTATTCTTGAGGCTAAGTTTGTGCAGTGCGTCAATCGTTTGGTTGAGCTTTCTCTGTTTGCTTCATCTTAACGCATACATTTGGTTATCAGGTTAAGCAGATGGTTGTTGCCACACTTGCGGAGTCAGGAATGAATCTGTCTGATGAAATTATAGAGAACATAATTGATAAGGTGTGTTACAGTTGCCCATGATTGTTTTGTTAACCCTTGATTATAGCACGTATTAGGCATTAATTCTCTAACTTGTATTATGTAGTGCCGTAATTCTCAATTCTTGTATATTACAGTTCCGCATAGTATTTCTATTATTAAATCGCATGAATACTGTTTTCCTTTCTTTTCTTTCTTTTTCAATACAAGTATTCCTCATTCCCTGTTTTCCTCCTGTTGCATGATGATCGTAACCCATGTTAAATTTGTTGTTTTTTCCCTCATGATAAGACGTTTGAGGAGGCAGACACAAAGCATGATGGAAAAATTGACAGGGAAGAGTGGCACAATCTGGTTCTTCGACATCCATCTTTACTGAAGAACATGACTCTCCAGTACCTCAAGTAAGATGTTTACTTTTGTTTTTCTATATATGATGGTTCTTTTTATGTGTATCTTCTACTCAGTGCATTTACTTTAACGGTTTACTGATGCTCGTGGATAAGAATTTAGTTCTGCAGTTAGTGTCAAGTTACAAAGTTTTTCTTTGATTTTACTCAAGATATTTAGTTTTTTTCTATATGTTGGTTCTTTTTATGTATCTTCCTCACCTCAACACAGTGCTCTTCGCTTATGTTTCCCAGTTACCTGCTGCTCTTGAATAAAGATTGATAGAAATTTCATTCTCGCTTTAGTGCCAAATTACCATTGAAATATCTTGTAATGTGAAACAGTGTCTTCTGGAGAGTCACATACTTGAGATGTGGTTAATCAAACTTCAGCTGTGTACATTCAAATAGTGCTATTGAGTAAAGCGTGCTGGCTCAAGTATTTGGGAATTCATGCACTGTTGATGAGCTGCACCAAATTATTTCGAACATGTGTGCTCAGTTAGTGCTTCAGCCTCAAGCAAACCACTGCATGTCGGTAGCCAGAAGGCTACAATTCTTTAATAGAAAATAGTTAGGTTTTATGTCTCATTTTTGTCAGACAGATTCCTAGACGTGAGCAGTATATGACATAATTCCAGTACCTCTGTTCTTTATATATTTCTCAAGCTAACTTTGCCATCGTGAGCAGGGACATCACCACTACATTTCCAAGCTTCGTCTTCCATTCTCAGGTCGACGATACCTGAAATTCTTGCAGTTCTTTCGAATCGGAACATCAGAAGATAAGCTTGCGGTAATTTTGTAAAGTTTTGGCATCGGACTGTTTGGAACTTTGGATCGGCAGAGAGCTAGAGGCCTCGGTGCTCTGGAGGATGTTAAATTTGAGAACGCAAATTGTTGTCAAATAACTTTGCTTCTCTCATTTGAAGAATTTAGTATTGTTGGGAGCCTTTGGGCAAGCTGTTATCTCTTATCTGAAGTTCCCATTTTCTCCTCTCCCCCTTTTTGGTTTTTGCCTGGTTAGCGATCAGGTCCAATCCTCTGGGAATTCTCCTGTGTGTACAAAAATGGAAACAGCCTTGGCATTGTTTGTTATCTTTTGCTGGGAAGTTTCTCCATCGCTTTGCAATCTATAGTGAAGTGGAGCAGAAAATGGATTGGATTTTGTTTACCCGTTTCCCTCACATGATAAATACTCCCTCCGCCCCATAACGTAAGATGTTTTTTGACACTACACTAGAGTCAAAAAAGCGTCTCATATTATCATATTATGGGACGGAGGGAGTATTGATGAACCCTGTGTTCATCTTACAGAAATTAGGGTTACAAAATATTCCTCTGCTAGGTCGAGTCGCATCTTATCTTTACCTAATACTAAAGGGCGAAGGCTTTTATAGTTCTCTTTTCGTCACCTTTTTATATCCATTGATTTTATGTTAACCATAAAGATTGATGACTGAGATTTAAAAATCTTCAAGATTGAGTTGTTTTATTACGCGTAAGTATTGCACACGGACACTTGAGGTAATATTCTTACTCTTAACTTTGGGAGCAACTAGTTAACGAGCGCTCCTTCGGGAGCCTCGCAACGATCAGCGCCACTTGGCGCGCTCTCAGCCATTCGTCATGTGTCGCGCTCTGGACGTTTCCTTTGGATTTTTTTTTCCGCACACGTTTTCGGCTTTTTAAACGTTTTTTTCGACGTTATGTTCCCCCCGGTCTTTCTTAGCTTTTCGATCAAAAAAAATTTTGAAACTTTTTTTTCCGCAAAAAAACGTGATTTTTTTCCTTTTGCGAAAGTCACGGTCTTTCTTCCGCGAGAGGCATGGTTGTGCTTTAGCGAGAGTCACGGCCGTGCCTTTCGAAAACGAAAAACAAACGTGTTTTCTGTTTTTATTCTTTCGCGAGAGTCACGGTTTTGCTTGCGCGAGAGGCACGGTTGTGCTTTCGCGAGAGTCACGGCCGTGCCTCTCGGAAAGGAAAATACAAAACGCGTTTTCTATTTTTTTTCTCTTTCGTGAGAAGCACGGTTTTGCTTCCGCGAGAGGCACGGTTGTGCTTTCACAAAAGTCACGACCGTGCCTCTAGGAAAGGGGAAAAAAATACACGTTTTCTGTTTTTTCTTTTCTTTCGCGAGAGTCATGGTTTTGCTTTCGCGAGAGGCACGGTTATGCTTTCGCGAGAGTCACGGCCGTGTCTTTCGGAAACGAAAAAAAAATGCGTTTTCTGTTTTTTTTCTTACCACAAGAGTCATGGTTTTGCTTCCACGAGAGGCACGGTTGTGATTTCACGAGAGGCACGGGCGTGCCTCTTTCGGAAAGGGAAAAACCGTGCTCCCGGTTCGGTTTTTTCGCCCTTTTTTTCGTGAAAAAAAGTTCGTCAAAACCTATCAACATGGGATCTAGTTTTGAAGATCTCAACGCGAGGAATCCAACGGTGAATACGGTTTGAGATTTGGACGCACGGTTTAAGAGATAAAACGTTTTGAATAAACGGATCTACGAAAAAGGGAAAACTCCCAGGTTGCGATAAGTGGCGCGCTGCATATGCGTCACTTGTCGCGACCTGAGAAAGTGGAGTGTTCTTTGCAACGAGTACTTCTTAATTAGTGATTTCGCCTAATTTTTATGTTCGTCTAAGTCATACGTGGCAGTGGCCATGCTATGTTTTGTAAGTCGCACGCACGCACACTTTCGTATACTCAGCCCGTACTGGGCCACATAGTGGATAGAATGGGGGGCGAGTTGCTAATTAAATCAATGATTGATTGTGTGGGATAAATAGAATACAAGGGGATGGAGGACGGACGGCAAATCAATCGAGCTCTCTCGATAAGGGTCAAGGAGCATGAGGAGATGGAGTCGATCAAAAATCAGGCCAGCAGCCCAGCTTTGGTAGGCAACGAACGGCGAGGCGTGCCGACGATCGATGCCCTCAACGAAAGAAGCAGGAAAGGCGCTGGTGTCAATGCTCGATGCCTCAACGAAAAAGAGCAGCAATAACTGGCCGCTGGCCTCACAAGGACGTCGTCTGCCTCTCGTGCGCAGTGGTGTCCAAGGCCGTCGTCTTCCTGCTTGGGATACAGTTGGTGAGATGCCGAGCCCGTCGGCCTTCACGGCTGTGTTGGCCACACCAACGAGTATGATATGTGTTAGAATGATATTGTGAAGGGAGTCCATTCGCCCGTCTACGTGCGATCGAGAATGACACGGTGTTCGCTGGCCGAGGTCAGCCCGAGCTACATGGCACTGTTGTCATGCTTCTCAAACGAACAGACAATGCAAATGAACCTACACAGCTCATGTTGTCATTTCATGCCCCACAACCCTGCAAGGACGAGGACGTTAATATTTCCTTTCAGACTACCCCTTCCGATTCCCCCTCATCGGGAAGTGCACGCCATGGACACTATGAAAGCACAAGTGTTTCCTGGGTGATTTTGATAATTAATGTGTCAACATATCTTTTGTTGGACTAATATCTTTATCTAGTATATTTTAGAAAGTTCAACAATGGCGTAAGTGGCGGAGCTACATAGAAACTACTGGGGGGGGGGGCAAACGTAAATGATAAAGTTCTGGGAGGGTGAAAGGCTAATTTTTCTCTCATCTAGGTCCTTCAAAAAAAATTCTTCAGCCTTTTCTCCAAGGCTGGGGGGCAGCGGCCCCCCTGGCCTCAACATAGCTCCGCCGCTGAATGGCGTGGCATGGACAAGAGGATGTGGAACCCCTTCAAAATGCTAAGGACAAAGATTGGCAAAAGCTCAAGACTCTTCATTTCTATTTTAGTGATTCAAGATCACATAGAGTCCATAGGAAAAGCCAACACTATTAAAAGGGGATGAGGTGTTGCTTAATGGTCTACTTGCTCAAAGTGCTTAGTGATATGCTCCAAAGCCCTCAACCACTTTCTCAATTCCAAATTTGTCCAAAACCTAAAGTCAAACTCGGCCCCACCGATTTGATCTATCCGGCGTCACCGAGTTCCTTTGACATAGCCACTGCCAGAAACCCTAATCAATTCGATCTCACCGATAGGATCTCGGTCTCACCGAGATGGCCTTGCAAACTCTCTATTGTCTGTTGCAATTATTTTGGTCTCACCGAAATAAGCAATCGGTCCCACCGAGTTTGCCTGACCAACTCTCTGTTTGCTCATTGCTGAAATCGGTCCCACCGAGTTCATGCAATCGGTCAAACCGAGATGAGGTTTTGCCTTAACCCTAGCACATCGATCCCACCGAGTTGATCTTGTCGGTCCCACCGAGATTCCTAACGTTCACATTTTGAACTGAACCGGTCTCACCGTGTTCACCTATTCGGTCTGACCGAGTTGGGTCAAATGTGTGTAACGGTTAAATTTTATGTGGAGGCTATATATACCCCTCCACCTCCTTCTCTATTCTAGAGAGAGCCATCAGAACGTGCTTACACTTCCACTACTCATTTTTTGAGAGAGAACCACCTACTCATGTGTTGAGACCAAGACATTCCAATCCAACCACAAGAATCTTGATCTCTAGCCTTCCCCAAGTTGCTTTCCACTCAAATCATCTTTCCACCATAGCCAAATCTTTGAGAGAGAGTTGAGTGTTGGGGAGACTATCATTTGAAGCACAAGAGCAAGGAGTTCATCATCAACACACCATCTATTACCTTTTGGAGAGTGGTGTCTCCTAGATTGGTTAGGTGTCACTTGGGAGCCTCCGTCAAGATTGTGGAGTTGAACCAAGGAGTTTGTAAGGGCAAGGATATCGCCTACTTCGTGAAGATCTATCCGAGTGAGGCAAGTCCTTCGTGGGCGATGGCCATGGTGGGATAGACAAGGTTGCTTCTTCGTGGACCCTTCATGGGTGGAGCCCTCCGTGGACTCGCGCAACCGTTACCCCTCGTGGGTTGAAGTCTCCACCAACGTGGATGTACGATAGCACCACCTATCGGAACCACGCAAAAAATCTCCGTGTCTCCAATTGTGTTTGCACACTCCAATCCCATCCTTTTACTTTCTTCCAACTTGCATGCTTTACTTTCCGCTGCTCATATACTCTTGTCATGCTTGCTTGAAATGTACTGTGAATGCTTAAACTTGTGCTAAAACTCCACCTCAACTTAAAGAAATTAAAAGCTGCTACTTTTGCTTGTTGAGGGTCTAATCATCCCCCTCTAGACACCTCTTCTCGATCCTTTCAATTGGTATCAGAGCATCGGTCTCCATTGCTTTGGTTTAATCGCCATTGGAGGAAGATGGATGAGTCTACGATTGGGAGTATTAGACGTAGAGTGACTATGCTTGATGGAGAGTTCTATAATGCTTGGAAAAATGAGATGCTTGAGATTTTCAATTAATATCACTTGAACAAGTATATCACTAGCCCTTATGCGCCTCCTATTGATCCTTTGCATCCTACCCCCGATGAGTCTCTTGACATGATCCGCAATCTTAGAACTATTAATCTTATCATAAGAGTATTGCCTAGAAATTTGATTGTATGTTTGCCCACTCTTGAATGTGCTTACACCATATGGAGATACCTTGATGAACGCTTTCCAAACTATTCCTTGAAAAACTTAAATGAGATTCTTCAAAAGTCCATAGCTTTTCATAAAATGAAACCTAGTGACCCTAAATTTGATGATTGTCTATTTGAGCTTCGTGACCTTATGCGTGCTAAAGGAGATGTTGGAGTCATTAGTAGCATCATTTCTCAAGTCATTAGAATTCATAAAGATGCACATTGCCATGGTCATACATCTAATGAATCACTCTCTCTAGGTGATGATCAATCACAAGACGATGTTGAACATGGATACTATGATGAGGATGATGATAGTGACTTTGATCTCGATGAGTCTATGATACACTTTGGTCTTATGGCCGGAGGAAAGGAATGGGTTCTTGATAGTGGATGTACTGATCATATGACCGGAGATAAGGACATGTTCCGTGAGCTTGCTGAAAACAACGACCCTCGAAAGTATGTCACTTTTGGTGATAACTCAAATGGGTAAGGTGGTTGGCCTTGGTAAGGCGGCCATCTCACATGACAGCTCCATCCAAAATGTTATGCTCATTGAATCTCTTGGCTATAATTTACTTTTCGTATCTAGACTAGCCGATTTCGGTTTCAATGTCTTATTTACTGAAATAGATTGCCAAGTTTTTAGAAGAGATAATCATAATATGGTCTTTACCGGTATACGTAGAGGTGATCTATACATTGTTGATTTCACTAAAAAGGCTCAACGTAGAACTTTCTTAATTGCTAAATCTTCTAAAGGTTGGTTGTGGCATGGAAGGTTAGGTCACGTGGGCATGTGAAATCTTGATAAGCTTATTAAAGGTGATCATATCCTTGGTGTTAAAGATGTTATATTTGACAAGGATAGACTTTGCAGTGCTTGTCAAGCAGGAAAACAAGTTGGAGGAAGTCATCCCGTGAAAAACATTATGACCACGAGAAGACCGCTCGAGCTACTTCATATGGATCTTTTTGGTCCTAATGCCTACAAGGGTCTCGGCGGTAACTCGTTCGGTTTGGTCATTGTTGATGATTTTTCAAGATTTACGTGGGTGTTTTTCTTGATGATAAATCGTAGGTCCAAAAGATCTTCAAGATCTTCGCTAGGAAGGCCCAAAATCAATTTGAAGTGAAGATCAAGAAGGTTCGGAGCGACAACAGAACGGAGTTCAAGAACGCCAATGTGGATACCTTTCTTGACGAAGAAGGGATTTCACATGAGTTCTCGGCTACGTACACACCTCAACAAAATGGAGTTGTTGAGAGGAAGAACCGGACACTCATCGAGATGGCAAGAACAATGCTTGATGAATACAAGACGCCAAAACACTTTTGGGCAGAAGCGGTTGAGACAGCTTGTCATGCAACTAATCGGCTATATCTTCATAAGCTTCTCGGCAAGATGGCATACGAGCTTCTCACCGGTAACAAACCCCAAGTTGGATACTTTCGAGTATTTGGCTCAAAGTGCTACATTCTTGATAAGCATCGTCTTCCAAAAGATCTTCGTGGAACCTTCGTGGGTGGAGCCCTCCGTGGACTCGCGCAACCCTTACCCTTCGTGGGTTGAAGTCTCCACCAACGTGGATGTACGATAGCACCACCTATCAGAACCACACAAAAAATCTCCGTGCCTCCAATTGCGTTTGCACACTCCAATCCCATCCCTTTACTTTCTTGCAACTTGCATGCTTTACTTTTCGCTGCTCATATACTCTTGTCATGCTTGCTTGAAATGTATTGTGAATGCTTAAACTTGTGCTAAAACTCCACCTTAACTTAAAGAAATTAAAAAGTGCTACTTTTGCTTGTTGAGGGTCTAATCACCCCCCCTCTAGACACCTCTTCTCGATCCTTTCACACTGACACATCTCCTCACTCCTCAACATCGTGCTTCTGAATGATAAAGCAAACAGATCGGTAAATACATAGTAATTAACAAACAGACAAATACATGGTGACGGTCATGGCTACGTCGGACCGCAAGCCTACCGCAGCTTTCCTCACTCCGACCTCTTCTTCTCCCTCAGTGTGAGCACAATATCCTCTAAACATATTGTTACTATCTGGGAAACAAGGACATGTATGGTTAACTTCCATAAGTAAAAACAAACTCTCATGTATTTATTAAAAAATTTCTTGTTAACTTTTAGGAATCTTCGAGCTACCTATTTTCTATATCTATGCAGGACAAGTGCGTTGGATGACTCTCTAATTTGTGAAAACAATTCATCATTGATCTTTCATTGTCGGAGTGAATTACTCCAGTTGGAGCTCGGAAAGAAATGAGTAGATGGTAGTTGGAGATCGGATCTCAACCCTAGCCTTAGCTGAAGCAAAAGAAAATTAGACTCCACAAAAATGTCTGGCTTTGTAGGTATATGTTTTTTCATTGCAACGCATGGGCATATGTGCTAGTTCGCAAAAAAGAATAGGTTGAGTCACATCTTAATTCTGACTTTTGGACAGAGACCAAGTGTCGGTGTCAAAACCGGCGGATCTCCGGTAGGGGGTCCCGATCTGTGGATCTTAGATCAATGGGGAAGAAGGGACGAAGGACGCGATGTTTTACCCAGGTTCGGGCCATCTCGAAGAGGTAAAAACCTACGTCCTGCTTTATTATATTGAAGTGTATAGGATGATTACAGAGTCGATCTACCACGAGATCATATGAACTAAACCTTAATGAGTAGGATGATGGTTGTTGTTCTAGCCTCTACGGACTAAACCCTCTGGTTTATATAGATACCACGGGTACTAGGGTTATGAAGGAAATATGCCCTAGAGGCAATAATAAAGATGTTATTTTATATTTCCTTATTCATGATAAAGGTTTATTATTCATCCTAAAATTGTATTGATTGGAAACATAAATACATGTGTGGATACATAAACAAACATCGTGTCCCTAGTAAGCCTTTACTAGACTAGCTCGTTGAGTAAAGATGGTTAAGGTTTCCTGACCATAGACATGAGTTGTCATTTGATAACGGGATCACATCATTAAGAGAATGATGTGATGGAAAAGACCCATCCATTAGCTTAGCATATGACCATTCATTTTATTGCTATTGGTTTCTTAATGTCAAATACATGTTCCTTTGACTATGAGATCATGCAACTCCCGGATACCGGAGGAATACCTTGTGTGCTATCAAACGTCACAACGTAACTAGGTGATCATAAAGATTCTCTACAGGTATCTCCGAAGGTGTCTGTTGAGTTGGCATGGATCGAGAATAGGATGTGTCACTCTGTGTATCGGAGAGGTATCTCTGGGCCCTCTCGGTAATACACATCATAATAAGCTTGCAAATAAACTGACTAAGGAGTTAGTTACGAGATGCTACTACGGAACGAGTAAAGAGACTTGCCGGTAACGAGATTGAACTAGGTATGAAGATACCGACGATCAAATCTCGGGTAAGTAGCACACCGATAGACAAAGGGAATTACGTATGTTGTCATAAGGTTCGACCGATAAAGATCTTCGTAGCATATGTAGGAATCAATATGGGCATCCAGGTTCCGCTATTGGTTATTTACCGGAGTGGTGTCTCGGTCATGTCTACATAGTTCTCGAACTCGTAGGGTCCGCACGCTTAATGTTCGTTGACGATATAGTGTTATATGAGTTATATGATTTGGTGACTGAATGTTGTTCGGAGTCCCAGATGAGATCACGGACATGACGAGGAGCTCCGAAATGGTCCGGAGGTAAAGATTGATATATAGGACGATGATATTCAGACACCGGAAGAGTTTCGGAGTGTACCGAGAGTCATTGGATCACCGGAAGGGGTTCCGGGAAGCCCCGGGAGGTATATGGGCTTAATGGGCCATGGGGAGGCACACACCAGCCCACAAGGGGGCTGGCGCGCCCTCTCCCTTGGCCGCCGGCCCTATAGATGGAAAGGGGGAGGGCTAGCCCCTCTTTCCTTCCCTCCACCTAGGAGGAAGGAAGGGGGGGGGCACCTCCTCCTGCCTTCCCCCTGCAGGCAAACAAGGAATGGGGCGCGCGGCTAGGGGCAGGAGCCCAAGTCGGATTCGGCCCCACTTGGGGCGCCTCCTGGCTGCCTACCCTCTCCCCCACTTACATATATGTGGGAGGGGGCGCCACACATAACCGACGACAATCTCTTAGCCGTGTGCGGTGCCCCTCTCCACAGTTTCATCCCTCGGTCATATTTTCGTAGTGCTTATGCGAAGCCCTACGTAGATAGCATCAGCATCACCGCACCATGCCATCGTGTTGCCGGAAATCATCCACTACTTCGCCTGTCTTGCTGGATGAAGAAGGCGAGGATGTCACCGAGCTGAACGTGTGCTGAACGCGGAGGTGCCGTACGTTCGGTACTCGATCGGTTGGATCGCGAAGAAGTTCGACTACATCAACTGCGTTACTAAATGCTTTCACTTACGGTCTACGAGGGTACGTAGACACACTCTCCCCTCTCGTTGCTATGCATCTCCATGGATAGATCTTGCGTGTGCGTAGAATTTTTTTTGTTTTCCATGCAACGTTTCCCAACAGTGGCATCCGAGCCAGGTCTATGCATAGATGATATGCACGAGTAGAACGCAAAGAGTTGTGGGCGGTGATAGTCATACTGCTTACCACCAACGTCTTATTCTGATTCGGCGGTATTGTGGGATGAAGCAGCCCGGACCAACCTTACATGTCCACATACATGAGACGGTTCCACCGACTGACATGCAACTTGTTTTGCATAAAGGTGGTTGGTGGGTATCTGTTTCTCCTACTTTAGTTGAATCGAATTTGACTACGGCCGGCCCTTGAAGAAGGTTAAAACAGCAAACTTGATAAATCACCGTTGTTGTTTTTGCCGTAGGTAAGAACGGTTCTTCCTAGAAGCCCGTAGCCACATAAAACTTGCAACAACAAAGTAGATGACGTCTAACTTGGTTTTGTAGGGCATGTTGTGATGTGATATGGTCAAGACATGATGTGATATATGTTGTTGTATGATATGATCATGCTTTTTAATATCGACAACCGGCAGGAGCCTTAGGGTTGTCTCTTAATTATTGTATGAAATGCAAGTGCCATGTAATTGCTTTACTTTATCGCTATGCGTTAGCAATACTTGTAGAAGCAGTAGTTGGCGAGACGACCCCGACGCAACGATGGAGATCAAGGTGTCGAGCCGGTGACGATGGAGATCATGACGATGCTTTGGAGATGGAGATCAAAAGCACAAGATGATGATGGCCATATCATGTCACGTATTTTGATTGCATGTGATGTTTATGCTTTATGCATCTTATTTTGCTTAGAACGGCGGTAGCATTATAGATGATCCCTTCACTAAATTTCAAGATAAAAGTGTTCTCCCCGAGTATGCACCGTTGCTAAATTTCATCGTTTCGAAGCACCTCGTGATGATCGGGTGTGATAGACTCTACGTTCACATACAACAGGGCATAAGCCAGATTCATACACGCAGAATACATGGTGTCGGAACACTGGAGACCGAAAGGTCGAACGTGAGTCATATAGTAGATATGATCAACATAGAGATGTTCACCATTGATGACTACCCCATCTCACGTGATGATCGGACATGGGTTAGTTGATTTGGATCATGTATCACTTAGATAACTTGAGGGATGTTTATTTAAGTGGGAGTTCATTAGTAATTTGATTAACTAAACTTAATTTATCATGAACTTAGTCTTAATAGTTTTGCATATCTATGTTGTAGATCAATGGCCCGTGCTACCGTTCCCTTGAATTTTAATGCGTTCCTAGAGAAAGCTAAGTTGAAAAATGATGGTAGCAATTACACGGACTAGGTCCGTAACTTGAGGATTATCCTCATTGCTGCTCAGAAGAATTATTTCCTTGATGCACCGCTAGGTGACAGACCTGCTTCAGGAGCTATTGCAGATGTTATGAACGTCTGGCAGGCTCGATCTGATGACCACTCTATAGTTCAGGGTGCCATGCTTTACGACTTAGAACCGGGAATTCAAAGACGTTTTGAACGTCACGGAGCATATGAGACGTTCCAAGAGTTGAAGTTAATATTGCAAGCAAATTCCCGGGTTGAGAGATATGAAGTTTTCAACAAGTTCTATAGCTAGAAGATGGAGGAGAACAGTTCTGTCAATGAACACATACTCAAAATGTCTGGGTATCATAACCACTTGACTCAGCTAGGAGTTGATCTTCCAGTTGATAGTGTTATTGACAGAGTTCTTTAGTCACTGCCACCAAGCTACAAAGGCTTCGTGATGAACTATAATATGCAAGGGATGGAGAAAACAATTCCCGAGCTCTTCGCAATGCTTAAAGCTGCGAGGGTAAAAATCAAGAAGGAGCATCAATTGTTGATGGTTAACAAGACCACTAGTTTCAAGAAAAAGGGCAAAGGAAAGGGAACTTCAAGAAGAATGGCAAGCAAGTTGCCACTCCTGTGAAGAAGCCCAAAGCTAGACCTAAGCTTGAAACCGAGTGCTTCTACTACAAAGGAAGTGGTCATTGGAAGCGGAACTACCCCAAGTATTTGGCGAATAAGAAGGATGGCAAAGTGAACAAAGCATATTTGATATACATGTTATTGATGTGTTCCTTACTAATGCTCATAGTAGCGCCTGGGTATTTGATACTGGTTCGGTTGCTCATATTTGTAATTCGAAACAGGAGCTGCAAAATAAACGAAGATTGGCTAAGGACGAGGTGACAATGCGCGTCGAGAATGGTTCCAAGGTCGATGTGATCACCGTCGGCACACTACCTCTACATCTACATTCGGGCTTAGTTTTAGACCTCATATTGTTATTTGGTGCCAGCATTGAGCATGGACATTTTATCTGGATCTTGTTTATTGCGAGGCGGTTATTCATTTAAATCGGAGAATAATGGTTGTTCTATTTATATGAGTAATATCTTTTATGGTCATGCACCCTTGATGAATGGTTATTCTTGTTGAATCTCGATTGTAGTGATACACATATTCATAATATTGATGCCAAAAGATGCAAAGTTGATAATGATAGTGCAACATATTTGTGGCACTGCCGTTTAGGTCATATTGGTGTAACGCAATGAAGAAACTCCATGCAGATGGACTTTTGGAATCACTTGATTATGAATCATTTGATACTTGCGAACCATGCCTCATGGGCAAGATGACTAAAACTCTGTTCTCCGGAACAATGGAGCGAGCTAATGACTTATTGGAAATAATACATACCGATGTATGCGGTCCAATGAGTGTTGAGGCACGCGGCGGGTATCGTTATTTTCTGACCTTCACAGATGATTTGAGTAGGTATGGATATATCTACTTGATGAAACACAAGTCTGAAACATTTAAAAAGTTCAAAGAATTTCAGAGTGAAGTGGGGAATCATCGTAACAAGAAAATAAAGTTTCTACGATCTGATCGCGGAGGCAAATATTTGAGTTACGAGTTTGGCCTTCATTTAAAACAATGTGGAATTGTTTCACAACTCACGCCACTTGGAACACCATAGCTCCTAAATCTCATGAAGGTTTCCTACTCGGTTATGGCTCAAACTCTCGCACTTACCGTGTCTACAACAATTTCACCTGAAAGGTTGAAGAGATGGTAGATGTGAAGTTTGATGAATCTAACGGCTCGCAAGTAGAGCAATTGCCAATTGATGTAGGAGACAAAGACCCCTCGGAAGAAATTCAAGACTTGTCTATTGGCAAGATTTGCCCAACGGAGGTGAAGGAGAGTACCTTGTCTGTCCAAGTGGAAGCCTCAACGTCACACCAAGGTGAACCACAAGTTGACTTGGAGGCATCCACAAGTGGAACACGCCAAGATGATGGAAACGAGGAAGTACAACAAGATGAACCTCATCGACCTCCTTCTCCACCTCCACAAGAGAACAATGACACCAACAATGAAGAGGAAGAACAAGATGAAGAAGAGGATGTTCCACCCCGACCCAAACAAAAGCTCTCACGAGTTAGAGCAAGAGTTTCAAGAGATCATTCGGTCGAACAAATCTTTGATGATATTCAAACCGGGAGAATTACTCGCTCTAAAACTCGTTTGGCTAACTTTGGTGAACATTATTCATTCATCTCTAGTATTGAACCCATGAAGGTTGAAGAAGCTCTTGATGATCCGGATTGGGTGAACGCCATGCACGAAGAGCGACACAATTTCGAGAGGAACCAAGTGTGGACATTGGTAGAAAAGTCGTATGACAACCAAAATATCATTGGAACCAAATGGGTGTTTCGGAATAAGCAAGATGAAGATGGACAAGTTGTATGCAACAAGGCCCGTCTCGTCGCCCAAGGCTACACTCAAGTCGAAGGTATGGACTATGGTGAGACATATGCCCCCGTTGCTAGACTTGAGTCCATACGCATCTTACTTGCTTACGCTAATCACCATGATATCACTTTGTACCAAATGTACATTAAAAGTGATTTTCTAAATGGAGAAATTGAGGAGGAAGTTTATGTTAAACAACCTCCCGACTTTGTTAATCCCAAGAAACCTAATCATGTTTACAAACTTCACAAAGCTCTTTATGGTCTTAAACAAGCTCCTAGAGCGTGGTATAAATGCTTAACTAAGTTCCTTATTGAAAAAGGCTTTGAGATTGGAAAAATTGATTCTACACTTTTTACTAAAAGGGTTAATGGTGAATTATTTGTGTGCCAAATTTATGTGGATGATATCATATTTGGTTCAACTAACCCCCATTTTAGTGAAAAGTTTGGAAGGCTAATGTCGGAGAAGTTTGAGATGTCTATGATGAGTGAACTCAAGTTCTTTCTTGGTTTGCAAATCAAGCAAACTAAGGAAGGTACCTTTGTTGCCCAAACAAAGTATACCAAGGACTTATTCAAGAAGTTCAACATGCAAGAGATCAAAGGTATGAAAACACCCATGCCTACTAGTGGACATCTTGACTTGACTAAGGATGGCAAACCGGTTGACCAAAAGGTTTACCGCTCCATGATTGGTTCATTGTTATATCTATGTGCCTCCCATCCAGATATTATGCTAAGTGTGTGCATGTGTGCACGATATCAAGCGGCCCCTAAAGAAAGTCATCTTAAGGCTGTGAAAAGGATAGTGAGATACTTAATTCATACACCAAACTTTGGCATTTGGTATCCTAAGAGGTCTTCTTTTGATCTTATTGGCTATTCCGATTCGGACTATGCCGGTGACAAGGTTGATAGAAAATCCACTTCGGCTACTTGTCAATTTCTTGGTAGATCTCTTGTATCTTGGTCCTCCAAGAAATAAAACTCAGTATCCTTATCCACCGCTGAAGCGGAATACATTGCCGCCGGTTCATGTTGTGCGCAATTACATTGGATGATCCAAACTCTTAAGGATTATGGGATATATGTGAAACATGTTCCATTGCTTTGTGATAATGAAAGTGCTATTAAGATTTCTCACAATCCCGTGCAACATTCTCGAACTAAGCATATTGAAGTTCGTCATCATTTCATTCGAGATCATGTTGCTAAAGGAGACATCAATCTTGAACATGTTCGTACCGATAAGCAATTGGCGGATGTATTCACCTAACCGCTTGATGAGAAAGTATTTTGCCGTTTGAGAGGTGAATTGAACATCATTGATGCCTCAAACTTGGAGTAGGAACTCCATCTAGATGCATGCAAGACATGAGCCTTTCTATGACTAATCCTTGATATTTCTCTTATGATGATGATCATATGTCTTGGATCTATACTTGTACCCTTGCATGTTATCTAACCCTTGTAGATACTTGGATGAGCTCAAATCTATGAGATCGCAAGTCACTCACACCCTAAACAATCTCTACATCACCAAGTTTCTACTAGATGGTTGTTGAATACAAGGAAGCATGAATTCACTCAACATATCCTTTGACAATTTCTATATATCAAATTTCATTTGGTATCAAGTTTCATGATTGTCATTTTGGATACACAAGTGCTCTTCCTTGCAAGACTAACCCATGTAGGAAGATGAACTAAAACTACAAGTGGTGCTCTCAACTCTTGATGGACTACATCAACCTTGAGCATCCCACACAAGTTCAACTACATGATCAAGATCAACACAACCCAAGGTATGTTATTCCATCTTAGAGAAGCTTTACCCCAAGTCATTGGTCAAAGCAGCTCAACAAGATGTGAATACATCAAAATGCTTAAACGAAAAATGGTAACCCCATTTTGAGCTTAAACGATGAGTATGACCTACGATCAAGTGTTATCACTTGACTCCTCAGTCAATATACTCTAACATAGGTGACTTTGTCGCTGACAAATTCTAGATGAAGTTCTCTAGTGTTTCTTTGTTCTGTGTATTGCATGTGTTTCTTGCTATCTTGTTTCCCCTAATCATTCAAAAAAAAACTTCATCCAGATTTCTTCTCCTTTAGTATGTTTTTCTCTGCATTCTCTGCATCTAATTCATTGCAAATTCTTCAGTTAATTCCTTGCAAATCTTTGTGAGATCTTGATTGCCAAGTGAGCTGAGGTGACAAAAAATTTCCTCTGTATTGAACTCGGCCTCACCAATTTCTGCCTATCAGCTAGACCGAACTACAAAGTACCTTGTAGATAGTTCATCGGTAATAGTTCATCGGTACAAACGACAAGGACAAACCCGGTCTGACCGGTATGCATCATCCCTGACACTGCCAGCTTGGTGTCACCAATGAGAATGGATCGGTGGTACCGACTTCACTACTGAGAAAACCTTTTGCCATTACAATTTTTTTCTTCTCCAGCTTCGCTCGATGATTCTTATCATCTACTGCTTTGTAGTGTGTCTCAAGGACCAAACCTATTTGACTCATACTTCAGAAGATCCCTTATTGGAAATTGATGCCAAAGGGGGAGAGAGAGCACATCAAAGCTAATCACATGGGAGAGAAAGCACATCTTAGCTTCTCCAGATGCTTATTAACAATAGAGGAGAGAAGTATCATGTATTTAAGAGGGGAAAGACATGTTAATATATGGTTGTTTGTACCATTTCCTGCTCTGTTTTCTTTCTTGTTCTGATTTTCTTTTACCCACCTTCTCCCATTATCCAATATCAGATTCAGGGGGAGAAAGAGTTCATATCTAGGGGAAGAAAATCTTTGGAATTCATTGCATATCTTCAATCCTTGGGGACATGTCTATATCCAAATAGAGTACTAAGTACTCACTCATTACATGTCATCCCAGTCTTGGTACTTTTGTGGTTTCCTGAACTTGCTTTGATTAGTAGTGTCCTTGTGTTATCTAACCCTGTTTTCTCAAGTTCACCTCTTCCAAAGCCAGCTCAAGACCACAAGGTAAGTATATGCATCACACTCATGAGGGTCAAGGAGCATGAGGATATGGAGTCAATCAAAAATTAGGCCAGCGGCCGAGCTTTGGTAGACAACGAACGGCGAGGCATGCCGACGATCGATGCCCTCAACGAAAGAAGCAGGAAAGGCGCTGGTGCCAATGCTCGATTCCCTCAACAAAAAGGAGCAACAATAACTGGCCGCTGGCCTCACAAGGACGTCGTCTGCCTCTCATGCGCAGTGGTGTCCAAGGCCGTCGTCTTCCTGCTTGGGATATAGTTGGTGAGATGCCGAGCCCGTCGGCCTTCACGGCTGTGTTGGCCACACCAACGAGAACGATATGTGTTAGAATGATATTGTGAAGGGAGTCCATTCGCCCGTCTATATGCGGTCGAGAATGACACGGTGTTCGCTGGCCGAGGTCAGCCCGAGCTGCATGCACTACAAAAAAAAGACACATCCGTGACATTTTGGGCCGAACGAATTTTTTTCTGTCATACTTATGACACTTCTATGATGATAATTGTGACAAAACCCGGTATCATCATAGATGTGGTGGGCTCCTACTTCTATGACAAAAAATCATGACAGAAAATGGGCTTTTCGTCCTGGGCGGGCCGGAGACGCAGCCGCATGACATTCTTTGGGCCGTCCATGACGGAAAAAACCGTGGTAAAAGAGAGGGCGAGGAAAATATCGGGGTGTTCCCGGTTACGGTGGGTGGTCGGGGCCAAGCGATGCGCGTTTCTCTCATACAGGTACGTGCATGTGTGCGAGGTGTTGGGCTCTAACTGAACCCGAGCGAGGCGTTCGCCTACTAAACCCGAGCGATTGCACTGTAGGCTACGCGTTACTGAACCCGAGCGATCGATCGATGGCTGTTAACTGAACCCGATCGAGCAATTCCTTCGCTACTGCTGCTAACTGAAGCCGATCAATGCTGCCTCTGGATGAACAGTGAGCGTTGCTGGGGGGTTTGGATGAACAGTTCCCGGTGGGGGTGGATGAACAGGACCCCGTGGTGATGCCTCTCAATGAACAGGACCCCGATCGATCGAGCCGGTTGTGGCTGGATGAACAGGACCCCGTGGAGGGCTGGATGAACAGGACCACCCTGTGGAGGGCTGGATGAACAGTAGACGGTGGAGGGCTGGATGAACAGTAGCCCGTGGAGGGGTGGTTGAACAGGAGCCCGTGGAGAGGGCTGGATGAACAGGAGCCCGTGGATGAACAGTCACAGGTGGAGGCTGGAGGAGGTCGACGGTGGATGAACAGTAGCCCGTGGAGGCTGGAGGGGGTCGACGGTGGAGATGAACAGTATCCTGTGGAGTCCCGTTTTGCGGTACACCACACCCCTCCCGATGAACAGGACCCCCGTTTCGACCGTAGCGCTCCAACACAAGTCCGTTTCCTCCGTTTTGCGGTATGCCACACCCCTCCCGATCAACAGGACCCTGTTTCAACCCTAGGAGGTCCAAAACAAGTCCGTTTCCTCCGTTTTGCGGTACGCCAGACCCCTCCCGATGAACAGGATCCCGTTTTGAACGTGGCCGGTCGAACACAAGGCCGTTTCCTCTGTTGTGCGGTACGCCAGGCCTCGTTTCCATCGGCTGTTCCATCCAAGCCGGTTGGCTCCCACGCTTTCCGTTGCCTCCCGATGAACACGACGCATTCCGTTGCCTCCCCATGAACACGAAGACGACGCAGTTTCTCTGTTCCGACCCAGCCATGTACACGAGCCCTGGTCGTACGTATGCACGAGTAGGCGTTCGAGACCCCGCCCATATGTACATACGTGGCCGTATTTTCTTTCTTGCACACTGGCCGCTGTACGTACGTGTACATGCTACGTGCGCGCCTCTACTACGACACGTGCGCGCCTCTACATCGACCAGTATGTACGTACACGTTCGCAACCAGAATGACAATGCTACGCACGCTTCAACCAGGTGGGTCCCGACTGTCAGGCACTTCCTTCCGTGTGAAGATGTAGCTAGTGGGTCCTAGTAGTCAGGGGGCGAATCGTTTTTTTGCCCGGACGCACTTCCTTGCGTGCGAAGATGTAGCTGGTGGGTCCCAGCAGTCAGGGGGAAAAGTTTTTTTTCACGAAATACGGTGGCCCGTCCGGTGGGTCCCTTGAAAGTGCGTTATATCGACTAGAGGGGGGGGGTGAATAGGCGATTTTTGTGAATTCTTCACTGAGGAATTTGAGGGTGAGGAAATTTCTTAGCGAAGAAGTACTTGCAGCGGAATAAGTACTCAGAAGTAAACATAACAGGATACAAGCATGGTCATCATGATGAAATGAAGACAAGCACAGAGTACAGAAAGCGTAAACACAGGATAACACAAGATGAAGACAAACAAACTGAAGAAATTGAACTGAGGAAATTGAGAAAGCCTTCAGTCAAAGTCTTCAAACACAGATATGACAAGCACACAACACATCCATGAGGAAATGAAAGAATTGAGGAAATAGAACCAGTTGGCTTGGTGAAGATAATGATTTGGTAGACCAGTTCCAACTGCTGTCTTAGTTGTACATCTGGTTGGAGCGGCTAGGTATTTAAACCTGAGGACACACAGTCCTGGACACACAGTACTCACTATATTCTCCTTGAACTAAGGTCACACAGACCTCGTCCAATCACTCGTGGCAAGTCTTCAGGTGACTTCCGAACCTTCACAAACTCGGTCACTCGGCGATCCACAATTCCTCTTGGATGCTCTAGACCATGACGCCTAACCGTCTGGAAGAAGCACACTCTTCAAAGGTAACAAGCGTCGGATCCACGCAGGATCAATCTCTTCAGTGATGCTCAATCACTTTGGGTTTGTAGGTGTTTGGGTTTGGGTTTTCCTCACTCGATGATTTTCGCTCAAAGTCCTCGGAGGATGGGATGCTCTCAAATGATAAGTGTCAGTTTCTCTCGGAGCAGCCAACCAGCTAGTGGTTGTAGGGGGCGGCTATTTATAGCCTAGGGAGCAGCCCGACATGATAAGACATTAATGCCCTTCAATGATATGACCGTTAGGTGGGAAGATATTTTGGGACAGCTGGCACGTAGCACAACAACGGTCGGAATTTTGAGTGTCTAATTCCTCAGGGCTATCATGTTCCTCACAGTGTAGGCAATCCGCACTGGCGAATTCCTAACTCCTCAGTCAGAACAAATTCCTCGGCGACCAGAAGAACTCGTCTCTGTCTCTGAAGAATATGACTGATCTGTATGAGATTTCCAATGGCTTCACTCGAAGGGATTGGTAGGTGTAGGATTTTGAGTTGAGCATCACTTGGAAATTTTTCCTTAGTATTTCCTCGACCCCCTTTAACAGTACGGTGTTTCCTATGACTGAAGAAAGAGCAAATGAAACTACGAAAACAAAAGTCTTCACGCTTCATGTTCCTCGAATGAATACCAAGTCTTCAGGGTTACACCAATTTCTTCACTTTCAAAGTCTTCAGAAGGCTTCAGAAATACAAAGTCTTCAGTTGAAGAACTTCATTTTTAGGGGTCGACTTTCTCTGTAAATATCAAACTCCTCATAGACTTATAGACCTGTGTACACTCACAAACGCATTAGTCCCTTAACCTATAAGTCTTCAATACACCAAAATCACTAAGGGGCACTAGATGCACTTACAATCTCCCCCTTTTTGGTGATTGATCACAATATAGGTTAAGTTTTCAACGGGGATAAACATGTGAAGTGTAAATACTGATATTGAGGAATTTGATTGCAAGATATAGAAGAACTCCCCCTGAAGATGTGCATAGTGAGGAATTTGCTTTTGAAGCAATGCACACTTGAAGAGTAATATCATGGAGATCTCCCCCTATATCTTGTAATTCATACACGCATTTGATATATAATATGAAGAATTTGAAATGCATGATGAAATATGGTGACTGATGTAATTCAGCATGCGTGCATTAACATTAACGAGGAATAGCATGCAGAAGAACACAACAAAAGTATCAGGCCACCATAGAGTTTTAAGTTTACAACTCGATCTAGCAAAGTCATCAGAAGAACGAGAGTTGTAACTTAGCAAAAAACGCCCATATAAGATAGACCCGCTTGAAGACTAACTCAAATTTCTCCCCCTTTGTCATCGAATGACCAAGAGGGTTGAAAATGAGGACTAACGCCCCTGAAGAATATCAAGTTGATGGAGGAGCGCCAGCGTTGTTGGGGTCGTTTGTCGTAGTAGGGCCTGCTGCAGTGTCGTCCAAGTCTTCATGCTCGTCGATTTCACGTGATGAAGAATATGAGCTGGCCACCAAGGAAGGAACCTTGACCTTCTTGTATTTCTTCGGTGGAGGTGCAGACCAGTCAAAATCTTCCTTGAGACCCATTTGCTTCAGATCTTCTTCACCATATATATGTGATAGAATAGCCCAGGTGCGACCGAAGACTTCATGGAGGTAGTAATGGTTTTTCTTCACGGCATTATGTGTAGAAGTCATGTTGTGGAGAATAGAACCAAACTGACGCTTAACCCATTTATGGTTTCGATCCACCTTCTGGTGAAGACTTAGCAGAAGCTCACGGTCAGTCATCACGAGGAGCAGTGGCTTGAGGATATTGCTTGGAAGCATTCGCAGCAGTGTCATGAGTGGCAGAATCATCATTTGTGGAATAAGATGCAGCTTTGCAAAACTGACCGTCCAATGGATGAATGCCTTCATCAATGACAGCAGGAGCCTTGCCCTTGTCATCAGGAGAAGAATAGGTCCGCTTGAGGACTTCAATTGGGGGCAAGTAGCTGAGGTGATTCTGAAAATCAGCCTTGTAATTGAGTGAAGACCTTGTTCTGATGAATCTCATAATCCACGGAGCATAAGGCTTCAACTCAAATGGCGACATTGCGACATTGGCCAGAGTCCTCATGAAGAAATCATGGAAGTTGAAGGGGACGCCATGAATGATATTGAATAGCAGATTCTTCATGATGCCAACGACTTCTTCTTCATTCGAGTCGTGGCCCTTGATAGGACTCAATGTCTTCGTCAGAATGCGATAGACAGTCCGAGGCACATATAGCAATTCCTTCACGAGGAATTTTGTTCTTGGGACCTGACCTGGCTTCAGTGGTTTCATCAGCACTTGCATATAGTGGTTTGTAAGCTCAGGCTCTTGGTACGTGCAACGAGCAGCTTCAAGGGGAGGACTGAGAGGCAAAGCACGAAGCAATTCAGTAGCTGGTGCTTTGTAGTGAGTGTTTTCGGTCATCCAGTCCAGCACCCATGAATTCACATCTTCAGAGTCTCCGGTGATGTGCAGCGTTGCATAGAATTGAAGAATGAGTTCTTCATTCCAATCACAGATGTCAGTGCAGAAATTTAACAGTCCAACGTCGTGAAGAACACTGAGGACTGGCACAAAGCACGGCAGAGATTCCATATCCACGTGAGGAATGTGCTCATGATCGAAGACTTTATCTTTGTCGAACAGCATTGAGGAATAAAAATTTGCCTGGCTGGCAGTCCAGAAACGCCTCTTTCTAATGCGAGCAGAGTCATAAGGGTTGTAATCAGTGAAGAATACATGCTCGCCGAAGAAATCATCAGTCTTGAATTTCTGCTTCCTTGAGAATGGATCCTTAGACTTGGGTTGAGAAGTGTCAGTCAGTTGCATCACTACCTCAGGAATCGCAATCTCAGGTTCTTCAGGCTGAGGAATTTCTGGTTCTTCTTCAGTGACAACCTGGGTCTTCAATTCTTCATTTTTATTTTCTTCAGCACTAGTGGCTAGAATTTCTTCATGAACAGATGCAGAGGGTTGATTTTCTTCAGAGCCCATTTGAACAGTTTGTGCAGGGGACCGAGGGATTTGCTGTAAAGGTGTGAAGAGTGGAGAGTTGGGGTGTTGACTTTCCCAAAAGTCATCATTCAGCACTGGTGTGGTACAGCCAATGTCCACATCTTCATCTTCCATTTCTTCAACGCCAGCCTCTTCAGCAGTAAACTGAGGCATAGGCGAGGAAATAGCTGGAGTTGAAGGGATTTCATCCACTTCAATTTCTTCATCCATCTGCTCTGACATAGCAGTAGAAGGAGTTTCTTCATCAGATCCGCTAGGGATCACATATTCTTCATCAAAAGGGACGATTTCCTTTGATGGCATGGAGGAAACAGGAACAACATCAATTGGATTAGCAAATGAGCTTGTCAATTTCTTCATCTTCTTCGATGCTGAAGAATCTGAAGGAGCTGATGCTTTCCTTTTCTTCACTGCTGCACGTTCTGTAGCCTTGGTCTTCTTCACATCTGATGGAGATCGAAGGATTGGAGTTGGGGTAGGCGCAGGAGGAGCAGAGGAATGTGGTTGATTTTCTTCAGGCACAACTGATGCAGTTGCCCTGACTTCTTCATTTTCTTAAGGTGCACCGCTAGTGGATGCCCTGGCAATTTCTTCAGCGGCTGGAATGCAGTCATCAGCCCTGGAACTCACATTTTCTTCAGCAGCCTGAAAATCATCAGCGGTGCTGGCATGTTCTTCAGTTGGCTGAGCAGATGCTTCAGCATGAGGAATTTCTTGTTGCGATGGGGCTGCAACATTTGAGGTGAAATTCTTAGTCAGTTTAACAGACCTGACCTTGGCTCCTTTCCAATCAGCATAGTAAGCATTGAAATCATCGCTGAGGACTTTGATTTCAGACTGGATCTTCACAAGTTCATCAGTTGTCATAGAGACAACGTTGTTCTTCAGGAATTTCTCCTTCTTGTACTGCGCTTTCTTGATCTGCTTGGCCTTCTCATACTTCCATTTTTCTTGTTGGATGAAGGTAGTCAGCATATGACTTTGACCAGGTGTCAACTTGAAATCAGGCAAAGGATTGTTTGGGTCCTTATGCCAGAGATCAATGTAGTCGAGGATCAACTTTGGATCCAAAAGCAGAGGTACATCTGTCCCTTTGGCTCTAGCGGCCCTGACTTGCCTATCTCTGATGATTTCCGCAAGTTCATCATCATCAACTTCGTCTTCTTTAGACGGTACTTGGAAGGCGACCTGCTTCTTGTGAGGACTTGGTCGAGGACCTCGTACAGCATTAGTCTTCTTCTTCAGCAGAGAGGGGCCAGCTGAGGAATTTGGTGCAGCTGAGGAACTTGCAGAAGCTCCTGAGGCAATAGAGATGCTTGTTGTCCTTTGGCACGTGGCGAGATGCACAGGTGCTGAGGATTTTGTCGGAGCAGCTGAGGACTTTGGAGGAGCAGGAGCAGCGTGAGGAATTTGCCGTGATAGCTTTGAGGATTCTGGCCGTGAGGGCTTTGGAGGAGCAGGAGCAGCGTGAGGAATTTGCCGTGAGGGCTTTGAGGATTCTGACCGTGAGGGCATTGCTGAGGAACTCGGCCTTGAGGGTATTGAAGGTGAAGCACTTGACTTGTGCGCATGCTTCTTTGCCACGGATTTCTTCGGCTTGACAGAGGCCTCAGCGGCAGCAGCAGCAGAGTCTTCATTGAATTTCCTCACTGCTTCTCTGGCTTGTCTAGCCAGCTTGGCCTGGCGCTTGGCCCATTCATCAGGATAATCCTCACCGCGCTTGAGGCTGGTGGGATCCGCTTCTTGGCCAGGTGCCAACGGAGGTCTTGGGCATGGAGGATTTAGAGCGAATTTCTTCATGTATTTGAGAGTAACATATCTGTACTCCCTCCACTCTCTTGCCCATCTCCTTTCTATCTTCTGAATGCGCACCTTGCGCTGATTTTTATCTTCCTCAGGGGGTGTGCAGTACCCAGCATAGATGTCCTCAGGGATTTCAAACGCAGTGTTGACCTCAGGCCTCTTTCCTCCTTTCTGTGGCTTCTTACCATCAGCCATTTTCTTCAGTTGAGGAATTTGAACAATTGAATTCTCTGAAGAAGTATGCAACTTTTCTTCGAGGAACACTGCAAATGAGTTAAGTTGATGAGAACCTAGTGATTCAGCAGCGGACATGAGTACCTGTGAACAGAGTATAGTTGCGAGGAATTTGGAGAGGTCATATGTGTTCTCAGAAGGTTTTGTAAAAAGAACAAGTTTGAGGAATTTGACCAGATGAGTCTTGAAGAATTTCACTAAGCTTTCTTTGCCTTAGGTTCCAGAGTTGTATAGATCAAAGATCCACACAATTGAGGAATCTTGAAGAAAAACGTAGCTTAGAGAAATATATCAAGAACGGATGACATGTGAGGTGTTTTAGTGTGTGAGGATTTGAAGAAAAACACCTTTGAAGATTTTAGTGAAATCGTTCGAATCAAAGAGGGCAGTAAAAGTAACTTTTAATTACCCTGGACGAAGAACACGATGAACTGTGAGGTGGAGAAGTGAAGTTCGTCAATGCATATCTTCCACGCCCTAACTCGGCGGAGGAATACAGCTACGGCGGCGGCGGAGTGAAGATTTCCGCGACCGGCGCGAGTACGACGGCGACGATATCGAGGCAGTGAAGCTCTTCCTCACCGGAGATGATGAAGTAGAAGCGGCGCTAGGGTTTGAGAAGCTCGAGCGGGAGAGAGAGCGAGCGGAGTAAAGGAAGTGAGGAAGGGGAAGGGGGTATTTATAGCCACGGTGAAAAACTGTTCGCCCGAAGATTTTGGACGAACGTGCCCCTGACCCTTCTCATTCGCTTGACAAGTGTCACCCACGTACTGAGAAGTGGAGATCGTGGGTGAATAGATAAGTATTATCGTGGAATGCGGAACGGTTTGAGCGGCAAAACCGAAAATTTAGATTGGATAAGTTTTAAATTTCCATTCGCAAATTCTTCAGCTGACAAGGACACAATGAAGATTTTGAACGAGTTTCAAATAGAACGCACATGAAGAATTTGTGAATAGATTGGATTGAGTATAGCATAGAGGGGGAAGGGTCCGATCACATTCATTTAGCAGAAAAAGCAACTTGAAGAATTAGCAATAAGTGAATGCTGTAGAGGACATAAACTCATATATATATAGCCAATGAAGAAAAACGACGGAAACAGTGAAGACAATGCAAAGTTGAAGAATATGAACAACTGAGGAATTTCAAATACTGAGGAAAAACTCAAATTTAAGATTTTCAACTTTTGGTGGTGGCGTGACCCACCGTATAAGAATGATGATTTCAGACACCGCGTACAATTGTCGTAGGGCTCTGAGAATCAAATTCTTCGTTAATTTCTTCACACTTAGAGTGTTATTCTTCATTGAGTGAAGAAAAACGTTTCTTCATGTGTTGCACATCTAAGTCATCAATTTTGCATAAGTGTTAGTATGAGTGTCCTTTTGAAAGAACATTTGAAGATTCTAAGATATTTAGCTCACACCGCAACTTGCTAAATCTCTTCTCATCCAAGGGCTTTGTGAAGATATCGGCTAGCTGGTCTTCAGTCTTCACGTGTTCGATAGAGATGTCGCCCTTGAACACATGATCACAAAGAAAATGATGACGAATCTGAATATGCTTTGTCTTCAAGTGCTGAACTGGGTTGTGAGAAATCTTGATGGCACTCTCATTGTCATAGAAGAGAGGCACATTCTTCACGTTGACGCCGTAGTCCTTGAGAGTTTGCTTCATCCATAGCAATTGAGCACAGCAAGAACCAGCAGCAATGTACTCAGCTTCAGCAGTAGACAGTGATACACAGTTCTGTTTCTTCGAGGACCAACAGACCAAAGATCGTCCGAGGAAATGACATGTACCAAATGTTGACTTGTGGTCCACACGATCACCAGCATAGTCAGAGTCAGAATGCCCAATGAGATCAAAAGCCGAGCCCTTGGGGTACCATAATCCAAGTGTCGGTGTGTGAGCTAGATATCAAAGAATATGCTTCACAGCCTTATGGTGTGATTCCTTCGGTGTAGCTTGAAATCGGGCACACATGCAAACACTAAGCATTATATCTGGCCTAGATGCACATAAACACAATAAAGAACCAATCATGGAGCGGTATACCTTATGATCGAAGTCAATACCATTTTCATCAGTGCACAGATGGCCATTTGTGGGCATAGGAATTTTGACGCCTTTGCAATCTTGCATGCCGAATTTCCTCAGTACATCCTTGAGGTATTTCTCCTGAGATATGAATATGCCATTGCGCTGTTGACGAATTTGAAGACCTAAGAAGAATTTCAACTCTCCCATCATAGACATTTGATATTCTTCACTCATCATATAGGCAAATTCATCACTATAACGTTGGTCAGTACATCCAAAGATAATATCATCAACATATATTTGGCACACAAACAGTTCACCATCATAATATTTAGTGAAAAGAGTAGGGTCGAGTGAACCGGGTTTGAAGCTTTTCTTCATGAGGAATTCCTTCAAGGTATCATACCACGCCCGAGGGGCCTGCTTGAGGCCATAGAGGGCCTTATTGAGTCTGAAGACTTTGTCAGGATTCTTTGGATCTTCAAAACCTGGGGGTTGAGCAACATATACTTCTTCCTCAAGCTTACCATTGAGGAATGCACTTTTCACATCCATTTGATATAAAGTGATATCATGATGGTTAGCATAAGCAAGTAATATCCGAATAGCCTCAAGTCTAGCAACAGGTTCAAAAGTTTCATCGAAATCAATTCCTTCAACCTGTGTGTAGCCTTGAGCTACAAGCCGTGCCTTATTCCTCACCACAGGGCCATTTTCATCTTGCTTGTTGCGGTAGATCCACTTTCTGCCAATGATATTGTGCTTGCGAGGATCTGGGTGTTTAACCAGTTCCCGGACGTTGTTGAGCTCGAACTGATGTAATTCTTCTTGCATGGCCTGAATCCACTCAGGCTCCAGAAATGCTTCATCTACCTTAGTGGGCTCTGTAACAGAGACAAAAGCATAGTGCCCACAAAAGTTAGATAAATGTGAAGCTTTTGAGCGTGTGAGAGGACCTGGTGCTTCAATGTCATCGATGATCTTTTCAACTTGCACTTCTTTTGCAACGCGAGGATGAGCTGGTTGTCGTCGAGGAATTTGATCAACATTTTCTTCAGCACCATTTTCTTCAGTATTTTCTTCAGGTGCATCAACTCAACGTTCTTCACGTTCTGGAATGATTTCTTCAACAGGTTCTTCAGTAGGAATGACATCCTCAGTAGCCTTGGACTTGATGGTTTCCTTAGGAGACTGTTCATCTAGCACAGGAGGTAGGTGCTCTCTTTGCGAGCCATTAGTTTCATCGAACCGCACATCTACAATTTCAACAATCTTGTGAAGAACATTGTTGAAGACTCTGTAGGTGTGCGAGTCCTTTCTGTAACCAAGCATAAAACCTTCATGTGCTTTCGGTGCAAATTTAGCATTGTGATGAGGATCTCTAATCCAACATTTAGCACCGAAGACTTTGAAATAACTCACATTGGGTTTCTTGTCAGTGAGGAGTTCATAAGCAGTCTTCTTGAAGAATTTGTGAAGATATACTCTGTTGATGATGTGGCACGCAGTATAAATTGCCTCAATCCAGAAGTGACGAGGCGTCTTGTACTCATCAAGCATAGTGCGAGCCATCTCAACAAGAGTCCTGTTCTTGCGCTCCACGACGCCATTCTGTTGAGGAGTATAAGGAGCAGATAACTCATGAGTAATACCAAGTTCATCAAGATAGTCATCAAGACCAGAGTTCTTGAACTCAGTTCCATTGTCACTTCTGATGTGCTTGATCTTCACACCAAAGTTGGTTGAAGCCCTCGAGGAAAATCGTTTGAAGACTTCCTGCACTTCATGTTTGTAAATAAAAATGTGTACCCATGTGTAACGAGAGTAATCATCAACAATAACAATACCATAGAGAGATGCATCATTTGTGACTGCTGAGTAATGATTAGGACCAAAGAGGTCCATGTGAAGCAATTCGAATGGTCGAGTAGTGGTCATGATAGTCTTTGCTGGATGCTTGGCCTTGGTCATCTTTCCAGCTTCACAGGCTCCGCATAAGTGATCCTTGAGGAATTTGACATTCTCAATGCCAATGACATGCTTCTTCTTTGCAAGCGTGTGCAAATTCCTCATGCCTGCATGACCAAGTCGTCGATGCCATAGCCAGCCTTCTGAAGCTTTTGCAAGTAGGCATACCGCTGGTTGTGGTCCTGTAGAGAAATCAACAATATACACATCTCCTCTCCTAAAGCCTTTGAAGACTTTGGAATGGTCAGCTTCCATGATCACAACACAATGATACTTGCCAAAGAAAACAACCATATCAAGATCACAAAGCATTGAGACGGACATGAGGTTGTATCCTAAGGACTCGACAAGCATGACTTTGTCCATGTGTCGATCCTTTGTGATCGCAACCTTACCTAGACCCAATATCTTGCTTTTGCCTTTGTCAGCGAAGATGATATGCTTCAGATGAGATGGAGATACGGGAATATCCATCAACAGACTCTTGTCACCAGTCATGTGATTTGTACATCCACTATCGAGGACCCACTCATTTGCTTTGGGTTGATCATCCTGCAGATGAATTAGTGCAGCTTACGAACTCATATACTTCATAAGTGAAGAATATGACATCAATTCATCAGATCATTTCATCAAGCAACAGAATAAATAAAGCAATAGAGGACGTGAGAAATGAGGATTCATTTCTTCATGATTAGCCTGCGTCCATTCAGGCAATTTGTCAGGTCCCCAGCAGATTCTTCAGACGTTAAAGCACGTCTGGAGACCTGGCCCTGCAAAAGAGATTAGTTCTTTTTCTTCAACACCCACATCTGAAGGGGTGGCAAAGAGTTCATCACTCTGCGAGCTCCATACGAGAATGGTGGCATAGAGGCCAATCCATTTCGTTTCACATAAGAGGAGTTAGGGTAAGCATATGAATAAGCAGAGAAATTCTTCGAGGACTTATGAACATAATGGTTAGAAGAATAATGCTCATATTCATAGCCCTTAGCTCTTCCCTGCGAAACAGAGTTGTTAGCACGATGGTATTCATATGAGGACTTTGATCCTTTTGAGGAATTTGATCCACGTGAGGAATTTGGTCCGTATGAGGACTTGGATCCATTTGAAGAATTTGGTCCATATGATGAATTTGACCTTAGGTTCCTAGTCTTCACAGGTGGTGTCATGAGGACATTCACCTGAAGACTTTCAAGGTAACTTTTGGGAACCCATATTTTCTTCACAGGGGAACTGTTCCTGTAGTTAGTGCCAACATATCTAACAAATACTTCACCATTCTGATTTTTGAACAGTTTATAGTTGGAGTCAAATGACTCATCAAAGGAATGAGAAGATTCACATGTAAAGCCAGATAGATTAGATGGATCAACTGGAGGTCCCTTTGCAGCAACCCATGAGGTTTTGGGGTACTGCTCAGGCTTCTAATATGTACCATCAGCATTGAGTTTCTTCTCAAAGGCAATGCCCTCTTTCCTAGGGTTCCTGTTGAGGATCTGCTTTTTAAGCACATCACAAAGAGTCTGATGCCCTTTGAGGCTTTTGTACATGCCTGTCATGTATAATTCCTTCAGCCCTGCATCGTTAGTGATACTAGCAATGTCCTCAGATGAGGAATTAGTGATAGCAGAGGTAGTTGAAGAATTTGTAGCATTAGAAGCATTTGAACATTTAGGTGAAGAATTAGCAGATTCACGTTCAATGCATTTCAAACATGGAGGAACAAATTCTTCCTGAGAAGCGCTGATTTGTTGAGCAAGTAATGAATCGCGCTCCTTCTGAAGATCTTCATAACTCACTCTTATCTTTTCAAGATCTTGCTTTCTCTGAAGAAATTCATAAGAAAGCTTCTCATGATCAGATAAGAGAGTGTTATGTTGATCTTGAAGGGTGTCATACTTAGTATGAAGTCTCTAAAGACTTTCAGCCAAAGCTTTTGACTGATCCATTTCTTCACCCAACATATCATCGCTCTTATTTAGCATGTATTGAACTTTTTCCAAAGCTCTTTGTTGTTTAGTGACAAGGGAAGCAAGTTTGACATAGCTGGGTCCAAATTCATCACCCGATTCATCATCACTTGACTCGGATAGGTAGCATTCAGTTACCTCAGCACTTTTTGCCATAAGGCATGATGAAGAGGATGATGATTCTGGTTCGAATGTCATCGCTTTGAGAGATTCCTTGAAGTCCTCAAACCAAGGATCATGACAGGTTCGATGACCTTCATAGACCTCAGAGAGACGGTCCCAGATAAGCTTCGCATGATCGAGATGCATGATGTTCCTGAACTGAGTTTGAGACAGACAGGAGCAGATGACGTCCTTCGCCGTGAGGTTGAGAAGATTGTACTTGCGAATGTCATCAGCTTCCGCCATCTTGCACAGATCGGTAAGACCAATCTCAGTGACGGTCCACAGTTCGTTGTTCATCGCCATGAGGCGCTTCTTCATCATGGCCTTCCACTTGGGATATGTAACGCCCCGGATCGGATGCGCCAGGTGTCTTCCGTTTATTCGTCGTCCTTGCCATGTCATTTGCTTGCGTGTTGCACTTTGCCATGTCATCATCTGCATTTCATCTGCATGTTTTTCAAAACTTGCATCCGTTCGGGTTCCGCCGGTTCTCTCCGTTGTCCGTTCTGAGCCCAACCACACTCGCACGCGCCCGCAGCACCTCTGAAATATTATTTTATAAGTGGCATAAAAATGTTCTCGGAATGGGATGAAAGTTGGCGTGCGGTGTTGTTTTAGAGTAGGTAGACCGCCTGTCAATTTTCGTCGCATTCGGAGTCCGTTTGACGCCCCAACGGTTAACCGCGTAGCCCGAAACCCCTCTCTCTTTGCAGCCCAGCTCCCCTTCACACAGCCCACCTAGCCCATCTAACTCCCCTTCATGCTCTCCGCCGTTCGATCACGATCGTGTGGGCGAACACCGCACCTCATTTGGACTCTCCTAGCTCCCTCTACCTATATAAACACACCCTCCCCCGAAATTCACGGATGAATCCATCCTAACCCTAGCCATCTTCTTCCTCCCGCAGCCGGACATGTCCACCCGCGCCGGACGTGCCCGCCGGCCACGTCGCCTGACCAATGGCAGCTCGCCACCTCATCCCCGCCGCCGCTCCTAGCCAACCCGCGGCCGCCACATCGCCACCCAGCCTCTCCCCCGCGGCCGCGGCCCTGCAGGCCCATCGCAGGCCCGCGCTGGCCCGAGCCGCTGCCGCCGCCCGAACCCGCGCGAGCCCAGAGCCTCGCCGTCGCCCCGTTGCTTCCCGCCGGCCACCGGACCTCACCGGCGACCAGCCGCCGCCGCCTCGTCGCCGGAGCACGCCGCGCCCGCCGCCGCCTCCTCGCCGTCCCGCCGGCTCCCCGCCTCGAACCCGCACCGCCGCCTCGACCCCGTCGCCGGAGCTCGCCAGATCCGCCCCGCCGCCGGAGCTCCTCTCGCCGGCGCCTCCCCGGCGACCCTCACCGCCTCTCGCCCGGTGGTCGCGCCGCCCGTCGCTGCCCCCGCGCCGGCGCCCCTCCGCCGCCCGGCCGCGCCCCGTGCGCCACCGGTCCCGCGCCGCCGCCGCCCGCCTCTCCGTCGATCTCCGCCGCCTCGTCGCCCCTCGCCGGAGTACGCCGTCGCCGGAGTCGCCTCGTCCCGGATCCGGCCGGGCTGGACCAGATCCACCAGCCCGCCGATCCAAACGCGCCGCGTCCCCATCCCGTACATCTCCATCCCGGAATCCCGAGATCCATTTTCCCGCGAGGTCTAAAATTCTTCCAAGTCCCTAGTTTTTGCATATTCTAGTGCTCTGTTCTTCATGCCATAACTTCATGTGTGCTGCTCCGTTTTGTGCGTGTAATATGTCAAAATGTTCTTTATGTGATGCTCTTCATATTGTTGTACTGTGACATGCTTGTTTGTGTTCATCTTGATGCTCTAATCATCGTTGCAAGAGTGCTATATGATGTTAACTGCTGTCTGTTTACAGAACTTGCTGATTTGTTATTTTCGTTGCATTTTGTGTGTGCATCCTATGAGCATGAGCTCTACATGTGTTTTGAACTACATCATGCCATCTTTACAGTGGTGCTTGTCTTGTATTTTTGTGATATATGTGGTGACTAGAACAAGCATGCAAAGTAGCCTCCGTGATGTTGCTGATTTCTGTGACGAGTCATTTCTGCCAAGTCTGTGTCTGTTACATTTTGTTGCTATGTTGCCATGCTGCTACCATGAGTTCTATACATAATCTGAAGATGTTCACTAAGGATATTTTGTTATACATGTTATGCTCTATCCATTCATGGCCTTGTTTGAATTTGTAGCCTGCTGTAGATTGTTGCTATCTTGCTCTCAATTTGCTAAATAATGTTGCTGTCAGCCTGTTAACATTATGTTCAGTTTTTCCATGTGTTTTGCTATCGATCCATGCACCCTATGACTATGATATTGCCATGTTTAGCTCCATAAATGTGTCTTCTTACTGTTGGTTGACTTCACATGCCATTTAATGCTTTGTGGTGAGTGGTACAAGCTCACCAGCATGCCTACTTATCGTTGTTTCTGCCATGTACTGTTATTTTCACCAAGTCTGAATCTGTCATATTACTTGCCATGTTTGCATGGATGCTACCATGTTTTCTGTTGATATTTGGAATTAGTTCAGTAAAGGAGTTTTGTTCTTTGTCTTTAGTAGCATGCCATGCTTAAGTTTGCCATGATAGCTTGCTGTAACTTGTTGTTTGATAGCTCTAAACATTGCAACCTGATGTTATTTCTGTCATGCCCAGAGATTTTCTGCTAAGTCTGTGAACTGTTATTATTTGCAATTTTGACATGTCCTTTTGAGCATGTTCTAGTGGTTTCTGGAGATAGCTCAGTGTTCATGTTTTGTAATTCTTTACCTTTACTTCATGTCCATGCCTTTTGTTGTTATGTTGAGGTGCTGTAGCATGTTGTTTTGATGCTTGCATGATGCCTAGTTTCTGTTTTGGACAGTTTGTCCTTTAAACTTGTTTCATGTGTATGTGTTGATCCGTTGCTCCGTTTTGAGTGTGCTCTATATGAAACTTGCTTAGTTTTGCATATAGTTTCATGTTACCTTGTTGGATCCATGTTTTGGAGTGTGTGATTGATGTTTATTTGTATTTTGCATCAATGCCATGTTTAACTTGTTTTGCTCATATCTTCTAGGCCGTAACTCCAAATTAAATGAACTTTATATGTAACTTGACTAGAATTTCGTGTAGATCATCTTGGTGCATCTTAACTTGCTGTTTAACAACTTGAACATAAGGTTTATTCAGATCTGGACTAATTTCGAAATTTGCATATGAGGACTTACCGGAATTGTCATATGTTGTTTCCGGCCTCATTTAAACTTGCTTCGATGTGCTGCTCTTGTATGCATCATCTCTTGCCATGAGTAGCTTCATGTAGCTTTGTCATGCATCCGGCTTGGTTGTGCATCATGTCTTGTTTATGTGTTGTGTGTTTACCTTGTTGTTTGCTTCTTTCCGGTTGTGCTCCTTCTCGTTAGTTCCTGTTTCGTTGCGATCGTGAGGATTCGTTCGTCTACACTTGGTTCGTCTTCGCGGCTTCATCTTCTTCATGGACTCGTTCTTCTTCCTAGCGGGATTTCAGGCAAGATGACCGTTACCCTGAATCTCACTACTATCATTGCTATGCTAGTTGCTTCGTTCTATCGCTATGCTGCGCTACGTATCACTTGCTCTTCAAGCCTCCCAGATTGCCATGTCAGCCTCTAACCTTTTTCACCCTTCCTAGAAAACCGTTGTTTGGCTATGTTACCGTTTTTGCTCAGCCCCTCTTATAGCGTTGCTAGTTGCAGGTGAAGATTAAGAAGTTTGTTCCATGTTGGAACATGGATATCATGAACTTTGTTGGGATATCACAATATCTATTATTTAATTAATGCATCTATATACTTGGTAAAGGGTGGAAGGCCCGACCTTATGCCTGGTGTTTTGTTCCACTCTTGCCGCCCTAGTTTCCGTCATACCGGTGTTATGTTCCTTGATTTTGCGTTCCTAACACGAGTGGGTGTTATGGGGACCCCTTGACAGTTCGCTTTGAATAAAAATCCTCCAGCAAGGCCCAACCTTGGTTTTACCATTTTCCTATCACCTATTTCTTTTCCCTTGGGAGTCGCGCTCCCGAGGGTCATCTTTATTTTAACCCCCCCGGGCCAGTGCTTCTCCAAGTGCTGGTCCAAACCGAGTGATGTCCGGCGCCCCCTGGGCAACCAGGGTCTATGCCAACCCGACGTCTTGCTCATCCGGTGTGCCCTGAGAACGAGATATGTGCAGCTCCTATCGGGATTTGTCGGCACATCGGGCGGCTTTGCTGGTCTTGTTTTACCATTGTCAAAATGTCTTGTAAACCGGGATTCCGAGACTGATCGGGTCTTCCCGGGAGAAGGAATATCCTTCGTTGACCGTGAGAGCTTATAATGGGCTAAGTTGGGACACCCCTGCAGGGTATAAACTTTCGAGAGCCGTGCCCGCGGTTATGTGGCAGACGGGAATTTGTTAATGTCCGGTTGTAGAGAACTTGACACTTGACTTAAATAAAACGCATCAATCACGTGTGTAACCGTGATGGTCTCTTTTCGGCGGAGTCCGGGAAGTGAACACGGTTTTTGGGTTATGTTTGACGTAAGTAGGAGTTCAGGATCACTTCTTGATCATTGCTAGTTTCACGACCGTTCCGTTGCTTCTCTTCTCGCTCTTATTTGCGTATGTTAGCCACCATACATGCTTAGTCGCTGCTGCAACCTCACCACTTTACCCCTTCCTTACCCATTAAGCTTTGCTAGTCTTGATACCCATGGTAATGGGATTGCTGAGTCCTCGTGGCTCACAGATTACTACAACAACAGTTGCAGGTATAGGTTATGCGATGAACATGACGCGAGAGCGATGTTTATTCGTGTTGGAGTTCTTCTTCTTCTTCGTCGATCTTGGGTTAGGTTCCGGGTCGGCAGCCTGGGCTAGCAGGGTGGATGTCGTTTGAGCTTCTGTTTGTGTTTCATCCGTAGTCGGATGTTGCTCTTATGTACGATGTTGTTGTATTCATGTGGCATTGTATGCCTCTTGTATGTATCCCCAATTATTATGTAATGGTATGATGTAATGATATCCACCTTGCAAAAGCGTTTCAATATGCGGGTCTACCCTTGGTGGGACCTTCGAGTTCCTCTCGGATAGGGTCGCATATTGGGCGTGACAGGATACTCGTGACCGTCAAAGATGGGGCATGTCACTTTCTTCATACCTGCGGCCGACATAACTAAAACTCCAGGCGGTTAAACCAAAATCACACAGAACATGGGAGTACCTTGCTCTGATACCAATTGAAAGTGCGTTATATCGACTAGAGGGGGGGTGAATAGGCGATTTTTGTGAATTCTTCACTAAGGAATTTGAGGTGAGGAAATTCCTTAGCGAAGAACTACTTGCAGCGGAATAAGTACTCAGAAGTAAACATAATAGGATACAAGCATGGTCATCATGATGAAATGAAGACAAGCACAGAGTACAGAAAGCGTAAACACAGGATAACACAAGATGAAGACAAACAGACTGAAGAAATTGAACTGAGGAAATTGAGAAAGCCTTCAGTCAAAGTCTTCAAACACAGATATGACAAGCACACAACACAACCATGACGAAATGAAAGAATTGAGGAAATAGAACCAGTTGGCTTGGTGAAGACAATGATTTGGTAGACCAGTTCCAACTGCTGTCTCAGTTGTACATCTGGTTGGAGCGGCTAGGTATTTAAACCCGAGGACACACAGTCCCGGACACACAGTCCTCACCGTATTCTCCTTGAACTAAGGTCACATAGACCTCGTCCAATCACTCGTGGTAAGTCTTCAGGTGACTTCTGAACCTTCACAAACTCGGTCACTCGGCGATCCACAATTCCTCTTGGATGCTCTAGACCATGACGCCTAACCGTCTGGAAGAAGCAAAGTCTTCAAAGGTAACAAGCGTCGGATCCACGCAGGATCAATCTCTTCAGTGATGCTCAATCACTTTGGGTTTGTAGGTGTTTGGGTTTGGGTTTTCCTCACTCAATGATTTTCGCTCAAAGTCCTCGGAGGATGGGATGCTCTCAAATGACAAGTGTCAGTTCCTCTCGGAGCAACCAACCAGCTAGTGGTTGTAGGGGGCGGCTATTTATAGCCTAGGGAGCAGCCCGACATGATAAGACATAAATGCCCTTCAATGATATGACCGTTAGGTGGGAAGATATTTTGGGACAGCTGGCGCGTAGCACAGCAACGGTCGGAATTTTGAGTGTCTAATTCCTTAGGGCTGTCATGTTCCTCACAGTGTAGGCAATCCGCACTGGCGAATTCCTAACTCCTCAGTCAGAACAAATTCCTCAGCGACCAGAAGAACTTCGTCTCTGTCTCTGAAGAATATGACTGATCTGTATGAGATTTCCAATGGCTTCACACGAAGGGATTGGTAGGTGTAGGATTTTGAGTTGAGCATCACTTGGAAATTTTTCCTTAGTATTTCCTCGACCCCCTTTAACAGTACGGTGTTTCCTATGACTGAAGAAAGAGCAAATGAAACTACGAAAACAAAAGTCTTCACGCTTCATGTTCCTCGAATGAATACCAAGTCTTCAGGGTTACACCAATTTCTTCACTTTCAAAGTCTTCAGAAAGTCTTCAGAAATACAAAGTCTTCAGTTGAAGAACTTCATTTTTAGGGGTCGACTTTCTCTGTAAATATCAAACTCCTCATAGACTTATAGACCTATGTACACTCACAAACGCATTAGTCCCTTAACCTATAAGTCTTCAATACACCAAAATCACTAAGGGGCACTAGATGCACTTACATCCCTGCTGTCAGGTGGAGGAATAATTATTTTGCACGTAATAAGGAGGCACTTCCCTGTGGCCGCCGTGGACCCAGCTGTCAGCCTCTCCACGTACAGTACTCTTCCGATGGAAGTTGTTCCTTGACCACGTTGACGACGCCGCGTCGAGAGCACCAGGGTGGTGGACGACGGCGAGTCCTAGGAAGGGGACGACGCGGAGCCGGGGAAGACGCGGCAGTGGATGCCCACGCGGAGAGGGGTACGAGGGTTCACTGGTTCGGCTGCGGTGTGAGGCTGCCGTCGCCGCAGAATAACAGGGGGTGTGGGTGAGTAGAGGGATGGCCTGGCCAGCGGTGGGAGTAGTAGGGGGCGGTGAAGCCTCCGCGGCATCACAGCCGGCCACGGGAGACAGGAGCACGCGACATGACCGGCGCTGGTTTGGGCGGCTGGAGCAAGAAGACCAGAGGTTGAAGAAGCACTACGGCCGTTGGATGGACATCGTACGGTCATTGGAGCTAGAATCGTTCATATATTGACTAAGTTGACAAAGCCCTCCGTCCCTGTCAACTTAGTAGGCCCACAAGTCAGCCTCCCACTATGGTGGGTCCCAGATGGCAGGGGGGTATTCATTTTTTTGTGCGCAATAAGGAGGCACTTCCTTGCGTGCGAAGATATAGTTGGTGGGTCCGACCTGTCAGCGGAGGGAACATTTTTTCGCGAAATACAGAGGCCCTTCCGGTGGGTCCCAGATGTCAGGTGGAGAAATCATTATTTTGCGCGTAATAAGGAGGCATTTCCTTGTGTGCGGCCGTGGACCCAGCTGTCAGCCTCTCCACGTATAGTCCACTTCTGATGGATGTCGTTCATTGACCATGCTGACCACGCCGCACCGAGAGCACCAGGGCGGTGGATGACGGCGAGGCCTACGAAGGGAACGACACGGAGCCAGGGAAGACACGGCAGTGGCTTCCCACGCGGTGGAGAGTACGAGGGTTCACTGGTTCGGCTGCTGAAAGTGCGTTATATCGACTAGAGGGGGGGTGAATAGGTGATTTTAATGAATTCTTCACTGAGGAATTTGCTGGTGAGGAAATTCCTTAGTGAAGAACTACTTGCAGCGGAATAAGTACTCAAAAGTAAACATAACAGAACACAAGCATGGTCATCATGATGAAATGATGACAAACACAGAGTACAGAAAGCGTAAACACAGGATGACACAGGATGAAGACAAACAGACTGAAGAAATTGAACTGAGGAAATTGAGGAAGTCTTCAAACACAGATATGAACAAGTGCACAACACAGTTATGAGGAAATGAAAGAGTTGAGGAAATAGAACCAGTAAGCTTGGTGAAGACAATGATTTGGTAGACCAGTTCCAACTGATGTCTCAGTTGTACGTCTGGTTGGAGCGGCTAGGTATTTAAACCTGAGGACACACAGTCCTCACCGTATTCTCCTTGAGCTAAGGTCACACAGACCTCGCCCAATCACTCGTGGTAAGTCTTCAGGTGACTTCCAAACCTTAACAGACCCGGTCACTCGGCGATCCACAATTCCTCTTGGATGCTCTAGACCATGACGCCTAACCGTCTGGAAGAAGCACAGTCTTCAAAGTTAACAAGCGTTGGATCCACGTAGGATCAATCTCTTCAGTAATGCTCAATCACTTTGGGTTTGTAGGTGTTTGGGTTTGGGTTTCCTCACTTGATGATTTTCGCTCAAAGTCCTCGGAGGATGGGATGCTCTCAAATGACAAGTGTCAGTTTCTCTCGGAGCAGCCAACCAACTAGTGGTTGTAGGGGGCGGCTATTTATAGCCTAGGGAGCAGCCCGACATGATAAGACATAAATGCCCTTCAATGATATGACCGTTAGGTGGGTAGATATTTTGGGACAGCTGGCGCGTAGCACAACAACGGTCGGAAATTTGATTATCAAATTCCTCAGGGCTATCATGTTCCTCACTGTGTAGGCAATCCGCACTGGCGAATTCCTAACTCCTCAGTCAGAACAAATTCCTCAGAGACCAGAAGAACTTCGTCTCCATTACTGAAGAAATTGACTGAACTATATGAGATTTCCAATGGCTTCACTCGAAGGGATTGATAGGTGTAGGATTTTGAGTTGAGCATCACATGGAAATTTTTCCTTAGTATTTCCTCGACCCCCTTTAACAGTTCGGTGTTTCCTATGACTCAAGAAAGAGAAAATGAAACAACGAAAACAAAAGTCTTCACGCTTCATGTTCCTCGTATGAATACCAAGTCTTCAGGGTTACACCAATTTCTTCACTTTCAAAGTCTTCAGAAAGTCTTCAGAAATCCAAAGTCTTCAAACAAAGAACTTCATTTTTAGGGGTCGACTTTCTCTGTAAATATCAAACTCCTCATAGACTTATAGACATGTGTACACTCATAAACACATTAGTCCCTTAACCTATAAGTCTTCAATACACCAAAATCACTTAGGGGCACTAGATGCACTTACAGCTGCCGTCACCGGAAAATAACAGGAGTTGTGGGTGAGTAGAGGGATAGACAGGCCAGGGATGCGAGTATATGATGGTGCCGTGAGGCCTGCCCAGCAGCACAGCCGGCCACGGGAGGCGGGAGCAGGCGGTTCCGACGATGCTGGTTTGGGCGGCTGGGGCAGGAAGATCAGAGCCTAAAGAAGCACGATTGCCGTTAGATTGACATCTAACGGTCTGACGCTGGTAGAGTCGATTGTTGACTAAGTTTCTTTTTTGAGAAACCTTGTGTACGCATGAACTTAGTAGGCCCACAAGTCAGCTTCCAAATCTATGGCAGACAACAGAGAGCCCATTTTCTATTTTTTAATAATTTGCAGCCCATTTGCTAATTTTTAAGTAATTTATTACAGCCCATTTTCTGCCCAGGACCACGGTCAAAAAGTTCAACCTTATTTTGCATATTTCGGTGGAGTCCGAACTTTTGTAATCCCGAAATGATAAACATTTTTTTAAGAACTTATTGATTTGCCAAAAAAATCGTTTTGTTTTTGTAAGCAAATAAGACGTGGGACAATTGAGTTGGTTTAAGGGAAAACCAGTGGTAAAAAAATCAGCGCTGGGAGGGAAAACAACAACAAAAATAAGGATGTAAATATGAAAAGGGAATTTTATGTATTTTCAATATAATGATACGTGTATATGAACTAGTAAAACAATAGGTAGAGACTAGAAAACGGATGTAGGACATGCATTTCAAGAGGAAAATAGAACTGGGCTGTGTGTTTGATTCATAAAAAACTGCCTGCGGATGTTGTAAGACAAAATATAACTAACGTTGGCGGGCCAGAGGCCAGTAGATACCTGCTGGATCTTTGTGCCCCGTTGTCGTCATGGGTTGGGCCTGTTAAAAACAAAACCAAGCCTGGGCAGTCTACAACCTAGTTGAAACTTGCTCGACCTGAAAAAACAATATACGTGCTCAATAAACGAGAGAATTTTGCAAGTACAGACTGATAACTGGGATGCAGCAGGGATATTGTTTTTTCATCGTGATAATAAGTGCATGCTCTTGTTTCGAAAAATTTGGAGAACTGGGAATTCGAACGGCAGGTGCTTATGCTACCCATCAAATAAAAATCAGGTGCCTGAAAATTCGTTTCGAAACAAATGATTCAGCTTTATATCCACGTCGACCCTCGGCATGATGGTTGGAAGCAAATGCCAAGTTCATACCAAAAGATCGTTAACAACAATACCAACTTGCGGACGACAAGGTAGTACAAGTACCAATACCAAACTAACTTATAATCTTTTTACTCCTGGCCCTAGTGTTCGTCTGGTAGAAAATCTTGCAGAGGACCAGCTCCCGCTCCTTCTCTTGCTCCAGGTCCCCGAGGTGGTACTGGTGCATCACCCAGTTGGTCCTCTGTTGGTCAAAGTTCTTGTTGGTGTGCAGCACCAGAACCTTTTTGCTGCCCGTCTGCTGGCCGTTGACCATCACCGGCAAGGTATTGCCGGTGTTGTGCCACATCGCGTGCATGCCGCACTCCAACTGTATCTTGCGACGCGTCCACGTGCCCCTTTGAACGCCCTGGAATTGCGCTGGAAGAAATGCTTGCTTAGGCCACTCAGTGTAATACCTGCAGTATTGTCGAATATAGGTTTTAGTGTACGTAGTTGGCATTTTCATAACATCTTTGGCATGTTGCAGTCACTTGTTTCACTTTTTATTAACTGTCAAATTGTAATTGCTTCACCAGGTCTGCGTCTAAAAAGAAAAATAGAGCTATAAACAAAGGAATATGTTTGTGCAAGTAGACGGCCAATCGGTGTCTTACCTGGAAGTTTCTCAGGATGGGTGTAGCATATGCCGTGCTCGCTGTCGATGGTTGGTATGAACAAATCGATGAGAGGGTGAGATCTCGCGCTGTCAGCACTCACTTTGGCTTCAAGGTGCTCGATCAGCTCCTGATCCGTGGGATCAAACTTGACGCCAGCCGGCAGCACCGGCCAATCCTTCTTCGACTTGCATCGGTTAATTCCAGTTATATGGTACTCAATGTATGATCAATCGACTGTTTTAAGTGAATGATGAAAGATTTCAACAGATAAGTGGTACTCCAAATCTGAAGTCCAGAATACCCGAACACGCCGCCGGGATTCTTGTGTCACCCCACGCGCAGCGTGTTGTCACGTCAATTCAATGTGTGGACATGATGAATAATTTGACCGACGTATACTAGTACTGCTACTATACTACTTACTAGTCGTATTTAGTGTCACAAACCAGAGGAGTGCTTCAAACTAACAACAGTACATAATATCCAACAAAAGAGGGTCGTGCTACAGCAGCAGAATACATGGCTCAGTCTAGATATCAGTACGAATCAAGTTGTGCATATTTGCTGTTGGCATGAACCACATCGCCGCATGTCGGGTTTGCAAAAGCCATCCATCGCATGGAAGCTTGATGCCTTTCACACACTGAAGATTATCTGGCAACAAACTGTGTCGACGAATCTCTGGATATGGTGATTCATGAAACCCATGGTATGATGTGTAAACACAGTCCCCCCTGGCGAATGGAAGTTGCATAGCACGATAATCATCGCCAGTGATATGATTGATGATTGGTTCGATGATCGGATAATTGAGCCTGAGGAACATGGAATGGTTGCCGAGGCTGTAAACCCGCCTCCAGTTGAATACGCCTGGCCCAACGGAGCTGGGTTCTTTCTCGAACACGAAGCAGCCATAGCCATCAATGTCATGAACGCCCCAGGCATTGTACTGCATGTGGTTTGATGTAATGGTTTGGTCAATTTGGTACGTGCGAATGAGCATCAAATGACCACCGTCAGCTGAACGAGCGATAAACCACCACCCATCGGCTGGTATGATTCCAGGTCCTGGAATCATGAAGGCCAGCGCATTTGCGTCTGCTGCAACAATTCAAATTGGAGACCAAAAGGACAAAAATAAACAATCATGTTCAGAGTATGTGTGGAATTAAGATTATTATAACAGTGACACATATCATAGACAGAGAATTGCAATGCCGTGGTCATAATCATACCCCAAGTTAAAAAATAAGCCAATGGCTTTCATATTCTAGCAATATGTCATGGTTCAAACATCATGTAACAATGAGAGGAAAACAGCTATGACAGAGCCTACTCATATTCTACCATAGCACTTACTACTACTGTTCTCATATCAACTCTGAGCAATAACATGCGTTGTTATAAAAATCTTGGAAATGAGAGTAACATATAGCAATCATGATGTTATGCTCATAATATCTATTCTAACAATCATTAGATGCCAATTGTTCTCATATCAACTCTAACAATAACATGTGTGGTCATAAAAATCTAGGAAATGAGAGGAACATATAGCAATGATGTGGTTATAGACATACTATCTATTCTAAATTTGTAACAATGAACAGGCAGTCGTATTCATAAGGTAAATATGAGATGAGATAGAACAATTACACGACGATAGATTCCACCAGTATAGGCAGCCAATCTGTGCGTCGACCGCGTAAACGATGCCATCGTGCACTATAGCATCAGACAGAAATGTTGCCTCAACAGGATTGACGATGAGCCATAACCATGTATGGCGACCGGATTCCAGATAGACCAATCCCACGTTGAACAAGGCAATGAGCTTGTAATCCATGTAGTCTTCTGATGGTGTGGACACTTCGCAGATTACAACTTTCAACAAACAGAGGTCGAGCCAAAAGCTTGACGCGTCTCGTGCGTAGTAGGCAGGAGTGTCCGGCGGGCCGCGAGGCTCGATGGCGGCGGTATCCAACGATGGAAGGGTGATCTCTCGCTGGCTGTAGATATCCACGAGACGCCACGGACTACCGGATTGGTGGATGAGGACGATCCAGTTGGCCTTCATGCCCGCCCAGTAGTGGCCGCGCATGAAGGACAGGTGGACGGGTAGTGGTAGCATGTCGAGGGGCACCACAGAAACCTCCGTAGGATCGTCAAGTCAGTGTCTGGGCCACCTGCGAGGATCGGGCATCAGCAAGCAGGGTGTCTTGAAAAGAGCCGGCGGTTGCAGACGAGTAGACAGTACAAAGACACCGAGCATGCGGCCAGACGGACGGTGCCGAGTAGGTCCATACGATTACAGATCTGCTCCAAGAGAACGTCGGGGAGGGAATTCCAATCGCGGCTCTGCGTGTTAGTCGGTTCTTCCATTGGGGTTTTCGGTGCCTGAGAGCCAGCAGGGAAGTGGATTCGGGCGGGCGAGCGAAGAAGCTTGTCCTCTTGTGGCCGAGCAGTGAGCGGGGGGATATGGTATGCGCGAGCTACCAAGGAAGATAGCGCTGGCGGGCGAGCAGTGAGCGGGGGGAAATGGTGTGCGGCCGACGATGGGGAAGAGAGGAGGAAGAAGAAGAGAGGAGGAAGAAGAGTGGAAGACGGGGAAGAAAGTGCATTAAATCTCAATTCTACTAGTACGACTACCAGGATATACCGTCCTTCGGAGTGTAAATAGTTACACCGATGACATGTGGGTCTACCACAAGAGGGCCCATATGTCAGTTAATGGAGGACAGAAGCGTGCTCTACTGGCAAACATGATGCCAGTACTGGGTAAGCTGATTTAGTAACACTAACACGCTGGTTCAGCTTATTAATTAAGTGTCCCATCTGCTGCAGCGTGTATTGTCACTTCACTGTGAAGACTAGTTGAATAGTTCTCTCTGACCGAGATGGGGAATAATGGATCATGAAGACTTCCTTTCTACATTATCCCTATGCCTCTACGCTCACTTCACTCATTTTGCTCTGTACGTTGTCACTTGTTGAAATCTCTAGAAAGACAAATACTTCGTATTTGGGAACAGAGGGAGGATTTTACTCCGTATTTGGGAACAGAGGGAGTATCACCATATGGAGGGAATAGAGGAAGCTTGAAATATGAACGTGTCAATGGGAGGGAGTAAGCCATGCATGCAACATGCAACACTCACACGTACGCATGGACGCACGCAACACTCACGCACCCATGCGGCACATAGCACATGATGCAACACACACGCTCACGCTCAAGTGCTCAACCTACTCGCTACGTCTGTGAAAGACTGTACATTTAGAGATTTACACATTGAACATGGCATAATTAACGCCCAAAAGTAGCAGACTTATGTGTGCATGCGACCATTGAGAGAAGAAGATTAAATGAAGGTCGTTGCATGCTGTAATTAAGGATAGACATGTAGCCTATACCTAGAGCACAAGTTGGTGCATTAGTCAATCAATATCGATTTAGATTAAAGGCTAAATGCATTGGAAGTGTAGATGTACTACACTCTTTTTTTAGCCGATGTACACTCTTTGTTGGTAGACCGAGGGAGTACACGTGCATGCACTCACATACACAGCCAGGATGGTTCGCGCGCAAGGGTTGGACTCCTGTCGCGCCTGCGTAAAGTTTTGTTTAACTGATTTCTTTGCTCTGCCAACTGACAGGTGGGACCCAGAAACCTGGTGACAATTTAACCAGTCAACAAAGTGCCACGTCGACTATGTGGCCGGTCAGTAGGGTGCAATACGGTGCTCTACGATGAGCTAGTGATCGTATAATCACCGCAAAACTATATATAGTGACCGTAAAGAGCGTATTGTTACATACGTTGACCGCCAGTGTATTTTTCTTGTCTCAAATTAAGCCATATTAACCGGAAAGGACGCAGTATGGAATAGTACTAGTACTGCTTTGATGTGTCCCGTCAACTCGCCGAACGAGGAGAAGCTTGCTTACTACGCCTCTCCCTCGCCCACGCGCGCGGTGGTTCGCATGACGAGGAGAGGGTTTTGACTACAGCGCCCTCTCCCTCTCCCTCACCCTCGCGGTGGACGTGCAGCAGTTCAGTCGGTGTCAGATTGCCAGAAGCATATTGTACTGTAGTATCATCATTGTTGGACCTTCCGAAGAGGCGAAGAGCCAAGTGCAAGGTTCACACGAGTACGGACTGTTGAACCTCCCGAAGAGGCAAAGAGCCAAGTGCAAGGTTTTATAGGAGTTGTCGTCCTATTAGGAGTGTACTATAACTATAGCGAACGATGCTACTGTATGATGCCGCCACGTCACGTATATCCAAAGCTGTGCCACCTTTTTTTCTCAAAGAGCGTGTTGGAGCCCGTGCAACAACCACACAAGTTGCACGTACACATAACACATTTACTAGTAATAAATTCTGAAGGACAAATGCCAGTATGCCACACAAGTTCATCTCCAATTCATGTGATAAATTTGTGCACGACTAGTCTACATATATTCACAGCGCTACCGTTCACAATTTACCGTACTCCACTTACACGTTATAGATGGGCTACATGTCCTCCTCCAGGTTCCAGTCCCAGGTGTTCTTCATGGATGGCACGATCCATAGCGGTGGGAAACGGGAATCATTGTCGCAGCTTTCTAGTCCGGTTCCACACGATGGAGACTCATCCAAGCTAAAGCGGCATAAATCAGGGATAGCGTGTCCCAACATGTCGTTCATCTGGCGGTGCACACTGAAGACACAACCATGCTTCATGAACGGCAGGCCTTCCGTGTCGTGCACGGAAGGTGGCATCCGCTTCACAATGGGGTAGCTGTCCCCAATGAAAAGCGAGTACTCTCCAAGAGTGTTCCTCGGCACCCACGTAGCATCACGGGGGTCGAACTCGGCACCGTTCATCTGGTACACGCGGCATCTCAGATCTAGACACATGGTGACGTACATAGTCAAGGTCCATGCATAATAATGTTGTGCTCAAATATGGCGGTCAGTAATACTGTGTAGCAAATAGTACTACTCCAGTATAGAGTAAGTAAAATAACCGACTTATTATATATAGCCACTCTTTGCTACATGGATGAGATAGTAAGACATGGAAAAACAAAAATGGTGGCAGCTACTGGGTTCAAGTCTTCAAGGGCCTAGCTAGCTATACGCGTCCTCCAAGGTAAAAAGTACTCCTACTAGTACGTAAGTAGAGTACTAGTACAACAATGAAAGAGAAGGCGAGAGGGTTAAAAAATGGAATACCTAGGTAGATGGTGACGGTCCGATCGTGGTAGATTGTGTGACCATGTTGCACATTAGTGGTACCATGGGTAACGACTGCTAAGATAGTTGATCCCAATATGCCAAAGTTAGCTACAAGGTTCCAGGTTAGACTGAATCGCGGATGCAAATGCACATCCAGGATCGGCGATCTTATTTTGATCGTGGGATGACTGGTCCCTGCAAAATAATGGAGTATCGTTAGGGATGCAAATGATGGTTTGTGCATTCCGTTTGTAATCTCCCATACCGTAGGATGGCAACCAGATGAAATAAGTCCCCTGGCTTGTCACCGCGAAGATGCGGCCTAGATGGCGCACGGCGTCTTCGAACGTGTAGGGGTACAAATCTGCCGCCGCCAACATGCGCCAGCCTCTGCCGTTACTGCCTCTTGCATTGATGGCAATCCTTATGTCGAACACCGCGATGATATAGTAATCGCCGTTGCCGCGTCGCTTTGTCGGCGGGTCCGCAATTTCTATCTTCTTCAATCTCATGTAGGCATCATCATACGTATTCAAGCCCAGCCAGTCCGGAAGGCCGATCCCAATGGCGGAGAAGGGGTCTACCGGAACGGCCGCACTGCTGTGGATGTTGTGCAAAATGATGGTGGTATCCGGCCGGAGGTATGCAAGCCAATCTTCGTTGGGACCGACCCAGACCTATATATAAGACGGTGGGCGGTGGAGAAATTACGGGATGGAAATGGAATAAGTAAGTACTACATGATCAAACGCCATTACTGACCTGCTCATCGGACAAAATCCGACTACCTCTCAACGTCGGCAACTCTAGCGGAGTCAACGTGCAACCATGACCAGGGAGCGGTGGACTGTTCAAAGGATTGTCCCATAGAAGAACCTTCTCCTCGAGGACGCATGGAAGACCAACAAGCATGGCCTTTTCCCAAGCCTTTTTAAGCACCGTCTTGAAAAAATTGGTGCAGGAAGCACCAAGTCTTGGGCGGTGAGGACGTCGGAGCGGCGTGCGATTTCTCCCAGAGGATCGTCGTCCAAGGTCTCCCAGCCCCGACGAGGAGGAGAACCGCCTGGCGAATCCATGGGAGCAGCGACAAACTGCCTTCTCTTCGGGGGGAGGGGAACTGGCGAGGAGGAGATAAGAGCGTAGTAAGCGCAGGGCCTCGTCCCTTCCAACTGTAGATCGTTCCTTAGCGAAGGGGTGAGGCTATTATTTACTACTAGTACTAGCATTATGGGAGAACTGCTGGAGGGGAGGCGAAAGCGCCAAGAGAACATCCCTCCCCGGCTATCACCTAAGGAGGCTGGTGATGATGGTGCCGGGGAGGGAGGGGAAGAACGGAAAGACAAGGTGGCAGGTCGCCGGTCGGAGGTGAAGGCATCCACGCCATCGTACTCCAACCTGACCCCCTGCCACCCGCCTTCTCCGTCTTCCCTCGTTTTATCCTCACCACCGTTGCTCTCGAGAAGCGCCAAGAATCCATCCCGTCACCTTCTGCGGAGAGACGGTGAGCGACCAAGACGGCTAGGGGGCTCAAGGCGCACCGCCCCCACCTTGGCAGGCAGGAAGGTGTGCCTCTCGTCGACATCAACCCCAAGACCTCCGGGAGGGGCAGTGCTGGGATTACCAGTTATCTCCGGCCATGCCTCCCAGACAATCCCCGAAAACGCCAAGAGATTCACCTCAACAAGGACCAGGCCCGCTCCCCGGGCACCAGCACCAGCATTTGGCTACACCAGCCCCAACCAAGAGCCCGGGGCCTGGCCCCAGGCTATTCTCTTCAGCATAACCAACAAGAAGTAGAAAATAGAGGAGGAGTGCAAGGATGGATGACTCCTCCCTCCCTTCGCCCCTCCTTTTATAGGCGGGACGTGGAGGGGAGCCGCTTCCTCAACGGGCGGTCGCCGTCCTCCTCCGCCAATTCAAGATGACCAGGCCTTCACCTTGAGGCTCTCACGCACCACGCGCCTCTGTTACCTACCCCGCGCGATGCATGTCGCATACGTGGCTAAGGATAAGGGCGTGGTGGGAAGAGTGAATTGGTAGTTTCTACCCCATGCGTTAAAGTAATTCTCGGGCCATTACCAGGGCGGCCCCACCACTGTTGGCTTTACACAACGCGTGGAGAAACTGGAAACTGGCCTGGACCCAAGATTAATGAAGAAGCAATGAAGACCTCAAGAGGCCAGCCTCTTCAGCACCCCCGCATGTGCACTTATTAGGCCCTACCCCGACGACGCTCGGCAGCACGTTCGGGGCAGGCCCGAGGGCTTCTGTAGGTGCAACAAACCCTGGGTGATGTAGGGTAGAACCCTAGATGCCCGATCTTTCATGATTGGAGCGTATCCCGCGAAGAACACGAAGAACACGAGGAGAAACGCGAGGGAAATCATGAGGGGAAACGAGAGGAATAACTCCAATCAACAAGAAACGATCACTCATGTGCTAGATTCTCGAAACACAAAGAGATACATGATCCACGATCAACAAAGGACGATACAAGTAGCAAGTTCTCCGTGAGGAGGTCTTGAGGGGGTCTTCCCGTGAGGGGTATTGAATCCACTTGGGGGATCTTCTCCGAAGAGGTCGTGAACTCCAATGGAGAAGTAACCAAGTGGATGAGCAAAGCTCTATCTCTCAAATGAGCTAATCCTTTGCTAACCCTAGAAAAGTGGAGGTGGAGGAGTATATATAGGCTAGGGGGCGAAGAGGTACATGTGCTTCGGCCCAAGTTACGCACGCAGGCGGGGTCCGGATCATCCGTATGGTGGCCCGGATGATCCGGGTGTCGGGGGTCCGGATGATCCGGGCGACCGTCTGGATGATCCGGCTTCGTCAAGCAGGCTTCGACTGTCTTCGGGCACATTACCCGGATCGTCCGGGTGGGGGTCCGGATCATCCGGGCTTTGTCCGAATCGTTCGACTGGGGGTCCAGATGATCCGGGCAAGTCCTGTCTTGCTCCATTCTTCTTCTTCCTTCTCCTCTTCCATGCTTGGCCTTGGTCCTTTGATTCTGCATGGCCATCTCGAATGTACCTGGGTATATGCAAGGTCCATGCATGAGGTAGTAGCCATGTCTCATATGTGGAAAGATACGGTTCGAAGAGGAGTGAGTTCACCTTGTGTCCAATGGCGTATGGTCGAGGTCTCATCGTATGTCCTCTTGTGGCTTGGGGAGTAGTCGAAGTGTACATGGGGATGATCGTGGGATGCTCCGCATCATCTCCCCCCTTGGGAAAGATCCGACCTCGGATCGTGATCCTCATCACCATGGAAACGGTTGTCATGGACGGACTTGTAATTGGACGGAGTTTAAGGCATGGCGCAATCCAAGTACTCCAAGGTGTCTCCGTAGTGGTATACATGCAAAAAGAGAAAACACAAACAACACTCGGAAATACAATGGTTAGCGCACACAAGGTATCCATCAAGTAAGTATGAGTCCGTGCGGCAAGATTGTTCGTGACAAGGCACAAGATGCTTAGTCAAATGATGTAAAATGATATGCAAAGCATTCATGAAAGCAAGTTCATTTGTTGTGCACACAAATATGTTGTAATTGGGATGGTGCACAAAGCGACAAATTCTACCATTGTGCAAAATGATGTCATAATGGGATGGTTTATCAAGAGCATGAACATGGTAATTCGTGCTCAATGTGAGTATCTGATCATGCAATTAATGGTGGTGAATGTGATCATTATGTATGAAGATGCCATCAAGAAAGATCCCAACAAATTTGCTAAGGAAATGCACAAGCTCATATATCATGGATGACATGGTAATACAAGATGCAACAAGGCAATCCTAATGTGAGTCAATCCATGCATAGGGTGCAAACTTGTGGTGAGTATGATATGTCCATCGAGCATGACATGTGGGAGCACAATCAACAAATGGATGTGTTGGTGCAAAGAGTCAAAGGAGTGTTGATGTACCAATGCTCGATGTTGTGGCATGAATGGAAGTCCGAAGGTACCTCCAATAAGTCTGTGGGCTCCTCAACTTGAAGGTCCAAAGGGTCCATCTCCAATGTCGATCCTCCGTTCACGAGATGTATCATGTAGACAACAAGAAGGAAACAACAATGAAAGAATGACCCATCCAATATGCGTACTTGAGGATGGCTCAAGGGGAAAGAGTTCACCTTGTGAATGTTCCCGAAGATGTTGGAGTTGCACAACATGTATGCCTTCACATAACCAATATGTATCATGACGGTAATGCCTTGTGAATCCTTCAAAACGAAAGAACATGACAAACACTCGGAAAAGCAAATGAGGTTAGCGGAAATGCAAAACCTATCATTCGTGTGGTAAGATACCCAACAAGTGTATGCATCATGCTCATCATAAGAAAGGACAAGGGAGCATTTCATAGTATTGAGGCATATGATGCGAGAACAACCAAATACAATAGGCTCAATGAAACAAGCATGCATCACAAGTAAAATGTCCAAGTCTCCAAGATCAATAAACATAGATGCAACTATGGGAGGCAAGCGACAATGAACAAGATATATCATGTGAGAGGCATGAACATATATGTCATCAACCCAAGAAAGCGAGTAAGAATGGAACATGGGTGATGCGACAAAGCAAGTAATCATAGCGATCAAGTCAAGCAAGCTAGTAGTGCAAAGATGCAACGTACTAGAAGGAATCATGGCAAGCATGTCATGTGTGCAAATAGTGGGCATGAATAATGCACATGACATATCCCAAGCATGAAAACAAGATATGAGCAAAATATCATCAATGTATTGGCGAGAGGCCATATGTAAATAGCAATGGGACATCATGACTCTCCCAACACCACAAGCATCAATAGCATGTGGCACATGGTAAACATGGAAATAGCAACAAGGATCTCCACTAAGCATGCAAATACACATAGAAGTAGTATAATGGTGAATCATGGGTAAATGCAAGCAAGGGTCACAATTGCATGGCAAAATCATGTAAAGATGCATAATATGCAAAGTGGACACGGTAAAATGAGCATAAGTGAACAAGTGGTATATAGCCCATAGCCGTGTGAGAGACAAGTAGAAGAGATGCGCGTAGTCGTTGCGCGAAGGGAACGGTGGTAAGGATAGTCCACGGAATCCCAAATCATCATTGCTCTCAAGAGCTTGTTTCGTCAACTCATGGGATTGAGAGGTTGACGAGTTTGCATAAGTACCTACACAAAACAAAGGCAAAGGGAAAATTGTGTGTGCGTGGTATATGTACACATCATCCATCATGATGCGCACGTGAATGTGTTGGTTAGCACAAAATAGCCAATGCTCAAATAAATGAGATGCATGATATAGAAACATGGCATCCATCGTGAGGGGTTTGTAATTATATATAGCATAATGGAGACTCAAATTGTGTAACGCATCATGAAAAATATGTAGAGCATTGTTATTCATGGAATGCATATGGTGCACGCAATTATGGGAATCATGCAAAGTATGGAATGCATCAAAATATCCTAATATGTATGAGGAAACTATGGGGGTCTCCTCATGAGCATTTGTAGAAACATCACATGGAGAATATTGACAACATCCAAAACAAAGGATATTCGAAACAATGTGATCATGGCATGGCATAGTAGATGAATTGCGCAAATCATGTAAAGGTAGCATAGCAATATCATCGCAAAAGAAGCAAATACCAATAACCATCATCTCGTCATCTATGCCATAAGTGCAAATGGGATTTATTTTAATGGGGCATGCATAGTTACTATGTTGAGATTGTAATGATGCAATATGAGAGATCTCACCCATAGCATATGACAAGTTTAATGGATTATCAAACATGACATGACCGATAGAATTTTCACATGATATCCTATGGAGCATAGCATCACAACTAGGCAATTTAACATGCTCATCATCATATTCATCATAAATGGGTGGCATATCGAAACAAGACATAGTATGTGATGAATCCATAAGGTGATAAACATCATGCAAGCAATCATTTGCAAGATAGTCCACTAGTGGGGCAAGAGAAGCACCATCACCTATGTTACCTTTGGAACATCGCTCATGTGTTGTAGGTGAGGTGTCGAAGACCAAGTCGTGGTCATCTCCATATTGATGGAACCATGTGGGGGTGCAAAATCGTCCATCATGGCCATCGGTTTGCCCATTGGAGGTATGGACTCATCGAGGATTGGCGCTTCATCTTGTTGGAGATCTAGCACCAAAAAGGAAAACACACTAGGAGTAGAGGTTAAGTCGTTAGAAATCATAGTGGCCTCACGTGCCCTCTCAACTACCTCACTCTCTAAGTGTTGTGGCTCACTCACTCCCTCAAAGATGCACTCACTCATATGGTTGGTGGAGTCACTCAGATGTGTGGCATACTCTCATGTGTGGTGCTAGTGGTGGTCACACTCATCCTCTCATAGGAAATGCACTCAATGGCACATATGGTGGAGTCACTCATATCACTCATGTGGTGGTGGCTCTCCTCACATGGGAATTGGGTCATCTCGTCATATGTGGGTGTCAGAGAGATGTAGGTGCAAATGTCTCCATGCTGAACTTCCTTGTCCATAACGCCTCCAAAGATGAATGCCGTAGGATGTGGCAAAACATCATTCTCCTCCGAGACCAAAGATAATGTCTCATATGCAGTCTCGTAGCTTGACTCGGAGTATGAGTCCAATATGGGTGTCGTCTTCATGTTGTTGAAGAGGTTCGTGCTCACCGTCGTGGTCGAAGGGGATGGCCCTTGCTCGAACGTCTTGTCACCATCTTGTTGTAGGAGGCCCATATGATGTGGCACCTCATAGCTCGTCTCCATGACCGAAGGAAATTTCCCATGCTCGGCCATCTTCCTTAAGGGGCTTCCAAAGATGGAAGTGTCGCCCTCGCTTGTAGGTGGTGCCTTGTTGTTGAAGATGTCGATGTAGGCAAACTCATGGGAAGTATGCGAAGATGACGTACGTCCAAAGGCGAAGATGCCTTGATAACACTTGGCGAAGATGCCGAAGTGGTCGTGGTAGCCGTAGCTTCCTCTTGGTGGTGCTTGTATCACGGTCTTCTTTTGTGCTCATGAAGGTTGGCTGTAGCTTGATGTAGAGTTTGTTGGGACTTGTAGGTTTGCGTGCCTCGAGCATCTTCATGTTGATAGTGTCGTTGTCATACTTGAGCTCGTAGTAGATGTCGTTCTTCGTCGTCGTGCACATGATGCTTGGAGTTTACTTGCCCATCATGACGATGTAGATCACGAATGTGATGGTGGTCGCCATGTAGATGTGGACGTGGACGAACTGCGCTTGCATCACTTGGGTGCTCCGAAGATGATCGATTTGCTCGCTGCCGCCTTGAAGATGACGAAGGGGAAGAACGGTTGACCAACAAGACCCGAATCTCCTCCATCCTTGCATCTCGCTCCTCCTTTTGTGCGGAAAGCTTATTGTCGATGTAGTCCCTTTTCCTTGCTTTGGAGTGACGAATGTCGATGGAGAGGTTCTCGATGCGCTCTCTCAATCTTGATTGTGCACCTTGCATTTGTCATTGTAGATCGAAGATTGATGGTTTGGTGATATAGTTGTTCGCGCCGTCATTTTTTTCAAAGACCGGAGATGAAATGCCTTTCCTATCCATCACAAGACTCAAGCAAATATGAGTGGAAGAAAGGAGAGAACTATACCAAATGTACCTTGACCGATGTTGAGAATGGATCAATGATCACTCAATGATGTAACAAGGAAATAGCACAATTGGTACCGATCTCGTCAATTTCTCACACCTACACAAATAAGGCTTATGGTGGAGCTCGGTGAGGATAGTGGCACAAAAATTTGATGCAAAATGTTAGCAAGAGTCAATAATATTGAAAGGGATTCAAAAATTCACAAGTGAAACAAGTAGACCAATAGCAATATGTGGCACACGGAAACGCACACACGGATAGATAAATGGGGTCGTGCAACCAAGGAATGAGCACAAAATGTGGAATCCACGGAAAATGCTCGTGTTGCACAACTCAAGAGAGACGCTAGCACGATTGCTCAATAGGCGGATACAACACTTGTGCACAACCTATAAGATGCAAAATGTAGCAACTTCTATCCCAAGTATGCTATGTTTTTATGGTTCCCGGTGTTCTCTCAAGATGATCCGAGATGATCGGATATGACAATCTTATGTGCAATGTGGTATGATGCTATGGCTATTGCTTAGAAGCTCTTTTTTGCTCTTTTTTTCTTTGCTTAAAAGCTTATTCTTTTTTTGTATGGCCACTTTTGCACAATGTACAAACCAAGATAGCAATTGTGTATATGTGGGAACAATCTTGTGACACAAGAGATGATATAATACCAATATGATATGGTAGGTATGCAATGGAAGGTGTAGATCGATGATCACTAATGTGCACAAGTAATGTTTCCTGCAATACTCAATGGCTAGTCTCGATAGGCAAGTGACGCAAAATGGGCTAGGGGTTAACAATGCAATGGCAAGGAGAATGTACAATGATGTCGTCGAGGTTACCGTCCTTGCTTATGGTAGGGGTGTAAAAATGATGAAGTGGTCAATGTTGATGACGACCTCGTGGCGATGATGAGTGGCAGTGTTCTTGATGTAGACCCGTTCCTAGTTAGCCGAAACACCTTAGGAAACGGAAAAACCACAAACTCAAAATCTCAAATGTCAAATGGTGGTAGCGGAAAGCGGTGGTGTTTTGCACTCGTCAAAGCGGAAGTGGGATGATGGTGGTGGTTGATGAAGACGCAACCGTCCCTAAGTAGCCGAAACACCTTAGGACACTCGAATCACAACTCAAACACCACAAATGGAATGGTGAACAAAATGGGTTAGGTTGCGGAAGTCGGTGGTGGTGTAGCGGATGATATGGTGGTGGCCCTAGGCAAAGATGCCAAAGTTACGAAAATTTGATGGAGTCAAATGATGTTAGTGATATTTTTGTGGGATGCGGGATGTCAATAGCTTCAAAACGAGCTAAAGAACGTCAAAATCGGACTCCAGATGAATTAGTTATGGCCAAAACAAGATTTCAGCCGTGTCAGTTTCTGGGTTACCCGGACATCCGGGAGGAGGTCCAGCTCATCCGGGCTATGTCCGGATGATCCTGGAGTACATCCGGATGATCTGGGTTCGTCAACTCGGGTACGGGTATTCGGGTGTCTAGATTATCCGGACGTCCGGGAGAGGGTCCAGCTGATCCGGGAGGTGTCCGGATGATCCGGGACCACTCCCGGATGATTCGGGCAGGTCAAACTCCTCAGGATTTCCTCTCGGGGACCAATTTTTGGGGGGAAATTGGATGATTTCGGGGCAAAAATTGCGGAGATTTTGTGGATGGAAGGTGGGGAAACTTGGGGAGAAGCTAGATCCACTCAAAACCAAGCAAATCCATGGATCAAAATCAACAAAACATCATCAAAACCAACAAATCACAAAAAAATTAGGGCTATTTTTGGTGTGGATTTTTGAAATTGGGGAAGAACACAACAAAATTAGGCTAGAAAAAGAGGGGTAGGGGCTCCAAATTCGTGATCAACCTTGCTCTGATCCAAGATGATGTAGGGTAGAACCCTAGATGCCCGATCTTTCACGATTGGAGCGTATCCCGCGAAGAACATGAAGAACACGAGGAGAAACGCGAGGGAAATCATGAGGGAAATGAGAGGAATCACTCAAATCAACAAGAAACGATCACAAATGTGCTAGATTCTCAAAACACAAAGAGATCCACGATCCACGATCAACAAAGGACGATACAAGTAGAAAGTTCTTCTCCATGAGGAGGTCTTCCCGCGAGGGGTCTTGAATCCGCTTGGGGGATCTTCTCTGAAGAGGTCGTGAACTCCAATGGAGAAGTAACCAAGTGGATGAGCAAAGCTCTATCTCTCAAATGAGCTAATCCTTTGCTAACCCTAGAAAAGTGGAGGTGGAGGAGTATATATAGGCTAGGGAGGCGAAGAGGTACATGGGCTTAGGCCCAAGTCACGCACGCAGGCGGGGTCCGGATCATCCGGATGGTGGCCCGGATGATCTGGGTGTTGGGGGTCCGGATGATCCGAGTGACCGTCTGGATGACCCGGTTTCGTCGAGCAGGCTTCGGGTGTCTTCGGGCACATTACCCGGATCGTCCCGGTGGGGGTCCGGATCATCCGGGCTTTGTCCGGATCGTCCGGCTGGGGGTCTGGATGATCCGGGCAAGTCATGTCTTGCTCCATTCTTCTTCTTCCTTCTCCTCTTCCATGCTTGGCCTTAGTCCTTTGATTCTCCATGGTCATCTCGGATGTACCTGGGTATATGCAAGGTCCATGCATGAGATAGTAGCCATGTCTCATATGTGGACAGATACGGTTCGAAGAGGAGTGAGTTCACCTTGTGTCCAATGGTGTATGGTCAAGGTCTCATCGTATGTCCTCTTGGGGCTTGGGGAGTAGTCAAAGTGTACATGGGGATGATCATGGGATGCTCCGCATCACTGGGTCTGTTGCCCAGACTGTGCACAGGCACGGGAACAAGCATACGACACCAACCTAAGTCAGAGTACAAGAGACCAAGAGCTTCGAAAGACTAGCATGCCGATCAAGAGGACCAAAATCAAGCTAGAGAAGCCAGATGCCACCAAGAGAAAAGCCCCCCTTATCGGGCAGGCGAGCTCGGCAAGGACGGGGTCACCCCCGGGAAAAGACGTCCCGACAGGGCCTGCCGGGACTCGTGAAGGCAACACCACCTCACCCAAGCACTCCGCCACGACCAACGTTGTCAATCAGTGTGGCACCGAGCCGCAAAGTGACTAAGTGGCAGCCATTCGCCACATGGCAGCCTCTTTCTACAAGAAATGCCTACAGATGACACCTGTCCTGTGATACATCTCCAACGTATCTATAATTTTTGATTGCTCCATGCTGTTATATTATCAATCTTGGATGTTTAATAATCATTTTATAGTCATTTTATAACATTTTTTGGTACTAACCTATTGACATAGTGCCAAGTGCCAGTTGCTGTTTTCTACATGTTTTTTACATCGCAGGAAATCAATACCAAACGGAGTCCAAATGCAACAAAACTTTACGTAGATTTTTTATGGACCAGAAGACACCCAATGGGCCGAGGCTGCGCCTGGGGGTGCTCCGAGGGGAGCATAACCCACCAAGGCGCGCCAGGAGGCCCAGGCGCGCCCTGGTGGGTTGTGTCCACCTCGGGTGCCTCCCGGACCGCCTCTTTGCTCTATAAATACCCCAATATTCCAGAAACCCTAGGGGAGTCGACGAAAATCAATTCCAGCCGCTGCAGAGTCCAGAACCACCAGATCCAATCTAGACACCATCACGGAGGGGTTCACCACTTCCATTGGTGCCTCTCCGATGATGCGTGAGTAGTTCTTTGTAGACCTTCGGGTCCATAGTTAGTAGCTAGATGGCTCCCTCTCTCTCGCTGAATTCTCAATACAATGGTCTCTTGGAGATCCATATGATGTAACTCTTTTTGCGGTGTGTTTGTTGGGATCCGATGAACTTTGAGTTTATGATCAGATCTATCTTTTTATATCCATGAAAGTTATTTGAGTTTCTTTAATCTCTTATATGCATGATTGCTTATAGCCTCGTATTTATTCTCCGACATTTGGGTTTTGTTTGGCCAACTTGATCTATTTATCTTGCAATGGGAAGAGGTGCTTTGTAGTGGGTTCGATCTTACGGTGCTTGATCCCAGTGACAGAAGGGGAACCGACACGTATGTATTGTTGCTACTAAGGATAAAACGATGGGGTCTACCTCTACATAGATAGATCTTGTCTACATCATGCCATCGTTCTTACTGCATTATTCCGTTTTTCCATGAACTTAATACACTAGATGCATGTTGGATAGCGGTCGATGTGTGGAGTAATAGTAGTAGATGCAGGCAGGAGTCGGTCTACTAATCTTGGATGTTATGCCTATATAATGATCATTGCCTGGATATCGTCATGATTATTTGAAGTTCTATCAATTGCCCAACAGTAATTTGTTCACCCACCATTTGCTATTTTTCTCGAGAGAAGCCACTAGTGAAACCTACGGCCCCCGGGTCTCTTTCTCATATTATTTGCCCTTGCGATCTACTTTTCCTTTGCTTTTATTTTCAGATCTATTAAATGAAAAATACAAAACTACCTTGCTGCAATTTATTCTTATTTGTTTTATTTGGCGTTCGATCTATCAATCTACTACAATTTTATTCACGTCTGTTTGCCTATCTTGGGGCGCCGCTACCCGAAAGGGATTGACCACCCCTTTTAAACGTCGGGTTGCGAGTATTTATTATTTGTGTGCAGGTGTTGTTTACGTTGTGTTGCTTGTTTCTCCTACTGGTTCGATAACCTTGGTTTCATATATGAGGGAAATACCTACCGCCGTTGTGCTGCATCATCCCTTCCTCTTTGGGGAAATACCGACGTAACTTCAAGCCGCCATCAAAAGGAATTTCTGGCGACGTAGCTTCAAGCACCAGGTTCCTAATCACAAATCTCATCTCGTCACAATTTACATTATTTGCCATTTGCCTCTTGTTTTCCTCTCTCCCACTTCACAAAAATTTGCCGTTTTATTTGCCCCTCCTTTTCGTTTGCCGTTTTCTCGTCAGATCTATCCCTTGCTTACAATCATGAGTGATTTTGGTATGGCAGCAACAGATCATGGCCTAACTCCTAACATTGGACGTACGGGCAATCTGGATGCTAAAACTTTTATCTTGGGGCAAGGGAATGTTATGGGAAAAGAACGTATCCAATAATTTTTCAATTGTGTTGGAAATCTAAGTCTTGATGATGCTCCTATACTTAAAAGTACTAGATCTTATGCGGATGCTATTTCAGCACTAGTTCTGAACTTGAAAGTAAATTTATCCGTACTCATCCCACCTTGCAAAGATTGTTTTTTGAGCTTCCTGTTATAAATAATCCTAAAGCTAAAATGTTGGCCACTCTCGTTCTTATGAATGTGTTTGACTACATAATACGGGAAGCTAGGGAAACCTTTGATTCTTATGGTATGAATCGTGAAAAACCAGTGATAGATGAAATTCTTTACAATAGTGATTATGCTCTAAGGCATTTGCTTGGGGATAATAAAATCTTTGATGAGAATCTTAAAAGGGAAGTCCCCGTTTTAGACATAATCCAACAAGTTTTCAATAATGTTAACCAACATCACTCTTGGATTGTTGCGGGGAATCAAAGGGGATATGATGAAAACCAACTTAGGAACGCCGAGGTTTCTATGGATAATATGTTTTATGTTGTGTTTACAAAACCCCATGATGAAAACACCTCTAAGGAAATTAAGGATAAGGATGACAAAACTTAGATCCTTGCTTTATGCCTAGCTAAGCGCGTAAAACTATAGTGCTTGTTGGGAGGCAACCCAATGAATAAATTTTATTTTTTTGCTTTTTGATTTATTTTCTTGAGTGTTTGCACAATTATGCTACTGTTATGATTGTGTTTTTTGCGTTTTAGTTAGTGTTTGTGCCAAGTAAAGCCTTTAGGATCTTCTTGGGTAATGGTTGTTTGATCTTGTTGAAAAACAGAAACTTATGCACTCACGAAAATAATTTTCATAAATCACAGAAAAGTTCTTTTGCCCAGATTCTTTTTGCAGAATATTAATATACAAATTGCTCAGGTCTTCCTAATTTTTTAGAATTGTTGGAGTTTCAGAAGTATTCGAAATATCCAGATTGCTACAGGCTGTTCTGTTTTTGACAGATTCTGTTTTCTTTGCGTTGTGTGCTTGTTTTGATGGCTATGGTTTTCTTTGATGAGTTTTTTCCATAGAAAAGTTGGAATACAGTAGATATAATGCAAAAAGAAAATATGAATAGGTTGCAACAATACTTATAGTAGTGATTTATTTTCTTACACTAATGGATCTCACGAAGGTTTTGTTGAGTTTTGTGTGATTGAAGTTTTCAAGTTTTGGGTTATCTTACAATGGATGAAGGAATAAGGTGTAAGAAGAGCCTAAGCTTGGGGATGCCCCGGCATCCCAAGCTATTATCCAAAAGAAGCAAGCAACTAAGCTTGGGGATGCCCCGAGTGGCATCCCCTCTTTCTTCTAACGACCATCAGTATTTTACTCGAAGCTATATTTTTATTCATCACATACTATGTGTTTTGCTTGGAGCGTCTTGTGTGATATGAGTCTTTGCTTGTTTTATTTTGTGTTTTTAGTCTTGGTTCCTTGCTGGACGCACCTATTTGAGAGAGCCAAAATTATGTCATGACTTGTTATAATTGCTCTCTATGCTTCACTTAAATTTTTATGAGCTATGGACTTGCTCTAGTGCTTCACTTATATCTTTTTGAGCATGGTGTGCTTTAGTATTTTTGAAGAAATGCTCTCTTGCTTCACTTAGATTTATTTGAGAGTTCGTAAAATTTTCAAGAAATTCTCTCTTGCTTCACTTAAATTAATTTGAGAGAAAGGAATATTATGCTCATGATCTTCACTTATATTTGTTTGAGCTTATGAAAAGCAACATATGAAAATTAGTCCCAAATTGATAGATATCCAAGAAGGATATAATAAAAACTTTCATGAAGATCATTGGACAAAAACTTGATTCCTAGTAATAGTTTTGAGATATGACGATGTGATATGTGAGTTATGTTGATGAGTAATTATGCTTTAGTAAGAATATTGGTGTTAAGGTTTGTGATTCCCTATGCAAGCACGAAATTCAATAATTATGCAATGAAATTATATCCTACTTGTGGTGCATTATTCGGTGTTAATTATGCTTAATGCTCGCTTATGAGATTATCTGTTTCTTGGTTGGTCGCTTCTCAATCTTTTGCTAGACTTCATTTTGCACTAAATATGATCACTACTTGTGCATCCAAAAACCTTTAAACCAGTTTTGCCACATGACTCCACTATATCTACCTATATGTGGTATTCTTTTGCCGTTCTAGGCAAATTTGTATGTGCCATCTCTAGTTTTCAAAATAAACTTCTCTTTTGTGTGTTCGTACTGCTCGTGGAGCGGTGAGGGGTGGCTAATATTTTCCATCCTAGATGCGTTATTCTCATGATGAGTGTTTATTCACTTGTCATTGCACGAGAGTAAGGCAAAGGTATTAGGGATGCCCAGTCCCGAAATGAAAAATGAATTTACTTTATGTTGAAAAATAATAAATTCCTTGGAAAGTGTTGGTATGGAGGGCAACCGTGGATACGGCTAGCCATGGAAAGTGAAAGTATGATAGAAAAAGGAATAAACTTTATTTTCTGTTTGGGAACCACCTATGATATATCTAGCATGGAAAGTGTTGGGAACTCTAAGTCATTTTTGTTGGTGGGAAAGACACACCTCCCAAAATGTTTTTATCTCTAAGTTTTTCGCTTTGAGCTCTGGCACCTCTACAAATCCCTACTTCCCTCTGCGAAGGGCCTTTCTTTTACTTTATGCAATTTTTTATTTTGAATTTGAGTCTCCATCTTCTCTTATAAAAGCACCAACTAGGAGGCAATATGATCGTACTTGAGTATTGGGTGTAGCTAATATGCGAGTGTCTTTCATGAATGGATCAATGATTGAGCATGATGGGCTAGGGATAACTTATTTTAGCGTTGATATTTTGAAAGACATGGTTGCTTGTTGATATGCTTGAGTATTTAAATTACCATGTCAAAACTAGACTATTGCTTTGAATCACATAAAAGTCCAAGTGTCCATGCTATAAATAAAAGAATATGATATGACATGTTAGGCAACATTCCACATCAAAAATTCTGTTTTTATCACTTACCTACTCGAGAACGAGTATGAGTTAAGCTTGGGGATGCTGATACGTCTCCAACGTATCTATAATTTTTGACTGTTCAATGCTGTTATATTATCAATCTTGGATGTTTTATAATCATTTTATATCATTTTTTGGTACTAACCTATTGACATAGTGCCAAGTGCCAGTTGCTGTTTTCTACATGTTTTTTACATCGCAGGACATCAATACCAAACGGAGTCCAAATGCAACAAAACTTTACGGAGATTTTTTATGGACTAGAAGACACCCAATGGGCCAAGTCTGCACTTGGGGGGTGCTCCGAGGGGAGCACAACCCACCAGGGCGCGCCAGGAGGCCTAGGCGCGCCCTGGTGGGTTGTGCCCACCTCGGGTGCCCCCCGGACCGCCTCTTTGCTCTATAAATACCCCAATATTCCAGAAACCCTAGGGGAGTCGACGAAAATCAATTCCAGCCGCCGCAGAGTCCAGAACCACCAGATCTAATCTATACACCATCACAAAGGGGTTCACCACTTCCATTGGTGCCTCTTCGATGATGCGTGAATAGTTCTTTGTAGACCTTCGGGTCCGTAGTTAGTAGCTAGATGGCTTCCTCTCTCTCTCGCTGAATTCTCAATACAATGGTCTCTTGGAGATCCATATGTTGTAACTCTTTTTGCGGTGTGTTTATTGGGATACGGTGAACTTTGAGTTTATGATCAGATCTATCTTTTTATATCCATGAAAGTTATTTGAGTTTCTTTGATCTCTTATCTGCATGATTGCTTATAGCCTCGTATTTCTTCTCTGATATTTGGGTTTTGTTTGGTCAACTTGATCTATTTATCTTGCGATGGGAAGAGGTGCTTTGTAGTGGGTTCGATCTTACAGTGCTTGATCCAAGTGACAGAAGGGGAACCGACACGTATGTATCATTGCTACTAAGGATAAAACGATGGGGTCTATCTCTACATAAATAGATCTTGTCTACATCATGTCATCGTTCTTATTGCATTACTCCATTTTTCCATGAACTTAATACACTAGATGCATGCTGGATAGCGGTCGATGTGTGGAGTAATAGTAGTAGATGCAGGCAGGAGTCGGTCTACTAATCTTGGACGTTATGCCTATATAATGATCATTGCCTGGATATTGTCATGATTATTTGAAGTTCTATCAATTGCCCAACAGTAATTTGTTCACCCACCGTTTGCTATTTTTCTCGAGAGAAGCCACTAGTGAAACCTACGGCCCCCGGGTCTCTTTCTCATATTATTTGCCTTTGCGATCTACTTTTCCTTTGCTTTTATTTTCAGATCTATTAAACGAAAATACAAAACTACCTTGCTGCAATTTATTCTTATTTATTTTATTTGGCGTTCAATCTATCAATCTACTACAATTTTATTCATGTCCGTTTGCTTATCTTGGGGCGCCGCTACCCGAAAGGGATTGACAACCCCTTTTACAGGTCGGGTTGCGAGTATTTGTTATTTGTGTGCAGGTGTTGTTTACGTTGTGTTGCTTGGTTCTCCTACTGGTTCGATAACCTTGGTGTTATATCTGAGGGAAATACCTACCGCCGCTGTGCTGCATCATCCCTTCCTCTTTGGGGAAATACCGACGTAGCTTCAAGCCGCCATCATCCTGCGATGTGTCAAGCGAGCAGGCGTGGAGCTGGCGAGATAGCCCGGCAAGGCTTGCCGGGCAACCAATGACGTGACATTAAGCGGTGCATTTAATGCACCCTGTCAGCCTGCAGAGTTAGGTATGATAGCACTGTTTGCTATCTTATCAGTGCATAATGACTACTTTGCCATTGTGGCAACCCCTTAATCTATAAAAGGAGGCCCATGGCAACCGCAGAAAGGGTTAGAAAGTTGCACAACTCACACCCCTGTACGCACGTAGCCACTGCCGGGCAAGTGCACTACGCTCCACCACCATTCTTCCACCATCAATCCACCAAAGCAGGAGTAGGGTTTTACGCCTCACGGCGGCCGGAACCTGGGTAAAATTGCTCGTGTGATCTCTGCCGTGCTGCCCCACACTGGTTTGCTCTTTCTGCAATGCGACGTCCCCCTGCCGAACTAGCAAGGGGCCCTCCGGTCCCATAGGTGGCCGTGGTTTCCCATGACAATTGTCTTGCCAAATCAAAATAGAGACATGGTTCAAATCATATCAGTTCAAGACAAAGCAGCACTGAAAGAATACAAAGCGTGGGAAACTACACGGCACAACAAGATTTCAGATGGGTACCACGGGTCTACATGTACAACAACACTATTGGCTCTGTTGTGATGCTAGTAATGTGCATGATATGAGAAGTCAACTGTATACACAATTGAGATTGAAATCAACAGAGCTATTTATAAGAGCAAACCTGTTAAAGAAACATGCGTAAACATACCTGTTGTGCCATTGGAGTTTCGATTGGATCCTTCAATTTAAAAATAAGTTTGTATGAGCAAATACAGTGATACAAGAGCAAAGCAGTATGCACGAAGCAATGGAATCTTAAATGAGAACAGTTGTTCTTTAGGTTTAAGCACTTGTTCTACATGAACAGAGTATAGTAAGACGGAAGCATATAGTACTTAAAAATAAAAAATGAGCTCATAGACCTTACCACATTCTTGGTTCGGGACCAGTACAGAACAAGGCGTTTCCAGGCATCATCCAGTAAATGTGTCTCAGGAGAATGTAAGGGAACTTGATGAGTTTCTTTGCCAGTGAAGTACGTTTTCTTCAGGTAATTCCGATACTGCCACCAAGCATTCTTGAAGATAGCAGGGTATTAGCACAGGTTATCTCATCCTGAGTTTCCAAATCGGTCCTTCTCTATAGAGAAAATGGGAAAATTTGTTGTATTATAACCATCATGGAGGTAGAATGTATGGGAAAAAGCAAAGTAATTGCCATGAATAACATTACTTACACATAACTCTTGGACAAACACCTGCAACTGGCATTTTCCTTAATCCTCAGTATAATATTTCCATGATGGAAAGATACGCACATAGGATTTAACAACATCAAATGTGATAGATGCTAAACTACGAATGGCTGGTTGTGCTTCCTCCACACGAATAGGTGTACTAACTGGTGGAGTCGGGGTTCACTGTGGTAGTACTGGCGCTTTGGGCACTGGAGCTGCCTTACTAACTGCTCTTGTTTGGGAGCTCTGTGGTTGAGATGGTGCTGTGTCAATAGGAACTGGGTTACTATCTGCTGGGGTTGGGGTTAGATTGGGTGAAGCTGCTTCTCTGTCCATCGCAGTAGGGGTACAATCTGTGAGAGTCTGGGTTATGTGTGGTAGGGCTGGTTCTCGTGCATGTACAACCGGGGTGCTATCTCCACCAAGAGGTAGCACTGTTTTATTTGAAGACCGTGTTTTTACTCTGCTAGATACTGCCATCACTTGCTCCAATTCAAATGGCTAATAAACAGGAAACATAGTTGAATGTACAGACATTGTATGAGAGACAGATGCAATAGATAGTGTGGAAAAAAAGGCATGAAATAGTTGAGATGTATATTGTTTAACTAAAACGGATAGCATGACATAATTTCACATATATGATGTCTATCTAAACTGGATAGCATAGCATGACATAATTCAACGATATGATGACTAACTAAACAGGCTGGCATGAGATAATTATATGATGTCTTTAGTAAACAGGTTCGCATGACATAATTCAGATACATGTTATCTAAGTAATCAGGATCGCGTGATTTAATTCACTGATTTATATGCTAAGCAGAGGGCATTCGCATATATGATGTCTGAAGTAAGAACATGGTGTTGAATATTGTGTATGTGATGTCAAAACTATGCAATGCAAGACACCATATGCATGATATTAGCAGTATAACCGTGCCAAGTTAGAGCATACACCTCGGTGGGGGAATGGGACTGGTCATCTGTCTCTGAATCCATCTCTGAGGAGCTATCGGGACCCAGCAAGAGATCTGCTTCGACAGGTAGCACTGTCTGCTCTGAAGACCTTGTTTTCACTCCAGATTTTTCCATCACCCACTCAAATGGCTGATTCACAGGAAGAGTAGTTTAATGTACAAACATTGTCGATAAATGGAAATGTAATGAAGAAAAGGATGGGCAAAATATCATCTATCTATCTATTATATACTTAAAATAGAAGTCAAATAAGACACCACATTCTTCCACATAAGTTAAAATAATATGCATCGTTGATCAATAATACTTACGGCTGAGATTTAACGATATTACGTTACGTGCGTAAAGTTATGTATGTTGCGCGACACGTACATAGGTCATGCACAAAGATTATTCTAAAAAAGGTGCATGATTAATCTAAATAAAAAGGTGCAAGATTACGTTGGAAAGAAAGAGAGAGTTTGGTCATGTACGTAGGATGTACGGATTACGGGAAGCTGGAAAGCTAACAAAAAAAGCTACAACTACAAGCGAACACCAAAAAAAGGAAGTGTTATCCTACTAGGACACGTACATCTCTTTATTTATGTTGAAAACTTGGACACGTACATCTGATCAACTATCTATACACGCTGAAGTCCAAAAAAAACTGTCTATACACGCTGGAATCCCCATCACGATGCAAACCCTTCCTCCTCACGTAGCCGCCTCAGCTCCATGTCCTTGCAGCATCCGTGTTCCTCATCTTTCCCAATGCATCTCTACCATCACGTCTTCGACTTGATCCGGTAGCCATCGTCCTCCTATCTTTCCTCGCTTCAGCTATTGTTTCTGTCGCACCTTCTCAGGATGTCTGCGGATTCAAGTAGGGAGGTAATTATTTGTAACCTCTTTAATGAAAAAAGAGCAGCCGCTGTGGGCTGAAGCTTCTCAATAGGCAATCCCATCAATATTATGTCATTGTCTTCCCAGCCTAATCATCGCCGTTATTGTCTCTTGGCGCAGGTCCACACAAGCACATGTGGCTTCTTCAATAAGATAGATTTGGCAAGGAGGGTGCATCGAAAACCAAGCATCTAGCCTAGAGAAGGTGAGTCTGTACGTGTTGTCTTGATGGCTTGATGCTAATGTATGATATGTTTCCTGAAAGAAAAATCCCCTTCAATGCATGCTGGATTGATGGTTCCAAAATCTACATATTAATATCACCCGCATGACTACATATCATCACCATGCCTTATTCCAATTAATTATTGTCTATTGACACATGATACAGACACAAGCTGCTTTGTTCTGGAGATCAGGGACTCCAGAACCAAGCGTGCTTTTGTGCTCCATGAGGATGAGCACCATCATGACGTCTACACCGAGCCGCAGCACAATGGTGGAATGCTGGAGGTCTTGCAGTAGCGTGCCAACATGTACCTTGGGAGCGACGTTGGCTGCACGTTCGGCGTTGCCATCTTGGAGTCCACTACAGAAACCGAGGTACGACCAAGGGGCTAGGAGGGCAAGCCGGATGGATGGTATTTCCAAATCTTTCTCACTTATCCTCGCTCTACAAGAATTGGTAGTGTTTCCTTCCTGGCTGTAGTGATGAACAGATACTTCTTGGTGCAATTTCCAATCTATAGTAACTAATATGTGCATGTTATATGGATCCCTAGCTTCCATAATAGTTTATTTCTCTTTGTTCAGGATTACTTCATTCACACTTAACACCATACCCGAAAAATAAGTTCAGTTGAAATTTGAAATATGGTGGTGGTATACGACACAAAGAATCAGACTGGTGCATGTACATTATCTCTAGATTTAAGCAATACAGCCTTCCTTTCGAGAATATATTGCAGATAGTTTAATTTTTATGTTTGTTATTGTGTCTTATATTACTATGATTATAAAGTTAATCTAATATCTACTTTTCTGCCATGGTTTCGATTTGTAGGTTTTAAATAAATACCTTACATTGACATTGATCTTCGAAGTTAACGGGTGGCAACTTTGAGGAAATAATGTGTTTTTAAATGGTTGTAGTTTACATGAAAATTGTCCTATATTTTACTGAATATACTTATTGCTTACATATTCATGTTTCCTTGCTTATATTTAGATAATTTTGTCTTCTGTTTGCGCTACAGTGTGATTTGGTTTTGCAGTTTAGCTGGACATAACGTGATTCAGAACCCCAATTTACCAATGTGTTGCTGCAGTCACAACTGAAATGATCCAGCCATAAGTTTTGGGTTATTGTCTTCTTTTCTTGATTAGATCTTTTCTAACAGAAATAGTTATCAGTATGTATTACACAAACCCGTAGTTGAATAAGTTAGAATTATAAGCATAGAATATGTAGCTTCATGCGTTTCTTAACTAATTTGGTTCTATTAAGTTATTTTATATTGTGATGTTCTCACACTCCTTTCTTCTCTGTCCCTTCTTAAACATGTGTTGTCATTTTACCTTGCATGTTTAACTTGATACGTGGCTTAGGAGGAAATTAGATGTCATATGTCACTGTCTAAAACCAACATATGTGCAATTCATCTAAGAATATCCCAACCAAGAAAGTAATAGTTTAGCATACTCACTCCAAACAAATGTGCAGTTGAATTTTCATAATCATGAAACATTGTTGCATTTCAAAAATTATTTATATAATCAAGAAGTGTTCCTTCATTACGTTGGAACAAAAGTTATATACCACATACTATCGAGTCCCCTGCTGAAAAACTATATTTCGCATTCTAAGAATTTATGGAATTACACGACAAAGTTAAAACATAGAATTTCTAGCTCGTGCAGAACCTGCCCCAAATTGATTTATCAAGGTAGCCTAATTGATGTGACATGAATACAAATGAGCCACACGGAGATGTATGAAAACCAAGACGTGGTACACAACTCGCTAATGTGCACATGGGAAAGAAATATTGAATATATGCATGTACTTTGTCTAGCAGATAAAAGTCATGATGGCAATGTACTCAAAGATGATGATCATCGGGTCAAATGAAAGGTAAGACACAATGATGCATCAATATGTTCCCATGATACCCAAAGACAAATTTATTTATATTTTATATAAAAAATAACAAATGAAATTTAGAGGAGCCAATATTTAAAAGGTTTGTCACAAATAAAGTTGATAGATTGATGAGTTTTCGCAAAATTACAATAGAAAAGATTCTCCGGAACCATTTATTACAACTACATACATCTATACACAAATAAAACTATGTGTTGTGGAAAATATTTGGAGAAGAAAATATTTGAAAACTAAAATATACATTACCGACCGAACAATCAGTGAAGAATTATGCAACAGTGACATAGTCTCAAGTTATCAACATCCATCAACCATTAATTAGATAAGAGTACAAGGAAAAAAATCACCTAGAGAAGAATATGTATCCCTCAAGGACTCGACAATGCAAAAAGGAAATACTGCCAAATTAGTCGTGTGATATACGTATTTATTCATTTTTTACCATAAAAAATAAAAGCGTTTAGTGCTTTCCACAAACCTTATTAAAATATGTGTTTGTTAAATAAATCACCTATAAAATGTAAGTCATATTTGTTTTCTCAAGTCAATTTTTAAAGTTTAACCAACATTACTGAAGTGAATATATTTAATGAACGGCCTAAATAGTATCTGTCGTGATTTGCAAATGTTTCCTTAAACTTGGTAAAACTAAAAAATATACAACTTAGGACAAATAAACATGAATTACATTTTGGACGAATGGAGTAAATGCCATAACAGAGAAACCCAACAGTTCCTAGGCCATCGCCTCCGCTCAAAATATTTGTACTATGACCTCCCAAAGCTAGATACGTGGATAAATAAAATATATGTGGAATTTTTTGTCAATATACACCAATGATTTCATTGTCTAGGATGGAGAAACAACTAATTTCAATTAATAAGAGCAAGATGTGCATGCATAGAAGTGTCGGAAATGTTGTGCACATGACAAATAGTGTGCACAACCATTGCACGATGACCCATCTATTGGTGTTCTGCCGTCTGTGCCATGCATCGACAAACTGATTCAATTGTCGTCCATAAATCATGTGTAAAGTATCGTCCATATAGGAGTGCTCACTGAGGTATGTCATTCCATTAAATTAAAAATGCAGCAACAATACGCCAACTAGCAACTACGAGTGGGAAAACGATCACAAAGTTAATGTGTAACAAAGTTATGTAGTTTATAAATTAAATCAATTTATTTATATAGTTGTTGATCCGATAACACATAAAACAAACAATCCCAACAAATTTCAATATGTGGCCATCTAGCCGCGCAAATGCGCAGGTCGCACTTCTAGTTCAAATATATGATGCCTGGTTAAACAGGATGGCATTGCATATTTCACATATATTATGGCTGGCTAAAAGAGATGAGACTGCATAATTCCCATATGTGATTTAGAAACTAAACAGGTGGCATTACAGAACATGTCTAAACTAAGCAGATGACATATATGATGATGAAAGCAGGCACTGCAAGGCAACATATGCATGATATGACTAACATCATCATGCCAAGTTAGAGCAAACACCTTGGGGGTAAATAAGAGTGGTCAGATGAGTCTGAATCCGCCTCAGAACAGATATCTTCCTCTGGATTACAATCTGGAGAGGGGGGAGGGTTTGCCATTGAACCCACCATGGAGCGATGTCTGCATGACATTGTATTGCCGCGCAAAACTCTTCTCTTTTTCTCTGCATACGAAAAAATATAGTGAGATTATGTAAGGAGAGCATGCAGAAATCTAGAGTGATGGTAACAACCAGTGGATGGATCCAAAAATAATGATAGCAGGCTGATGATAGCTTTAATTTAATAAAAACACAGATGATGATTGCTTTACTATTTGTTTCCCACCCAAGATGAACAACATAGGCATACCCTAGGTGAACCAGATAATAGATAGAGATACTATTCATTGCTGCCTTGATATGTGCCCCACAACTAATTTTAAAACTCGAGTTTGAACATTAATTTGGACCTGACTTGGAGTCTAGGAGGTGAACAGGATGATAAAGTAGCAGGCAATATTAAGAAATTCATAACATAAGCAGAAACAAAAGAGTGCGACCTCTCTTGTGGACCCGTGTACTCCTCAGGTTCATCTGCTGAGTCGATGATGGTGATGCCATTGCGGTGGGTGCCGGCGGTAGGGAAGGAGATCTGAGGCAGCGAAAGACGGTCAGGAGTCGTGATGTCTGGTTTGGTGGATGCTTCTGTCAATAGAGAAGCTCAGCTGAGGTGGACGACGTTGCGGCAGGAGCAGGACAAACCACACAAAGTTTTCTTTGACACCTACCTGTAACTGAAGTAATTCTGTAAGGGCTCCTTTGGCTTGCAGGATTCTAAAAACGCAGGGATAGGAAAAACACCGGAATAGGATAGGAATGCACGTGGGAAACAGAGCATTTGTAAACACAGGATTTCTGTCAACTTGGGTGTTTGGTTTAGAGGAATTGGAAGAGCAGAGGAATGCAAAGAAACATGGCCAAATTAAAGTGAAACCATATGAAAGCGTGTACAGTTAGAATGTTATTCTGCCACTAATGCACTTGGTCTTGTTTTCATGCATAGGATTTTGAAAAGTAGGTCCAGGTGGATGTTTTTCTCCATTCCTTTCAACAAAATGCATGAATAATTGAATAGTAGAGTGCCATAGGAAAATTTCCTATTGCTATGTGTTTCCTTCAGTTTTTCCTTTGAACCAAAATAGCCCTAATGGATCGACATTAATGTAGAGTAATAAGTGATGCGACAAGTGCACAACCTCTTTGCCGTAGCTGTGTCGACCTCGGCATCATTGGGTTGGTCGTTCAAGAAGTTGAGGCAGAGGTGGCTGTTGGAGGTGTGGAGGAAGATCTGAGGAATCTGTAGACGGCGTCCAGGGCACTGCTCTATTGTGATGGATGGTTCCGTCGTTGGAGCAGCTCTGGTGAGCCGTAAGACGTCGAGGCGGAAGTAGTACAAGACATACATCGTTAATCTCAAGTGGGATTCTAATAGCATCTCCAATAGATGATGTAAAATACATTACCAAAAAGTGATAGATGTAAAATTTACATCACCAAAAAGCACCTGACTACAACAGATGAGGTAAAAACTGTTGGCTCTAAACTTAACTGTCGAAACTGAAATTTACTGCGGAATCTGAATGTTACTGTCGAAACTGAACGCAATGGTAGCAGAGAGGTACTTCACATGTAGTTTAGGGAGGGCCTGCAGTTCATCTTCAACCTCCACCCCCCTGAGCCGCCAGCCACCACCGGCCGAACCGCCGACCCCCGTCGCCCGTGGCCGGCGGCACTCCCGCGCCGCCTCGCCGCCCCGCTCGCCCCGAAACCACTCCCCACCGTCGGTCCGCTGCCACCCCGGCCAGCCCTCTAGCCCCCCGAGCTGAGCTTTTTACCGGCGATCCCCACGCCACCGCCCCACCACCGCGCCCCCCGACCGCCGGCGACCACCGCCCCCACCCTCAACCCTAAGATAGATAGTGGGGTACCTCTCCGGCGAGCCCCCCTCCCCGCTGCGGCTGGTTCTTCCTTAACTCCCGCGAGCCCCCCACCCCCTGAAAATCGACTGACCCAAAAGTTGATTCAGTCAACTGAAGTGTAGCTAAATCGGAGCTGAGCAGCAGCACGAGCGCGAGGGAGAGCAGAGTAGCAGCGCGAGCGAGCGAGCGAGCGAGAGCCGGAGCAGCAGCAACAGATCCGGCTGGTATGGCCGCCACCGCCGAAGGGGCCTCGCATTGGGGGAGAGCCGCCATGGAGATGTCGCCCGCGGCGCCGGCTTCGAGGTAGCCGCGCCATGGGGGTGCGGGATGGAGCGCCGTCGGCGCCGGGAGGTCGAGTTCAAGAGAAGGTGCGATGCGATGAGTGTACAACCTCTTTGGTGGAGCCGAGTAGCCCTCGGCTTCGTCCGAGGAGTCGGTGAGGATGCTGCGGTTCCGGTGGAGCAGGTTAAGGCGGCGCTATGGGGATGGAGCAGCCGCGATAGACGAGGCGATCATCGGAGCAGCTCCTTGGAGGTGGAGGACGGGGCGGCTGAACCGGCAGGATGACGAGATGGACGACAGATCCTCATCCGAGGAGGTGGATGAGGGACATCGAGCTGTTGCGGTGGACGAGTCGTCGGGGAAGAGGCTCCAGCTGGGCAGTGGTGAGGTGGCGGACGAAGGAGGGTGGAGTTTCGCGGGTGGAGCAGAGAGGTTATGGCGGCCTGGGATTTTGAATGGCAAAAAGGAGGCGATGGGAGGGGCAACCATGACTTACGGACGTGCTTGTTGATATGTCTCCAACGTATCTACTTTTTCTCACACTTTTCCTCTTGTTTGGGACTCCAATTTGCATGATTTGAATGAAACTAACCCCGGACTAATGCTGTTTTCAGCAGAACTACCATGGTGTAGTTTTTGTGCAGAAATAAAAGTTCTCGGAATAAAGTGAAACTTTGCGATGATTTTTTTATGGAATGAAAGAGGATTTTTGGAGCCAACAACCACCAGAGAGGGGACCCTGGGTGGGGACAACCCACCAGGGCGTGCCCCCCTCTCCTGGCGCGCCCCGGTGTATTGTCCCCACCTGGTGGCCCCGCAGACCCTGATTCCGACGCTATAAATTCACATTATTCCAAAGAAAATCAGAAAAAAGGAATCATCGTGATCCACGAGACGGCGCCGCCGCCAAGCCCTGTTCTTCCTCGGGAGGGCAGATCTGGAGTCCGTTTGGAGCTCCGGAGAGGGGGATCTTCGTTCTTCGTCATCACCAACCAATCTCCATCGCCAATTCCATGATGCTCCCCACCGGGAGTGAGTAATTCCTTCGTAGGCTCGCTGGTCGGTGAGGAGTTGGATGGGATTCATCATGTAATCGAGTTAGTTTTGTTAGGGCCTAATCCCAAGTATCCACTATGTTCTTAGATTGATGTTGCTATGACTTTGCCATGCTTAATGCTTGTCACTTTGGTCTCGGGTGCCATGATTTCTGATATGAACCGTTTATGAATTCATCATTATATCCATGTTTTAGACCCGATCTTGCAAGTTATAGTCACCTACTACTTTTATGATCCGACAACCCTGGAGTGACAACAACCGGGCCCACTCTCGGTGATGATCGTAGTTTGAGGAGTTCATGTATTCACTATGTGTTAATGCTTTGTTCCGGTTCTCTACTAAATGGAGGCCTTAATATCCCTTAGTTTCCAATATGGACCCCGCTGCCACGGGAGGGTAGGACAAAAGATGTCATGCAAGTTCTTTTAATAAAGCACGTATGATTATTTACGGAATACATGCCTACATTATATCGATGAACTGGAGCTAGTGCCGTATCGCCCTAGGTTATAACTGTCACATGATGAATATCATCCAACAAGTCACTGATCCAATGCCTACTAATTTGTCCTATATTGATCTTGCTAAGTTACTAGTGCTGCTGCTACTGTTACACTTGCTACAAAATTACTGCTATCACTGTTACTGTTACCGTTGCTACTGTCACTACTATCAAAACTATCAACCTACTTTTCTACTGACCACTTTGCTGCAGATAATTAATCTCCAGGTGTGGTTGAATTGACAACTCAGCTGCTAATACCTTCAAATACTCTTTGGCTCCCCTTGTGTCGAATCTATAAATTTGGGTTGAATACTCTACCCTCGAAAACTATTGCGATCCCCTATACTTGTGGGTTATCACTTGTCCAAAATATAGGGTGTGTTACAAAAGTACCCCCACTGATTTGAACAAGCGGCCCTTTCAGCTTAGGGTTAGAAGGGGGATTTTGCGTGTCGGGATTTGACAGCTGGAGGGAGTTTTCGCGCGCGTTGTATTTTCGGGATAGCAAGGCGCGGGTTTTGGGAGCACGATATCTAAATTTTCGGGATATAACAAGGCGCGGGTTGAATTTTAGGGACAAGCCTAACGTGTTATATTGTACGTACCAAATCAATTCGTACTTCCCTCAACGAAAAAAAAGAAAAAAAATAAAACTATTCACACCACACAGAGAGAGTCTTGTCCCGTTTTACTATACAAATGCTATTCAAAGCTATGAATCCATGTTATGTCCAATTAAATTTTTTCGCTGGCTGTATAATGCATGTAACCTACTCATACCAACATTTTAGTGCATTTCAAATGTCTATACTACCGCTGAACTTTGAACTAAATTTGAATTCATTTCTCTATTTGAATAAGAATCTACAATCATGATTGTTGCCAACTTAAACCATCATTCGTGCATTACCTTAACAACACACCACATGATTACTATAGAGATAGATATGAACTATGTGTACTATATCCACTCGAATTCAATTTTTTGAATACACTTGATGTTGATTCCAAATGATAGCATACTTGATGTTGAGTCACTTGGGATTATTATCAATTTATCAGTATGAAGAATCTGAAGGATCCAAAGACTAAGATTTATCCCTCAAAGACGAGGGGTGGTAAGGAACTGCCATCCAGTTCTGCTTTAGATTCACCTTCTGTTATGAGTAAACTTGCAACACCACCACCACATGCTATTAATTCTGATATGTCGCAAGTTATTGATGATGCTACTTCTGCTATGGATAATGCTTATGATGATGCTAGTACCTTGCTTGATAATGATGATGTGCCACTTGGTGATTTTCTTGATAAACAAATTGCTAGAGTTATACAACATGATGTTGTTGAATCTGATGATGAATTTGAAACTGAAACTCCTGAAACACCTGCTAGAACTAGCCTTCCTAGATATGAATTGCCTAAGGTACCAGAAGGTTATGTTATGAGTGAAGAAGCAACTAGAGATATTCTTGCTTGCAATGATAGAGATGATCTAGAGAAATTACTACACAAGTATAAAGAAAAAAATCTCTGAATGCTAGAATGAAATGTGATCCTAAGTTTGCTACTTCACCTATCTGTATTGCTGATAAGGATTATGAATTCTCTGTCAACCCAGAGTTAATTACTTTGGTTGAATCTGATCCTTTCCATGGTTATGATACTGAAACTGTTGTGGCACATCTTACTAAGTTGAATGATATAGCCGCCCTTTTTACTCATGATGAGAAAACTCGATACTACTTTATTCTCAAATTATTTCCTTTCTCATTAAAGAGTGATGCTAAAGCTTGGTGCAATACTCTTACTCCTAGTTGTGTGCGTAGTCCCCAGGATATGATCTATTACTTCTCTGAAAAATATTTTCCTGCTCATAAGAAACAACACTACAAAAAAAAGACACATCCGTGACATTTTGGGCCAAACGCAATTTTTTTTCTGTCATACTTATGACACTTCTATGACGATAATTGTGACAAAACCCGGTATCATCATAGATGTGGTGGGCTCCTACTTCTATGACAAAAAATCATGACAGAAAATGGGCTTTTCGTCCTGGGCGGGCCGGAGACGCAGCTGCATGACATTCTTTGGGCCGTCCATGACGGAAAAAACCGTGGTAGAAGCGAGGGCAAGGAAAATATCGGGGTGTTCCCGGTTACGGTGGGTGGTCGGGGCCGAGCGATGCGCGTTTCTCTCGTACACGCATGCGCGTGGGTGCGAGGCATTGGGCTCTAACTGAACTGAGCGATTGCACTGCAGGCTACACGTTACTGAACTCGAGCGATCGATCGATGCCTGTTAACTGAACCCGATCGAGCGATTCCTTCGCTACTGCTGCTAACTGAAGCCGATCGATGCTGCCTCTGGATGAACAGTGAGCATTGCTGGGGGGGGTGTTTGGATGAACAGTTCCCGGTGGGGGTGGATGAGCAGGATCCCGTGGTGTTTCCTCTGGATGAACAGGACCCCGATCGATCGAGCCAGTTGGGGCTGGATGAACAGGACCCCGTGGAGGGCTGGATGAACAGGACCAACCCATGGAGGGCTGGATGAACAGTAGACGGTGGAGGGCTGGATGAACAGTAGCCTGTCGAGGGGTGGTTGAACAGGAGCCCATGGAGAGGGCTGGTTGAACAGTAGCCGGTGGAGTAGCGCGCGGTGGCGGCTAGATGAACAGGAGCCCGTGGATGAACAGTCGCAGGTGGAGGCTGGAGGAGGTCGACGGTGGATGAACAGTAGCCCGTGGAGGCTGGAGGGGGTCAATGGTGGAGATGAACAGTATCCCGTGGAGTCCCGTTTTGCGGTACGCCACACCCCTCCCGATGAACAGGACCCCTGTTTCGACCGTAGCGCTCGAACACAAGTCCGTTTCCTCCTTTTTGCGGTACGCCACACTCCTCCCGATAAAAAGGACCCCTGTTTCGACCGTAGGAGGTCCGTTTCCTCCGTTTTGCGGTACGCCACACCCCTCCCGATCAAAAGGACCCCCGTTTCGACCGTAGGAGGTCCGTTTTCTCCGTTTTGCGGTACGCCAGACCCATCCCGATGAACAGGATCCCGTTTTGACCGTGGCCGGTCGAACACAAGGCCGTTTCCTCCGTTCTGCGGTACGTCAGGCCTCGTTTCCATCGGCTGTTCCGTCCAAGCTGGTTGGCTCCCACGCGTTCCGTTGCCTCCCGATGAACACGACGCATTTCGTTGCCTCCCCACGAACACGACGACGACGCAGTTTCTCCGTTCCGACCCAGCCATGTACACGAGCCCTGGCCGTACGTATGCGCGAGTAGGTGTTCGAGACCCGCCCGTATGTACGTACGTGGCCGTATTTTCTTTCTTGCACACTGGCCGATGTACGTACGTGTACATGCTACGTGCGCGCCTCTACATCGACCAATATGTACGTACATGTTCGCGACCAGAATGACAACGCTACGTACGCTTCGACCAGGTGGATCCCGACTGTCAGGGACTTCCTTGCGTGCGAAGATGTAGCTGGTGGGTCCCAGCAGTCAGGGGCGAATCATTTTTTTGCCCGGACGCACTTCCTTGTGTGCGAAGATGTAGCTGGTGGGTCCCAGCAGTCAGGGGGAAACGTTTTTTTCGTGAAATACGGTGGCCCGTCCGGTGGGTCCCCGTTGTCAGGTGGAGGAATAATTATTTTGCGCGTAATAAGGAGGCACTTCCTTGCTGCGGCCGTGGACCCAACTGTCAGCCTCTCCACGTACAGTCCACGTCCGATGGAAGCCGTTCCTTGACCACGTTGACCACGCCGCGCCGAGAGCACCAGGGCGGTGGAAGACGGAGAGGCCTAGGAAGAGGACGACGCAGAGCCAGGGAAGACGCGGCAGTGGATGCCCACGCATAGAGGAGTATGAGGGTTCACTGGTTCACTGCGGTGTGAGGCTGCCGTCGCCGCAGAATAACAGGGGGTGTGGATGAGTAGAGGGATGGCCTGGCCAGCGGTGGGAGTAGTAGGGGCGGTGAGGCCTCCGCCCCATCACAGCCGGCCACAGGAGGCAGGAGCACGAGGCACGACCGGTGCTGGTTTGGGCGGCTGGAGCAAGAAGACCAGATGTTGAAGAAGCACTACGGCCGTTGGATGGACATCGTACGGTCACTGGAGCTAGAATCGTGCATATTGACTAAGTTGACAAAGCCCTCAATCCTCGTCAACTTAGTAGGCCCACAAGTCAGCCTGCCACTATACTGGGTCCCAGCTAGCAGGGGGAGTATTCATTTTTTTGTGCGTAATAAGGAGGCACTTCCTTGCGTGCGAAGATATAGCTGGTGGGTCCGAGCTGTCAGCAGCGGTAACGTTTTTTTCATGAAATACAGAGGCCCTTTCCGTGGGTCCCAGATGTCAGGTGGAGGAATCATTATTTTGCGCGTAATAAGGAGGCATTTCCTTGCGTGCGGCCATGGACCCAGCTGTCAGCCTCTCCACGTACAGTCCACATCAGATGCATGTCGGTCGTTGACCACGTTGACCAGGCCGCGCTGAGAGCACCAGGGCGGTGGACGACGGCGAGGCCTAGGAAGGGAACGACACGGAGGCAGGGAAGACTCGGCAGTTGTTTCCAATGCGGAGGGGAGTACGACTGTACGAGGGTTTACTGGTTCGTCTGCCGTCGCCGGAGAATAACAGCAGGTGTGGGTGAGTAGGTGGATGGCTAGGCCAGCGATGGGAGTACGGCGGGGCGATGAGGCCTGCGCGGCAGCACAGTCGGTTGCGCGGAGGAGGGAGCAGGCAGTCCCGCCGGCGCTTGTTTGAGCGGCTGGAGCAGGAAGAGCAGAGATTGAAGAAGCACGACGGCCGTTGGATGGACATCAATAGTCACTACTTGTGCGTCAACCTTTTTTTAGGAAAGCCTCAAATCTGTGGAAAACATCATACAGCCCATCTACCATTATTTCTAATAATTTACAACCCATTTGCTAGTTCTCAAGGTTTTTTGGAGCCCATTATCTTTTTGTTAGCATTACAGCCCATATTGTGGCCACGGTTAAAAAATTATACGGAATTTTGCATATTTCGGTGCGGCCCGAACTGTTTTTAATCCCGAAATTTTGAGTCACATTCAAACTGATTTTAAAAATAAATGTATATCAATATAAAATCCAACAAATTGTCCACGCATAAAAATCAATGCAATTTAAAATCTCGAAATGAAAAAAAGAAATTTGAAACTAGTTGCCGGTTTGATGTGTTTTAAAAATGTACAGCTCATTTCTCATTACTGGTAGGCCATTTTCTCGGCCAGCCGAATGAAGCTCTCCTCGTCTTGAAAGATTTGCAGCCCAACATGCCTGAAAAAGCGACTTACTTGGCAAATCACAAAAAAACTAGGCTATGGTCGTAGACCCAGCTGCGACCGTGGACCCAGCTGTCAGCCTCTCCACGTACAGTACTCTTCCGATGGAAGTTGGTCATTGACCACATTGACCACGCCGCGCTGAGAGCACCAAGGCGGTGGACGACGGTGAGGCCTAGGAAGGGGACGATGCGGAGCCGGGGAAGACGCGGCAGTGGATGCCCACGCGGAGAGGAATACGAGGGTTCACTGGTTCAGCTGCGGTGTGAGGCTGCCGTCGCCGCAGGGCCTGGCTAGCGGTGGGATTAGTAGGGGGCGGTGAGGCCTCAACGGTAGCACAGCCGGCCACTGGAGGCAGGAGCAGGCGGTCTCGCCGGCGCTGGTTTGGGCGGCTGGTGCAAGAAGAGTAGCGATTGAAGAAGCAGCAGGACCGTTCGATTCAAATCCAACGGTTACTGCTGCTAGAATCGTTTGTTGACTAAGTTGACAAGCCCTACGTACACATCAACTTAGTAGGCCCGCAGGTAAGCCTCCCAACCGGTGCGCCCCAGATGTCAGTGGGAAGAATCAAATTTTTTTCGCGTAATAAGGAGGCAGTTGATTGCGTGCGGCCAGGCCAGCGGAGGGAGTAGGGTGGGCCGGGGAAGCCTGCGCGGCATCACAACGGGCCACAAGAGGGGGGAGTAGGCAGTCCCAACGGCGCTAGTTTAGGCGGCTGGAGCAGGAAGATCAGAGATTGAACAAGCACGTCGGCCGTTGGATGGACATCCAACAGTCACTACTGCTAGAATCGTGTGTTGACTGACAAAGCCTTGCGTAAACAAGTTAGCCTCGAAATCTGTGGCGTGTACAGCCCATTTGCTATTATTTTTATAATTTTTACTCATTTTCTAATTCATATGGAATTTATTGCAGCCCGTTTTCCATTTTTAGAATTGCTGCCCATTTTCTGGTCAGTACCAGGGTTAAAAAAATTAACTAAATATGTGAGAAATTTTGAAAATTCGCAAATTTTTGCTGGGGAACAAAATATTCTTAATCCAAAAATTAGTAGCCATACTAAAACAAATTTAAAAATAAATTAGTACTATGTCATGTTAAATCGAATGAAATACTCCCTCCGTCCCAAAATTCTTGTCTTAGATTTGTCTAAATACGGATGTATCAAGTCATGTTTTGGTATTAGATACATCCATATCTAGACTAATCTAAGACAAGAATTTTGGGACGGAGGGAGTATAAGATATCAGTGAAGAACAAAAACAAAAAAAGAAACTAATATCCCATTTGCTATATTTTTTTTGGAATTTTCAACCCCTTTTGATATTACTTTTAACAGACACTGACCATACTCTTTGGCCAGGCCGGAATGCATCCCTCCTTGTCTTGAAAGATTCCCAGTAAGTCGGAGAAAACAAATAGGCCTAGCTTGGGTATTCTTCAAAAAGAAATACTGGGCTACCAAAGAAAAAACTGCTGGGCTGGTCATGTTGTTAGAGCCATAGAGACCGCACAACCCAGTTTATACCCCGCTCCTCCGAATTACTACTAAAAAAAGTTGTGCAATTCTGTCGTTAATTGACTATACGTTGAAAATGATGTGGATCCCAGATATCAGCAGGGTGGATTAGAATAAAAAACGAGGGGTTCATCTGAGTAGTAAAAGAGGCGCTTGCTTGTGTTCGGGAGTGGACCTGGTGGGTCCGTACTGTCATACTCACAACTACAGTCCTCTCCCGATTCACTATGTTGACAGGGACCGTTTCAAAAAAAAACTATGTTGACAAGGCCGGACGGCGGCGCCGCGGCGAGCGCACCAAGGTGGAGGATAAAGTGCTGTCGCCAATGTGCTGGGCTGGGTTGGACATTCTTATTGAAAAATAAAAATGGACCAGAACTATTTACGACGTTGACTACGATTTGCATGGGTCCGCTGGTTGCAGGAAGAAAATGCTGGGAGAAAGAAGACTGGTCGCTATCTTTGCCTAAGAATAATATCGACTGGATGTAATGACACTATCATAGGAAATAATATCCTCCTGTTAAATTGTGAATTTAAAGAACTGGTGCATGAGCATTTAGCTTTATTTATTTATTTACTTATTTATGTTTAGGGGACCATGAGCATGTACCTGGGCCGGATTCATGTGAGAGCCTCCCTTCCAGTTAATTATGGGCTTCTCTATTGGGCCTTCATCAGTGGGCTGCATGTTATCAACAAGTGGAAAATGTGTTCCGTACGAAAAATAGTATGCGCTACGTACGGTAGAGAGCACTAAAGGATCGAACCGTGCAACAACTTCCAAAACATTGTATTTGTCGTTCTAACAACACATTTATTTAACCAACAGACGAAATATACTACTGATTGTACATTGAAAACAGCAGCAGCAGCAACTAGGGCTGGGGGTGCAACAGAAGCAGTAAGCAAGCCAGAAGAGTGAAGACGCAGCTCTCTCTTCCAAACCAAACATCAGCCATCATTACAAAAGGGCTACCAAAAAAGAACAAGTTTATGCATCAAACTAAATAAAGATCCTACTACACCAAGTGTACGCATCTAACTAACTGGCTTAGTTAGACGTTACTATTTATTAAGCTGTGGAGATTGGCTGACGGCTTGAACCAGATGGGTGCCTGACGGGGGAAACTCCAGCCAGCAGGTCGAAGTCTGATACTTGCGACCCTCTCTCCTACTTTGGGCTGCAGAGCGTGGCGGCACATATTAGGGTATGGTGCATGCAGAGACGCATGGTACGCTATGTACACACAGTTTTGCGTGATGAACGAAACCGCGCTGCCATCATGATCCTTGTCGTCAGTTATCTCCTGGTTAATCAGATAATTCAGTCCGACAAATAGAGATCATGTACCAAGGCTACTTACCAACCTCTAGTCAAAAAATCCTGAAGGCCTAGAGAAGCTGGGATCCTGCTCAAAGACTTTGCAGTGACTGTGATTGTATTCAGCGAAACAACACGCCCGGTACGTGCGAACGATCATCAATCGTTCGCCGTCGTCTGATCGAGCCAAGAAGCACCTGCAACTGCCATGCCGCTTTTCTTTGAAAGGTTCTGGGATTAGGAAGGGTAGGGACACCAGGAGGCCTACAACATCATATCAAGTTGGAGTCAAATAAAAAAGGGCTCTTGATGTAGTCAATCTTAAGAACAGCATGTTATGAGCATGAATATTTTTTTAGTAAATGTTGACAGTAATATAAGCAAGCCATCATGATATCATAGGAAAGTAACATACTGCTGTAGCAGCCGTTTGTAGCGATGACTGGAGTAGGCCAGCAATACGTCCAGCCATACAAGGAGTCGACAGCGTAAATGAAGCCCTTGTGTTCAATGGCATCAGAGAACCATGGAGGATGTATGATCCTGCGATGGACGTGCAGATTTATCCACTTACCGCGGTCACCTGTCAGGTAGGCGAGACCACGCTTGAAGAAGGCAATTAGCCTAAAGTCTTTATAACTCGTAGATCTTGTGGGCACTTGGCAGATTACAACCTTGAGCAAATCAAACTTGGTATCATGTTGGCTACTGTAAGATTCCGAGTATTCTGGGCCGCGGTGCCAAAGCAGTGTAGTGTTAATCGAAGGAAGGGGGATCAATCATCGGGTGTAGACCCCCACGAGCATCCAGCTGCCGCGACCCTCAATGAGCACCATCCGAGACGTGTTCATGCCGACCCAGTACATACCGTTAATGTAGTTGAGGGTGACGGGGATCGGATCGCAGTCAAGGGGGTTGATGCTCGCCACCCTACGATTGTTATGCTGCGTGACACGCCGTTTCTGAAGATCAGGCAGCATCAGCAAGCAAGGAGCTGGCTTAAAAAGCTCCGTCCTGAGGGCTTTGAGTAAACGGTACAGCCCCGACGAGCACGCGGCGAGCGGCATGGTACTGAGATTGTCCACACGCGAAACAATGAGCTTGATTACCTCTGTGGGGAGCGAATTCCAGCCACTCTTTCGGCGGACGCTGCTCGGTTCTGCCATTGTTAGTGCTTGGGTTTCGGACGAGGGGGAGGCGCCTTAGCGGGGATAGAAGATTGGACGAGGGGGGGAGGCGCCTTAGCGGGGATGGAAGAGCGGACAGAGATGGAGAAGCGAATATGTGCTGCGGGAAGTGGACAGGTGATGATGACTACAGCACACCGCTTGACTTACGAGATACATACCAGCAGCCTAGGGTCATATCGGAGTCAGACAACTTGCTTGAGTGATCACAGTACTGGTACTCCCTATAGTACCTACTACTATGCCCTAATTTGCTTAAGTAGAGTAGTAGTGGAGTAGGACTCTGCTCTACTACTAGCACCGGAGGAGTAGTATATTCTAATCTAAAATAGTTACAAACTTCAATTCTTGAGCATGGAACGACTACGAACCGCCATCGGTGCTAACTCCAATCCCCAGCAAACGTTCGCTGGGAGACATGGCAGTTGCAAACGCCCGCGACGCAGTTATTGTACGTGTGTAAGGGTGCTGGTTTTCCAAATACTATGGCTTAAAAACAGGCCACCGTCGGATGGAAATCTGACGGTTACGTGGGATTCTCCAGGATTGAGCTCGTGCCGAACAATCGCCAGATATCATTACTTAAAAAAAGGTTAAAACACCCGGGGCTATAACTTGCACCGGCTGACCACTAACAATGATACTAACATAGTTGTAAAATGGCCAAAGACCGTGTCTACGTGGTGTTTCGAATTATATGCAAAAAAATTAGCAAGATGCCCGTGCATTGCACGGAACATCAAGATGCATTTTTTTTACAAAACACCTATTGTGATTGACCCATGCAGGAGTAATCCCATGTGTAAAAACTAATGATATCTTGAGAATTTTATCGGAAAATGGTATGTCGACCATTTCATCGAAAAAATGATATGTCGAGAAAGATGATAGAGGTGAGGAGGAGTGGGGCGTGGTGGTGACTGGTGGTCGGACTGGGCGGAGGCATGGGGATGGACGGCGCCGCAGCGGCCACCATGCCAGATTGTTCCAGAGACTTCCTTTTGTAATTGCTCAGCAATGAGGTTGTGGGAGATAAGGATGAACGAGGCAATGCCTTATTTGTAAATGTGGAGAGAGGTGCGGGTATCTTTTGTAAAATTGTCATAGTTTGCTTTCTATCCGTTAGATATAGATCGGACAGTCTATATTATAAGATGGCAGGCACACCATCATCACCAACTCGGTTTTTTCTCTACTCCTATAAAAGACTCAGTTGGTGATGATGGTGTGTCTGCCACCCGCCATTTCTGACCATTAGATCTGCATCTAATGGCTGTGATGTAAGTTGTGGCCTTTTGCAACAATTTCCACTTCTCTGCTCCAGTTTACGCAAAACCCCTTAGTATCTTGAAACCAACCACATTCCTCCCTTACTTCATCAAAACAGCCCAAAGAATATATTTGGAGTGAAACATAAGATATTTTTAGTGATATGTATATCAAAAGTAAACTGTTTTCTTTCAAATTTGTGAATATGTATTATTCTACTTTGGATCCGTTGCAACGGACAGGCTCATTGTTATAAAGGTTTATCTCTTGCATACTCCGCAACCAACACCTAGTGTACTGGTCTGGGCCGGGCGTGCAGTGGACGGCGCAGTACTATTCGATTTGACAACTACAACTAGTATATTATAAAAAAACAAAGAAGAGTAGTAGAGATAGAGATAAGAATAGAGACTAGGGAGGAGCACCATCTACTGCTTCGTGGGCTACTCCTGCGCTCCATTCGGCGGCCGCAACCCTACAGCCACTCCCTCCTGCGCTCCATTTGGCGGGCGCTGTTGAAATTTGGGGAGCGCACTCTCGCGACTGCTAGCAGCGACAACTTCACCGACGACGACTTCTTCTCCGACCTCGGCAACCTCTTCCTCAACGACATGGGCGACAACCTCAACGCCAATGGTGCTGCTCCTGTTGCACCGTATGTGTTTCTGTCCTTCCTGTTCGAAATCGTGGTAGAATTCATGTTTCTAGTCTGTGTCCTAGATTCGATCTGTTCATCTACTATGCTAGTCCGCATGATTAGTTTAATCTCTGTTATAGCCATCATGATTTATTTTGTGATTATTCGGACTAAATCTCGTAGTAACATGCTCATATATTCAACTGGCGGAACGTCCCCTACAGCTACTCCTGTTTCATGGACGGCCTGGTCAATGCCTCCAAGGAGCCCTTCGTCTACTACTATGAGTGCCCGATGCCGTTTTGGGGCTCGCCGGCGGACATCGTGCATCACCTCACGCAAGCGTGCGGCGATCACTACTGGCCCTTGGCGAAGAACATCAAGTATGAGATGTGCTACCCGTTCACCGTGCCGGAGTCGCTGGAGGATCACCGCTGCCTGCTAGTCTCGGAGGAGGACGGCAGCGTCTTCCTCTTGATCGTGGGCACCGGCGAGGCCCGCACAGGCCGCCACCCCGTCTCTGTAGTGTGCGTCAGGGGCAACGCCGCTGACGCTGACACTGACACGAGGCCGATGTATGGCTGCGTGCTCACTATTACTACCCCTCGGAGGTACGTGGGCGGCGACACTGGCTACGTCAATCTGACTTGGACTCTGCCGAGCTGGGACCTTCCCTCCGATGTGGACATGGAAGACGCACAGTGTTATTTGATCCCCAACAATGTGCACAGGGACTCCAAGGAGGTTCACCTGGACATTTGCATTACCAAGTTAAATGTTGATCATTAGTCTTCGCTCAATGTAATCCGCTGTCTAAGCATGTGGAGACTTCCATGCATGATCTTGCTCTATTGGAGTATCGCGCATGAATAAAAGTGTATCCATTTATGGTTTTGTCTAGAATCTTCCATGTATGAATTTTTACTACAGTACTGGTGAAAGACTTATGATGAACCATTTCTTACATATCCTCTGCCTCATTCCAAGTCATCCTGATTTAATCCCTCCGTCTAGGTGTATAAGGGCATGGTTAATAGTTAAATAGTATAGCCAACTGTTGACTATAAGAAAGTGCCATATCATCTGTAGCCAACATGTATAACAATGGATACTCAAAAACTAATTCTTGAAGATCATTTCTTGCAAAGCACAATAAGAGTTATTTCTTCACAAGTTTTGGACACAGGTTGAACAGTTGAACACTTTTGTTTGCAAAAGATACTTTTTTATCTATTTCACCCGGATGTTTGTGAGCTCTAGAGATGAAATAATATCTGAATAAACCTATCGATACCCGTTACACATGAGATGACCCCCACATCCTTTGTCAAAATAAACAACTCCCCGATCAATGCATTTCACTCTTCCGTGCAATGCACGGGCACCTTACTATAGATTAGTACGACCAAAAATTGAACTAACATTATATATAGTACGATAAATGATGATGCATGTCACCGAAAATTATATCATTGAAAACTATGTTCAAATACGAATCCAACGATATTGTTTTTGTTGACATGCACTAACATTTTGTCAGTTAAATCTTCAGTCAAATTGAATGGGGGATAAACCACGACCGATGTAGTACTAGTGTAGAGGGCGGCGCTGCACGGGAGTCTCACCCCGCTCGTGGCGCGGCAGTAAAGCCGTCATATCACAAAACCCAACCACTCCCAGTAATAAGTAGCCTGGTAAAATAAACGGACAAGCAACCATCACATCCCTCTGTCTTTTTTGCATTTCATCTCTCTGCATTTACTTTCTCCGGTTCATCTCGCACACTCGATCCCTAGCTACTACTCCTAGTATCCCTAGCTACTACTCCTAGGGCCAGTTCTTTTGGCGGCTTCCCCAGCTTTTCCCATAAGACTAGTCATAGTGGAGAGTAACATTAAGGCGCCTCACTCATTTATTTGGGCTTCTAAACTACTACTAGTACCTCCGTCCTGGTTTATTCGTCACCATTGTAATTTGTGCTAAATTTTGACCAAAGATTTAACTGATAAAATGTTAGTGCATGTGACATGCACTAACATTTCATTAGTTAAATTTATGATCAAAATTTGACACAGATTAAAATGGGGACGGAGGTAGTAGTTATGGGCTTACTAATCTAGAAGCCTAAAAGAACTGGCCCCTGGTACTCCTACTAGTAGTAGTACTCAAGTTGGAATTCCAATTGCACGGCACAACTTGTTAGGCAAAAAATTCGATACAGGGTGTAGGAAGCGATTTGGGAATTTGCATGCCTTTCCGACCAGTGAGATACTCCATACAAAGTACGACAGAGAAATAACCACAGAGAAGGAAGCTAAAAGTAAACAATCAAACGAGCATTTTTTCATTTGTTTTGCATTGAATCGTTTCACAAGCTTGACTAGTGCTGTTTTTCTACTTTTACAAAAACCGCGTCGTAATGTTAAAACGTGCATTTGCACGTACATAAGTAATAGTAGTACTCCCTCTGTCTAGGTGTATAAGTCTTCCCTCCTTCTTGGTCACGGTGCACAACCAAAGATGACTTATTGACCTGGACGGAGGGAGTAGCACAGTCTGCAAGCATATATATAGAGAGATGTGTAGTGCGATAGTATATAGTAAAGTTTGTGCTATATGCATGTACTTACAAAATGCGTACGAATACACAAGGTTTCCAAACTTTCCCTTTTACATACTTAATTAAGGACGCTAATAATTCCTGAACGTTCGAGATTTATCATTTGCGTCCCAAAACTAATGAGATCGCCTTACGAAACAAAAATTATACTCCTACTAAAAGCCACGGCGCTCGCAGGAGTGCTTGCGGCGCGCCACGAGTGCCCTGGTGTGCGGTCGTTTCCCAGCGTGCCGACACAACGCCTCTTCCTCAGCGTCGCAACTCGTGAGGTGCTGATTGGCGGCTTGTGGGCGGGCGAGTGCGATCTCACTGGTGTGGTGATCCGGCGCCAACAGGTACTCCTTGCTGGAAGCGTGCACCCGGTCCACGTACCAACAAGCGTAGATGAGGCGCTTGGGCCCGACTGCACTCAGGGCTTTGGCACGGGTGTCCTCCGCCACCCTCACGGCCCTTGCATGAGTCTTCTGCCAAAGAGCCAATTGCCTGACTCTCTCGGATGCGACATAGACCTGCAGCGCAGCTTGCCCCGCGGCGCGCTTCTCTTCCTCGGCCTTCTTCTCCGCCTCTATTTTGGCTTTCTCTGCCGGCGGCAAAGCCTCCCACATGGCGACATCCATTTCTTTCCAAAGCTCCTTAAGGCTGGGGGGCTCGGCGGGCGGCGCGGCGTTCTCCTCGTAGCAGGGAGCCGACGCGAACTTCGACGTGCGTGCTGGCGAGATCGGGAACGCCGACGCGTCCACCTTGACGCGTCGCGGCGAGGTGTGGAACGCCGACGCGTCCTCCTCGACTAGTGGCAGCGAGGAACGGAACGGCGATGCGTGACCGTCCAGGAGGTGCAGCGAGGGGCGCCTAGGGCTTGGGAGGGGCGATGCCATGGTGGTCGACGTGAGAGGGAGGGGGAGGAGATAGCGATGAACGTGAGCGTTCTTCCGAATGCCGTGGGAGGCGCCGTATTTATAGCGAGCAATGGCACACCTACGTAAGACATGGACTGAGCTGCACTGACTTAACTGCAGGTCCAGTTGCGTCATTGACATGTGGGCCAGACCCCTGTTGGGCCCATATGTCAGTGACCCAATGCACCTGCAGTTAAGTAACTGAAGCAGCATCCCAGAAGATATGTTGCGTGATTAACGTAACAACTACGTGGGCATATTTGTTGGAGTAAATTACTGGGGAGGGAAGGGGTGGAAATATTGCTGGTCACAACAGATTGGACGAGCGTGGGGGGAGGAGAGTCATGCATGCAGATTTTTTCCACAGGGGGTGGAGTGGTGGGACCGCCGGAGGGAGAAGGAGAGTGTGGCAAGCATATTGTTTCCACACATGGAGAGGAAAAGATTTGGAGACGAACGGGCTTCCTGCAGGTATGGGGAACGGTGCATAATAAGTCTCATCTTGCATGCCGGGCTAGGTATAGTCTCAAGTCATTAAAAACATACACGCCCCACACATGTTCTTATTTCAAGGTGCACTAAATTATTGCATGCGATGATTAAGGCTGGCCATAATGGTGGTATCCTAGCTGGTATCATGCACACCGAATAGCAAACATGCTGATGTGGCAAAGAATTAAAGAAGAGAGGGGGGTTAGAGTAATTAGTGTTCATGCATGCATTGGTAAACACATTTTTTTTGTGAAGAACGACAGCATTAGTTGAGTACTTTTGCAGACTACAAAAACTATTCCACCGCCTCTATCTTGCTAAGAGTAGGTGAAAATTTTGAATCGAGCCCTTTAAACTAGAAGGGAGGTAGTAGTAATCTAATAGCTAACCCTGGCCCTGTTTGGATCCATGTGTTAGAGTTAGTTTGGGTTAGTCTGAACTCAACTAACCCAAAAATATCCAAATAGGAGGGTTAGTTTGGGTTAGATGCATCTAACCCATTAAAAAAATCTAACCCACCCAAGAGGTGCTTATTTGGGTTAGTTCTTCTCGGGACACTAAAAAACACATTTTTATGTATTGTAGATATTGATATTTTTAGTATAAATTTGGTCAAACACTTTGCAAACGGTTGACGGAAGTAAAAAGGATCGGAGGGAGTATCATGCATGCGGAGTAGGCAAAACAAATTGCCCATTTATGGCCGGTCGAAGTCTCAAAGGGCGCGACCGCGCGAGGGAGGCGAAGGTCATGGGAGGCGCGACGGTTGACGGAATTAAGTGAAGTTACCCACGCGCCGGCATGGCGTGCGAATAGGCAGAAGCTATACCGTCAGGCCTACGATATGGGTCTAGTAGACATGACATCTAGTGGGTCCTGCATAGTTCTCGAGAACTCTTTGGGGGCTTGCAGTCGTTTATCCATCGGGCAAGCCAGCAACCCCACGCCGTTCGCATGCCCTACTCGTCCCCATCTTCCACTAGTACAATACCTTACAACAGTTCGCTCCCAGTCATCCCGTCCTTTCACATTACACCAGTTCAACTTCTCCTAACCCTCCTCCAAAATCCATGGCCTCCCAAATCTCCATGGTCGCCGCTGAGTACCAGGTTAGAGACATCACCGGCGATGAGTTCATCGTCATCTACACACGTGGATCCGCGATGGTGAAAGCATGCCTTGCTCGCTTCCTACGCATGTTCAACAGTTCAACGGATGAGTGGGTCGCTGGGCTAGATATTGAGTACACCACAGTCCTGCAAAGAGAGAATATTCTAAAGGAGGCAGAGAAGAAGAAGCCCGCCGTGATCCAGGTTTGCGTACATAACGTGTGCTTGGTCTACCACATATGCCATGCGATGTTGAGTGCCAGGATTTTAAGAACTTCCTCAAGGACGAAAGAGTGAAATTCGTTACTGTAGACTTTAGGAACGACAGGGATGTCCTGGGTCGGATAGGCCTCGTTCTAGGCCAGCCCTTCGATCTCCAGAAGGCAAGCCTGGTGTCCTCCTCTCAGCCTTCAATGTTGACCCTGGCAGCAGCCATGATTGATCCTTCGTACGCTAAACTGCAGAAACCTCACCACGAGTTTCATCATGCATGGGAGTCGAAGACATTAGATGAAGATCACATCCTATACGCAGCAATGGATGCCTACCTTTGTTTAAATATCTACAAGGGTTGGATGAAGAAGCAGAGCCCAGTGTCCGGTTCAAGCAAAGAAGCGTCGGCGAAGAGGAAGAGGAAGAGGGACGAGGACGAAGTCGAGGACGTGGACTCGGACTCCGAGTAGGTGGCAGTGCCGTCGCTCATGCTGGTTCTACTGCAGTGTCAAGCAGACTAGTTGCTTAGTTTATTTTCAAGGGTGTGTTGTGCTGAGGCCCCAGCAGAACTATGTTTATGTTCTTTCTCGTTATTTGAACTCTTTAGTACGTACAGTAGTACTAGTACTGTGTCTTACTACTGTTCTTCTTGCAGTTGGTACTACTGCTCGTATCTTCGTGTTCCTACCGTACTTAATACGTTCGTACTAGTAGTATAATTTGGGTCAGTCGATTTGTGAAAAAAGTTCGACGGAGCAAAGGAAGAAGACGGCAAAGAAGCTACCCCAGTATCTATATTAGGGTGGCAGGGTGCCCATGATCTATCTTATGAGTGTTGGGTGTGGAATGCAGTTTGCTGAAAAAATGGATCGTGCCCGGGGTTAAACAGATGGCGGGGGTGGGGGAGCATGGCGGTGGCAGGTGGTTCAGGGGAGGGCACGGCGGCGGCGGCAGGCGGTTAGGCGTGTGGCGGGCTGAGAAGATGAACCGTCCATCAATTTCGGAGGTTGAAGATGCCCTTCTATCCATCCATGTTGCATCAAACGGCTCACAAGAGTCGACTGACCCAAATTGCTCCTTCAGATTGCAGGATCCACGTGGCATTCAAGGTCTCGAAGGTAGATTCCGCGTCCACACCCGGTTTGCGGGCTCGACGCGCACGCGACCGGCTTCCGCCGCGACAGCCACCATGCGCGCCTCCTCTGCGCGGGCGGAGACGACAATGGCACGCTAGTTCCTCCTCGCCGGCGTGCTGGAGCACGTGCTCGTCCTCCTCTTCGTACGCTGTGTGCATAGACGCGGCTCCACCAGCTGCTCGCGTGCTTGGCAGCGCGGCGGCATCGCGAGGAGGGACTGCAGATGACATGAGCGGGCGAGCCTTCGGCTTCATGGCACAGGGATGGCGGCGACATGGCGGTGATGGGCGAGAAATTGTTGGCCGGAGCAGGCGGGCGGCGGCATGCGCAACGGCGGCGGCATATTGATGAGTGCGCGTATGGGAGCTTAGTTTAGTTTTATATAGGGTTGGTCAAACTTAAAAGAAAACCGTACTAGTACATGTAAACATTAGACTTAGGCAGCGCTTTTATTAGTTACCACAACCACGATACGGAATCCTGTGCAAGCGCGTGAACCGCGGCCGCGCGGTCGATCGAACGGTGCGTCACCGTGTCGCGCTCGAAGGACATCCACCGAACCTTTTTGTCTGTGTGAAAACAATCCCCGAATATTACTCAACCTTTTTTTCCTGGAAAAGTTCTTGACGCTACAATATTTCCATATATTTGAATTTAGCTCCAGTTCGTGTTTATTTGGATTTGGACGTTTTAGGTGCACCCTAGTTTTTTTAATACTGATTTTGTGTGTGTGACTGAGAGAGAACGTGTGTAGGTGTCCATAGGTGTGTTGTGGCAGAAGGGCAATGTGGAGACGGTGTGCGTGTGATAGAGACATAGAGAGGTGTGAATGTGCAAATGATCATGCATGAGTGAGACATAGACAGATGCCGATACGTTGTGTATACATGAGAGAACGGTCTTCTATTTTACTTGTGTGTGTGTGAGAGAGAGAGGAGCATCCGTAACACAACAACCATCTCTCTCGATTCGTCCGTCCCTCGCACGATCGCATGTAACACATGCATCAACGCGCACATTTTGACACCCTCACCCGGCCCCTGCCCACCTCAAGGCCCGCACATCGCTCTCAATCTCGCACGCACAATCTCTTCGTGAATACCCTGTTTAGCATGTAGCTTTCCGTCATATACACACACATTTCTCTCCTTAGGTTTGTTTTCTCTCAATATCTGACACACACACACACAGCACACAGCACACACACCCCCCCTCCCTCGAGCACACAATTCATCCCCATCCAAGGTTATATGGCGAGCACTCTCGCTTGTGCTTCTTTGCACCCCAGCATGCACAACACCTCAATCTTCAAAGAGGGCATCGAGGAGATCGAAGACGGCGACCACACTGCGCTAGAGAATGCGGGGCCATTTGGAAGCAGGATGATGTGATGACGGCTGACTGACTCCTCCCCCCACCCTCTCTCTCGCACAAAATTACCAATCCCTCTCTCCCCCGCACAAATTTATCAATCCCTCAACCCATGAGATCCTTCCCCTATCGTCCATGTTTTTCCAGCTCTCTCATCAAACCTGTTGTCTCTTCTCCTTCCACGTGTACAGAATCCGGATGCACACGCATCTCACGTATATTACATGTCTCCATCTTTCTCACAGACCTAACTTCTTCCTCTCTCTCTCTCTCTCTCTCTCTCTGTTTCGTTAAGTTTGTCTCCTACTCTCTTGTCCACATACATACAATATTTCCCATCCTATCTGCTCCGTCTTCGCAAGCTCTCTCTGCACGTTTCATTCACACATTGGGATATGTTCAAAATGTTGCTTTTATAATGGCTGATGTAGAGTTATTGTTGGTTTTGTTGCATCCTACAAAGTAATAACTATGAAATGCATTTTGATTGTCATTGGACTGGGATTATGTGAGTTTGAGCATGTTGTGAAGTACTATAGATCTCGTATACATCTTGGAATTCGACAATGATTGTAACTATTGAATTGTATAGACCATTACATTCGAAGTCAGTAGCCTAATATATTTATTTCACAACTTCAACAAATGATTAATTCACTACATACTAAGAAAACAAATGTGTACACCCTCCGTTTTTATTTAAGTCCGCGTATTAGCATTGGTCAAAGTCAAGTTTTGTAAACTCTCAGAAAGTTTATAACAAAAAATATACACATATACAATAACAAATAAATACCATTAGATTCATTATTGAATATACTTTCACATCATACATATCTGTTATGGTAAATGTTTATATTTTTCTATAAACTTGGTCAAACTTTAGGAAGTTTGACTTCGGTCAAACCTAATATGCAGAGTTTACTAGTACTACTCGCTAGTTGCTTACCCGAATCACCCAACACACCACACGGGGAGTTCAGTGTCACAAAATTTTGAGGTCGGCGGGAAAATCTCCCGTGACCCTGATTCGAGCAGTGGGAAGTTACCATCATAGCCTTCGAAACAGGCCTACGGATGACGGTTGGTAGGGGGCTGTTTTCGTAACTTCAGGTTCACCCTACCCAGCCAACCCCACCCCGGCACCCAGAGTAGTACACCTGAATACTCCCCATTTTCTATCCCCACCGCAAAATAGACTTCTCCACGGCACCGCAACCTTCGTGCTCCTCCCCTTCTACATCGGCGCACTCGTCCACCGCAGCGCATCTGCCTCATCGACGACCTCGTACGCCGCACTGGAGCCGGTCCACCATTGTCGTCGTACACAGAGCCTCTTCCCCCGGCACCGTCTTCCACGGTCTCGGATCTGCTTCCCGGAAGCCGACGCCAAGCGCAGAAGCACCACCGTCGTGGACAATGAACTGACTCCTATTGCCGACCATGACTCACAGAGGCCGCCGCGACCATCGTTCTCCTCCTCGATTGGTAATGTGTGTATTGAATCACTTAGCAGTACATGTGCAGTTCCAATTTTGTTCATACCTACCCTTCAAATTTCCTGGGTGCTATTGTTCCCGTAAAAGTAATTGGTTATAGCCTCCATTGTCCAACAGAATATCAGCTTGTAATTGTGCGTCGCTCCTGTATCGTGCTGTGCTTGGGTAGGTTTTTCATCTGCAACCAGTAGTGTGGCAAATGATGGAAAGTTTTTTAGAACTAGCAAGATGCCCATGTGTTGCACGCATCAAGATGCATTTGTATGAGTAGTTTATCTTGTGGGAGAAAAGGATGAATGAGGGAAGGCCTTATTTGCAAATCTAGAGAGGGATGTGGGCATCTTTTTGCAAAATTGCCATTGTTTCCTTCCTATATGTCAGATATAAATCGGACGGCCTATATTGCAGGATGGCAGGCACACCATCATCACCAACTCTGTTTTTTTATATGAAAAAAACTAGCAAGATGCCCATGCGTTGCACGGAACATCAAGATGCATTTGTATGAGTAGTTTATCTTGTGGGAGAAAAGGATGAACGAGGGAATGCCTTATTTGCAAATGCGGAGAGGGGTGTGGGTATCTTTTTGCAAAATTGCCATAGTTTCCTTCCTATCCGTCGGATATAAATCGGATGGCCTATATTGCGGGATGGCAGGAACACCATCATCACCAACTCTGTTTTTCTATAAGAGTAGGGAAAAAGTAGAGAAAAAAGTAGAGAGTAGAGAAGTAGAGATAAATATTAAATATAAAATAAATATAACAGTAGAGAAGAGAGTAGAGATAGTAGAGACGTCGGGAAAGGATTGCGCGCACGGGAAAAAGCGGCCGGGCGTGCGCTAGTTTTGGCGCGCGGCGTCCGGCGCGCTTTATAAAATCCAGCGCCCTCCCACCGCTCTGTGCCTCGCCACCGCTCTCTCCCCGCTCTTTCTCGCCTCGCCGCCGCCGCGCCACCATGCCGCCGCGTCCCCGGGAAACTTGGGGATACCGCGGCGTCCGTGCGCGCCCCTCCAGCGGCTTCTCTGCCGAGATCCGGTTCTGCGGGATGCGCGTCGGCCTCGGCAATTTCGACACCGCCAACGAGGCCGCCCGCGTGTACGACACAGCGGCGTGGCGCCTCCGGTGGCCTCATAGAACATTGAACTTCCCCAACGTGCCGACGCAGGAGCGGGCACAGGAGCTCGCGCCTCTGCCGCGGCTTATCACCGACAAGGATCGTCGCGACAACCGGAGGCGGGAGCACCGTCTCGGCATCGCCGAGATGGACGAGGAAGCCATGGCGCTATGGCGCCAATGCTTCCCGCGGGACATCATCAACGAGCGTGAGTTCTACGCGCAAAGGAGGGCGGAGAGGGATAAGAGGAGGGCGGGGCGAGCCGCCTATCGCGAGGAAAAGCGTAGGCAAAAAGCGGACGCTCAATTCAACATGAGGCTAGGAGCAGCGTCGCCGTGGGAATCCGACGACGATCGGTATCTTGACGCCTACAGTCAGACGTCGGAGGAGGACATCACCAAGGAGGAGTCGGACGACGAGGAGTAGTTGAATAATCTATATTTTTTATCTATCTATGCTGAGAACTATCCTCTACTCTCTAGTCTCTACTCTCTATCTCTACTTCTTGATCTCAGCACTGTAAACTCTTTTTTAAAGTGCCGCGTGTTGCGATTCTGTTGGAGATGCTCTAACATGGTAGACGAGTGCTTTAATGTTGCCCACAAGATGCGCGAGTATTACTAGTAGTATATTTTTCTTGCCATGTTGAGATTTTAAAACCATGAGTGCGAACATGCAGAGGAGCAATGAAGACCAAACACGGGATATTGGGGACATCTTCAAGGAGCATGGCAAGTTAAAGAGGAGCTGCACCGAACCTGTACAACGAGCTTTGGTAAGTAACACCCTTTCAATTACTTTCGTTTAGCCTCGTGTTCTTCGATGTATATATGTTGTAGTTTCTGTTTCTCTTAAGCCTCGTGTTCTTCGATGTGTAATAAGAAGAGTCTTAATCGTCCTAATGCTTTCGTTTTCAGCTTGATGTAGGAAGTGGGTGTTCTCACCTTGTAGTCTGTTTTTATATTTTTTTTCCTTTTGAATTCACTTCTCCCAGTTATGTTTATCTGGCTTTTACTAAATGGATCTGGGTTGCTCTGAGTATTGATCTAAAAAGAAGTAACTTCATGTCAGGATGCAGTTCCTGCGAGGAGGGAAGTATGGTCAACCTCGAAATCATGTTTCCAAAATGAGGTTGGATTACACACAAGGCGCCAGTTCCCTAATGATGCCGGATTAGACACAAGGTGCAAATTTCCAGATGATGTTGGATTACACACAAGCCAGGTGGAGTCGTCAGCTGTTCGTGTCCTCGTGGCTCTAGTAAAGGCTGAAAGAAAGCATGCTGCAGCCCTTGAGAATGTAGCTGAGTTCCCGAAGAAGCGAAAAGAGCAATCAGATGCTCTCTTCACCCATGCCAAAGAAGAGATGGAAGAAGCCAGAAATAAGCTAGCAGAGGCAGAGTAGGCTAGGCGTCTCCTGCTATCTAAAACTATTGTCAATACAAAATTTCCTTCATAGTAGCTAGGTTCAAATGTTTATCCAGTCAGCATGCCTGTTGTGATGTCCGTGCATCTACTGATGTGGCACAATTTTTTTTTCGGGTCATGTAATAACAGCAATTACTTTCCAAACAATAACCGACGAAGCATTGGACATGGTATAGTTCACGCAAGCCCGACATTCCAAGTTCAACTTCCACATCAAACTCATGTTCACAGATATCTGCACATTCATACATAATGTCCACAACCATGATTCACTTCAAAGCAAAATTTGAGGAGAGTTATGAATAAAGAAAAACCTCTAGTTCCTACTACCAGTGCGAGCACAACAAGTCAAGAACATGCGTAATTAATTATATTTTGGTCATTTTTTGTGTTCTAAAATTCCGGCCGGCTCGCGGAAGGACGTGTTGCCGGCACACGCGTGGATTCAATGAAGGCAGGCGGGGCAGTCTAAAGCCAGTTGCATGTGGCGAGGAGGCGTGTTCAGCCGGGCCTGCAGCGAGTGGGGCCCTCTTGGCCGGCGCCGGTTCAATGCCTGCGCTATGAGAGGTCGCGTCCGTGTCAGAGCAATCACTCTCTCCAGTCCTTTTTTGTTTGGGTATAACAAAATCTCATTTTCCATTCACATTTTACAAGTAAAATTCATGGACAAACTTTGACCCAAAATACGATGGGGACTAGTAAACCAGAACAGAGGTAGTTGTTTTTTTTAATCAAAGAAGGGTTCCCCCTTCTGATTTTCATTACTGAAAACCAACATCTAAATCTAAACCATAGTATTTGCCCTAGAACTACCAGGTTCAACATCTCGAACATAAACCCATACAACCATACGCCAAGGAGGTACGTAGTACTATGAATTCCATTTTCACTCCATACCAATCGTTCTAAAAACTACTTAGTACTTATAACGCGCCATTGAAAATCGGAACTCTTAACCCCGCTAAAAAATGATATTTTAAACGTGGCTACTCGATCTGTGGCAACTGGCGAGCCACCGCCTCCAAGTCGTTCACCTGTGGTCCCGACCATCAACTCCTACGGATCAAATTATCACGCGAGCTGACTATTCCTACAAAGGTGCGCTCCACCACGTACCCGGTACCCGTGAATGCAGCAATCGTGTACCTAGGGTTTTAGGGTTTATTTGTTAACGTTGCCTTTACGTGACACTCATGTGTGCGAGACAGCGAGAGACCGACTGCGTGCGTGCGCCTCTTCTCTTCGTATATGCACTCCACCGTTTGCCTGGTGTCCAAAAAATTATAATAACTACTAGCAATGTGCCAATGCGTTGCCACACGATCAGAGTAGATTAATACATATTCACCGATTTGATAGAAAAAAAGTCTAGTTTTGAAATACGTATATCACTAAAAATATGTTATGTTTCACTCAAAAATATTCCTTTGGCGGTTTTGATGAGATAAGGGAGGAATATTGTTGGTTTCAAGATTTGAGAAGTTGTATATGTCTAATTTCTACTCTTACTAGCAAGATGCCCGTGCGTTGCACGGAACATCAAGATCTTGTGGGAGAAAAGGATGAACGAGGGAAGGCCTTATCTACAAATGTGGAGAGGAGTGCGGGTAAATTGCCATAGTTTCCTTCCTATCCGTCAGATATAAATCGGACGGCCCATATTGCAGGATGGCAGGCCCACCATCATCACCAACTCTGTTTTTTATCCCTACTCTTATAAAAAGCATAGTCTGTGATGATCGTGTGCCTGCCATCCTGCAATATAGGCCGTCTGATCTATATCTGACGGATAGGAAGGAAACTATGGCAATTTTGCAAAAAGATACCCACACCCCTCTCCACACTTGCAAATAAGGCCTTCCCTTGTTCATCCTTTTCTCCCACAAGATAAACTACTCATACAAATGCATCTTGATGTTCCATGCAACGCATGGGCATCTTGCTAGTTGTTGCAAAAAGCCCATGTGTGTGAGAGAGAGAGGGAGAGAGGAGGAGGACGGAGTGGATGTGTGACAAAGACACAAAGAGTGTGTGTGCGAGAGGTATCAGCTTAAAATGAGGCGATAGTGTGTGTGTGCACGATCGAGAGGGCGTGTCTCAAGAAGGGAAGAAAATTCTACATAGATACAAGGAGCGAGAGAGAGACATGTATGCGATAGTGGAAGCACGAGTGTGCGGGTGCATAAACCTATCTAGAGGCTAGTCGATAAATGTTTGTGAGAGAAATACGAGTCGGGGGTGCGAAAGCGAGAGTTTTGTGTGTGAGAGAGAGACGGTAGTCGGGAAGGGGAGTGGAAGCAGGAGTTGTGTGTGTGTGAGAGAGAGGGGGGGGGAGTTTGTCTGAGCGGTAAACAAATGAATAATGTCAGTCTGGGATGGAGACGAAAAGGAGACCGCAACAAATGTTGTGTCTACAGGGGAGAGAGAGTAATTTTAGTGGTATGATTCATATCTAGAGACATATAAGGTGTGTGAGAGAATCCCATAGAGAGAAAGACAAAGTGAAAGACGAGTGGAGACTGTGTGTGTGGCGATGAAAAAGAAAGCTTAGGTACCTAGTGATATGAGAGAACGGTAGAGACGTGAGAGATAATGAAAACCGTGTAATGTATAATGATAGGGAGAGTGTGACACTTCTCAAGGGAAACGTCGAGAGACCATGTTTGCGAGGATAGGAGAAACATGAAGTGAGCATGCGGGTGAGCTGGAGAAAAGAGAGTGATAGCTACATGAAGGAGCATGCATGCGAGAGAGATGGGCGTGAAAGGAGTGAACATAAAAGGGATTCAAATATTTGAATTCGAGATGATGATACATGAAATCCATACTCAAACCAAAATTGATCTATCAAACATGCATACTCATATGAATTCACGCGCATCTATGTTATTTAATATGTAGATATTACTGATCCATACATTTTAGTAGAACATAATTTGGTTTAATTTTTTGAATTCAACCTTATGATTTTGAGATCATTGTATTTGTAAATCATATTATACATATAAAGGAGCAGAATTCTTTGTTGTGCTTTTGAAAGTATATATAAAAAATGATGTATATAGAATTTTATTCCAATCAAAAATGGATCCCGCCCGAAAAAAATAGAATACAAACGGGATTCGAATTGAGTTGGCACGGTAAACGTGCACTCTGCAAAATTTGAACGAAGCAGGGAAAGTCGCAGTAACCGCCCGAAACCAAAATCTGCGAGATGGAAATTACTACTGCCTATCCCTGCCACGCAAAGCCTATTTGCTCGATTTCTATAGGTTTCGATAGGGGTAGGTTTGTAATTTCACTCAAATGTGACATAACCGCCTCTCACCCGGATTCATACACGGTGGGCGCCAAAACAAAGTGTGTCCTCGGCCGAAATCGACTCCCTCCCCGATTCATACACGGTGGGCGCCAAAAACAAACTCTCGTCGGCAAATATTCGGTGTATGCGAGATTACCGTCCTATCCCCAACCGACTAATATTGTTGTGATGTAGGAAATTTGAAACGGGGGCTAAGTTTGTAAATTTCCTCGCATTTGAGACAAGCGCGCCCTAAAGACATGGTTCCCCCTTCCTCTCCACCTCCATTTCCCCATTCGTACTCCGTGGGTGCCAAAACACCCTCTCCACCCTAGCCTCCTCCGTCCGCCACCCCATCCACCGCCATCCTCCTCCACCATGCCGGAGCTGATACCCCGACGCCGCCGTCCATTACAAGAGATCGACCTCTCTCATCCACGGCTTCGGACCGGGATCCTTGCATCCCGTCCTCTCGCTTCATCCCCGCAGTCGTCCACCTTGCCGGCGCCGCTCCTACGACCGTCTCATCCACCGCGCCCCGCCGCCACCGTCTACCCTCCTAGATCTGCTTCCACGCCGCCGACAACCATCGCTACCGCAGCACCGTCAAATTCTCAGCAGATGCATACACGGCGCCGCACCAAAGGCGGTACTCTTTCGTATCTGCTCAACTTGTTTATCGCAGCAAGAAAATAGATCGCCACTGCTTTACTCTGATTTCTTATCCATCACTTACTTGCTAGTTGAAAGCAAACATTGGTTGCGAAGTTGCCTTTGTCCGGTTTGCACCTTCAGATCCGCCATGGCACGCTCAACACTATACTCCCAATGCTTATTGTTTCCCCTTTTATATTCCACACTAGTTAAATCACAGTAGACTAAATTTCAAAATTGGGTCAGACGATTTTTCAGAGCTCGCCGGAGTTCGCCAGTGCGAACGAAGGGGCTCGGGTGGGGACGGTGGTTGTGGTGGCGGTGGTGGGGCCTCGCCGAATGAAGAAAACTCGACGCGGGTGGGGCCGGGGGTGGGGGGTGGGGGTGGCGGAGGAACACAGGCGGTGGGGGCCGGTGGTCCGGCCGGCGGCCCGTGCGGTGTTCTGTATGGGAAGAATCAGAGACGAGGAAGAAGAAGGGTTAGGAGACGTAGGATCTTCATCCAACCGCCTGAAATGGTCGACTGACCCAAATGACAAAAGTCACGCGACTTGCATGCAGACATGCCTTTATATTCAGTACCATCGTTGTACCTGCTTAGCACTGCTCCTGAATCCATCAAGCTAAACAACGTGCCACTCATAATTCCAAACTTGTTGCTCAAGTACGAATTTGATATGATGCTGATATTACTAAAACAGAAACATTTAATTGTTTAGCTAATGTTCCTACTTTACTTTCGAAAAGCACGTGCACCACATATAGAGAGACAGCAGGGAGTTGCTTTCTTGATGCGCTCTGGTTCATCATGTGTGGGCACTGTGCAACGAACATTTCATTATCCAAAACCTGCTTGCTCTTCTTTAGCATGTTCCTCTTCCGTTCTTCTTTAATAAGTACTCTCTCCGTTCCTAAATAGAAGTCTTTGTATAGATTCCACCATGGACTACATATGGAGCAAAATGAGTGAATCTACACTCTAAAATGTATCTGGATACATCTGTATGTGATCCATAGTGGAAATCTCTACCAAGACTTATATTTTGGAACGTGGGGAGTATGATAGTAGTACAGTATGTTCCTTGTAGTGAAGATGAGCAGGGACATTTGCAGTGTAGAGGTCTATACGGTCGGTTGTGATGGCTTTGAACTCTTCAGGCCTCTTTGATTCGTAGGATTTTGTAAACATGGGAATATGATTTGTAGTGGCCTGCCCACTTGAATCCTATAAGAATAGCAAGGAAATGCGGGGAGCTGTGTCGCCTTTGAGAGTTACACTGATATTAACAGTACCACACCTTCAGTTGAAGACAGCTGGTATCCGAAGCCTTTCTAGCCGTACCGGCAATACTAGCACATATATTCCAGCAAGTTCCACTTTGCTGATTTTACTCTGATGCTTACGGTTTCCCCATTATATCTACACTATGATCTGTGTAGCTGCTTTGTGTCGCACTAACAGCAGTCCACTCTTGAAGCTAAACACCGCAATGACTTACAAAATTGGCACCAAGGCATTGAGTGCCATTCTGGATGCAATGAAACTCATACGCTCCCCACCTGTTGATTCTTGTTCAGAATATGATCCTAATGACTATTCTAACCTCGAGGAGTCAAAGGCAGATGGCCTGTCCTGTTCACCCATCAAGGTGCATGTTCTAATTTGGCAAGGTTTTATTGATTGCGCGTATCTTGCATATGTTGTCTTGCATTTCTTCTACTTTGTTGCACCGCCATCTGCTTAGTTTACTCATCATATATGTCGAGATGCCATGCCCATCCATTATCAATACATATTCCACCTGTCATCATACCATGTTTTTTCACTCAAATGCCATTCTTGTGCATCAGACATCAAAAAGGAAGAGGGTGATTGCTGAACCTGAAGGAGCACCAGCAAAGTCCTTGAAAAACGTGGTTGTGCCGGAGAAATTAGATAGCACCCCACTTATCTTGGCTGTACAACCAATGACACAAAACGTAGGACCGACTCCAGCAGACTGTACCCATACTTCACTGGCCACACCACTAGCCGCATGACATAGGACCTGTGTAGCTGCTTTGTGTCGCACTAGCAGCAGTCCACTCTTGAAGCTAAACACCGCAATTACTTACAAAATTGGCACAAAGCATTGAGTGCCATTCTGGATGCAATGAAACTCATACGCTCCCCACACGTTGATTCTTGTTCAGAATATGATCCTAATGACTATTCTAACCTCAAGGAGTCAAAGGAAGATGGCCTGTCCTATTCACCCATCAAGGTGACTGTTCTAATTTGGCAAGGTTTTATTGATTGTGCGTATCTTGCATATGTTGTCTTGCATTTCTTCTACTTTGTTGCACCGCCATCTACTTAGTTTACTCATCATATATGTCGAGATGCCATGCCCATCCACTATCAATACATATTCCATCTGTCATCATACCATGTTTTTCCACTCAAATGTTGTTCTTGTGCATAAGACATCAAAAAGGAAGAGGGTGATTGCCGAACTTGAAGGAGCACCAGCAAAGTCCTTGAAAAACGTGGTGGTGCCGGAGAAATCAAACAGCACCCCACTTATATTGGCTGTACAACTAGTGACACAAAACGTAGGACCGACTCCAGCAGACTGTACCCATACTTCGCTGGCCACACCACTAGCCCCACCACAGAGGACCTGCACTCCAGCAAAAGGTATGCCGATTTCAGTTGCCATAGCACCAGTTGTACCACAGAAAAATCCCACTCCAGCAAAAAGTACAGCAAGTCCACCGGCCGAAGACCTATCCCAACTGCAGAGACGGCCAATTCCTGCAAATTGGAACCCCATTCCAGTTATTCCCAGTTTAAAATACAATGCTTTCAATGTTGCTAGGGACTACGTGCATATATTCCCATCATGGGAAGATTATAGTGAAGACAAACACCATTTTCACATCTTCCTGTCCCACTTACGTGTAAGTGCTATTATTCATGGTTATTATTTTCCCGTTTTCTGCTTATTGAACACATCAATGATTTACATTACATTGTTGTAAGTGGGCGAGGGTCAATCTGGATAGTCATGATGAGCAAAGCTTGCTTGTGCTTTTCAAGGAAGCATTGCAACAGTATTGGTGTTACCTGAGGAAATCACACTTTGATGGCAAGTCTATAAACGAATTTCTGGTGAAGTCTCCTGTGCTAAATTTAGAAGACATTGAATGGAAAAACCTTGTTATGCACTGGTCTCGTTCCGAGGATGAGGTATTGTCTATGATATAGCATGACAAATTGAACTTCTACTTTTCCGCATGTGCCTTACGGATCTTTTTTGCAGGAAATCTGCTCGAAAAAGAATTCTGGTTTGAAAAGAACGACAGGATATCGCAAATATGCTGCCCGCTGCTTTGCTCTTGTTAGTACATGTTGTCCTGTATCACTATACTTGCATACATACCTGGTTCATTATGTGACAACAGTATGCATGATAGCTTGCTTATCAATTGTTCGCTCCAAATTATCTGATCTGTATGAATGGTTACATTAGTGTAGAATATATCCAATGCCAATGAATTTTTTTAGCTCTGCATTGTTCTTGTAAGTACCTGTTGTCCTTTATCAGTGTACTTATATTGACAGGTAGTTGTTCATGTACCATCACTCTGTAGCTTATTTTCCTTTGCCCTCCATTTTCTACACATAAGATCTATATTTACTCTTACCATAAGGTTGGATAACACCGATGGTACTGAAGAAGTTTAGCTCTGCATTGCTCTTGGCTGTATCTTTTGCCTGTATCGATGTACTTACATTTATAGCTACTTGGTTATGTAGCATCACTCTTCATCTTATCTTAAATATTCTCCATTTTTTCTTATATTGTCACATCTATATTTACTCTTAACAAAATGTAGAATAAAGGCAATGCTTATGAAGAAGATTCTGTGGTAAACTTCTTGAGTTGCCCCCCCATCAGCATGGACAAGGGCTTTATAGAGCCTGCCTTCACCAATAATGTAAGTTTGTCCTTCTCAAGCCTTCAAACTTTGTTGTGTATATTTGGTTAGGCATGACTGCAACAGCTGTTTATTTTTGGTGCTTGCATCAAATTGCATGTTTAAAGTTTATTATGTAGTAGTTCATAAATAAAAGTTTGTCCTTCTCAATTTAAGTTTTCAGTTGTACAACCAAGTTCCTTCTTCATACCATGTAAATTAAACTATACAGAGCAAGTGATCTTATTTTGCCAATCTGAAATGGGATAAATTGACAGCACACTAACCATTGATACTTATGAGTTCTTGATCTGTAATCCAGTGGTGTCGTGAAGCTGCCAACTCCTTCACAATGTCATTTCCTACCATGTCTTGACCTGAACAATACCATATTGTGTTAGTGCTATTTTAAACTGTGTCACTTTATTCGTTAGTAAGAAATGTGATGAATTGTCAGCACTGATACTTATATGTGCAAAACCTGTCATCTGTCTGCTTGTTTATCTTTCAGAGTGAGGAGGATATAAGTGTCAAACAAGTGCAGTCTCACCAGCTTGCTCAGCTGCTTGCGCTGCAGCTCCCGAGGAGGGCTAACCTTTCTTGAACTCTATTGAAGTGCTGTGGGTTTTGTATATTATTTTGTCGGCGTGTTTAGTTGCACTGGTGGCGATCTTTGATGCCCAGCGTATGTAATCTGCTGTCTGCTTGTGCTTTATTATCATAGTGGCGAACTTTGATGCCCAGTGGATGTAATATGCCGTAATTTCTTTATTGTATAATCTAGGTTTTTTTCTTATTCACGATGCTGCAGTTATTTTACTGTATATATGTCCTGTCTTCGCAGTAAACCGGCCAAACCGTAAAATTACGGTACATAATCGGGCCATCATGCAAATCACTATGTATGATCCGCATCATGGGCCCCGTCATCTTGGTCCGTTAATAGGCCTAAATGTAAACTGGCCCACTAGTAGATTGGGCCCTTTAATATGCCGAGTAAACTGCCGGCCCTATTTTCCCAAGAGAACTCAATGGGCCTTTAGGAGGCTGAAAAGTAGGTTGAGCCTGAAACGTGCCGAACAGCTCACGGGCCGGCAGCAGGCCGAAATAGACCCCGGCCCATGATTGTGCCAATCAAATCGTGGGCTTATAACAGGCCAAAATTGTCTCGGTCCTTGTTTGGCCCAATCAGATTATCGTCTGTGAGCAGGCCGGATGCAAACGGGGCCGTAGTTAGGCCCAACTATATGACGGGCTTTTAACAGGCCGAAATATATATAGGGCCGAAATGTTAAACGGGCCTTTAACATGCTGAAACTAATATCAGGTCGAATTACTAAATGGGCCTTTATCAAGTGGGCCCAAAAGCATAGCATCCAGTTGACGGGCCGAATCTGATATGGGCCATAATTTAGCCCAAAGCCTCTCAAAGGGCCGGACCTGATCTGGGCCGTAATTTGGCCCACAACGTGGTAGGCTTTTAACGGGCCGGATCACATATGGGCCTTTATTAGGCCCGGAATGTGGCAAAATGTTAATGGACCAGATCAAATATGGGCCGGCATTTGGCCCAAAACATGGCAGCCTATTAATGGGTCGGCCTACTAGTGTTATCATAATCTTTTTGGCCTTCAGCTGGGCCAGCCCATTATGGTCGGCGAAATCTCGTGGGCTGTTAGCTGGGCCGGCCATTATGGTCCGCAAAATCTTGTGGGCCTTTAGCTGGGCCGGCCCATTATGGTCCGCAAAATCTCGCGGGCCTTTAGCTGGGCCGGCCCATTATGGCCTGCAAAATCTCGTGGGCCTTTAGCTGCGCCGGCCCATTACGGTACGCAAAATCTCGTGGGCCTTTTGCTGGGTCGGCCCATTATGGACCGCAAAATCTTGTGGGCCTTTAGTTGGACCGGCCCATTTAAACTTTATGGGCCACTTTTGGGCCGGTCCACGTGTCAACATTTCATAAGCGCATCTCGCCCATTGGATGAGTGACACTTGTCCCAACGGTGAGCCGACACGTGTTTCCTCCAGCCAATGATGATTTTACACGTGGAAAATCCCCATTGGTCGGGGCTGTTAATGGGTTATCGGATCCAAAACCAGACCCGATAGCTTAACAGCGTTCCATTACGGTGGATGCCACGTGTCGGTCACCCTTGACGAAAGCACTTCTGTGACGCGCGATTTATCATCATGGAAGTGGACACTTCCGTGATGATAATTTTGGTAATGTCATGGAACACTTCTACGACAGCACAGGTATGATTATCTTGATTCTGTCATAAATTTTTCATGGATGTACATGCATGACAGAAAACGTGACCTACTGTGACAAACACGTATCATCACGGAAGTGTATTTTTTTTGTAGTGCAAGCTGCCTTACAGGAAATATTTAACTTTGTGCAAACTAAAGAAGAGAGTCTCCCACAAGCTTGGGGGAGGCTTTTCCAGCTACGTAATGCTTTGCCTGGTCATCCTCTTAAGAAAAATGAAATACTTGATATCTTCTATAATGGACTAACCGATGCTTCTAGGGATTTCCTAGATAGTTGTGCTGGTTGTGTTTTCAGGGAACGAACTATTGCTCAAGCTGAAGAATTATTGAATAATATATTGAAAAATTACGATGATTGGACTATTCCTGAACCACCGGCTAAACCCACTCCGAAGAAGAGGGGTATATTATATCTCAGTCCTGAAGATATGCAAGAGGTAAAGAAATCTATGATGGAAAAAGGTATTAAAGCTAAGGATGTTAAAAAATTACCTATCGAAGAAATACATGGGCTTAATACACCACCATCGCCTAAGGTGGTAGAGGTAAATTCTCTTATGAAGTTCAATGATAATGACAATCCTCACAATATGCATCCTAGTCAATGCCTTTATGAGTTTGAAAACTATATTAGAAAACAAGATCACTTTAATGCAAATGTTATGAAACACTTGAAATATAACTCTGATATGATTGCTCGCTTGACTGACTTGTTATTTAGAATCTCAAATGATATTAGAGGTGTTGGAAAACATGCTTCTATGGTTCAAACTCAGTTAGAACAAGTTGCTAAATCACAAAGAGAACTGCTTGATGAAATGAATCATAATATGCATGACTTGGCTGTTAGAGTTGCAACTAGAGGAAGTAAAATAACTCAGGAACCACTTTATCCTGAGGGACACCCAAAAAGAATTGAAAAAGATTCACAAAGCGCTAATGGTAATGTACCTAGTCCTTCCAAAAAGAAAAAGAAAATGATAGTACTTTGCATGCTTCTAGTGAACCTGAAATAGAGAAACCTCCTGCTAATGAAAATGAAATTTCTATCTCTGATGCTGAAACTCAACCTGGTAATGAACATCCACCTAGTGATAATGAAAAAGATAAAGATGATGTTCATGAAGATGCTCAACCAAATAATGAAAAAGAACCAGATAATGATGTTGAGATAGAACCACTTGTTGATCTTGATAACCCACAACCTAAGAATAAAAGGTATGATAAAAGTGACTTCATTGCTAGAAAACATGGTAAAGAAAGGGAACCGTGGGTTCAAAAACCTATGCCTTCTCCATCCAAGTCAACTAAAAAGAAAGATGATGAAGAATTTGAACGCTTTGCTGAGATGCTAAGGCCAGTCTTTTTGCGTACTCGTTTGACCGATATCTTGAAAATGCCTCCTTATGCAAAGTATATGAAAGACATCATCACAAATAAGAGAAAAATACCGGAAGCTGAAGTCTCCACTATGCTTGCTAATTATACTTTCAAAGATGGAGTACCTAAAAAACTTGGAGATCCGGGTATACCAACTATACCTTGCTCTATCAAAAAGAATTATGTGAAAACTGCTTTGTGTGATTTAGGAGCTGGTGTTAGCGTTATGCCTTTCTCCTTATATAAAAGACTTGATTTCAATAAACTCACACCTACTGAAATATCCTTGCAAATGGCTAACAAATCAACTGCCATACCTATTGGTATCTATGAGGATGTGCCCGTTGTTGTTGCTAATGTTACTATTTTGACTGACTTTGTTATACTTGAGATGCCCGAGGACGACAACATGTCGATTATCCTTGGTAGACCCTTCTTGAATACTGCAGGAGCTGTTATTGATTGCAATAAAAGCAAGGTCACTTGTCATATTAATGGTAATGAGCATACGGTGCATTTTCCGAAGAAACAATTCCAAGTGAATGGTATTAATGTTATTGAAAAATCTCCGACAATCACTATTGGAAGTTTTCAAATACCTCTACCTACTGTCAAAAAGAAATATGAAATGCTTATCGTTGGGGAGATGCATATCCCCATTGAGGTAAGTTAGTGATTTATGAAATTTTTCGGTTTCATGCTAATCGAAAGTGGTTGTTAATAAGACCTGATCAAGCTTATTAATGAATCATTTTTGAGCAGTATGAAGTTGATGAATTTAGTAAGAACTACCTTCGGTCCCTACTTTTTGTTTTCTGTTTTTATTAGTTAAATAAAATAACCATGTTTTGTCTGTTTTCTGAATTTCCCGTGCAATAAAAAATGACCCAAAAATAAAAGTTCTCAGAATGCTCTGAAAATTTTATATGATTTTTTATGAATATTTAAGAATTTTTGGTGCAAAAATTACCAGAGGGGGGTGCACCAGGTGTGCACAACCCACCTGGGCGCGCCAGCACCCCCTGGCGCGCCCTGGGGGGTTGTGGTCCCCACGTGGGCCTCCTCACTTATCTCTTCGTCCCACATTGTCACCTACCTCCAGAAAAAAATCCCTCTTGCTCTCTCTCCCGTGTTCTTGCTCATTCTGCTGCCATTTTCGATCTCTTTGCTCGAAGCCTCGTTTACGAAACTGTTTCGGGGGATTGTTGCTTGGTATGTGACTCCATCATTTGTCCAATTAGTTTTTGTTTTAGTGGTTTATACTTTGAATAATTAGCTACTCTTGGTGCTGCTGTAGATGTGCTTGCATGTTCAATTCTTAGTGTTCTAAGTAGTTTGAATGCTTGCTATGGCCTCTATGTATCCCTATGAGTAGCTGCTATTAGTTTTGTGAAGTTTTGCTGGAACAAATTTGTGAACTAAAAATTCAGAATTTTGTTCATAGGAAAAATTGTACGCGGACATGATGAACCTGTTTGGAAGGAGTTCCTCGAGGAGACGATCCTCGGGGGCATCTTCTAGTGATAGTTCTGCTCGTCGGTCCTATGTTGAACCAAGTGAAAGTTCCACGCGAGATGCCGCCACCAAAACATGCTTATGGCCTTGCGATGAGTATATGATGCAAGTGGGCATTAAGGAGGAATTCGAGCAATATGTTCACAATGTTGGTCTCGGTCCCTACCTCTCAGATAAGTGTGAACAGCGCCATCTTCTCACTGAATCATTTGTCAAAGGATTTAAATATTTTCCACGTGAGTCTAGGGTGTCGTTTATGCTTTATGATAACCCATATACTATTTCACTAGACAACTTTGCTTACCATTGCAAGCTTCCATTTTGGGGTTCGCTTGATGAGCCAGCAAAGGTTGAGTATGAGTCTTTCTTGACTAGCCTTTGTTATGGTGAAAATAGGGGTGTGAGACAAGGAAGAATAAAGAGCATTCATTTTCCCGCAATTCAGTACTTAGCATTATTTAACGGGAAATGCATAGTAGGAAAGCAAGATTGTAGCATACTTTGTGCACCAGACTTGAGCCTCATTCACACCGCTCTCACTGGTGAAAGGAATTATAACCTTGGAGCAATTGTTGCACGTAGACTTCAGCATAACGCTAACAATGGCTGGTTCTATGGTGGAATTTACGCCACGTGTTTAGCGCGAGGGTTGGGTGTTTCACCTCTACCCTTTGACCCCATCCTACCCATGCAGTATTTAGACTTTGACACCTTAAAAGAGCATAAGATTCTCAAGGGAAGGGTTGATAACTTTACTTATAATCTGGTGTTTAACCAATCACATGTTGTGGACACATATTTGCCTGCGCCTGCTCTTTTTGATTATAACAGCAAGGAAAGATATTTTGTTCTTGAGAGCGAGGCCCGAGCTCACAACGCAGCAGTGTTGGTGGCACGGCGTGCTGAGGCCTCCGCAGCGAGAGCCTCCGTGAGCTACCACACCGACTACTACCCTCCAGACTACTGACCGACTACCAAGTTAGGCCAAAAGCCTAAGCTTGGGGGAGTACATGTTTCTCACCGACATTATATTCATGTTCACTCATATCATTCTGTTGGTCGGTGTTCACACTTTTTCATTGTATCATCCATGCTTAGATTTATTTTCTTGCTTTCTTCTTGTGTGTTTGAAAAACTTTAGTAAAAACCAAAAAAATAGTTGTAGTAATTTACTTTCTATGCATGCTTAGTTGTAATACTAAAAAGAAAATCCAAAAAGATTTCCTTGTTCTTCTTTTGCTTGTTGGGAGCTTTCCCGTGTAAATAGTTTTTCTCGTTTTTGCTTTTCCCTTTTTATTTGCTTGATCAAGAAAACCAAAAACTCCAAAAATATTTCAGTGTGTTTCTCTGAACTTCTCTTCTTTTTATTCGAGTCTTACCGAGGAGAAGACCACGATGAAAATGTTGAGTGGCTCTCATTTGAATAATTGTTCAACTAATAAGAGCCCATTTTACCTTGTCTTCTCCTGTTGAATAAAATGTTTTGCAGATTCCATCTTAGTCCATGGCACTCTTGCACTATTATTATTTTCATATTATTCGGTCGTGCAAGTGAAAGGCAATAATGACGATATTCGATGAGCTGGTCGTGGCGAAGAGAAACTGGTATGAACTCGACTTGTCCTGCCTGTGTAAATATGTTTAACCTAGTATCCATGATTCAGCCCATTATGATTAAACATGTTTGCAATGACAATTAGAGATTATAGTTTCTCATGCCATGCATAAGTAGCTGGGAGTTGATAATGATTTATCTTGGATATCAACATGGCGTTAAAATCGTTGTGATGTAGTATGATGATATGGTATCCTCCTCTGAATGTTCGATGGCTTGACTTGGTACATGTTCATGCATGTAGTTGAATCAAAACCAACATAGCCTCTATAATATTTATGTTCATGGTGATCATATCCTACTCATGCTAGTGTCCAATGTTACTTATGCATAATGCCTGGTTATGATCGTTGTTGCTCTCTAGCTGGCCGCTTCTCAATCTTAAATTGCTAGCCTTCGCATGTACTAAGTGGGAACTCTGCTTGTACATCAAAAACCTTGAACCCAAAGTTATTCCGAATGAGTCCACCATACCTACCTATATGCGGTATTACCCTGCCGTCCTAAGTAAATTTGCATGTGCAACCTCTAAAAACATCTAAAATTTTATCTTTTTGTGTGCCTGGATCGTTCATGGAACGACAGGAGGTGGTCGATATCTTCCGTGCTAAGCATGTTATCCTCAAGTTGAGTGTTTATTCACTCGCCATCGCACGAGGAAATGGGCAGTAATAGGGATTCCCAGTCCCGAACTCAAAAATTTGAGCTCTGGCACCTCTGCAAATCACTGCTTCCCTCTGCGAAGGGACTTTCTATTTACTTTTATGTTGTGTCACCACCTTCTATAAACAAGCACCAGAAACTGAGTAGAGCACAGCGGACGTGATTTATGCATTATGTATAGCTAATGTTGGGTGCATCATGACTAGATATTTTCTACCACGAATTACAATGTTTAGTCGCTGCTTGAACTTGGGAGGTGCTCTGCGTTTATGTTTTGCAGTCTCAGAAAGGGCTAGCGAGATACCACCATTGTCATACTGTATCATGGTCGTTTTGACAACGTGTTGCTGTTTGAGATATCTTATTATTGCTCGCTAATTGATTATGTCATTGATATGAGTTAATATAATCTTTAAATGTTATTGTTGACATGGTTAGTTATAATGCTGGCTAAAAACCTGGGTGCTGTTTAAGCTTATTTATGCAAACAAGAGCAAAAGAGTTCGTAAAAGTTTTTCTTTCTCACTTTCAGTTTATCAACTGAATTGCTTGGGGACAAGCAAAGGTTTAAGCTTGGGGGAGTTGATATGTCTCCAACGTATCTACTTTTTCTCACATTTTTCCTCTTGTTTGGACTCTAATTTGCATGATTTGAATGAAACTAACCCCGGACTGACGTTGTTTTCAGCAGAACTACCATGGTGTTATTTTTGTGCAGAAATAAAAATTCTCGGAATAAAGTGAAACTTTGCGAGGGTTTTTTATGGAATAAAAGAGGATTTTTGGAGCCAACAACCACCAGAGAGGGGCCCCTGGGTGCACCAGGGCCCGCCCCACTCTCCTGGCGCGCCCAGGTGTATTGTCCCACCTGGTGGCCCCGCAGACCCTGATTCCGACGCTATAAATTCACATTATTCCAGAAAAAAACAGAAAAAAGGAATCATCATGATCCACAAGACGGAGCCGCCGCCAAGCCCTGTTCTTCCTTGGGAGGGCGGATCTAGAGTCTGTTTGGGGCTCCGGGGAGGGGGGTCTTCGTTCTTCGTCATCACCAACCAATCTCCATCGCCAATTCCATGATGCTCCCCACAGGGTATCAGTAATTCCTTCGTAGGCTCGCTGGTCGGTGAGGAGTTGGATGAGATTCATCATGTAATCGAGTTAGTTTTGTTAGGGCCTAATCCCTAGTATCCACTATGTTCTTAGATTGATGTTGCCATGACTTTGCTATGCTTAATGCTTGTCACTTTGGGCCCGGATGCCATGATTTCAGATCTGAACCGTTTATGAATTCTTCATTATATCCACGTTTTAGATCCGATCTTGCAAGTTATAGTCACCTACTACTTTTATGATCCGACAACCCCGGAGTGACAACAACCGGGCCCACTCTCGGTGATGATCGTAGTTTGAGGAGTTCATGTATTCACTATGTGTTAATGTTGTGTTCCGGTTCTCTATTAAAAGGAGGCCTTAATATCCCTTGGTTTCCAAGATGGACCCCGCTGCCACGGGAGGGTAGGACAAAAGATTTCATGCAGGTTCTTTTAATAAAGCACGTATGACTATTTACGGAATACATGCCTATATTATATCGATGAACTGGAGATAGTGCCGTGTCGCCCTAGGTTATAACTGTCACATGATGAATATCATCCAACAAGTCACCGATCCAATGCCTATGAATTTGTCCTATATTGATCTTGCTAAGTAACTACTGCTGCTGCTACTATTACACTTGCTACAAAATTACTGCTATCACTGTTACTGTTACCGTTGCTACTGTCACTACTATCAAAACTGTCAAACTACTTTGCTACTGATCACTTTGCTGCAGATATTTAATCTCCAGGTGTGGTTGAATTGACAACTCAACTGCTAATACCTTCAAATACTCTTTGGCTCCCCTTGTGCCGAATCTATAAATTTGGGATACTCTACCCTCAAAAACTGTTGCGATCCCCTATACTTGTGGGTTATCACTTGTCCAAAATATAGGGTGTGTTACAAAAGTACCCCCACCGATTTGAACTAGCGGCCCTTTGAGCTCAGGGTTAGAAGGGGGATTTTGCGTGTCGGGATTTGACAGCTGGAGGGAGTTTTCGTGCGCGTTGTATTTTCGAGATAGCAAGGCGCGGGTTTCGGGAGCACGATATCTAAATTTTCAGGATATAACAAGGCGCGGGTTTAATTTTAGGGACAAGCCTAACATGTTATATTGTATGTACCAAATCAATTCGTACTTCCCTCAATGAAAAAAAAATAAAAATAATAAAACTATTCACACCACACAAAGAGAGAGTCTTGTCCCGTTTTACTATACAAATGCTATTCAAAGCTATGAATCCATGTTATGTCCAATTAAATTTTTTCGCTGGCTGTATAATGCATGTAACCTACTCATACCAACATTTTAGTGCATTCCAAATGTCTATACTACCGCTGAAATTTGAACTAAATTTGAATTCATTTCTCTATTTGAATAAGAATCTACAATCATGATTGTTGCCAACTTAAACCATCATTCGTGTATTACCTTAACAATACACCACATGATTACTATAGAGATAGATGTGAACTATGTGTACTATATGAACTCGAATTCAAATTTTTGAATAAACTTGATGTTGATTCCAAATAATAGTACATTTGATGTACTAACTAGATATTCATAATCTAAACCATGTTCCATACGTAGACCGTGTTTATCACACAAAGTATAGTGCCCTGCCCCCTACATTATGACAAGTATTTAGTCCTCAGCTGCAAAAGCCACACATTATCCCAAATTATAATCAGTGTTCTATATTATGATATCTTCTTCAAATATCTGAATCCACTTTTTTATAATGAATTATGATCTTTGTTCGTCTTTCTCTCTAGCCAAGTGTGCCTACCACAAACACACACTTCCCCTCTTCTCTTCTCATCGTCCATGCCCCCCTATGTCCAATATGGTTCCACGCAGGTGCACACTCCCACCCCTCTTTTCATCGATCTCATACTCGCACACTCCTTCCCCCTCGACATAGTAGGCCTCTCGCACCACCTCCTAGCCGCACCCCTCTCCCCCTGTCCATCTCTCTGGACCTTATTTGCTTCTAACACATGCATGCATGTATACATACCGATCTCCCTACATATAGCTAGGTCGACTATAATTCTTTTTCCCCACGCACCGATCGACTTACCTCACTAGTTATGTCTCTCCCTTTCTCAGACACACGATGATTGATCTTCCTATGTAGTTACGTCTGCTTACCACAACCATATCGTCCCCCCTCATCATCCTTTGCATACCTACTGACCCGTCTCTCACACGCACGTGCATAGACATGCAGACATCCCCGGCCCTCTCTTATTGATATTGCACTCGTACCCTCTGTTTGTCTAGCAGGCCTCTCCCACCATTTGTGAGAAGCAACTCCACCACCAACCCTCCGACACTCTACCTTTGTCTTTCTCCCAACCTTATTCCTCCGCTACACATATGCATGGATGCCGATCGATCTCCCTCAGTACATTGCTAGGTCTCTCTCCTTCTCCACACATGTACTAGTCGATCTACCTCTCTATAGTTAGGTCTCTACCCCCTCCCCTCCCCCACACACACACCGATAGTCGAACGTTGTAGGTAGGTATCCATGCCACGGAGAAAAACTGCACCTCTGCCCTCTCACATTCCAGTAGGTCGGCGCCCTGTATCTTTGACGTGGGCAAACACAAATTCGATGTCACTCTTTATCGATCGCGCACCCACACACTTCATCCCTGTTTTCGATTCTATTGATATCTCATGCCGATGATCTCTCCACTCTCTTCTCGTGGATCGCTCCCTCTATATATGATATATCCATGACTCTATTTCACACACATCGCATATGTTACGTTTTTTTGTTTGAGATATCATCGACACATTGCCTCTGTTTCGCACAAACCATCTCTCTCACACACCCACCCACGTATGTACCTGCACCTAAAGAAGAGGTGCACCCACGACGCACGTACTCACGTCTCGTTCCTGACCAAACCCGCGCGGGTACATGGTGGAGTTCATTTCTGTACGAAAAGGAAGCCCACGTGATAATTTGACGCGTGTAGCGGTTGTTTACTCAAAGGAGGGTCGTGTACCACACGTAGACGGAACAAAGTTTGACTTGATGCGTTAATATTAAATAAAGGTATATTCCTCAATGGCACGTACAGAATATAAAACGATTGTTGTCAGGAAAAAAGAAAAATCTGCTCCACTATATACAATGGAGCCTGCCTGCCGGGGTTTGTCTCTCGTGACAGCATCTCACACAAGGCGGCGGTGGCCTCTCTCTCTCTCACTGTTGGTCACTGATCCGGCTGCATCCGTCCGCCGGCGAAAAGTGAGGATGTGCATCGTTTCTTTGTTCGACGGCGTTGAGGCAGCACGTCCCGGTCTGCGGTACCCGCCGTTCTCTCTGACCAAGCTCTGGCGCGGTAGGGCCTTTGCCACTTGCTCACTGCAGCAGTATGGGCAGATCCCCACCGCCGGCGCCCTCCTAGTTACATCCCGATGACCCTCATGTACAGCATCCTCCGGCCTTGCTCCACTGCCCATCTTCCCATGTTGCTGCATGTGGAAAATCCTGCATGTGGATCTTCTTTAGTTGTTTGCTTAAAACGTATCTCGGCCCGCGTACTTTCCATCTTGCAATCTCGTCCTCAAACCGTTTTTGATAAACCACCATGCTGCTATCTTTCCCTTATTACATGGAATATGCTTCTTTTTTGTCGGCGTATGTGTCTTCAACTCGTGTTATTGGGCAGTAATTGTTTCCTTTCTACCTCCTTTTGCAAACAGGGCTATCCATTTCACCTCGTTGCTATTGCGACCTTTTGGTGAACTCCACAAATCACTTTTTTCTTAAGAGTGTTTTGTGCAGTTCCGCCAAAATGTCACACGGGCAACGTTTTTACATTTCTGTGGGACTGCAGAAAGGGAGATTGGTTTTGCTATCCTCCTCATCCAACTCCGTGCCTAATCTTCTCCAACAAGTAGTTAGTCCTAAAGAGAGATCACAGAGGTGATCGGCTTCTATTTGTGTGTGTTATGTTTCATCATCTAGTTCCACTATTATTGTAATCACACTGACTGAATATCTTTGCAAACAGGGATGATCAGCTCGATTTTAGTGGAGCTGCACAAAATGATCAGATTGTGATGTCCTCCATACACCTCTATTTTGGCTACAGAGTTGGATGAAACTAGCTGCCAACCAATGAACATTGTGCCCATGAAATGGAGCCATGCCTACAAACAGCATCATCAATTATATATTTTCTTTATTTGTACACCTTCTCACAACTTTTTCTTCAGTTGTGATGTGAATATTGGTGCTGATCTATGAACCATTGAGATGCATTAGCAGCCATGGTAGTTTCATTTTATTTGATGGAATGTTGTAATGAGACAATCTTGAGGCAAAAGGACACATGAATCCTAAGTTGAAACCTTTTTTTCCTGCAGGAACCAAAAGTTGAAACCTTCATAACATCACAGTACAATTTCATTTTGCTGGAAAATTATGCGTACATATAAACAAATCCTGAAGGATTGATAGCAATGCCAGAAACAATTCAACTTTGTTTTTCCGACATGTGGGACATCCTTCATCCGGCTCCACCTGCCAAGCAGCAATATTGAGTGCACAACTGCAGGGAAAGATTCACCCCGGTCGTGGCGCCGCGGTAATAATGACTAGTGAGCAGTCAAATCACAGAGCCCCACCTTCGCCACAGTAAGTTGCTCGGACGAAGCAACCATCATTTCTCTCTTCGTTGAATCCGCTGGTACTCCAATATTCCCATAGTAATAAGTTGCTCGGGCGAAGCAACCATCACTTCACCTTTCCCACAGTAAGTACTACTACCTCCTTTTTTATTCTAGAAACAACCACACACGAATATTGGACGGTAGCAGCACAACAACTGAATCAAAAATCGAAACCAACCAATCAACTACTACTAATGGTGAGCGTTTGCTAGTATCATGTACTCCGTCTGTCCATGTATATAGGGCTTAATGCGTTTTCCGAGACTAACTTTGACCCTGTTTGGATCCATGGGTTAGAGTTATTTCGAGCTAGTTGGGGCTCAAATAGCCCTAAAGTATCCAAACATGAGGGTTAAATTGGAGAAAGTTGCACCAAACCCACCAAAAAAACTATCCCACCCAAGAGGTGCTAATTGGAGATAGTTCTCATTGGGCCCACTAAAAATCACTTTTCTCTCTCTATTTTATCCCGCCAGCCAAGTGGTGCGAATTGGAGCTAGTTATCATGGGGCCCACTGAAAAATCACTTTTCTCTCTCCATCAAGTGCATTTATTGTCAATCTAACCCTGTCATCCAAACACCTCTTTGGCTAGAGTTAGTTCAGGGTTAGTCATGAGTTAGTCTAACCTCTAGCTAAGTTAGAGTATCCAAACAGGAGCAGTATAGGACATGCAACTTGCTCAAAGCATATCGTCAAATTCGTACGTGAAAGGATCTCTTTTTTTTGAAATAGAATGTGAAAGGATCTTCGAATGATATAATTTTCAAATTATGTAAAATCTTATCAATAGTATAAGGCAACCTCGAAGAATACATTAGGCCCTATATAAAATCTTATCAATAGTCAAAACCAAGTGTTACTAGTACACCAAACAAGTTCAAAACGAGAAACTGGACCCACTCATGGCACGGCACGCCTGTCTCGTTTGGTTCGTCGGTCAAAGCGCTTCCTCTACTTGGCATAACAATAGAGTACCGTATTTTTTTAGAATGCTCTTGGCATGTCGCTAACATGTGATGAGTTAACCGACCTCAATAGACGGCAAAAACGCCAGCCCACCACACTTTGAGAGAGACGTGGAGCGAGAAGCGATACGGGCTGGTTGATTACTAGAGCTAGGTGTCGCACGGAGGCCAAGAAATACTGGTGATAGCGTGGGTTGGCCATGTATGATGTAACTACATTGGGTTGCCGTGTTTCGGACTCTTCCGGTCTACTGTGGAGAAGATTGGGTAGATTTTATATCACCGAATAAAAATATTAAAGAGTCCAGACGCTCCACCGCGAGGTTTCTTGCTCCTTCTCGGTCGTCGGAAAGTGTTCTTCTAAGTTTTGCTGACACGTGGGACATCCAGCATCCAGGTCCACGTGTCATGCAAGAAAATGGAGTTAAGTATAGTAGGAGAGACTCACCAACGGTCACGAACGTAGGTGGAGTACGTCCATGAATCACCCAAAAAAGGAATACGAGCATGAAGAGAAGAGGTGCAGGCACCGACGCAGGTACTCTTTGCCTCTTTCCCTAATACTCACGAGTGGGTAAACGGTGAGCTCATTTATGTACGAAGAGGCAGCTCACCAGATAATTTGGCGAGTGTAGTAGTTGTTCATGGGAACCACGCGTGGAAGAATCAAAGTTCGATCATGACGCGGTGGCGCGTTTTTCATAAATTAAGTTATTCTATTCGATGGCACGTACGCAACATTATTTTCTAAATGGAACATGAATCGTGCACGCACTGAATGGCGGAGCACGGGATGGTAGCCATGTATGCCAACGTGGTAGTCAATTATTTTTCCAGAGTCAGCTATCACACCCTTTCGACGCCACGTCAATGTACCCACTAAAAACAAGTTAGACTTGTTCCGTTCAACCGCCTCCCTAGGTGTTTGGAGAGGAATTGGCCGTCGCGAGGCGGTTCTATAGGTGGGCAGGCGGCAAAAAACAGGGGAAAACGCGCGAACCAGCTAGACGAGAGATTTGGTTGATTTTATATCGCTGAATAATGTAAAATATTATGAGTGCAGATGCTCCACCGCGAGGTTCCTTTGCTCCTTCTCGGTCGTCGGGAATCTATGTTCTTCCACTCTTTTTTTCATGTGAGCTTTGTTCATCCTTTTGCCAACACGTGGGACATCTAGCATCAAGGTGCACGTGTCATGCAAGAAAATGGAGATAAGCAGTGTGTAAGTGAGTCGTGCACTTCGATGGCACCTAGTACTACGCAATATTTTTTCTCCTCGATGGCACGTGAATAGTGTACGTACTCAATGATGGAGCACGGGATGGTAGCCATGGACATGGTCGGCCCTTTTCGGAGAGAGTACTAAATAACTTTGATGTGTCCCGTCAACTCGCATAACCACGAGAAGCTTGCTTACTACGCCTTCTCCCTCTGCCATCGCCAACGCGTGCGCGGTGGCTCGCAGCACGAGGAGAAACTTTTGCTTACAAGTAGTGGACGTGCAACAGTTCATTTGTTGTCAGATTGCCAGAAGTAGTACTATTGTAGTACCATCATTATTGTTCAACTTCTTGAAGAGGCGAAGAGCCAAGCGTAAGGTCACCTACTAACCTAGTACAATATACTATAGCCAAAGTTGTTCCACCTTTTTAGAGCATGGTTAATTAATATAGGCGGCTCTTGGAGCGGCACATCATTTAGAGCAAGTACTTTCTTCGTAGGAACTTAAAACGCAGGAATAGGAAAATTATGAGGGGGGTGTCTGCAACAGTGTTCCTCGGCTCGCACCTAGCATCACGGTGGTCGAACTTGGAGTCATTCATCTGGTACATGTGGCATCCTCAGATCTGGACACAAGGTGACGTACACCATCAAGGTCAACGGTCAAGGGGGTCAGGGCGGACGCGACCTCTCACTGCGTCCGCCATTTGAAGCGGCGCGCCGGCCCAGGGCGCCGCCCGCTGCACTTCCAGATGTACCCGCCTCCTCGCCGCATTCAAAAACCTACATTTAAACCCGTGTGGAATGCGAGAAACCCACTCCAGCCACACACCTTCGTTCAGGAGCAGGACGCCGGCCATGCTCCTCCTTCCACCATTTTATCCACTCTTTCGGTGGCATCCGACGAGCAGGAAGAGCAGCTCTCCGGCATAAAAGTCGTCTGGGTGGCCCACCGAGCCCGGCAGTTATGAGCGAGGCTGCTCGCTGCTCCACCAACCTCACATAGCCCGTTGGAGGCAGTTGCCGCACTAAGCCAGCGCGTGGTTCCGCAGCTTGATGCTCCAATACAACTCGAGGAACAGTGCCGACTTGCTCCACGCCGGCTTGTCGGGGAGCACGGCGGCACGGGCATCGTCGCTGCCCTCGACGCCACTGCGTCGTACGGTGCCTCCCGTGTCTGCGACTGCACCATCTTCCGTCGACGCGCGCGTAGCCGCGCCATATAGGCAGAGAAAGAGGCCGCCACGAATGTCGATGAGGTGACGCGGCTACGCGGCTAACACGGATGTCGACGAGGTGACGGCCAGCACGTCCCCGCCCACCGCCATCATCAAGGAGAAGTAGAACATGGGAGGCCGCCGCCGATTGTATCCCATGAAGGCTACCACCGAGGCGACGCCGGCGAATACAGCCGGTGTCTTGCACGATTCTTCTTCAGCCGGATGCTGGAGGAGGACAAAGAGATCGGGCGGCTACCATATAGATTAGGTATATTAATTCTACCAGGCTGGTTGCAATGAGAGTATCATAAGTAGTATCATGCATGCCAACTAGTAGGCAAATTTGATGAGGTGGCATAGAATTAAATGAAGAAAGAGAGGGTTGAGTACCATATTATGATACCGTATGGAATTAAGTTACTCCCACTGTAGTCTTAGGCCTTGTTCGGTTCAACCTCCTCCCAAGGGGTTTGGAGGAATGGAGGGGAATTTGGCTTGTACATGACTTAATCCCCCACAATCCCTGTTAATCCCCGTTAAAACCCCTTGAACCACACATGCCCTTAAGGTTAAAAATGACTGGGATTCCAGAGGACAGGGTACAAACTTCAAGGATTTAAAGGTGAGGGTTTGTTTCCGACTAGCTCTACAACCTCAAGGTTTATAAATCGGACTTCACTCTCCCCTCACGCACAAGCCCAGGTACACTCATGGTGGAGCGCCTTTCCACACGAAAAGGCAGGTAACATCACAATTTGAGACATCTAGTCGTCCACTTAATGTGGGGTCTGGGACCAAATGTCAGCCATACCAAGTGCGACCTAAATGCGGTAGCGCGGTTATTGATTGAGTATCTTTACTAGTACGTTAAATGAAAAATATATGGCTGCGCGCGTATTCAATTTAAAATGATCGCTACGGAGGGAAAAACAATTACTACTCCACTAGTCCACTTCGGGACTTGCTTGCTAGGGTTGTTCTCTTCTTCTCACTCTCTCACCCTCTCCAAATCTAAACAAGACCGTGGTGTCCACTCTCTTTGTATCTCTCTCTCTCTTCTCTCCGGTTGACACAGATCCGGCCGGATACCTTCTGCTGGTGGTCGCCGGTGGCGAGGGAGGAAGCCGACGCGCGCCGTCTTCTCTGACCTCGTGTCGGCGTTTGAGGTCCTCCTCACCCTTGCTCCCCGCCGTCGAGTTGGCAGATCCCGCCGCCTGCCTCACCACATCCCGCCGACCGGAGGTATAACCTTTTTTAGAACCGACCTTGTTCTAATGGCCCAGCTCCCCACGTCGTTGCATCCCTTTTTTTCATCAAGTTAGGATTGCTCCCCATGTCGCTGCATCCTGCATGTGGATATTCTTCTAGTATTACAAAGCTCTCCATGTAGCTAGCTCCGTTGGCTTGTCGAACACTCCGACACCACCTAAATTTTTACTATTAGCGGAAAAAGGTACTGCAGATACTGGCTAATGAACCGATCTCTTGGTTGGAAAGGGACATAAAGATGCTGGCCTGATCGGTCTCTTGGTCGAAAAAGGACAGAAAGTGGGGGGTGTTGGGTCGACAATGCAACCGAGAATGAGCACGTCTAGATTTCTTGTGGTCACATAGGAAAGGTCACTGACGAGAACAAAAAATGCACAAATCCAGACATGCTTTGCATGTTTGCCGCACTCAGTGACACCTCTGCCTCAGCACTTTATGCATCGGTGGATGTAAAACATGCATGTGCCTCCCCTATCCCTATGCCCTTACTCCTGCTATTAATCTAACATCACAGGTAAAATGAAACAATGCCACTGTTAATGTGATGTCGCTATTAAGTAATGTTGCTGTCAATCTATTGCCATTGATAAAATGAATAAATGCCACCACCGTTTTATGAAATGCTTCTATCTTGCTTTATTTCTCATAAAGAGTGTTTTGGGCCGTTACACTGAACTCTGACACCGGTAACATAGCTGCATCTCCATTGAACTGCACAAAATTTAATTGCACAGTGGTTGACACGATGATGTTTTTCTCCTTTCCGTATCACCCTTCGTTAGAACGATCATTCCTGTTAACCGTGCACATATGTACTGATCAAGTGCTACTCCCGATCTGTCATCACATAGTCATAATGCAATTGTTATGCATGTTAATGTAAGCCCCCGTTAATCTAGTGCCAGTGTTGATTTGATGTGATGGCACTTCTTAGTTAATGGCACTTTTTCATACTGTCACTGTAATGCCATTGATAACATATGAGATGCTACTATTAATCATATGCCGCTGCAAAAAAATGACACTGCTTAAATAACCCTGTTACATATTTGTGCAAATAGGGTTGTCTATCTCCATATGGTGTCTATTTGTGCAAACGGAAGCACAAACCTCAATTTTAGTGGAACCTGCTGCCAGCTGACCTCACGGTGCTCCAGGTATTCCTACATTCATAACTAGGTAGAATGACTAACGCAAGATGAAATAAGCTTATTCGTACGCTGACTTGCTATTTGCAGTGTGGAACGAGCCTGTCATGTGTGGAGGAGCAAACAAGCACTGCAGTCGTGCCGTCAACGCAAGATAAAAGGGACCGAGTCATTGATGGCCTGGCCGGCTAGTAGGGGTCATGCAAATAGCGGTGCATTATTTTAGTTGAACTGCACAAAAAAGATATTGGGCTTAGTCGGACAAATTTTCTACAGTCACACGGAAGGAATTGTGCTCATCGATTGGATAGAATTTCCTCCGTGCCATCATAGGAGATCCCAAGGTGGAAATCAACTAACCACCTATAAAGTTATGCATAATCTTCCTCACGCAGGTCAGTATCCCCTTCGTCCAGATGATGATGTTTTGTCATGCCGAGCTATTGATATGTGCTACTATTTTGCGACACCGTTTAAGTACAGCGCTTTCCGATCTTTTCACATTCAGTACAATGAAGATGATTTCAGTGGAACTGCACAAAATGGCCTGATGTTGAGTGAACTCTATTGCCTCCTCTGTTTGCTGCAATGTGTCAGTGTAAATTGCAAGATGAGCCATCAAGCTAGCTGTGGGGTTGCCAACATGCTCAAAGTGCACGCAACATTGAGCATAAAGAAGCATGCCCAGGAAATGAATGCATGCGTAGGGAGGCCCATATTTCTTAAAGAGGGGGCGATCCCAAAAAAATCCTCCTTCCTCCTCGCTTCCACTTATACTGTAACTCACTGGACTCTCCCGCTTCCGTCGCCCCCCAATTCCCCCCGCTCCCCATCTTCCTCACTCGTACAGAAACCCCCGCTCACCTTCTTCCTCACTCGTACAGAAAACTCCTGCTCCTCTTCTTCCACTCCTACAGAAAATCCCAACCCTCCTTCTTCCCCACTCGCACTGCCACTAGGCTCGTCTCTGGCTACTCTGCTCAAACCCGTGAGCTCGGCGCGATGCCTGCAAGGAAAATGGAGTCAGGTGGCCCCAGCGCCTAGAAGATGAGGCTCCCGCCAACAGCGACGCCGGTTGTAGATCACGCACCCAGCAGCGCGGGGAGAAGCGGCGAGACCCCCCCCCCTACTCGGATCGGAGGAACTCGTAGAATCTCCGGTGGGTCGCATCAGCGATCTCCCGGACGACATCCTTGGGAAGATCATCTCGCTTCTCCCCACCAAGGATTGCTGCCGCACACAAGTCCTCTCAACTCGATGGCGCCCTCTATGGCGCACCGCGCCCCTCAATCTCGACTGTCATCAGATATCTGTCCTTCCTGAATTTGATCTCCTCGGAGCCAACGTCTCCTCTCACCAGCAGGGCCCCGTTCAACGCCTCTGCATCCCAACATGCTACCTACTGTCCATACCCTGCATGCTGGAGGCTTGGCTGACATCCCTTGAATTCAAAAAACTCCAACAGTTTGAGTTCTACCATTACCATGAAAGTTTCATACCACGAACCAAACACCAAGAATTTGTGCCCACACCACCGTTGTCCATCTCGTGGTTTTCCTCCTCTCTCCACACCACCACCTTCGCCCGGTGCCATCTACCAGACGATCTGGTATAAATGCTTCGACTCGCACTGCTAAAAAAACTTTCACTTGTGGTGGTTTATCTGTCGGAGGCCTCACTTTACAGCATCATCCACTCCAGTTGCCCTGCCCTGGAGCGCTTGCTGATTGTTTTGGGAATAGAAATTCCTATCAGTTGTCTCCAAATAAAGTCGCATCACCTTAAAAGCATTGTGATTTGTTTTGGAGGACAGCAGCTCATCATCGAAGATGCCCCTTCACTTCGAAGGTTGCTCCTTGATGATTGTTATAAACCTTCGCAAATAACTGTCGTCTCTGCGCCCAAACTAGAGACCTTGGGTGTAATTAGTGATCCATTTAATGATTACAGGAAGTTGGTGTTTGGCTCCTCACTTTTCAGGTACCGTATATCATCATCTACACATTTGTTATCATAAGCTGCATTTTTCATTTGTGCGCATAAGTTTTATATCATCTTGGAGTACACTTTGGGTACTAATATTATGTTATATGCTCAATCAAGAGTTCGTCCATGGATAGCCTATCAATGCTGCTGGATTCTGTCAAGATCTTATATATCGAAATGTTTAGTTTTGATCTGAACATAATTATTGGCTTGCTGCGATGCTTTCAATCTCTGGAGAATTTATATATATAAAGGTGATGATTTCATGCACATTGAAAGCCCGTATATATTGTAGTAGAATTAACCGTTTAGTTGTCGCTCTTTCGACATACTCTTTTTTCAGACCTTAACTGTTTTCAATCTTCATGTCTACTTAGGCACTACTAACACATGGAGAAAAATGTATAACCAATCGGTGGCGTAATAAGCACCAAGATTTTTCCAGTTCTCATGACATTCGTTTGAGGACAATAACGATGGAAGGATATGCATCCAACCAGGCAAACAGAAGCTTTGTCACATTCTTCCTGTTGAATGCGAGGTTACTATTGTCCATGAGGCTTAAGTTTTACAACAAGAGATTTCTCACGGACGGACACGTTGAACAGCAAAAAAAAAGAAGTTTCAGGTGGACAAATGGGCTTCTAAACGTGCTCGGCTACTATTTACAACAAATTGTAGTCATCCTCCAATAAATTTTTTTGCACAGGATGTTGAATTTATGGATCAGACCGATCCATTTGTTTGTGACTGTGAAAAAGAGTGGTTGTGTTAGATGTTATTGCCATGTTCAATCTGGGTTTTGTCTAAATTTGATGAACAATTAATCCTTGGGCTTTTGTACCCTTTGTAAGCTTGAGTTACATGTTGTTGCCCTCGTACTCCCCTCCGCCTGCCACTACACTGCCGCATCTTCCACGGCTCCTGTTCGTTCCCGTCCGAGGCCTCACCGTCGTTCTCCGCTTTGGTTCGCTCGTTGTGCCTGCCGCCGTCTGGCGTTGTCAACATGGTCAACAACCAAGAGGAATCAGGAGATGACTGTACGTGGAGGGGCTGACAGTAGGGACCCACCAGGGTCATTGCATTACGCAAGCAGGTGCCTCATTATTACAAGCCAAAAAAATACTTCCTCCTAATTGTTTGACAACTAGGTCCCACGCCATTGTCAATGTAGTCAATAAATGAGAAAATTACACAACGAGCGGATAACACCAGGGACCCAGCAGCTCGCCCAGATGTTTTTTAGTTTTAGAGACGGAGCTCAACTGCGTGCTGTGCGAGGGCTGTGGCCCATCTAGCCCACGCTTACGCTTTTATTTAAGCACATGACGAGCCCAGTTGATATCTTTTTTCTTTCTGAAAATGGCTAGCCCAGTTCTTTTTTTTGGAGAATACCCAACCGAGGCCTACTTGCTTTTCTCAGCCCTGCTGGGCTGCAAATCTTTCAAGACGAGGAGGGATGTAAGTAGTAAGAAATGGGCTTCCCCAGAAAATGGGCTATAAGTTGTAAGAAATGGGCTGTAAATTTTTAAACCAAAGCCAACCGACAATTACATTCAAATATCGTTTTTTCTGGATTTCTCTGCTCTTATAAAAAGCAGAGTTGGTGATGATGGTGTGCCTGTCATCCTGCAATATAGGCCGTCCGATCTATATCTAACGGATAGGAAGGAAACTATGTCAATTTACCCGCACTCCTCTCCACATTTGCAGATAAGGCTTTCCCTCGTTCATCCTTTTCTCCCACAAGATAAACTACTCATACAAATGCATCTTGATGTTTCATGCAACGCACGGGCATCTTGCTAGTCAAGATTTTAAATTTCATTCATTTTTTTGCGAAGAATTGTTTTTGAATTTTATTTTGATATAATTTTTAAAAAAATTATTTTTAGCGTGACTCGAAATTTCATGATTAAAAGAGTTCGGACCCTACCGAAATCCGAAATATGCAAAATTTTGTTGAATTTTTTAGCAGTGCCCAGAATATGGTCTGTAATGCTAATAAAATGAATATGGGCTTCAAAATATCTTTAAGAATTAGCAAATGGGCTGTAAATTATCAAAAATAATGGTTAATGGGCTGTATGCTGTTTTCCATAGATTTGGAGGCTGACTTCTGGGCCTACTAGGTTGACGATGACGCTGTCCTAAAAAATATTTTGACACGTACGCAAGGCTTTGTCAACTTAGTCAACACAGAGCAGTGACTGTTGGATGTCCATCCAACGGTCGTCATGCTTCTTCAATCTCTGATCTTCCCGCTCCAGCCGCCCAAACCAGCGCCGGCGGGACTGCCTGCTCCCTCCTCCCATGGCCGGATGTGCTGCCGCCAGGCCATCCCTCTACCCACCCGCACATCCTGTTATTTTCCGGCGACGTTAGCCTCACCCCGCAGCCGACCAGTCAGCGCTCGTACTCCCCTCAGCGTGGGCATCTGCTGCTGTGGCTTCGCCGGCTCCGGGTCATTCCCTTCCTGGGCCTCGCCCTCGTCCACCACGTTTGTGCTCTCGGCAGGGCGTGGTCAACATGGTCAACAAACAACAGCCATCGGAAGAGCGATGTAAGTGGAGAGGCTGACAGTAGGGACCCACACAAGCAACACTGGTGCGCGTCGGTCCTAAACAAACGGTTTTTAACCCCTTTCCGCGACGGCATTTGGAACCGTCTCCAAGTGAGTGTGGGCGATAGGGGGGTCCTTCCCACACGACCCAGAAACTGTCGGGGATATGCCCTCCTGGCACACACGTTCGGCAAAATGAGGTCGTGTGCGACCGGCGAGCGCTCAAATACGGAAATACATACAATAGAGCTAAAAAAGACAATTATACGATGAAATTGTTCTGGTCGCAAGTACATCCCACACAGTCAGTCCCCGCTAAACGTTTCAGTTCGTATGTACATCCCACACAGTCGCTCCAAGGAAAACGTTTCCATTCACAGGTACATCACACACAATTTTTTCCGTTAAATCGTTTGTGATAGCGTTGCCATTGCACACGATATTAATAATTTTATCATTTGCGTTATTGAATGCATCACACACGGTGCATAGAAGAAACTGTGTGGCAAAGGCTGTCCATCACACACACTTTTTATGTGATAAACGTTTGCGCAAGGTGGCCTAACGCAAACAGTTTTCAAGAGAAAGTCATGTGTGCAGTGGAGATTGATCGCACACGTAGTGGATCCTAGAAACATTTCTGGTCTCCACGTACATCGCAAACATTTCGCTTTCGCAAACCGTGTGCAGTGTAATCCCTATTTAATCCATAATTAACCCCTAATTTAAAAGTCACGTGTTTTGAATTTGAAAGTAGGCAATCACTTATTTCATATCCAACCATGTTTATTACAAATATAGGTTCAACCATGAATCCATAATTCAATGCACAGGTACATATACTGAAGAACTACAGAAGCACCAAGTAAAGAATGATGAACCACAGTTGTAGTAAAGACTGTAAAGAGAGAGGCGAAATACATTTTGGTTGCTGGAGAAAGTGAAGCGGAATGCCCATATTGTGCCCTCCTCCATGCGTAAGGCGCGCACGACTCTAGGCCAACCCCTTGTGATGGCTGCCCGTCCATCCTTCAATGTCTTCATTAGCACTTCTCCATGCTCATTGTAGTCTGGATGAAATACTTTAACCTTCATTGCATGTCCACCAATCATGTACTTTGCGAGGTAATCTTGAGTGAACTGCTTCGGGAACCACTGGGAACGAAAAAGATTCAGACATTGTTGTCTAACAACTCATTATGGGCAGTATAAAGAGAAGGCTGCAGAGTTTGTAGTTACCATCCTACAGCTCACTGTTGTGTTGGATAGATCATAAACAAATAATTTGCTTGCCACCATTCGTATCTTTTTGCTAATAATCCTTATCAGTTTCCTCACTTGATGCTTGTTCATCAATATCTCATTGCCCCATACGCAAATAGGGTTGATGCGTGGATCCTTGCCAAGGGCATATGTACCTACAAGAAACAAGTCAATATTAGAAGCCAACTAGTGTCCAGGCATGGATCTATATGCACTACATTATGGAACAACGGGGGGAGTACAAGCCGAGGGATGAATCTAACCTCGGCGGAAAATGGTGGCCACTCCCGTTGTTGTCCTGCATAAGTAGTGGAAAGGCATGATAAGTACAGCAATCTTAACATCAAACAAATATAGCAAAGGTAAATAATATCATATCCAAATGATAGCTTGAATGTGTTGGTTTGAGCATGCTGTTAAAGCAGATATAAAATGGAAGGCAATGTTACCGACAGCAGGCTTAACAGCCATCAAATATTGCAATTCAAACTGGTATTGTTGAAAATGAATAGAACGTAGGTAATGCTTAAACATCACACTGGATAAATGTGTAAAATTGAAATAAAGGGCATGTGTTAACTACACCAGGAATAACTGGAACCAAATATAGCCGTTCAAACTGGTATTGATGTAGTCGAGCGGCACAGTTCCGACTTGCACATAATGAACCACACATTGTGAATGATAGAAATAAACAAGGCATAAATGACCAGTATAACAACCAAATATAGCCATTGAAAACTGGACAAAGTCTCACTGCAACCAACCTAACAAGCAAATACAGATAAACAGGGCATATGCTTGAAAACTGGACAAATGCTCACTGCAACCAACCTAACAAGTAGATAAAGATAAACAAGGCATCTGCTTGATAACTGGAGAAATGCTAAAAAAGCAACCTAACAACCAAATACAGATAAACAAGGCATCTGCTTGATAACTGGACAAATGCTAAAAAGAAAAGCAACCTAACAACCAAATACAGATAAACAAGGCATCTGCTTGATAACTGGACAAATACTCACTGCAACCAAACTAAGAACCAAATACAGATAAACAAGGCATCTGCTCGTTAACTAAAAAAATGCTCACTCCAACCAACCTAACAACCAAATACAGATAAACAAGGCATCTACTCACTATAAACAACCAAATATAGCCATTCGTGAAACTAAAGTGGACAATTCATACTTAAACATCACATACACCTATTGAACAATACATTTTTGCATAACTGAAATAATTAAACACGGCACAATTAAAGCACCGCATGGCAAATGCTACTACAACAAAGGGTATGGGTCAGCAAGCTAGAAAAGGTACGATTTTCTGATAGAATGTTGCCTCACATTTCATGGACGGGATCCTTCCAGTTGGAAGAGCACAGACCCATGGTGCGCTCTCTAATGTCACAGATGGGCTGTTTCACCTTGGAAGAACCTTCGTGGGTGCCCTCCTCGTGGTCGTGGTCGTGGTCGATGAGATCTGACTTGGCAATTGAGGATCCCAAGCCGCCGCCGTAGAACGTGTCCTTCAGAAGTGACAAAATGGGCTCGATGGCGTATAAAGCTCGCAAATCCTTGACCGCTTGGCGGAGGAGATCAGCGGCAGGGCCGTCGAAGAGATTGACGGTGGTTGAACCAGAGGGGTTGCGGATGGACCACTTAACCTGTGACATGGCCCGGTGAAGCCGTCGGTGTGGACGAGCTTGATGTCGTAGCCAGCTTTCCCGAGATACAGTAATACGCTAGCTAGCACAATGACATGAAGCCTCTGGCATGGCAACGTAGTCAACGTCTTCGCCGGCTTCCGCGGCGACCTGTTGCTTCGGGATTGACAGGTCGGGGAGAACGGCGGCCACCTCGCCAACGTCCGCCGGAGAGGCCATGATAAACCTCTTATTGGCCGAACGCTCGTCGGGCTCCCCGGGATACGTGGTCGAGCTTAGGCTGCGACATTCTGGAGCAGGGGATGTGGATCTGGCGGGGAGGGACACCGCAGGCCTCATCTAAAAACTCAGGGGAGTGGGGCGACGGTATGGGAATCACTGGATAACCTGAACTTTATTATCTAATCTAGGAGGAACAGGCAGACCGGCAGGGTTGGCAGCAGCACCGGCGGCGGCCGCGAGCTAGGGTTCGAAGGGGGGAGGGGGCGGGTGGGGGACTATGGAGGGGGGTGGTGTTTGAGGATACGCCGCGGCTACTGAAAATTTTAGTAATGGTGGGTGGAGATGGTGGTGGACGAGGGAGGGCGACGGTTCAAATGCCTCGGCTAATACAATTTTACTATAAGGTCGGTGCTGGAGGAGTGTGGGCGACGATTGAAGTACGGAAGCTACTAAAATTTGGGTATAGGAATTGATGCGGGGCGGGAGTGCCCAAGATCGCGCACGGTCCAATAACAATATGCATGTATGATAATAAGGAAAAGTGGCGCGGATCCGCCGATTTTTGCAACGCTCAAGGCGGGTAGTTTGTTTTTTATATTTCTAGCTAGCTAGTCTATCGCACACGGTGAGGGAGTCCTGGACTAAGGTGTCCTCGGGCGTCCGGCCTGTTATCCATGGGCCGGACTGGTGGGCTTGAAGACATGAAGGCCGAAGACTCTACCCGTGTCCGGATTGGATTCTCCTTGGCATGGAAGGCAAGCTTGGCGATCAACTATGATGATTCCTTCCTATGTAACCGACTCTATGTAACCCTAGATTCCCCTGCTGTCTATATAAACCGGAGGGTGTAGTCCGGAAAGGATATACTCATTACCATAGTCATACAGGCTAGACTTCTAGGGTTTAGCCATTACGATCTCGTGGTAGATCAACTCTTGTAACACTCATATTCATCAAGATCAATCAAGCAGGAAGTAGGGTATTACCTCCATAAAGAGGGCCCGAACCAGGGTAAACATCGTGTCCCATGTCTCCTGTAACCATCGATCCTAGACGCACAGTTCGGGACCCCTACCCGAGATCCGCCGGTTTTGACACCGACATTGGTGCTTTCATTGAGAGTTCCACTGTGACGTCGACAAAAGGTTCGATGGCTCGCCTTGTCCTTAAAGACAATATCACCTCTAGGGGAGTCCTGGCCCTAGGCCAAACCCTCCGACTGGGCGACTTTACCATGATCGCCCGTTCGGCTGTTGAGCCGACGATGACCTCTCGGGCCATCGAAAACCCCCTTCGCATCAACTCCGAACACTCCTAACAGATGGATCCGGCAGAGTTTTCGTCCTTAAACAAGCTCCTAGATTGTATCGCCGCTTTGGGAATCGCCACAGATTACGATTGGATCGGGCCTAAAACCGATCAAGGAGAAATCAAAACTCTACCGGTCACCCACCAGATAGTGGTAGTCAAGGAGCAGGATGGCGAGTCTTCTTCTATATCGAAGATGGACTATGTTCGGATCACCGATCAGGAAGAACCGGATACTCACCAGCGAAAGGATGCGACCAGCCCTCCGAACATAGAATCGGACGGCAATCTTAAACAATCAGAAGATACTCCGGATCCCGGACTGTTGAGTCTGGAAGGTCTTCAGACTCCGGATAATCGACCAGGTTGGGGTTCGGATTTAATTCCACCCACCCACCCGGACATAGACGCTCTCATGAGCATAAAACTGCAGTCTCAGGAAATGGTCCACCACTTCTGGGCCAGATTCCTCCTTGTAAAAAACAAGGTAAAAGATTGCCGCGACAAGGATGCAATATCAGCATTCTGCAACAACTGCACGGATGAAGGAATCCTCAACGCCATCAATCGCCGCCGCATACTGAAGTTCGCTGACTTAGAAACTATCGTACAGAAGTACAGCGCGATGGAAAGCGCCTGGAAAACTCAGGCAGCTTGCGGGGAACCGTCGCTCCGAACTCAACTCCTTCTACAGGCGAAGAGGGCGCACCCCCGTGGCACGCCCAGTCCAACAGTCAAGAAACATAAACCCATTACGCGGCACGGCACCCTTCTGGAGGGATGGCTCAATGGCCCATGCAAAATACACACGACACAAGATACCGTGGCAACCCACAGCCTCAGAGCATGTTGGATACTCCGGCAGGTAGCCAAGAGCGGTGAGGAAATCCTTATCAAGGACACCCCAGAGCAGCACCCTCCAGAAAACGACGACACAAGAGTATTGATGGTCTTCGAAACATTCGCTTCAAACAACAAGCGCAAAAGGGCACTTCGCGACCTCGCCGAAGTCTGCCAAATTGCTGCAATAAACCCTTGGAACGACACGGCTATAACATTTAACACCGGCGACGAACCGAGGTACAGGACAGTCCAAGTGCCAGCCGCATTACTCCTCAGTCCCATTGTGGATGGGTTTCGACTTACTAAGGTCCTCATGGACGGCGGCAGCGGATTAAACCTCATTTATGAGGACACACTCCACAAAATGGAAATAGACAGGAGCCGCATTAAGAAAATTAGCACAACCTTCCGAGGAATCATTCCCAGTCGGGAGGCACGGTGCACGGGCAAAATCACACTTGACGTGGTATTCGGCACGCCGGAGAACTATCGGTCCGAAGAAATCACTTTCCAAGTGGCCCCTTCCAGCAGCGGATACCACGCCCTGTTGGGGCAGGATGCTTTTACACGCTTCCAAGCTATACCTCATTACGGGTATATGAAGCTCAAAATGCCCGGACCAAACGGTATAATCACTCTAGTCAGTGATCCGGACATAGCACTCCGCGCTGAAAACAAAACCGCATCCCTGACCCTTGAGGCGCTATCCGAAGCCCTCGCGGCCAAAGAATTAACCGCACTACGCTCCACGGTGGACAGGGACGATGTGATCCTCGACAAGCGCCCCAAATCCACCTCCTTCAAACCAGCAGAAGAAATAGTCAAATTCCAGGTCCACCCAACAGACCCCAAGAAGACAGCATCTATCGGAGCACAACTAAACCCAACAGTTGACGCTGCACTACGAGAATTCATGCGTGAAAACTGGGACATATTTGCCTGGCACCTTTCAGATATGCCAGGGATCCCACGCAAGCTGGCCGAACATAGTCTCAATATACTAAAGGTATTTAAACCGGTCAAGCAAACACGGTGGCGCTTTTCCGAACCCAAGCGACAAGCCATGGGGGAGGAGCTGGCCAAGCTTATCGAGGTCGGATTCATTAGAGAAATGAAACATCTGGACTGGCTGGCAAACCTGGTGATGGTACCAAAGAAGGACAAATCCTGGCGCCTGTGTGTCAATTTCAAAGACCTCAACAAGGCTTGCCCTAAGGATCCCTTCCCCCTCCCCCGCATTGATCAAATCATTGACGCCACCGCAGGACACGACTCACTGTGTTTCCTCGATGCATATTCCGGATACCATCAAATCAAAATGAAGGAGTCCGATCAAGCTGCAACAGCATTTATTACCCCATACGGGCCATTCTGCTTCAACACCATGCCCTTCGGGCTCAAGAACACTGGCGCCACATACCAACGCATGATTCAAACATGTCTGGAGAAGCAGATCGGCAAGATAGTAGAAGCCTACGTTGATGGCGTCATCATCAAAACTAGGCACGTCGAAACAGTAATAGACGACCTACGTCTTACATTCGACAACCTCCGTGCATATGACATTAAGCTCAACCCAGAAAAATGTGTCTTCGGCGTCCCCGTGCTACCTCTTGAGCACTGCGTTGGTTTTCCCTTGAAGAGGAAAGGGTGATGCAGTAAAGTAGCGTAAGTATTTCCCTCAGTTTTTGAGAACCAAGGTATAAATCCAGTAGGAGATCACGCACGAGTCCCTCACACCTACACAAACAAATAAGAACCTCGCAACCAACATGATAAAGGGGTTGTCAATCCCTCGACGGTCACTTACGAGAGTGAGATCTGATAGATATGATAAGATAATATTTTTGGTATTTTTATGATAAAGATGCAAAGTAAAATAAAAGGCAATAGAAATAACTAAGTGTTGGAAGATTAATATGATGGAAAATAGACCCGGGGGCCATAGGTTTCACTAGTGGCTTCTCTCAAGATAGCATAAGTATTACGGTGGGTAAACGAATTACTGTCGAGCAATTGATAGAATTGAGCATAGTTATGAGAATATTTAGGTATGATCATGTATATAGGCATCACGTCTGCAACAAGTAGACCGAAACGATTCTGCATCTACTACTATTACTCCACACATCGACCGCTATCCAGCATGCATCTAGAGTATTAAGTTCATAAGAACAGAGTAATTCTTTAAGTAAGATGACATGATGTAGAGGGATAAACTCATGCAATATGATATAAATCCCATCTTTTTATCCTCGATGGCAACAATACAATACGTGTCGTTTCCCTTTCTGTAACTGGGATCGAGCACCGCAAGATTGAACCCAAAGCTAAGCACTTCTCCCATTGCAAGAAAGATCAATCTAGTAGGCCAAACCAAACTGATAATTCGAAGAGACTTGCAAAGATATCCAATCATACATAAAAGAATTCAGAGGAGATTCAAATATTGTTCATAGATAATCTTGATCATAAACCCACAATTCATCGGATCTCGACAAATACACCGCAAAAGAATATTACATTGAATAGATCTCCAAGAAGATCGAGGAGAACTTTGTACTGAGATCCAAAGAGAGAGAAGAAGCCATCTAGCTAATAACTATGGACCCGAAGGTCTGAAGTAAACTACTCACACATCATCGGAGAGGCTATGGTGTTGATGTAGAAGCCCTCCGTGATCAATTCCCCCTCCGGCGGAGCGCCGGAAAAGGCCCCAAGATGGGATCTCACGGGTACAGAAGGTTGCGGCGGTGGAAATAGGTTTTTGGCTCCGTATCTGATAGTTTGGGGGTACGTAGGTATATATAGGAGGAAGAAGTATGTCGGTGTAACATCCCAAAATTCTAAATTTTGGAATGTTATAATAAATAGATAGTTTTGATTGACTGTTTGATTGATTGAGTGAAACTGAGTGAAATTCGAAACTTTTGAAAGTTAAATGAGAGGGAATAAAAGGACTTTCCCAAACTTTCACTTTCCTTTTATGATCTTCGTGAATTCAAAATCTTTTCAAATACAAAACCCTTGAGTGAAAATGATATGACTTCTTCCATTTAATTAAATGAAAAGGGGTATTTGAAAATATTTGAATTTCATTTGATAATATTTCAAATTCAGAAAACTTTAAGCAACTCAATGATTTTCATGCGAGAAGATAAAATGACTTCTTCAAAACATATGAAATATGAGTTGGAAGTTTAAAATAATTAAATTCAAAGTCCCTTTGAATTTATTTTGAAATTTGGAGTTATTTGGGTTTTATTCAAATTATTTTTCTCCAAAAATAAACTATATGGAAAATAGGGTAACATGATTTCCTACATCAGAAAATTGGAGAGAAAGAAATTCGAATTTATTTGCTATTTTTAAAATGATTTTTATTAGGTTTTATTGAACCAGCAGTACTCTTTGCTTTATTTGAATTTCTTTGTACTTTATTTGACTTTAGAAAAATTATCATGTCGTAGAAAATCTTTTTCTGAAAATTTTGATATATAATATCCCTATGTACAATTTTCTTTTTGTTTTCGTTATACAGTTTTCCTTTGTGTTTCTAATAAAAAAACTGTACGTGACGCCCAAATTTTATATGTCGCCTACGTGCACAGTGCACCCATGCCGGCCCATGTTGTTTTTTTGGTTATGTTTGCAGAAAAAAAAATTCTTTTTCTTAATTTTTTTTCTACCTTCTTTTAGTGTTTGAAAAAAAAACTGCCGCACGCACGCGCGCGGCCGGCCGAAGCTTTAGGCCCATGCGCTTTTCTCTTCTCTCTTTTTTGTTTTTCATCTACGTTTAGTCCCACATTGCCTAATCTTTGACCCCTAAGCCTCTTTTCCACCTATAAATATAGACCCATAGAGCCTAAAAAAATCATCCGATTTCTGGTTAAATCAATATTTTGGTTTGACTAGATTCATTAAAGAAAAATATTTTTCTCCTCTCCGGTGGAACTTCTGGAAGTTGTCTTCTTTCTCCGAAGTCGTCTTTTCTCTACCTCTTTCTTCGTTTTCTTACTTCCGTAGTTTATTATTTCTAGACTAGTACGATAGAATAATTAGATTATCAATTAGTCTCTGTATTTATATATTAGACCTAAAATTCTTTTAGTGTAATTATTATTTTTCTTCCGTAAAATAGCTTGGCCCTGATTTTTTAAATTGACATAACTTTTTACTCGTTCATCCAAATTAGATGAAACCAGCGCCTATAGTTTCGCCTTGTTTTCACCTATCAAGTGAACCTGTCACATCAATTTTTTAAAATTTTCAAATTTCGAAATTTGTTTCATACTCAATTTTTTTTATCATGTCTTTTTATCCGTACCACCATTTGCGATGAAACCAACGCCCACTTCTTCGTTACGATCCCCTCTATCCAGTAATCCAACTTAAACATGTTTTTGAAAATTTAAAAATGTGAATTTCAAATAGATTTGTATTTGAACTTCATTTGATCGTAACTTGAGTTTTATAACTCTGATTTAGTTGATTCTTTTTGCAAATCAAAGCTCTTGACCTAAACTTTCTGATAAGGCCAAATTCATATAATTTTGGTATTGTTAGAAATTGTTTTATGTTGCAAGAGTTATTTTATTGGTTTTGATGTCTTCCGAATTGTCTTCTTCGTTCTATCCGATCTTTCGAGTGATTGCTTATGTGTGGTTACTATTGCTTGCTTATGATAGATTGACCGGAGTGTGACGAGTAGATCTATCCCGAGTTATGAGTGCGAATCATCTTCATCAATAGTACAAGGCAAGTAACACTTTGATCATACCTCTTTACTACCCAGTTTTATTGCATTAGATAAATCCTCAAACATTTGCATGATTAGGATCTGATTAATATGTGGGTTTTGGGAAGTAGATGAGGTAGTACCTATTACCTGTTTTATTATCAAACCCTTGGGAGTTACTTCTACGTTTTCTTATATTGTTATGCTATGCTAGTAGACGTGGATTGGGTGAGTGTATCCATGACAGATGCGAGATTGTTACTTAATGGTTTACATAAGGTGGCAACTTAAACACACATCTGGGTGGATTGGGGCACCTGGGTATTCCAGTGACTGCCTGTTTTCTTTTGGACCACCACCCAGGCTCAAAGGGATCATGAGATTATTCATGCTAGAAACTTCCGTGTGCAACCACAAGCTATTATGGGCTCTAGCATAGTTGAATAAGTTGTGTGAACTCTTACAGTGGTAGACTAGCAGATGTAGGGGAAAGTAGGTGTAACTGTCTACCCGTTCGTAAGGTGCAAACACTTCTGAAAGACTATGTCTCGGTCATCCGTCACTCAAACACCATGTAGTGCGAGTAATCCAACAGAGGAGATCGAGTCTTGTGGGGAAAAGTGCACAAACCTCTGCAGAGTGTACAAACTAATCATGGTTAGCTGTGTCCCCGGTTATGGACATCTTGAGTATCTAGTACTTGGATTATCATGTGAATCTCATCATGTTACTCTAATTAATTTTGTTGGGTTTAATGATGATACTTAATTGGGATTGAGTTGGGTGAACCTTCTCAATGTTTAACAACCACCATGATAGTTAAATAAAATTTATTCCTTTGCAGTAGGGAAAAAATTGGCTTTACGCAAAACTATAACCATAGAGCTTTCCACCAGCCAAATATGCATGTAGTGATAGCCTTTATTCATCATTGCTCTATGGTGTGAATTTGCCAGTACATTCAATGTACTGACCCTTTGTGGCTGCAACATCTCATGTTGCAGGATATCTTACGACGAGTAAGTGATACGTTAGGGTTACGATTTCTACACTCAACTTTGCCGTTGGTGGTGATGGGAATCCACAACCTTGTTACTTCCGCTATTTGGATTGAGGTAATAGTATTTACGTTACTTTATACATGTGATTTACCTCTATTATAAATCCTCGAGTACTGTGTGTGTTAGCATACCGATCCAGGGATGACACTTAAGCACAGAGACTTGATCCATTCGGGTCGGGTCGCTACAAGATGGTATCAGAGCACATGTTGACTGTAGGACGTGACCCTAGAAACTGGCAAGCCCATAGGAAAATATTTTTCTCTACAACTTTCTTTTCAAAAGGATCTTTTACCTCTCTTCTCTTCTGAGCTTATACAAAAATTCCCTTTTAGTGAGACTATACCCCTTTCCCCTTTTGACCACACGAAGATTCGACTGATGAGACCACTCCAAGAAGGACAAGATATCAGACAACCAAGACCACTTCGGAATGAAGAGTATTTTATCGAGCATTGTTATAATTGGAAATACAACGGTTAAAGACTCTGAAGACTAGGAGAATTTGAAGGCTCTGAAGAATTTCCAGATTGGTATAGGAAGGCTACCCTTATGGAACTTGGCAGACTATGGAAGCCGTCAATACCCGAGACCAAGGTGTATCGGAGAAAGACCGGAACATGGAGCATTAGAACTCAAAGTTTTTGTTAAGAAAACCCAAAGACAGGAGATATCAGTTATGGAATGAAAGCTCATGGTAGTAACATGGGCATAGACACGGCTGACCATGGTGTTATTACCCGTTTATGCTATTATCACCGTGCGGAGTTAAGCATGCAGATGCATGGAAGGATTGGATGGTAGAAAGCTGATGGAGCATCTATCAGCAAAGGATGCAGTTTTAACCTTAGCTGGTGTATCGCCAGGATCTGGAGTATTACATCAAGGGTTTTAGAATGGACTTTAGGAAGTCATATTTGACAAGGAGGCAATTCGTGAAGAACTCAGGAACCAGAACCTGAAAGTAGCCAAGCCGGAGGAGCTAAGACCTCGAGATATCGGAGATTGGTCAGGACCTGAAGGACAGTAGGACCATGGTTCCTGCCAAGGATGTTGAAACCCGGAAGTTTGATTGTAACTCCAGAATATTGAAGGACGTCACGAGAGACTTCGCGTCAACAGAGATGATCTGGCAAAATAACTTGAGAGAGACAAGCACGATCGGAAGAAGCCATCGAAGACATGACCAAGACTTGAAGAGTTTGATGGCGTTGAGATTTATTGACCTTTAGAAGACCAAACCCTTGTTATATACTTGCGTTAGATGCGACGTTTGTGAGCTGTCATTTGTTTGATTTTTTTTTTCCGACGGCCACAAAATAAAATCTGTCTTTTTAAAACCATTGTTTGCATTGTGTGTATCCCTCTCTATTTCTCTTATCCCACCCCAAAACCCCTGGACCCCATAAAGGATGAATGGAGATGAGCTCATATTATCTGGACCAATGAGTCAATTGGAGACGGACCGATGGATTCAGAACATGGAGGATCACATGAAGAATAACCCTATAGCCGCAAAGGATATGGCCCAGCATGCTCTTCAATGCTTTGAAAGAGGTGCTGCTACTTGGTGGAAGATGTACAAACCATCAATGGATGGCAAAGAGTAACCACTTGGAAAGAATTTAAGTTGACTTTGCCAAAGTCTCGGTTTGTGTCCCAGATATTGAAGCTTTATGGAAGTGGTGTGAAGAAGCCTTGTGCATGCAAGCTCTGTGGAGAAATAGGACACAAACATAAGGAACACAAGGATGAAGGCCCTAATTGTGAAGGAAGTCACCCAGCTGAAGAATGCCCAACCAGGCAGATTACTTGTTTCTTGTGTGAAGGGACTACCCACTACCCTGCTCAGTGTCACATTTACCCCATGGCACAACGAACCATCCAGCAGAAGAAAGAAGCAATGAAAGGAGTCCTCAAGGAAACTTTAGAAGAACCTGTGATGAAGGAAGAGGTGGAGGACACACACAAAGGAAACAAAATTAAAGCCTGCACCAAGTCATGCTATTCATGTGGAGAAGAAGGACACATCTCCCAGAATTGTATGAATGGGGATCTAGTAGAATTCCCGACAGAGGAAGTAGAGTATGACCCACATGAAAAAGAAGCTCTGATTGGAATGGACAAGTCCAGAAAGAGAAGTAGATTGGATTCCAGGAAGGACCTGACTCATATCACCTGTTTCAGTGCAAGGACTCAGGGCACTACTTAAGCAGTTGCCCAAAAAGGAAGCCGAGGACCCAAGGAGGCTATGTAATCATGACGAAACCTCGAGACTTGTCAGAAGTAATATGTTCCTTCTGTAATGAAGCAGGGCACTTTGCAAGAGATTGTCCCAAGGAGAAGGAGACTCGTGCTAAATAGTTGAGTTGCAACAAAAGGAGTATAGTAGAAGTAGTGAGAACATCTCTATTATTGAGGTGTTGAGGTGAGGCCTGTAATGGAAAAGCAAGAGATTGTAATCGTTGGAGAATCATTAAGGTTATCATCGTTGGTACTGATTGGATTTTATGAGTTGTTACTCCATGAAGAAAGATTTTGACCATTTTCGAGGATATGAGAAATATGGTCTATGGAAGAATTGGAGCATTTTAAGGGTGGTAGTACCCTATGAGGACACTAAACCCCTGGAGAAGATAATGATATTCCACGGAGTGGATTTCGGACTAAACAAGTATGAGTTTTATCTCGATATGTTGGATACCCCCAAGAGTATGAAGGGAGGAAGAATTATTGGATGTAAAGGAGGTATGATGTTGGTAATATGGAGCAATTGTAACTCCATGATGAGTCTGAGTAATCACGTCTTAGCTTGGTACTAATAGAAGGAAGGGAGACAGAACAATTGGATGGATTTAAGAATACTAGGAAGTTGGATGTTGGATGATGAGTTCAAGGTTTGCAAGTGATGAGGTGGGCCATAACCCACAGGCCCAGGACCTGCCAAGAAGCAAGCACACTCTTGCTAAAGGAAAAACCCTGGAAGAGGATATACCTGTATGAACCGACGATTTTATAGGAGTTTACGCAAAACCTGAGAGTTGTGAAGAAACGATAGATGTTTGTTTGGCTTGCAGAATCCATGGATTTATCCGAACCTGGTTCGTCGACAAGAGAAAATCTGCAATGCTTGTGAGGATGACCGAGTGTTAGAATGCGAGATTCACTAAACCATATACAAGGTAATGATTTGGGTGCGGGATGGATTGATCACCATACCGACTTACTCTTATTATTCGCCTTGCTATGTGGGATGGAAAATCTGAGTGACTTGCCTATAGTAGAGAGACGATGATCAAAACCTTGTTTAAACCTTAGAATGGTAAGACAATTTTTCCCCTGTACAAGGCAGCTGTTGCCAATCGTAGTATATACGGTGAGAATGAAGCCCAGAACCATTTCCTGCAGGAGAAACCATAAATTGATGACCACCATGAGATATCGATAGCTGTTTAGTATTGGCGCCAGACCCGTCAGCTAAGAAGAACTAGTCATAGAGGAACCTTACCAAGATGAAAGGACAGAAGTGTTGAGGAAAAGGTTATGCCACTACCGGAAGAGCCCAGAGAAGGAATTTTCCCGAGAATTTGAGAAGACCGGCCCCGTCAAGAATAAGGATGGAGTATATGAGTATTGATGGGACCGTAACCATGCTTCTAAGAGTGGTAGCACCCCAGACCCCTGAGATGATCGATGGATTTTGAGGAGACCCCAAACCTAACCTGTTTCTTTCTAGCCTCTCCGAATCTCGAGGACGAGATTCATTTTAAGGGTGGTAGGTTTGTAACATCCCAAAATTCTAAATTTTGGAATGTTATAATAAATAGATAGTTTTGATTGACTGTTTGATTGATTGAGTGAAACTGAGTGAAATTCGAAACTTAGGAAAGTTAAATGAGAGGGAATAAAAGGACTTTCCCAAACTTTCACTTTGCTTTTATGATCTCCGTGAATTCAAAATCTTTTTAAATACAAAACCCTTGAGTGAAGATGATATGACTTCTTCCATTTAATTAAATGAAAAGGGGTATTTGAAAATATTTGAATTTCATTTGAAAATATTTCAAATTCAGAAAACTTTAAGCAACTCAATGATTTTCATGAGAGAAGATAGAATGACTTCTTCAAAACATATGAAATATGAGTTGGAAGTTTAAATGAATTAAATTCAAAGTCCCTTTCAATTTATTTTCAAATTTGGAGTTATTTGGGTTTTATTCAAATTATTTTTCTCCAAAAATAAACTATATGGAAAATAGGGTAACATGATTTCCTACATCAGAAAATTGGAGAGAAATAAATTTGAATTAATTTTGGTATTTTTAAAATGATTTTTATTAGGTTTTATTGAACCAGCAACACTCTTTACTTTATTTGAATTTCTTTGTACTTTATTTGACTTTAGAAAAATGATCATGTCATGGAAAATCTTTTTCTGAAAATTTTGATATATAATATGCCTATGTACAATTTTATTTTTGTTTTCGTTATACAGTTTTCCTTTCTGTTTCTAATAAAAAAAACTGTACGTGCCGCCCAAATTTTATCGGTCGCCTACGTGCACAGTGCACCCATGCCGGCCCATGTTGTTTTTTTGTTATGTTTGCAGAAAAAAATATTTCTTTTTCTTAATTTTTTCTTCCTTCTTTTAGTGTTTGAAAAAAAACTGCCGCACGCACGCGCGCGGCCGGCCGAAGCTTTAGGCCCATGCGCTTTTCTCTTCTCTTTTTTGTTTTTCGTCTACGTTTAGTCCCACATTGCCTAATCTTTGACCCCTAAGCCTCTTTTCCACCTATAAATATAGACCCATAGAGCCTAAAAAAAAAACATCCGATTTCGGGTTAAATCAATATTTTGATTTGACTAGATTCATTAAAAAAATATTTTTCTCCTCTCCGGTGGAGCTTATGGAAGTTGTCTTCTTTCTCCGAAGTCGTCTTTTCTCTACCTTATAAGATATCTTTCTTCGTTTTTTTACTTCCGTAGTTTATTATTTCTAGACTAGTACGGTAGAATAATTAGATTATCAATTAGTCTCTGTATTTATATATTAGACCTAAAATTCTTTTAGTGTAATTATTTTTTTCTTCCGTAAAACAGCTTGGCCCTGATTTTTTAAATTGACATAACTTTTCACTCGTTCATCCAAATTAGGTGAAACCAGCGCCTATAGTTTCGTCTTGTTTTCACCTATCCAGTGAACCTGTCACATCAACTTTTTGAAATTTTCAAATTTCGAAATTTGTTTCATACTCAATTTTTTTTATCATATCTTTTTATCCGTACCACCGTTTTCGATAAAACCAACGCCCACTTCTTCGTTATGATCCCCTCTATCCAGTAATCCAACTTAAACATGTTTTTTAAAATTTAAAAATGTGAATTTCAAACAGATTTGTATTTGAACTTCATTTGATCGTAACTTGAGTTTTATAACTCCGATTTAGTTGATTCTTTTTGCAAATCAAAGCTCTTGACCTAAACTTTCTGATAAGGCCAAATTCATATAATTTTGGTACTGTTAGAAATTGTTTTATGTTGCAAGAGTTATTTGATTGGTTTTGATGTCTTCCGAATTGTCTTCTTCGTTCTATCCGATATTTCGAGTGATTGCTTATGTGTGGTTACTATTGCTTGCTTACGATAGATTGACCGGAGTGTGACGAGTAGATCTATCCCGAGTTATGAGTGTGAATCATCTTCATCAACAGTACAAGGCAAGTAACACTTTGATCATACCTCTTTACTACCCAGTTTTATTGCATTAGATCAATCCTCAAACATTTGCATGATTAGGATATGATTAATATGTGGGTTTTGGGAAGTAGATGAGGTAGTACCTATTACCTGTTTTATTATCAAACCCTTGGGAGTTCTATGTTTGCTTATATTGTTATGCTATGCTAGTAGACGTGGATTGGGTGAGTCTATCCATGACAGATGCGAGATTGTTAATTAATGGTTTACTTAAGGTGGCAACTTAAACACACATCTGGGTGGATTGAGGCACCTGGTATTCCAGTGACTTCCTGTTTTCTTTTGGACCGCCACCCAGGCTCAAAGGGATCATGAGATTATTCATGCTAGAAACTTCCGTGTGCAACCACAAGCTATTATGGGCTCTAGCATAGTTGAATAAGTTGTGTGAACTCTTACAGTGGTAGACTAGCAGATGTAGGGGAAAGTATGTGTAACTGTCTACCCGTTCGTAAGGTGCAAACACTTCTGAAAGACTATGTCTCGGTCATCCATCACTCAAACACCATGTAGTGCGAGTAATCCAATGGAGGAGATCGAGTCTTGTGGGGAAAAGTGCACAAACCTCTGCAGAGTGTACAAACTAATCATGGTTAGCCGTGTCCCCGGTTATGGACATCTTGAGTATCTAGTACTTGGATTATCATGTGAATCCCATCATGTTACTCTAATTAATTTTGTTGGGTTTAATGATGATACTTAATTGGGATTGAGTTGGGTGAACCTTCTCAATGTTTAACAACCACCATGATAGTTAAATAAAATTTATTCCTTTGCAGTAGGGAAAAAATTGGCTTTACGCAAAACTGTAACCATAGAGCTTTCCACCAGCCAAATATGCATGTAGTGATAGCCTTTATTCATCATTGCTCTATGGTGTGAATTTGCCAGTACATTCAATGTACTGACCCTTTGTGGCTGCAACGTCTCATGTTGCAGGATATCTTACGACGAGTAAGTGATACGTTAGGGTTACGATTTCTACACTCAACTTTGTCGTTGGTGTTGATGGGAATCCACAACCTTGTTACTTCCGCTATTTGGATTGAGGTTATAGTATTTACGTTACTTTATACATGTGATTTACCTCTGTTATAAATCCTCGAGTACTGTGTGTGTCAGCATACCGATCCAGGGATGACACTTAAGCACAGAGACTTGATCCATTCGGGTCGGGTCGCTACAGTCGGTGGAGCAACGTGGGCCCCACATGGGTGGAGGGCGCGCCGGGGGGGTAGGCGCGCCCCCTGCCTCGTGCTCTCCTCGTTGATTACTTTGCGTAGACTCCAAGTCCTCTAGATCACGTTCATTCTGAAAATCACGTTCCCGAAGGTTTCGTTCCGTTTGGACTCCGTTTGATATTCCTTTTCTGCGAAACACTGAAATAGGCAAAAAATAGCAATTTGGGCTGCGGCTCCGCTTAATAGGTTAGTCCCAAAAATAATATAAAAGTGTATAATAAAGCCCGTTAAACATCAAAAACAGAATATAATATAGCATGGAACAATAAAAAATTATAGATACGTTGGAGACGTATCAAGCATCCCCAAGCTTAATTCATGCTCGTCCTCGAGTAGGTAAATGATAAAAACAGAATTTTTGACGTGGAATGCTACTTAGCATAATTTTCAATGTAATTCTCTTATTTGTGGTATGAATATTCAGATCCAAAAGATTCAAGACAAAAGTCTAATATTGACATAAAAATAATAATACTTCAAGCATACTAACTAAGCAATTATGTCTTCTCAAAATAACATGTCCAAAGAAAGTTATCCCTACAAAATCATATAGTCTGGCTATGCTCTATCTTCATCACACAAAATATTTAAATCATGCACAACCCCGATGACAAGCCAAGCAATTGTTTCATACTTTTGGTGTTCTCAAACTTTTTCAATCTTCATGCAATACATGAGCGTGAGCCATGGATATAGCACTATATGTGGAATAGAATGGTGGTTGTGGAGAAGACAAAAAAGGGGAAGATAGTCTCACATCAACTAGGCGTATCAACGGGCTATGGAGATGCCCATCAATAGATATCAATGTGAGTGAGTAGGGATTGCCATGCAACGGATGCACTAGACCTATAAGTATATGAAAGCTCAATAAAAGAAACTAAGTGGGTGTGCATCCAACTTGCTTGCTCACGAAGACCTAGGGCATTTTGAGGAAGCCCGTCATTGGAACATACAAGCCAAGTTCTATAATGAAAAATTCCCACTAGTATATGAAAGTGATATCATAGGAAACTCTCTATCATGAAGATCACAGTGCTACTTTGAAGCACAAGTGTGGTAAAAGGATAGTAACATTGTCCCTTATCTCTTTTTCTCTCATTTTTTTATTTGGGCCTTTTCTCTTTTTTTCCGTCCGGAGTCTCATCCCGACTTGTGGGGGAATCATAGTCTCCATCATCCTTTCCTCACTTGGGACAATGCTCTAATAATGATGATCATCACACTTTTATTTACTTACAACTCAAGAATTACAACTCAATACTTAGAACAAAATATGACTCTATGTGAATGCCTCCGGCGGTGTACCGGGATATGCAATGAATCAAGAGTGACATGTATGAAAAAATTATGAACGGTGGCTTTGCCACAAATACGATGTCTGTTGGGGATCGTTGTAGAATTTTAAAATTTTCTACGCATCACCAAGATCCATATATGGAGTTTACTAGCAACGAGGGGAAAGGAGTGCATCTACATACCCTTGTAGATCGCGAGCGGAAGCGTTCAAGTGAACGGGGTTGATGGAGTCGTACTCGTCGTGATCCAAATCACCGATGACCGAGTGCCGAACGGACGGCACCTCCGCGTTCAACACACGTACGGAGCAGCGACATCTTCTCCTTCTTGATCCAGCAAGGGGGAAGGAGAGGTTGATGGAGATCCAGCAGCACGACGGCGTGGTGGTGGAAGTAGCGGGGATCCCGGCAGGGCTTCGCCAAGCGCAAGCGGGAGAGAGAGGTGTCACGGGAGGGAGAGGGAGGCGCCAGGGGCTAGGGTACAGCAGCCCTCCCTCCCCCCTTTATATAGGCCCCTGGGGGGTGCCGGCCCCTGGGATCCCATCTACAGGGGGCGGCGGCCAAGGGGGGGAAACTTCCCCCCAAGTCAGGTGGGGCGCCCCCCACCCCCAGGGTTTCCAACCCTAGGCGCAGGGGGAGGCCCATGGGGGGCGCACCAGCCCACCAGAGGCTGGTTCCCCTCCCACTTCAGCCCATGGGGCCCTCCGGGATAGGTGGCCCCACCCGGTGGACCCCCGGGACCCTTCCGGTGGTCCCGGTACAATACCGATAACCCCCGAAACTTTCCCGGTGGCCGAAACTGGACTTCCTATATATAATTCTTCACCTCCGGACCATTCCGGAACTCCTCGTGACGTCCGGGATCTCATCCGGGACTCCGAACAACTTTCGGGTTTCCGCATACTAATATCTCTACAACCCTAGCGTCACCGAACCTTAAGTGTGTAGACCCTACGGGTTCGGGAGACATGCAGACATGACCGAGACGCCTCTCCGGTCAATAACCAACAGCGGGATCTGGATACCCATGTTGGCTCCCACATGTTCCACGATGATCTCATCGGATGAACCACGATGTCGAGGATTCAATCAATCCCGTATACAATTCCCTTTGTCAATCGGTACGTTACTTGCCCGAGATTCGATCGTCGGTATCCCAATACCTTGTTCAATCTCGTTACCGGCAAGTCACTTTACTCGTACCGTAATGCATGATCCCGTGACTAACTCCTTAGTCACATTGAGCTCATTATGATGATGCATTACCGAGTGGGCCCAGAGATACCTCTCCGTCATACGGAGTGACAAATCCCAGTCTCGATCCGTGCCAACCCAACAGACACTTTCGGAGATACCCGTAGTGCACCTTTATAGTCACCCAGTTACGTTGTGACGTTTGGCACACCCAAAGCACTCCTACGGCATCCGGGAGTTGCACGATCTCATGGTCTAAGGAAATGATACTTGACATTGAAAAAGCTCTAGCAAACGAACTACACGATCTTTGTGCTATGCTTAGGATTGGGTCTTGTCCATCACATCATTCTCCTAATGATGTGATCCCGTTATCAATGACATCCAATGTCCATAGTCAGGAAACCATGACTATCCGTTGATCAACGAGCTAGTCAACTAGAGGCTCACTAGGGACATGTTGTGGTCTATGTATTCACACATGTATTACGATTTCCGGATAACACAATTATAGCATGAATAATAGACAATTATCATGAACAAGGAAATATAATAATAACCATTTTATTATTGCCTCTAGGGCATATTTCCAACAGTCTCCCACTTGCACTAGAGTCAATAATCTAGTTACATTGTGATGAATCGAACACCCATAGAGTTCTGGTGTTGATCATGTTTTGCTCTAGGGAGAGGTTTAGTCAACGGATCTGCTACATTCAGGTCCGTATGTACTTTACAAATATCTATGTCTCCATTCTGAACACTTTCACGAATGGAGTTGAAGCGACGCTTGATATGCCTGGTCTTCCTGTGAAACCTGGGCTCCTTGGCAAGGGCAATAGCTCCAGTGTTGTCACAGAAGAGAGTCATCGGGCCCGACGCATTGGGAATCACCCCTAGGTCGGTAATGAACTCCTTCATCCAGATTGCTTCTTGCGCTGCCTCTGAGGCTGCCATGTACTCCGCTTCACATGTAGATCCCGCCACGACGCTTTGCTTGCAACTGCACCAGCTTACTGCCCCTCCATTCAAAATATACACGTATCCGGTTTGTGACTTCGAGTCATCCAGATCTGTGTCGAAGCTAGCGTCGACGTAACCCTTTACGACGAGCTCTTCGTCACCTCCATAAACGAGAAACATATCCTTAGTCCTCTTCAGGTACTTCAGGATATTCTTGACCGCTGTCCAGTGTTCCATGCCGGGATTACTTTGGTACCTTCCTACCAAACTTACGGCAAGGTTTACATCAGGTCTGGTACACAGCATGGCATACATAATAGACCCTATGGCCGAGGCATAGGGGATGACACTCATCTTTTCTCTATCTTCTGCCGTGGTCGGGCATTGAGCCGTGCTCAATTGCACACCTTGCAATACAGGCAAGAACCCCTTCTTGGACTGATCCATATTGAACTTCTTCAATATCTTGTCAAGGTACGTACTCTGTGAAAGACCAATGAGGCGTCTTGATCTATCTCTATAGATCTTGATGCCTAATATATAAGCAGCTTCTCCAAGGTCCTTCATTGAAAAACACTTATTCAAGTAGGCCTTTATACTTTCCAAGAATTCTATATCATTTCCCATCAATAGTATGTCATCCACATATAATAAGAGAAATGCTACAGAGCTCCCACTCACTTTCTTGTAAACACAGGCTTCTCCATAAGTCTGTGTAAACCCAAACGCTTTGATCATCTCATCAAAACGAATGTTCCAACTCCGAGATGCTTGCACCAGCCCATAGATGGAGCGCTGGAGCTTGCATACCTTGTTAGCATTCTTAGGATCGACAAAACCTTCCGGCTGCATCATATACAATTCTTCCTTAAGAAAGCCGTTAAGGAATGCCGTTTTGACGTCCATTTGCCATATCTCATAATCATAGAATGCGGCAATTGCTAACATGATTCGGACGGACTTCAGCTTCGCTACGGGTGAGAAAGTCTCATCGTAGTCAACCCCTTGAACTTGTCGATAACCCTTAGCGACAAGTCGAGCCTTATAGATGGTCACATTACCATCCGCGTCTGTCTTCTTCTTAAAGATCCATTTATTTTCTATGGCTCGCCGATCATCGGGCAAGTCAGTCAAAGTCCATACTTCGTTTTCATACATGGATCCTATCTCGGATTTCATGGCTTCTAGCCATTTGTCGGAATCCGGGCCCGCCATCGCTTCTTCATAGTTCGAAGGTTCACCGTTGTCTAACAACATGATTTCCAGGACAGGGTTGCCGTACCACTCTGGTGCGGAACGTGTCCTTGTGGACCTTCGAAGTTCAGCAGTAACTTGATCCGAAGCTTCATGATCATCATCATTAACTTCCTCCCCAGTCGGTGTAGGCACCACAGGAACATCTTCCCGCGCTGCGCTACTTTCCGGTTCGGAAGGGGCGACTATCACCTCATCAAGTTCCACTTTCCTCCCACTTAATTCTTTCGAGAGAAACTCTTTCTCCAGAAAGGACCCGTTCTTGGCAACAAAGATCTTGCCTTCGGATCTGAGGTAGAAGGTATACCCAATGGTTTCCTTAGGGTATCCTATGAAGACGCATTTTTCCGACTTGGGTTCGAGCTTTTCAGGTTGAAGTTTCTTGACATAAGCATCGCATCCCCAAACTTTTAGAAACGACAGCTTAGGTTTCTTCCCAAACCATAATTCATACGGTGTCGTCTCAACGGATTTCGACGGAGCCCTATTTAAAGTGAATGCGGCAGTCTCTAAAGCATAGCCCCAAAATGAGAGCGGTAGATCGGTAAGAGACATCATAGATCGCACCATATCCAATAGAGTGCGATTACGACGTTCGGACACACCATTTCGCTGAGGTGTTCCAGGCGGCGTGAGTTGTGAAACGATTCCACATTTCCTTAAGTGTGTGCCAAATTCGTGACTTAAATATTCCCCTCCACGATCTGATCGCAGGAACTTTATTTTCCTGTCACGTTGATTCTCAACCTCACTCTGAAATTCCTTGAACTTTTCAAAGGTTTCAGACTTGTGTTTCATTAGGTAGACATACCCATATCTACTTAAATCATCAGTGAGAGTGAGAACATAACGATAGCCACCGCGAGCCTCAACACTCATTGGACCGCACACATCAGTATGTATGATTTCCAATAAGTTGGTTGCTCGCTCCATTGTTCCGGAGAACGGAGTCTTGGTCATCTTACCCATGAGGCATGGTTCGCACGTGTCAAATGATTCGTAATCAAGAGACTCCAAAAGTCCATCTGCATGGAGCTTCTTCATGCGTTTGACACCAATGTGACCAAGGCGGCAGTGCCACAAGTATGTGGGACTATCGTTATCAACTTTACATCTTTTGGTATTCACACTATGAATATGTGTAACATCACGTTCGAGATTCATCAAGAATAAACCATTGACCAGCGGGGCATGACCATAAAACATATCTCTCATATAAATAGAACAACCATTATTCTCGGATTTAAATGAGTAGCCATCTCGAATTAAACGAGATCCAGATACAATGTTCATGCTCAAAGCTGGCACTAAATAACAATTATTGAGGTTTAAAACTAATCCCGTAGGTAAATGCAGAGGTAGCGTGCCGACGGCGATCACATCGACCTTGGAACCATTCCCGACGCGCATCGTCACCTCGTCCTTCGCCAGTCTCCGCTTATTCCGCAGCTCCTGTTTTGAGTTACAAATATGAGCAACCGCACCGGTATCAAATACCCAGGAGCTACTACGAGTACTGGTAAGGTACACATCAATTACATGTATATCACATATACCTTTGGTGTTGCCGGCCTTCTTGTCCGCTAAGTATTTGGGGCAGTTCCGCTTCCAGTGACCACTTCCCTTGCAATAAAAGCACTCAGTCTCAGGCTTGGGTCCATTCTTTGACTTCTTCCCGGCAACTGGCTTACCGGGCGCGGCAACTCCCTTGCCGTCCTTCTTGAAGTTCTTCTTGCCCTTGCCTTTCTTGAACTTAGTGGTTTTATTCACCATCAACACTTGATGTTCCTTTTTGATCTCCACCTCCGCTGATTTCAGCATTGAATATACCTCAGGAATGGTCTTTTCCATCCCCTGCATATTGAAGTTCATCACAAAGCTCTTGTAGCTTGGTGGAAGCGACTGAAGGATTCTGTCAATGACCGCGTCATCCGGGAGATTAACTCCCAGCTGAGACAAGCGGTTGTGTAACCCAGACATTCTGAGTATGTGCTCACTGACAGAACTATTTTCCTCCATTTTACAACTGAAGAACTTGTCGGAGACTTCATATCTCTCGACCCGGGCATGAGCTTGGAAAACCATTTTCAGCTCTTCGAACATCTCATATGCTCCATGTTTCTCAAAACGCTTTTGGAGCCCCGGTTCTAAGCTGTAAAGCATGCCGCACTGAACGAGGGAGTAATCATCAGCACGTGATTGCCAAGCGTTCATAACGTCTTGGTTCTCTGGGATGGGTGCTTCACCTAGCGGTGCTTCTAGGACATAATCTTTCTTGGCAGCTATGAGGATGATCCTCAGGTTCCGGACCCAGTCCGTATAGTTGCTGCCATCATCTTTCAGCTTGGTTTTCTCTAGGAACGCGTTGAAGTTGAGGGCAACGTGGGCCATTTGATCTACAAGACATATTGTAAAGATTTTAGACTAAGTTCATGATAATTAAGTTCATCTAATCAAATTATTCAATGAACTCCCACTCAGATAGACATCCCTCTAGTCATCTAAGTGAAACATGATCCGAGTTAACTAGGCCGTGTCCGATCATCACGTGAGACGGACTAGTCAAGATCGGTGAACATCTCCATGTTGATCGTATCTTCTATACGACTCATGCTCGACCTTTCGGTCTTCCGTGTTCCGAGGCCATGTCTGTACATGCTAGGCTCGTCAAGTCAACCTAAGTGTATTGCGTGTGTTCCGAGGCCATGTCTGTACATGCTAGGCTCGTCAACACCCGTTGTATGCGAACGTTAGAATCTATCACACCCGATCATCACGTGGTGCTTCGAAACAACGAACCTTCGCAACGGTGCACAGTTAGGGGGAACACTTTCTTGAAATTATTATAAGGGATCATCTTACTTACTACCGTCGTTCTAAGCAAATAAGATGCAAAACATGATAAACATCACATGTAATCAAATAGTGACATGATATGGCCAATATCATTCTGCTCCTTTGATCTCCATCTTCGGGGCGCCATGATCATCTTCGTCACCGGCATGACACCATGATCTCCATCATTGTGTCTTCATGAAGTTGTCACGCCAACGATTACTTCTACTTCTATGGCTAACGCGTTTAGCAATAAAGTAAAGTAATTTACATGGCGTTATTCAATGACACGCAGGTCATACAAAAAATAAAGACAACTCCTATGGCTCCTGCCGGTTGTCATACTCATCGACATGCAAGTCGTGATTCCTATTACAAGAATATGATCAATCTCATACATCACATATATCATTCATCACATCTTCTGGCCATATCACATCACAAGGCACATGCTGCAAAAACAAGTTAGACGTCCTCTAATTGTTGTTGCAAGTTTTTACGTGGCTTCTATAGGTTTCTAGCAAGAACGTTTCTTACCTACGTAAAACCACAACGTGATATGCCAATTTCTATTTACCCTTCATAAGGACCCTTTTCATCGAATCCGTTCCGACTAAAGTGGGAGAGACAGACACCCGCTAGCCACCTTATGCAACTAGTGCATGTCAGTCGGTGGAACCTGTCTCACGTAAGCGTACGTGTAAGGTCGGTCCGGGCCGCTTCATCCCACAATACCGCCGAAACAAGATAAGACTAGTAGTGGCAAGAAAAATTGACAACATCTACGCCCACAACTGCTTTGTGTTCTACTCGTGCATAGTAACTACGCATAGGCCTGGCTCATGATGCCACTGTTGGGGATCGTTGCAGAATTTTAAAATTTTCTACGCATCACCAAGATCCATCTATGGAGTTTACTAGCAACGAGGGGAAAGGAGTGCATCTACATACCCTTGTAGATCGCGAGCGGAAGCGTTCAAGTGAACGGGGTTGATGGAGTCGTACTCGTCGTGATCCAAATCACCGATGACCGAGTGCCGAACGGATGGCACCTCCACGTTCAACACACGTACGGAGCAGCGACGTCTCCTCCTTCTTGATCCAGCAAGGGGGAAGGAGAGGTTGATGGAGATCCAGCAGCACGACGGCGTGGTGGTGGAAGTAGCGGGGATCCCGGCAGGGCTTCGCCAAGCGCAAGCGGGAGAGAGAGGTGTCACGGGAGGGAGAGGGAGGCGCCAGGGGCTAGGGTACCGCAGCCCTCCCTCCCCCCCTTTATATAGGCCCCCTGGGGGGGCGCCGGCCCCTGGGATCCCATCTACAGGGGGCGGCGGCCAAGGGGGGAAACTTCCCCCCCAAGTCAGGTGGGGCGCCCCCCACCCCCAGGGTTTCCAACCCTAGGCGCAGGGGAGGCCCATGGGGGCCGCACCAGCCCACCAGGGGCTGGTTCCCCTCCCACTTCAGCCCATGGGGCCCTCCAGGATAGGTGGCCCCACCCGGTGGACCCCCGGGACCCTTCCGGTGGTCCCGGTACAATACCGATAACCCCCGAAACTTTCCCGGTGGCCGAAACTAGACTTCCTATATATAATTCTTCACCTCCGGACCATTCCGGAACTCCTCGTGACATCCGGGATCTCATCCGGGACTCCGAACAACTTTCGGGTTTCCGCATACTAATATCTCTACAACCCTAGCGTCACCGAACCTTAAGTGTGTAGACCCTACGGGTTCGGGAGACATGCAGACATGACCGAGACGCCTCTCCGGTCAATAACCAACAGCGGGATCTGGATACCCATGTTGGCTCCCACATGTTCCACGATGATCTCATCGGATGAACCACGATGTCGAGGATTCAATCAATCCCGTATACAATTCCCTTTGTCAATCGGTACGTTACTTGCCCGAGATTCGATCGTCGGTATCCCAATACCTTGTTCAATCTCGTTACCGGCAAGTCACTTTACTCGTACCGTAATGCATGATCCCGTGACTAACTCCTTAGTCACATTGAGCTCATTATGATGATGCATTACCGAGTGGGCCCAGAGATACCTCTCCGTCATACGGAGTGACAAATCCCAGTCTCGATCCGTGCCAACCCAACAGACACTTTCGGAGATACCCGTAGTGCACCTTTATAGTCACCCAGTTACGTTGTGACGTTTGGCACACCCAAAGCACTCCTACGGCATCCGGGAGTTGCACGATCTCATGGTCTAAGGAAATGATACTTGACATTGAAAAAGCTCTAGCAAACGAACTACACGATCTTTGTGCTATGCTTAGGATTGGGTCTTGTCCATCACATCATTCTCCTAATGATGTGATCCCGTTATCAATGACATCCAATGTCCATAGTCAGGAAACCATGACTATCCGTTGATCAACGAGCTAGTCAACTAGAGGCTCACTAGGGACATGTTGTGGTCTATGTATTCACACATGTATTACGATTTCCGGATAACACAATTATAGCATGAATAATAGACAATTATCATGAACAAGGAAATATAATAATAATCATTTTATTATTGCCTCTAGGGCATATTTCCAACAATGTCAACTACATGATCATGCAAAGCAATATGACAATGATGGAGCGTGCCATAGTAAACGGAACGGTGGTAAGTTGCATGGCAATATATCTCGGAATGGCTATGGAAATGCCATAATAGGTAGGTATGGTGGCTGTTTTGAGGAAGGTGTATGGTGGGTGTATGATACCGGCGAAAAGTACGCGCTATTGGAGAGGCTAGCAATGGTGGACGGAAGAGAGTGCGTATAGTCCATGGACTCAACATTAGTCATAAAGAACTCATATACTTATTACAAAAATCTACAAGTTATCAAAGAAAAGTATTACGTGCATGCTCCTAGGGGGATAGATTGGTAGGAAAAGAACATCGCTCGTCCCCGACCGCCACTCATAAGGAAGACAATCAATAAATAAATCATGCTCCGACTTCATCACATAACGGTTCACCATACGTGCATGCTACGGGAATCACAAACTTTAACACAAGTATTCCTCAAATCCACAACTACTCAACTAGCATGACTCTAATATCACCATTTTAATATCTCCAAACAATTATCAAGCATCAAACTTCTCATAGTATTCAACACACTCATAAGATATTTTTTACTAATCTTGGATGCCTATCACTTTAGGACTAATTTCTCAATTTAAGAAAATTACCATGCTGTTTTTTAGGACTCTCAAAATAATATAAGTGAAGCATGAGAGAACAATAGTTTCTATAAAAAAATCCACCACCGTGCTCTAAAAGATATAAGTGAAGCACTAGAGCAAAAACTATATAGCTCAAAAGATATAAGTGAAGCACATAGAGTATTCTAATAAATTCCGAATCATGTGTGTCTCTCTCAAAAGGTGTGTACAGCAAGGATAATATTGGTAAACTAAAAATCAAAGACTCAAATCATACAAGACACTCCAAGAAAAACACATATCATGTGGTGAATAAAAATATAGCTCCAAGTAAAGTTACCGATGGACGAAGACGAAAGAGGGGATGCCTTCCGGGGCATCACCAAGCTTTGGCTTTTTGGTGTCCTTAGATTATCTTGGGGTGCCATGGGCATCCCCAATCTTAGGCTCTTTCCACTCCTTGTTCCGTAATCCATCAAATCTTTTACCCAAAACTTGAAAACTTCACAACACAAAACTTAACAGAAAATCTCGTGAGCTCCGTTAGCGAAAGAAAACAAAACACCACCTCAAGGTACTGTAATGAACTTATTATTTAATTATATGGGTGTTAAACCTACTGTATTCCAACTTCTCTATGGTTTATAAACTATTTTATTAGCCATAGATTCATCAAAATAAGCAAACAACACACGAAAAACAGAATCTGTCAAAAACAGAACAGACTGTAGTAATCTGTAACTAACACAAACTTATGGAACTCAGAAAAATCTACCAAAATAGGAAGACCTAGACAATTTGTTTAGTGATCTGCTGCAATTGGAATTAGTATTTTATCGCGTTCTGGTGATTTTTAACAATTGTTTTCGTGAACAGGAAGTTTCTGGAATTTTCAGCAAGATCAAATAACTATCATCCAAAAAGATCCTATAGGTTTAACTTGGCACAAACACTAATTAAAACATAAAAACAAATCTAACCAGAGGATAGATCAAATATTTATTCCTAAACAGAAGCAAAAAGCAAATAACTAAAATAAAATTGGGTTGCCTCCCAACAAGCGCTATCGTTTAACGCCCCTAGCTAGGCATTGATAATTTCGATGATGCTCACATGAAAGTCAAGAATTGAAGCACAAAGAGAACATCATATAACATGTGAAAAACACATATAAGTCTAACATACTTCCTATGCATAGGCATCTTATAGGCAAACAAATTATAAAGACAAGCGAATACTAGCATATGCAAGGAAGAAGTGAGAAACAATAACAATCTCAACATAACGAGAGGGAATTTAGTGACATGAAAATTTCTACAACCATATTTTCCTCTCTCATAATAATTACATGTAGGATCATAAGGAAATTCAACAATATAGCTATCACAAAACATATTCTTAACACGATCCACATGTATGCAAAGTTGACACTCTTCCAAAATAGTGGGATTAACATTAAATAAAGTGATGACCTCTCCAAACCCACTTTTATCAAAAATACCATAAGATTGAACATTCTCCAAATATGTGGGATCTAAAGTTGACACTCTTCCAAACCCACTTTCAATATCATTGCAAACACTATTATCAATCTCATATTCATCATGGGGCTTAAATAAATTTTCAAGATCATAAGAAGAATCACCCCAATCATGATCATTGCAACAAGTAGTAGACATAGCAAAATTAGCATCCCCAAGCTTAGGGTTTTGCATATAACACAATTGAAATCAATAGAATTTATAGTAATATCATTGCAATCAAGTTTTTTATTCAAAGATCTATTGTGAATCAGTTTATAAAGCACTTCATCACAATTTTCAGATTCACGAATTTCAAGCAAAACCTCATAAAGATAATCTAGTGCACTTGACTCACTAGCAATAGGTTCATCATAATTGGATCTCTTAAAGAGATTAGCAAGGGGATGAGGATCCATAAACTTTTAGCAAGCAAAGTTGCAAGCAAAAATAAGGCACATGGTAACACAAGAGGTAAGCGAAAAGAGGCGAACGGAAAAAGAGGGCGAATAAAACGGCAAGGGTGAAGTGGGGGAGAGGAAAACGAGAGGCAAATGGCAAATAATGTAATGCGAGGGATAAGAGTTTTTGACAGGTACTTGGTATGTCTTGACTTGACTTGACTTGGCGCGAATCTCCCCGGCAACGGCGCCAGAAATCCTTCTTGCAACCTCTTGAGCACTGCGTTGGTTTTCCCTTGAAGAGGAAAGGGTGATGCAGTAAAGTAGCGTAAGTATTTCCATCAGTTTTTTAGAACCAAGGTATCAATCCAGTAGGAGATCACGCACGAGTCCCTCACACCTACACAAATAAATAAGAACCTCGCAACCAACACGATAAAGGGGTAGTCAATCCCTCAACGGTCACCTACGAGAGTGAGATCTGATAGATATGATAAGATAATATTTTTGGTATTTTTATGATAAAGATGCAAAGTAAAATAAAAGGCAATAGAAATAACTAAGTGTTGGAAGATTAATATGATGGAAAATAGACCCGGGGGCCATAGGTTTCACTAGTGGCTTCTCTCAAGATAGCATAAGTATTACGGTGGGTAAACGAATTACTATCGAGCAATTGATAGAATTTAGCATAGTTATGAGAATATCTAGGTATGATCATGTATATAGGCATCACGTCCGCAACAAGTAGACCGAAACGATTCTGCATCTACTACTATTACTCCACACATCGACCGCTATCCAGCATGCATCTAGAGTATTAAGTTCATAATAACAGAGTAATGCTTTAAGTAAGATGACATGATGTAGAGGGATAAACTCATGCAATATGATATAAACCCCATGTTTTTATCCTCGATGGCAACAATACAATACGTGTCGTTTCCCTTTCTATCACTGGGATCGAGCACCGCAAGATTGAACCCAAAGCTAAGCACTTCTCCCATTGCAAGAAAGATCAATCTAGTAGGCCAAACCAAACTGATAATTCGAAGAGACTTGCAAAGATAACCAATCATACATAAAAGAATTCAGAGGAGATTCAAATATTGTTCATAGATAATCTTGATCATAAACCCACAATTCATCGGATCTCGACAAACACACCGCAAAAGAAGATTACATCGAATAGATCTCCAAGAAGATCGAGGAGAACTTTGTATTGAGATCCAAAGAGAGAGAAGAAGCCATCTAGCTAATAACTACGGACCCGAAGGTCTGAAGTAAACTACTCACACATCATCGGAGAGGCTATGGTGTTGATGTAGAAGCCCTCCGTGATCAATGCCCCCTCCGGCGGAGCGCCGGAAAAGGCCCCAAGATGGGATCTCATGGGTACAGAAGGTTGCGGCGGTGGAAATAGGTTTTTGGCTCCGTATATGATAGTTTGGGGGTACGTAGGTATATATAGGAGGAAGAAGTACGTCGGTGGAGCAACGTGGGCCCCATGAGGGTGGAGGGCGCGCCCCCTGCCTCGTGCTCTCCTCGTTGATTACTTTGCGTAGACTCCAAGTCCTCTGGATCACGTTCGTTCCGAAAATCACGTTCCCGAAGGTTTCATTCCGTTTGGACTCCGTTTAATATTCCTTTTCTGCGAAACACTGAAATAGGCAAAGAAACAGCAATTCGGGCTGGGCCTCCGGTTAATAGGTTAGTCCCAAAAATAATATAAAAGTGTATAATAAAGCCCGTTAAACATCAAAAACAGAATATAATATAGCATGGAACAATCAAAAATTATAGATACGTTGGAGACGTATCACCCCGCTGGAAAACTGTTGGGCTTCATCGTTTCCAATAGAGGAATAGAAGCAAATCCAGCTAAAATCCGAGCTCTGTCACAGTTGGCTACGCCAACAGACCTCAAACAAGTCCAAAAACTAGCTGGTTGCGTGGCAGCGTTAAGTCGCTTTATCTCCAGATTAGGAGAAAAGGCACTAGCACTCTATCGCCTCTTACGACGCACCGATAACTTCGAATGGACAGATGAGGCGACTGCCGGACTAGAGGAAATAAAGGCCCTCCTAGCAAGCAACCCAATCCTGGCCGCACCAAATGCTGGCGAACCCATGTTGCTATACATATCGGCAACACATCAGGTGGTGAGCGCCGTGCTCGTCGTCGAACGAGAACAGCACGGACTCAAATTCCCACTTCGAAAACCACTATACTACATATCTATTGTCCTCACACCATGCAAATCCTGGTACCCCCATTACCAAAAGATAGCATACGCGATCTTCATGGCATCTCGAGCTACGACACTACTTCCAGGAGTGTTCAGTCACGATGGCTTTCGAAGTCCCACTCAATGACATAATAAACAACCGCGATGCCACGGGACGGATCACCAAATGGGCCATAGAGCTACTCCCATTTGACATAACATACAAGCCATGTCGAGCCATCAAATCCCAAGTGCTGGCTGACTTCGTCGCCGAATGGACAGAGGCCGAACTCCCCAAAGAGTACGGCGCATATTCCAATTGGGTTATGTATTTTGACGGCTCCAAAATGTTGGCAGGGCTGGGAGCGGGCGTCGTGTTAACGTCCCCCACTGGAGATGTCGTCCAGTATGTGCTCCAAATATTATACACAGACTCCAACAACGCAGCCGAATACGAGGCCTTATTGCATGGTCTTCGGATGGCCGTATCCATGGGCATACAACGCCTGGAGGTGTGCGGGGACTCAAACCTCGCAATATCTCAAATAATCGGAGACTTCGATGCCAAAGATCGAAAGATGGCAGCTTACCATAATGCCGTCCTAAAACTGTCGGCTCGGTTCGAGGGGCTTGAATTTCATCACGTCGCCTGACAAAGTAACCAGGCGGCGGACGTCCTTGCTCGCATTGGCGCTAAGCGCGACCCCGTCCCACCTAACATCTTCCTGGAAAGGCTTTTCAAGCCATCCGTGGTATGGCAAGGGGAGGGCGGCAACAACAGTCTAGATCTGAACACAACTCCAGATTCTGAACACACCAATATCATTGGGGGCTCAGCCACCGAAATTACACCGTCGGCCCATCTCATTATGGTAGTCATTGCCCCATGGACTGAGCCCTTCTTGGCCTACATTGACAGGAAGGAGCTGCCCGAAGACTGGAATGAGGCCCGCCGCATTGTCCGGCGCTCGAAGGCCTACAAGGTTCACGACGGAGAGCTCTACAAGAAAAGTACTACCGGAGTACTTCAAAGATGTATCTCCGAGGAGGAGGGGCGGCAGCTTTTGGCAGAAATTCATGCTGGTCTAGGCGGACACCACGCCGCAGCCCGGGCCCTTGTTAGCAAGGCCTTCGGTACAGGGTTTTATTGGCCGACGGCCCGAGCAGACGCGCAAGACCTTGTCCAACGCTGCGTCGGGTGCCAACTCTTCGCCAACCAAAGCAACATGCCCCCAACTGCCTTACAGACTATCCCCACCACTTGGCCTTTCGCGGTCTGGGGACTGGAAATGGTTGGACCCCTTAAAGGGGGAAGCCATAAGAAAAAATATATGCTGGTTATGGTGGACAAATTCACTAAGTGGATAGAGGCTAAACTAGTCAAAACGGTTGAGTCCGGCCCGGTGATAGACTTCATATCCGGTGTTGTGCACCGTTATGGTGTCCCACACAGCATCATCACCGACAACGGCTCTAATTTCACAGCCAACGAGGTAAAAACTGAAGGAAATATGCCCTAGAGGCAATAATAAAGTTATTATTTATTTCCTTATATCATGATAAATGTTTATTATTCATGCTAGAATTGTATTAACCGGAAACATAATACTTGTGTGAATACATAGACAAACAGAGTGTCACTAGTATGCCTCTACTTGACTAGCTCGTTGATCAAAGATGGTTATGTTTCCTAGCCATAGACATGAGTTGTCATTTGATTAACGGGATCACATCATTAGGAGAATGATGTGATTGACTTGACCCATTCCAATAGCTTAGCACTCGATCGTTTAGTATGTTGCTATTGCTTTCTTCATGACTTATACATGTTCCTATGACTATGAGATTATGCAACTCCCGTTTATCGGAGGAACACTTTGTGTGCTACCAAACATCACAACGTAACTGGGTGATTATAAAGGTGCTCTACAGATGTCTCCGAAGGTACTTGTTGGGTTGGCGTATTTCGAGATTAGGATTTGTCACTCCGATTGTCGTAGAGGTATCTCTGGGCCCTCTCGGTAATGCACATCACTTCAGCCTTGCAAGCATTGCAACTAATGAGTTAGTTGTGGGATGATGTATTAAAGAACGAGTAAAGAGACTTGCCGGTAACGAGATTGAACTAGGTATTGAGATACCGATGATCGAATCTCGGGCAAGTAACATACCGATGACAAAGGGAACAACGTATGTTGTTATGCGGTCTGACCGATAAAGATCTTCGTAGAATATGTGGGAGCCAATATGAGCATCCAGGTTCCGCTATTGGTTATTGACCGGAGACGTGTCTCGTGTTGGGGAACGTAGTAATTTCAAAAAAATTCCTACGCACACGCAAGATCATGGTGATGCATAGCAACGAGAGGGGAGAGTGTTGTCCACGTACCCTCGTAGACCGAAAGCGGAAGCATTATCACAATGCGGTTGATGTAGTCGTACGTCTTCACGATCCGACCGATCAAGTACCGAACGCACGGCACCTCCGAGTTCAGCACACGTTCAGCTCGATGACGTCCCTCGAACTCCGATCCAGCCGAGTGTTGAGGGAGAGTTTCATCAGCACGACGGCGTGGTGACGATGATGATGTTCTACCGACGCAGGGCTTCGCCTAAGCTCCGCGACGATATTATCGAGGTGTAATATGGTGGAGGGGGGCACCGCACACGGCTAAAATATCGTATATCAATTGTGTGTTCAGAGGTGCCCCCCTGCCCCCGTATATAAAGGAGCAAGGGGGGAGGCCGGTTGGCCCTTGGGGCGCACCAAGGAGGGGGGAGTCCTCCTCCTAGTAGGAGTAGGACTCCCCTTTCCTAGTCCAACTAGGAAGAGAGAAGGGGGAAGGAAAGAGAGGGAGAGGGAGAGGGAAAGAGGGGCCGCGCCCCCCTCCCCTAGTCCAATTCGGACTCCTCATGGGAGGGGGCGCGCCACCTCCTGGGCTGCTGCCCTCTCTCTCCCCTTAGGCCCACTAAGGCCCAATACTTCCCCAGGGGGTTCCGGTAACCCCTCCGGCACTCCGGTTTTATCCGAAACTTCTCCGGAACACTTCTGGTGTCCGAATATAGTCGTCCAATATAACAATCTTTATGTCTCGACCATTTCGAGACTCCTCGTCATGTCCGTGATCACATCCGGGACTCCGAACAACCTTCGGTACATCAAAACATATAAACTCATAATATAACTGTCATCGTAACGTTAAGCGTGCGGACCCTACGGCTTCGAGAACTATGTCGACATGACCGAGACACCTCTCCGGTCAATAACCAATAGTGGAACCTGGATGCTCATATTGGTTGCTACATATTCTATGAAGATCTTTATCGGTCAGACCACATAACAACATACGTTGTTCCCTTTGTCATCGGTATGTTACTTGCCCGAGATTCGATCGTCGGTATCTCGATACCTAGTTCAATCTTGTTACCGGCAAGTCTCTTTACTCATTCCGGAATACATCATCCCGCAACTAACTCATTAGTCACAATGCTTGCAAGGCTTATAGTGATGTGCATTACCGAGTGGGCCCAGAGATACCTCTCCGACAATCGGAGTGACAAATCATAATCTCGAAATACGCCAACCCAACAAGTACCTTTGGAGACACCTGTAGAGCACCTTTATAATCACCCAGTTACATTGTGACGTTTGTTAGCACACAAAGTGTTCCTCTGGTAAACGGGAGTTGCATAATCTCATAGTCATAGGAACATGTATAAGTCATGAAGAAAGCAATAGCAACATACTAAACGATCGAGTGCTAAGCTAACGGAATGGGTCAAGTCAATCACGTCATTCTCCTAATGAGGTGATCCCGTTAATCAAATGACAACTCATGTCTATGGCTAGGAAACATAACCATCTTTGATTAACGAGCTAGTTAAGTAGAGGCATACTAGTGACACACTGTTTGTCTATGTATTCACACATGTATTATGTTTCCAGTTAATACAATTCTAGCATGAATAATAAACATTTATCATGATATAAGGAAATAAATAATACTTTATTATTGCCTCTAGGGCATATTTCCTTCAGTCTCCCACTTGCACTAGAGTCAATAATCTAGATTACACAGTAATGATTCTTACACCCATGGAGTCTTGGTGCTGATCATGTTTTGCTCGTGGAAGAGGCTTAGTCAACGGGTCTGCAACATTCAGATCCGTATGTATCTTGCAAATTTCTATGTCTCCCACCTGGACTAAATCCCGAATGGAATTGAAGCGTCTTTTGATGTGCTTGGTTCTCTTGTGAAATCTGGATTCCTTTGCTAAGGCAATTGCACCAGTATTGTCACAAAAGATTTTCATTGGTCCCAATGCACTAGGTATGACACCTAGATCGGATATGAACTCCTTCATCCAGACTCCTTCATTTGCTGCTTCTGAAGCAGCTATGTACTCCGCTTCACACGTAGATCCCACCATGACACTTTTCTTAGAACTGCACCAACTGACAGCTCCACCGTTCAATGTAAATACGTATCCGGTTTGCGATTTAGAATCGTCCGGATCAGTGTCAAAGCTTGCATAAACATAACCACTTACGATGAGCTCTTTGTCACCTCCATAAACGAGAAACATATCCTTAGTCCTTTTCAGGTATTTCAGGATGTTCTTGACCGCTGTCCAGTGATCCACTCCTGGATTACTTTGGTACCTCCCTGCTAAACTTATAGCAAGGCACACATCAGGTCTGGTACACAGCATTGCATGCATGATAGAGCCTATGGCTGAAGCATAGGGAACATCTTTCATCTTCTCTCTATCTTCTGCAGTGGTCGGGCATTGAGTCTTACTCAATCTCACACCTTGTAGTACAGGCAAGAACCCTTTCTTTGCTTGATCCATTTTGAACTTCTTCAAAACTTTGTCAAGGTATGTGCTTTGTGAAAGTCCAATTAAGCGTCTTGATCTATCTCTATAGATCTTAATGCCTAATATATATGCAGCTTCACCGAGGTCTTTCATTGAAAAACTCTTATTCAAGTATCCCTTTATGCTATCCAGAAATTCTATATCATTTCCAATCAGCAATATGTCATCCACATATAATATCAGAAATGCTACTGAGCTCCCACTCACTTTCTTGTAAATACAGGCTTCTCCAAAAGTCTGTATAAAACCAAATGCTTTGATCACACTATCAAAGCGTTTATTCCAACTCCGAGAGGCTTGCACCAGTCCATAAATGGATCGCTGGAGCTTGCACACTTTGTTAGCTCCCTTTGGATCGACAAAACCTTCCGGTTGCATCATATACAACTCTTCTTCCAGAAATCCATTCAGGAATGCAGTTTTGACATCCATTTGCCAAATTTCATAATCATAAAATGCGGCAATTGCTAACATGATTCGGACAGACTTAAGCATCGCTACGGGTGAGAAGGTCTCATCGTAGTCAATCCCTTGAACTTGTCGAAAACCTTTCGCAACAAGTCGAGCTTTATAGACAGTAACATTACCATCAGCGTCAGTCTTCTTCTTAAAGATCCATTTATTTTCAATGGCTTGCCGACCATTGGGCAAGTCAACCAAAGTCCATACTTTGTTCTCCAACATGGATCCCATCTCGAATTTCATGGCTTCAAGCCATTTTGCGGAATCTGGGCTCACCATCGCTTCTTCATAGTTCGTAGGTTCGTCATGGTCTAGTAACATAACCTCCAGAATAGGATTACCGTACCACTCTGGTGTGGATCTTGATCTAGTTGACCTACGAGGTTCAGTAATAACTTGATCTGAAGTTTCATGATCATTATCATTAACTTCCTCACTAATTGGTGTAGGTGTCGCATAAACTGATTTCTGTGATGATCTACTTTCCAATAAGGGAGCAGGTACAGTTACCTCATCAAGTTCTACTTTCCTCCCACTCACTTCTTTCGAGAGAAACTCCTTCTCTAGAAAGGATCCATTCTTAGCAACGAATATCTTGCCTTCGGATCTGTGATAGAAGGTGTACCCAACAGTCTCCTTTGGGTATCCTATGAAGACACATTTCTCCGATTTAGGTTCGAGCTTATCAGGTTGAAGTTTCTTCACATAAGCATCGCAACCCCAAACTTTAAGATACGACAACTTAGGTTTCTTGCCAAACCATAGTTCATAAGGCATCGTCTCAACGGATTTCGATGGTGTCCTATTTAGAGTGAATGCAGCCGTCTCTAAAGCATAACCCCAAAACGATAGCGGTAAATCAGTAAGAGACATCATAGATCGCACCATATCTAATAAAGTATGATTACGATGTTCGGACACACCATTACGCTGTGGTGTTCCGGGTGGCGTGAGTTGCGAAACTATTCCGCATTGTTTCAAATGTAGGCCAAACTCGTAACTCAAATATTCTCCTCCACGATCTGATCGTAGAAACTTTATTTTCTTGTTACGATGATTTTCAACTTCACTCTGAAATTCTTTGAACTTTTCAAATGTTTCAGACTTATGTTTCATTAAGTAGATATACCCATATCTGCTCAAATCATCTGTGAAGGTGAGAAAATAACGATATCCGCCACGAGCCTCAATGTTCATCGGACCACATACATTTGTATGTATGATTTCCAATAAATCTGTTGCTCTCTCCATAGTTCCGGAGAACGATGTTTTAGTCATCTTGCCCATGAGGCACGGTTCGCAAGTACCAAGTGATTCATAATCAAGTGATTCCAAAAGTCCATCAGTATGGAGTTTCTTCATGCGCTTTACACCGATATGACCTAAACGGCAGTGCCACAAATAAGTTGCACTGTCATTATCAACTCTGCATCTTTTGGCTTCGACATTATGAATATGTGTTTCACTACTATTGAGATTCATTAAAAATAGACCACTCTTCAAGGGTGCATGACCATAAAAGATATTATTCATATAAATAGAACAACCATTATTCTCTGATTTAAATGAATAACCGTCTCACATCAAACAAGATCCAGATATAATGTTCATGCTCAACGCTGGCACCAAATAACAATTATTTAGGTCTAATACTAATCCCGAAGGTAGATGTAGAGGTAGCGTGCCGACGGCGATCACATCGACTTTGGAACCATTTCCCACGTGCATCGTCACCTCGTCCTTAGCCAATCTTCGCTTAATCCGTAGCCCCTGTTTCGAGTTGCAAATATTAGCAACAGAACCAGTATCAAATACCCAGGTGCTACTGCGAGCATTAGTAAGGTACACATCAATAACATGTATATCACATATACCTTTGTTAACCTTGCCATCCTTCTTATCCGCCAAATACTTGGGGCAGTTCCGCTTCCAGTGACCAGTCTGCTTGCAGTAGAAGCACTCAGTTTCAGGCTTAGGTCCAGACTTGGATTTCTTCTCCTGAACAGGAACTTGCTTGCTGTTCTTCTTGAAGTTCCCCTTCTTCTTCCCTTTGCCCTTTTTCTTGAAACTAGTGGTTTTACTAACCATCAACACTTGATGCTCCTTTTTGATTTCTACCTACGCTGACTTTAGCATTGCGAAGAGCTCGGGAATTGTCTTATCCATCCCTTGCATGTTATAATTCATCACGAAGCTCTTGTAGCTTGGTGGCAGTGATTGAAGAATTTTGTCAATGACGCTATCATCCAGAAGATTAACTCCCGGTTGAATCAAGTGATTATTATACCCAGACATTTTGAGTATATGCTCACTGACAGAACTATTCTCTTCCATCTTGCAGCTGTAGAACTTATTGGAGACTTCATATCTCCCAATCCGGGCATTTGCTTGAAATATTAACTTCAACTCCTAGAACATCTCATATGCTCCATGATGTTCAAAACGTCGTTGAAGACCCGGTTCTAAGCCGTAAAGCATGGCACACTGAACTATCGAGTAGTCATCAGCTTTGCTCTGCCAGACGTTCATAACTTCTGGTGTTGCTCTTGCAGGAGGCCTGGCACCTAGCGGTGCTTCCAGGATGTAATTCTTCTGTGCAGCAATGAGGATAATCCTCAAGTTACGGACCCAGTCCGTGTAATTGCTACCATCATCTTTCAACTTTGCTTTCTCAAGGAACGCATTAAAATTCAACGGAACAACAGCACGGGCCATTTATCTACAATTAACATAGACAAGCAAGATACTATCAGGTACTAAGTTCATGATAAATTCAAGTTCAATTAATCATATTACTTAAGAACTCCCACTTAGATAGACATCCCTCTAATCATCTAAGTGATTACGTGATCCAAATCAACTAAACCATGTCCGATCATCACATGACATGGAGTAGTTTCAATGGTGAACATCACTATGTTGATCATATCTACTATATGATTCACGCTCGACCTTTCGGTCTCCGTGTTCCGAGGCCATATCTGCATATGCTAGGCTCGTCAAGTTTAACCTGAGTATTCCGCGTGTGCAACTGTTTTGCACCCGTTGTATTTGAACGTAGAGCCTATCACACCCGATCATCACGTGGTGTCTCAGCACGAAGAACTTTCGCAACGGTGCATACTCAGGGAGAACACTTTTATCTTGAAATTTTAGTGAGAGATCATCTTATAATGCTACCGTCAATCAAAGCAAGATAAGATGCATAAAAGATTAACATCACATGCAATCAATATAAGTGATATGATATGGCCATCATCATCTTGTGCCTGTGATCTCCATCTCCGAAGCACCGTCATGATCACCATCGTCACCGGCGCGACACCTTGATCTCCATCGTAGTATCGTTGTCGTCTCGCCAACTTATTGCTTTTACGACTATCGCTACCGCTTAGTGATAAAGTAAAACAATTACATGGCGATTGCATTGCATACAATAAAGCGACAACCATATGGCTCCTGCCAGTTGCCGATAACTCGGTTACAAAACATGATCATCTCATACAATAAAATATAGCATCATGCCTTGACCATATCACATCACAACATGCCCTGCAAAAACAAGTTAGACGTCCTCTACTTTGTTGTTGCAAGTTTTTACGTGGATGCTACGGGCTTAACAAGAACCGTTCTTACCTACGCATCAAAACCACAACGATAGTTTGTCAAGTTGGTGCTGTTTTAACCTTCGCAAGGACCGGGCGTAGCCACACTCGGTTCAACTAAAATGAGAGAGACACACACCCGCCAGTCACCTTTAAGCAACGAGTGCTCGCAACGGTGAAACCAGTATCGCGTAAGCGTACGCGTAATGTCGGTCCGGGCCGCTTCATCTCACAATACCGCTGAACCAAAGTATGACATGTTGGTAAGCAGTATGACTTATATCGCCCACAACTCACTTGTGTTCTACTCGTGCATAGCATCAATGCATAAAACCAGGCTCGGATGCCATTGTTGGGGAACGTAGTAATTTCAAAAAAATTCCTACGCACACGCAAGATCATGGTGATGCATAACAATGAGAGGGGAGAGTGTTGTCCACGTACCCTCATAGACCGAAAGCGGAAGCGTTATCACAACACGGTTGATGTAGTCGTACGTCTTCACGATCCGACCGATCAAGTACCGAACGCACGGCACCTCCGAGTTCAGCACACGTTCAGCTCGATGACGTCCCTCGAACTCCGATCCAGCCGAGTGTTGAGGGAGAGTTTCGTCAGCACGACGGCGTGGTGACGATGATGATGTTCTACCGACGCAGGGCTTCGCCTAAGCTCCGCGATGATATTATCGAGGTGTAATATGGTGGAGGGGGGCACCGCACACGGCTAAAATATCATATATCAATTGTGTGTTCAGAGGTGCCCCCTGCCCCCGTATATAAAGGAGCAAGGGGGGAGGCCGGCTGGCCCTTGGGGCACGCCAAGGAGGGGGGGAGTCCTCCTCCTAGTAGGAGTAGGACTCCCCTTTCCTAGTCCGACTAGGAAGAGAGAAGGGGGAAGGAAAGAGAGGGAGAGGGAGAGGGAAAGAGGGGCCGCGCCCCCCTCCCCTAGTCCAATTCGGACTCCTCATGGGAGGGGGCGCGCCACCTCCTGGGCTGCTGCCCTCTCTCTCTCCCCACAGGCCCACTAAGGCCCAATACTTTCCCGGGGGGTTCTGGTAACCCCTCCGGCACTCCGGTTTTATCCGAAACTTCTCCGGAACACTTCCGGTGTCCGAATATAGTCGTCCAATAGATCAATCTTTATGTCTCGACCATTTCGAGACTCCTCGTCATGTCCGTGATCACATCCGGGACTCCGAACAACCTTCGGTACATCAAAACATATAAACTCATAATATAACTGTCATCGTAACGTTAAGCGTGCGAACCCTACGGGTTCGAGAACTATGTAGACATGACCGAGACACCTCTCCGGTCAATAACCAATAGCGGAACCTGGATGCTCATATTGGTTCCTACATATTCTACGAAGATCTTTATCGGTCAGACCGCATAACAACATACGTTGTTCCCTTTGTCATCGGTATGTTACTTGCCCGAGATTCGATCGTCGGTATCTCGATACCTAGTTCAATCTCGTTACCGGCAAGTCTCTTTACTCGTTCCGTAATACATCATCCCGCAACTAACTCATTAGTCACAATGCTTGCAAGGCTTATAGTGATGTGCATTACCGAGTGGGCCCAGAGATACCTCTCCGACAATCGGAGTGACAAATCCTAATCTCGAAATACGCCAACCCCACAAGTACCTTTGGAGACACCTGTAGAGCACATTTATAATCACCCAGTTACGTTGTAACGTTTGGTAGCACACAAAGTGTTCCTCCGGTAAACGGGAGTTGCATAATCTCATAGTCATAGGAACATGTATAAGTCATGAAGAAAGCAATAGCAACATACTAAACGATCGAGTGCTAAGCTAACGGAATGGGTCAAGTCAATCACGTCATTCTCCTAACGAGGTGATCCCGTTAATCAAATGACAACTCATGTCTATGGCTAGGAAACATAACCATCTTTGATTAACGAGCTAGTTAAGTAGAGGCATACTAGTGACACACTGTTTGTCTATGTATTCACACATGTATTATGTTTCCGGTTAATACAATTCTAGCATGAATAATAAACATTTATCATGATATAAGGAAATAAATAATACTTTATTATTGCCTCTAGGGCATATTTCCTTCATCTCGGTCATGTCTACATAGTTCTCAAACCCGTAGGGTCCGCACGTTTAACGTTTCGATGACAGTTATATTATGAGTTTATATGTTTTTATGTACTGAGGGTTGTTCGGAGTCCCGGATGTGATCACGTACATGACGAGGAGTCTCGAAATGGTCGAGACATGAAGATTGATATATTGGAAGCCTATATTTGGATATCGGAAGTGTTCCGGGTGAAATCGGGATTTTACTGGAGTACCGAGGGGTTACCGGAACCCGCCGGGGGCTTAATGGGCCATAGTGGGCCTTTGTGGAGAAGAGGAGAGGCGGCCAGGGCAGGGCCACGCGCCCCTCCCCTCTAGTCCGAATAGGACAAGGAGAGGGGGGCGGCGCCCCCCCTTTCCTTCCTCTCCTCCACCTCTTTCCCCTCCACTCCTAATCCAACTAGGAAAAGGGAGGGAGTCTTACTCCCGGTGGGAGTAGGACTCCACCTGGCGCGCCCCTCCTGGCCGGCCGCACATCCCCCTTGCTCCTTTATATACAGGGGCAGGGGGCACCCTAGAGACACAACAATTGATCGTTTGATCTTTTAGCCGTGTGCGGTGCCCCCCTCCACCATATTACACCTCGATAATATCATCGCGGAGCCTAGGCGAAGCCCTGCGTCGGTGGAACATCATCATCGTCACCACGCCGTCGTGCTGACGAAACTCTCCCTCAACACTCGGCTGGATCGGAGTTCGAGGGACGTCATCGGGCTGAACGTGTGCTGAACTCGGAGGTGCCGTGCGTTCGGTACTTGATCGGTCGGATCATGAAGACGTACGACTACATCAACTGCGTTATAGTAACGCTTCCGCTTTCGGTCTACGAGGGTATGTGGAAGACACTCTCCCCTCTCGTTGCTATGCATCACCATGATCTTGCGTGTGCGTAGGAAATTTTTTGAAATTACTACGTACCCCAATAATGGCATCCGAGCCAGGTTTTATGCGTAGATGTCATATGCACGAGTAGAACACAAGTGAGTTGTGGGTGATATAAGTCATACTGCTTACCAGCATGTCATACTTTGGTTCGGCGGTATTGTTGGATGAAGCGGCCCGGACCGACATTACGCGTACGCTTACGCGAGACAGGTTCTACCGACGTGCTTTGCACACGGGTGGCTGGCGGGTGTCAGTTTCTCCAACTTTAGTTGAACCGAGTGTGGCTACGCCCGGTCCTTGCGAAGGTTAAAACAGCACCAACTTGACAAACTATCATTGTGGTTTTGATGCGTAGGTAAGAACGGTTCTTGCTAAGCCCGTAGCAGCCACGTAAAATTTGCAACAACAAAGTAGAGGACGTCTAACTTGTTTTTGCATGGCATGTTGTGATGTGATATGGTCAAGACATGATGCTAAATTTTATTGTATGAGATGATCATGTTTTGTAACCGAGTTATCGGCAACTGGCAGGAGCCATATGGTTGTCGCTTTATTGTATGCAATGCAATCGCCCTGTAATGCTTTACTTTATCACTAAGCGGTAGCGATAGTCGTAGAAGCATAATGATTGGCGAGACGACAACGATGCTACGATGAAGATCAAGGTGTCGCGCCGGTGACGATGGTGATCATGACGGTGCTTCGGAGATGGAGATCACAAGCACAAGATGATGATGGCCATATCATATCACTTATATTGATTGCATGTGATGTTTATCTTTTATGCATCTTATCTTGCTTTGATTGACGGTAGCATTATAAGATGATCCCTCACTAAATTATCAAAGTATAAGTGTTCTCCCTGAGTATGCACCGTTGCGAAAGTTCTTCGTGCTGAGACACCACGTGATGATCGGGTGTGATAGGCTCTACGTTCAAATACAACGGGTGCAAAACAGTTGCACACGCGGAATACTCAGGTTAAGCATGACGAGCCTAGCATATAACAGATATGGCCTCGGAACACGGAGACCGAAAGGTCGAGCGTGAATCATATAGTAGATATGATCAACATAGTGATGTTCACCGTTGAAACTACTCCATCTCACGTGATGATCGGACATGGTTTAGTTGATATGGATCACGTGATCACTTAGAGGATTAGAGGGATGTCTATCTAAGTGAGAGTTCTTAAGTAATATGATTAATTGAACTTAAATTTATCATGAACTTAGTACCTGATAGTATCTTGCTTGTCTATGTTGATTGTAGATAGATGGCCCGTGTTGTTGTTCCATTGAATTTTAATGCGTTCCTTGAGAAAGCAAAGTTGAAAGATGATGGTGGCAATTACACGGACTGGGTCCGTAACTTGAGGATTATCCTCATTGCTGCACAGAAGAATTACGTCCTGGAAGCACCGCTGGGTGCCAGGCCTGCTGCTGATGCAACTGACGACGTTAAGAGCGTCTGGCAGAGCAAAGCTGATGACTACTCGATAGTTCAATGTGCCATGCTTTACGGCTTAGAACCGGGACTTCAACAACATTTTGAACATCATGGAGCATATGAGATGTTCTAGGAGTTGAAGTTAATATTTCAAGCAAATGCCCGGATTGAGAGATATGAAGTCTCCAATAAGTTCTACAGCTGCAAGATGGAGGCACTACAAAAAAAAGACACATCCGTGACATTTTGGGCTGAATGAAAAAAAAATTATGTCATACATATGACACTTCTATGACGATAATTGTGACAAAACCCGGTATCATCATAGATGTGGTGGGGTCCTACTTCTATGACAAAAAATCATGACAGAAAATGGGCTTTTTGTCCTGGGCGGGCCGGAGACGCAGCTGCATGACATTCTTTCGGCCGTCCATGACGGAAAAAACCGTGGTAGAAGCGAGGGCGAGGAAAATATCAGGGTGTTCCCAGTTACGGTGGGTGGTCGGGGCCGAGCGATGCGCGTTTCTCTCGTACACGCACGCGCGTGGGTGCGAGGCGTTGGGCTCTAACTGAACCCGAGCGAGGCTTTGGGCTCTAACTGAACCCGAGTGATTGCACTGCAGGCTACGCGTTACTGAACCCGAGCGATCGATCGATGGCTGTTAACTGAAGCCGATCGATGCTGCCTCTGGATGAACAGTGAGCGTTGCTGGGGGGTTTGGATGAACAGTTCCCGGTGGGGGTGGATGAACAGGACCCCGTGGTGTTGCCTCTGGATGAACAGGACCCCGATCGATCGAGCCGGTTGGGGCTAGATGAACAGGACCCCGTGGAGGGCAGGATGAACAGGACCACCCCGTGGAGGGCAGAATGAACAGTAGATGGTGGAGGGCTAGATGAACAGTAGCCCGTGGAGGGGTGGTTGAACAGGAGCCCATGGAGAGGGTTTGTTGAACAGTAGCCGGTGGAGTAGCGCGTGGTGGTCGCTGGATGAACAGGAGCCTGTGGATGAACAGTCGCAGGTGGAGGCTGGAGGAGGTCGATGGTGGATGAACAGTAGCCCGTGGAGGCTCGAGGGGGTCGATGGTCGAGATGAACAGTGTCCCGTGGAGTCCCGTTTTGCGGTACGCCACACCCCTCCCGATGAACAGGACCCTCGTTTCGATCGTAGCGCTCCAACACAAGTCCGTTTCCTCCGTTTTGCGGTACGCCACACCCCTCCCGATCAGCAGGACCCCTGTTTCGACTGTAGGAGGTCCGTTTCCTCCGTTTTGCGGTACGCCAGACCCCTCCCGATGAATAGGATCCCGTTTCAATCGTGGCCGGTCGAACACAAGGCCGTTTCCTCCGTTCTGCGGTACGCCAGGCCTCGTTTCCATCGGCTGTTCCGTCCAAGCCCTCCCGATGAACACAACGACGCATTCCGTTCCAACCCAGCCGGTTGGCTCCCCATGAACATGACGACGACGTTGTTTCTCCGTTTCGACCCAGCCATGTACACGAGCCCTGGCCGTACGTATGCGCGAGTAGGCGTTCGAGACCCTGCCCGTATGTACGTACGTGGTCGTATTTTCTTTCTTGCACACTGCCGTTGTACGTACGTGTACATGCTACGTGCGCGCCTCTACTACGACACGTGCGCGCCTCTACATCGACCAGTATGTACCTACACGTTCGCGACCAGAATGACAATGCTACGTATGCTTCGACCAGGTGGGTCTTGACTGTCAGGCACTTCCTTGCCTGCGAAGATGTAGCTGGTGGGTCCCAGCAGTCAGGGGGGCGAATCATTTTTTTTGCCCGGACGCACTTCCTTGCGTGCGAAGATGTAGCTGGTGGGTCCCTGCAGTCAGGGGGAAACTTTTTTCGCAAAATACGGTGGCCCGTCCGGTGGGTCCCTACTGTCAGGTGGAGAATCATTATTTTTCGCGTAATAAGGAGGCACTTCCTTGCTGCGGCCGTGGACCCAGCTGTCAGCCTCTCCACGTACAGTCCACGTCTGATGGAAGTCATTCCTTGACCACATTGACCACGCCGCGCCGAGAGCACCAGGGCGGTGGACGACGGCGAGGCCTAGGAAGGGGACGACGGGGAGCCGGGGAAGACGCGGCAGTGGAAGCCCGTGCGGAGAGGAGTACGAGGGTTCACTGGTTCGGCTGCGGTGTGAGGCTGCCGTCGCCGCAGGGCCTGGCCAGCGGTGGGAATAGTAGGGGGCGGTGAGGCCTCCGTGGCAGCACAGCCAGCCACGGGAGGCAGGAGCATGCGGCACGACCGGCGCTGCTTTCGGCGGCTGGAGCAAGAAGACCAGAGGTTGAAGAAGCACTACGGCCGTTGGATGGACATCGTACGGTCACTGGAGCTAGAATCGTTCATATTGACTAAAGTTGACAAAGGCCCCCGTCCCAGTCAACTTAGTAGGCCCACAAGTCAGCCTCCCACCATGGTGGGTCCCAGCTAGCTGGGGAGTATTCATTTTTTTTGTGCTAATAAGGAGGCACTTCTGGTGGGTCCGAGCTAACAGCGGGGGGAACGTTTTTTCGCGAAATACGCTGGCCCGTCCGGTGGGTCCCAGCAGTCAAGGGGGGAACGTTTTTTCACAAAATAAGGTGGCCCGTCCGGTGGGTCCCTGCTGTGAGGTGGAGGAATAATTATTTTGCGCATAATAAGGAGGCACTTCCTTGCGGCCGCCTGGACCCAGCTGTCAGCCTCTCCACGTACAGTACTCATCCGATGGAAGTCGGTCGTTGACCACGTTGACCACACCGCGCCGAGAGCACCAGGGCGGTGGTCTGGACGACGGTGAGGCCTTGGAAGGGGACGACGCGGAGACGGGGAAGACGCAGCAGTGGAAGCCCGCGTGGAGAGGAGTACGAGGGTTCACTGGTTCGGCTGCGGTGTGAGGCTGCCATCACCGCAGAATAACAGGGGGTGTGGGTGAGTAGAGGAATGGCCTGGCCAGCAGTGGGAGTAGTACACGGCGGTGAGGCCTCCGCAGCATCACAGCCGGCCACGGGAGGCAGGAGCATGAGACACGATCGGCGCTGCTTTGGGCGGCTGGAGCAAGAAGACCAGAGGTTGAAGAAGCACTACGGCCGTTGGATGGACATCGTACGATCACTGCAGCTAGAATCGTTTATATTGACTAAGTTGACAAAGCCCTTGGTATGCGTCAACTTAGTAGGCCCACAGCTCGGATTTGGCAGAGAACATATAGCCCATTTGCAATTTGTAAGAATGTACAGCCCATTTTTTAATTCTAATGGAATTTACTACAGCCCATTTACAGTTTGTTAAAAGTACAACCCAACTTCTAGCTAGGACAACGATTAATAATTTCAAACAACCGCTCAAAACAGAATTCAAAAAAAATTCCCACATTTTGATGGGATCCGAAATATTTTTATCCGAAATTTCTAGTCAGGTTAAATATAATTTCAAAATAAAGTTGTATTACGTTAAAATCCAACGAAATATTGCGCGCGCAACAAGTAATGAAATTAAAATTTTCAAATTCCAAAAATAATATATTTTTCAAACTAATTACGTGTTTGGTGCATAGTAACTGTCCAGTTATTATAATTACATCCCATTTATTATTTCTTAAAGTCCATTTTCTTGTTAAGCCTAATGCATACCTCCTAGGAAAGTTTGCAGCCCAGCGGGGCGGAGAATAACAAGTTGACCCGGATATTGTGTACAACGATCGGCCCAGTTGCATTGCTAATGTTGAAAAAAGGCCTGTGTAGTACAGTACAACCGAACATGGTTACTAAGCCCACATTCAGCGACGCCGGAAAGGCCCAAACAAGGCTTTTGTACAACTTTTTGAAGTCACTGAGCTCAACTAATAACTTAAGAAAAAAGTTAGATTACAGTGGAACCTAATTAAAAGCTGTCACGAGCAAATAAATAATTCAACGGGTCCCACTTGTGCGTGTGCGCGTGTGTGTGCGTGTGTGTGTGTGAGAGAGAGAGAGAGAGAAAGAGAGAGAGAGAGTGAGAGAGAGAGATAGAGAGAGAGACCCATCGGTCGATGCTCGTAAATACATCTTTCAGCCATATGCATTGTTGATGCTCAGTAAAAACTTATATAGTTGACACAATCATATAGAACATCATAGCACACTGAACTTGCATACAAATATTTCACGCAGGCGGCACAATCAGGATGGAAGCAGTGGATCGCTACGGGAAGGGCTATGTTGAAACCAACGAAGTCGTACATAACGGTTCATCGTCTTTATCAATGACGGGGAAATATCTTGAATGTTGTGCAAAGAAAACAGACAGACAACACAATAAGTTCTGCTAGCACATTAAGTTGACGTACAGCCCTTTCTAAAAAAAGTTCAGGTACAAAATTAGAACATGTCACAATCAAATGTACTGGCATATCAGTGCTTCACACCCATAGCTCAGATTTAACTAGTATTTGACAAGATTCAGTTGTTACCTCAAATTAGAGCACATCCAGGCAGCCAGCCCTGCCTCTTCTCCCAAAGAAGCAGTGGCCTCCGCCGCGCGATGGAGTAGGCCCTGTGCCATCCATCGTTCCGAGCAACACGGGGAAAGTCTGACGTTGACTCCTGTAATGGACGTCGTCGACGGACCCTGGCACCAGCAGCGACGGCAGGACTTTGATTGATGGATTGACCACTTCTTCGACATGCACGAACACTCGATACAGGTACATCCCTAACATGGTCCGCGGCGGCCTTGGTGGTGATGAATAGTACAACCCCGGTTCCTGCACCGGTATCTCAACACCAATCACCTTCGGTATGGTGGACGGCTTCTTCATCCATGCCATAACCGTCAGAGCCCAGCTGTCTGGAGGAACAAACATACTTACGAGCTCACCTCCAAGGTCGTTGATAAGCTTGTTCATGGACTCGCTGTTCCAAGCACGTCGAGGCATGCCGTGGAAGGTAAGCTTTGTTAAAAACTCAAGCTCAGAGGGCACCGAGCCCCATCCTGGGTGCCACCGATCAAAGCTCACCAGCGCGCCATAGCAGAACAAACGCAGGGAAGATTCGAACACACGACTGCAGTCGAAAGTTGCCCGAAACCTGATGAAGAAATCAGCCGGTGGCGGACAGACTTCAACGAGCAAGTCACTTATTTGGATGCCGTGCGCAATGCCAAGAGCTTTGACAAGGTTGTCCGGCGAGACGGCAGGCCGGTCGTCGTTGATGGTTACCATCAGCACTTTGCTAGCAAACTGGTCGTCAAGCGCCGCCATGCCACTGTTGAGCAACAGCACACAGCGACCAAAGGCAGGACGGACCTCAGGATCTCCGGCTCGGAGATCCACGTTGACCGGCGACATGATAGTGCGATTGAGCACAGGGAGTACAGGAGGGGGATTTGGGGGAACTGGAGTAGGAATCGAGATTCCAGAGGTGGGGGAGGGGCGGGAGACTGGGGATGAAAAGGTAGCATGAATTTCGAGCACGCGCCAATATGCTCTCGGCATGCAAGCGCACGAAAACACCGGTGGCGCCCACATGTCGGCCTAAGAGTCCTTATTCTTTCTTTTTTGGAGAGCCCAGCCTTTTTTCAGGATCTTTTGAGAGCCCCGCCTGAGAGTCATAATTGACCTGTTTGGCATTGTGTTACTACTCAGCCCATATTCAACGACACCTCACTGGCCCAAACAAGTGTACATCATCGAAAAGACACTGAGCTCAAATTATATAACTTGAAAAAAGGAGATATACTCTGAACACTGGAGAATGGTGATGCCCTCATTTAGCCCACCAGTAGTTCGAGACAATAAACAGTTCGAAACAACAATATATACAACATTCAAACACTGACTAGTGACTACTACTGACATAAACAACTAGACATGATAGTTCATAAGAAGTCTTGCTACACCACCAAAACGCACCCATCTGCAGTGCTCAGACTCTCGTGATCCAGACGAGAATGACGTTCTAAACAGAAGCAAGTATTACATAGTAAGAGTGACATAGACGAGGATGACCAAATGACAAGGAATATGCATAACAAAAGAAAGAACTACCCATCCAGAACCAGCAGCAAAGACAACAAAGTCATTCGAAGAGATGATCCAACACCATCATAATTTGCAGCCCCGCTTCAGCGACCAGTGATCCGGAGACACCAGTACTCCACCCTTTCGATGCAACAGCCCAATTACCTATCAACCTGAAGGCTTGAACCACATCACTGCCTGTCGTAATTGAGACATCCAAGGATCAAAGTTAATCCGGATGCCTTTGTCATTCTCACCTTCTTTTGGCTGCAGGTTGTATCGTTGACAATCAGGGGAGTTTGCTCCCGAACTCCTAGGGCTCGCCGTGTAGACACAGTTTTCCATAGCAAACAGAGCCTCTAGGCCATCAAGGTCCTTGCCAATGGTGATCTCCTGGTTAATCGGATAATTGAGTCTGAGAAACAGAGAGTGTGAACCAAGGCTGTTTACCCGCCTCCAACTAAAAAATCCTGAAGGCCCCAACAAGCTGGTATCCTGCTCATAGACGTAACAGCCACTGTCCGGATACTCACGTATTACACGGTGCTTGTATACAGTGGGGTTTTTGCAATATAACTTTTCCGGCTCATGTGTCCGAATGATCATCAGTCTTTTGCCGTCGTCTGATCGAGCGAGGAACCAGTTGTGCTTCCCTGTTTTTGGCAAAGGTGGTGTGATTACAAAGGGCAGTAACTGTAGGGACACTGCATCAAATCAAAAAGGACAAGCATTGTTAATGTAAGATCAGCATTGTTCAGAGTATGAGTAGCATAATGCAAGAAACAACATTGATATGTCCCTGTTGGAACTGGGAGGAAAATACAGGGAAATGTATACTGGGTTCGAAAATATAGAAGTGCCATGCATGGTTATACTCATGCTATCTCGCAATCGATTCTTCACAGGAAACTACCATGTCATGCATGTTATGTACTCCCTCCGTTCCCAAATATTTGTCTTTCTAGGCATTTCAAATAGACACAACATAAGGATGCATGTAGACATATTTTAGAGTGTAGATTCACTCATTTTGCTCCGTATGTAGTCACTTGTTAAAATCTCTAGAAAGACAAATATTTGGGAACGGAGGGAGTAATCATGTTCTGTCCTCACAAACAAATTCTTCAAGGTAACTAACAGACCATGCATTGTTATATACTCGTGTTCTGCGGGCAAAACTTTTGTGAGGATATTATTCTAGCCATTGATTGCTGAAGGGCGAATATAGGTATGTACACATGGTAAGCATTGCAGGATTTCACTACTTCCAAATATAGAGTTCTCCATATGCACATTTACTTCCCAAATGTATGCTTAGATGAAACCAACAGTGTGGTGCATGTTTCTACATCATGAAAATGAGGAAACTAACATGGCCATTGATACACACTCATATTTAGTAGTAGTATATATATTACTGTAAAATAAAGATAATATCCATATATTCCTAACCGTTTGATTATTCAGGGTACAAATTGGTTGTAATGACATGGTCACAATCGCATGAATTAACTCATTCCAAATATAGCTGATTTACGGCGTCTCTAATACATTGCCATAGTTCTACTCAAATTCTGCTCAAATAGGGATATGCCAATCATCACAAAAAGTTCAAACAGTGTCATGGCGTCATCATTAACATGAGAGGAAAACAACTTAGACGCGTCGTCCCAACAATACGGGGTGCCATCTGCTTTGTCTATCGCATTGATGATGCCATTGTGTTCAATAGCATCACAGAAGTGTGTATCAGCTTTGACCATGATCCACTGCGAGCCGAGTTGTCTCCAGCTAAAGAAGGCACCGGCGTAAAGATAGGCGAGTCCGCGGTCGAACAAGGCAATTAGCTTGAAGTCTGCGTAATTCGCATGTCGTGTGGGCACTTGGTAGATTACAATCTTCTGCAAAACAAGGTCTGTCCAACTAACATAGTAATCTAGATGACTTGGACCGCGATGGTAATACTCTATATAATCCAACGGAGGAAGGATAATCTCATGGGAGGTCTGGAAGTTCACGCGCACCAACTTTTTACCGTCTTCTCTGAAGACAACCATCCAGTGGGAGTTCATGCCGACCCAGTACATACCTGCCAAGAAGTTTCGGGCGATGGTGATCAGATCGATGTCGAGGGAAAGGATGTACGGCGACCCACTACATACCTGCAAAGAAGTTTCGGCTAATGGAGATCGGATTGAAGTCGAGGGGCATCATGCACGCCTCCGTATCATGGTGAGCCAATCTCGCAAGACCAGATAGCAGCAAGCAAGGTGTCTTGAAAAGCTTAGGCCTCGCTTCGACGATGGCCGTGTGCATGTCCCTCGAGCATGCAGGCAGCCGCAGGTTCTCAACATATCCATACACAAACAACAGAGGTCGAGGATGTCACTGGGAAGATTGCTCCAATGGCGGCTCATATGGATGCTGCACGGTTCGCGTTCGGCCATGGTGGAGTTTGGAAGGGGGCTTGATTTACGGGGGAGAAGGATGTCGGTGCTGGAGCGGCTCGTGAGGGAATAGTGGTACTGGGGGAGGCGAGTGAGGCGACGGTACACGGGGGCACAGTGAGATGGAGACGGAGACGGAGAAGGAGATGGAGATGGAGTGGTGCTATGGGAGCGGAGAGGGAGACGAGGCGAGGCGCCAATGTGCTGTACAGCGGCGGTGACAGACTGCACAGTGCACGGGGTGAGGCTGACTTTTGTAACCCAAACACGCCGCCTGGACTAGTGTCAGGCGCAGGGTGTTGTCACTTCACTGTGAGGACCGGATGAATAGTATTTTGACCATCAAGTGTACCACAGTTGTACTACTACTACTAGTAGGAACACGAGTACTCCAGTATTGTATAGCGGAAATAGGTCTCCCGTGCTAGCATGCCTGTTCACTTCATCGTTCAAGTATCATCCATATTGCGAGCAGAACCAAATTCTCGTGCATGCCCAATCAACGCCCTGCCGCGATGTATGCAGTGGTCGTTCTGGTGCATCAAGGACGGCATGCAGATCGTTCCACACTTGAGAAGAGGAAAAATGGAAAGGTAGAACGCGGCAGTAGAGGAAGAGAACGCTGGCTAACGAGGCTGGGAGGGGATCAAGTAGGAAGTTAATGCTCCACGCCTAAAGGTTTTGGGAAAACCTGATTTTCATAAGGTGACTTATACTCACCTAAACGGAGGGAGTATTCCTTAACCAGAGAACGTTGTGTCTCCCACTCACGCGCTCAAAAAAAATACGACACATTTTTTTATCTGTTTGCATAGGTCCCACCTATCAGGAAGGATGGGCACGTACATGAACAGGTACGACTCATCAGTCTACCCGCATAGCCTTTTCGTTTAGTCTACCTAGCCATCTAATCAACTGCCTGCACGCCACTTCTCCCATTTACTTCTCCATCGAGAACCGATTCTCCGCGGCTTCTTCACCTCCCATTCGTCTTCATTTGCATCCAAACCCCACTGCGTTCACATTGTTTTAACCTCTTTAAATAATCATCTACTACTTCAGTTATACTAGCCATCTAATCCTAATTCTCCAAACCATAGCCCTCCGTTCCAGCGGTTCCAAATGGCGAAAGAGATCGAGATGCAGGTTTTTAGCGTCCAACATGTCCTCGTCGAAGGCTCGATGCGCATAGTTGCCACCGTCAACGTCCACCCAAGGGTTGTTCGGCAGTGGATCAACAATGTATCCAACTCCCTCGAAAAGGTAGAGACGAGGGTCATCGGTCTCGACGCAGAGTACACGGAGCGTGCCCCTGGGAAGATCCAGCGCGCCGCTGTCCTTTAGCTGTGCCTCGAAGATGATGTTTTGGTGTACCACATCATACACTTGCCCTCCATACCAGGTGAGCTTCACGATTTCTTGTCTCGAGAGGACGTATACTTCTGTGGGGCAGCCATCGAAGGGGACAAACAGAAGCTGGAGCCGTACAACCTTGATTTGAAAAGCATCGCTGACCTACAAACCAGAATCAAAATTCCTGTAGAAGATTGTGATAAACAGACACCATCCCTGTCGTGGTTTTGTCACGGCAGATGTCCTTAGTGTCAGGACTTAGTCGCGAGGCCAACGCATCTATGTGGTAGCTTGAGAGGGGTTGAGCGGAATCGAGAGACGCAAGACAAGACAAGGATTTAGATAGCTTCGGGCCTCGGGAAACATCATCCTCTAATTGTGTCTAGCCCTAGAGATGATTGATTGTTTTTCTGTCGCTTGTCCCTCTTTGGGGAGCCCTGCCCCTCCTTATATAAGTTGAAGGGGCGGGTTACATGTGGAGTCCTATTAGGATTAGGACTAGTCTATCTCTAATACAAACCGGATACAAGTCCTGGTCTTAACTCCTTGTAAGGTAAATATTCCTCATGCCTTTCCTCTTAAACCGGCCACCATAGTATGAACCGGCCTTCATGAACCGCCCGTTGGGCCACCGGGTCTTTTCGCTCCTCTGACCCGCCTGCCGGATTACCAATGAATCGTAAACCGCCAGGTCCAAACAGGTCGCCAGTGAATCGTTAAGTCTCAGCCGGGTCTCAAGTAAACCGCCAAGTCCGGCCGGGTTATACTTCCGGCCGGTTTACGCCGTGGGGTATATCCCCGACATTAGCCCCCAGTTTAATTTGGATTTATCCATGTTAATCTGATCCTGTAAAATAAACACAAGAACAAATTTGACAGGTGTGCTCCGGGTTAAGAATTCTTGTAAACCGGCACGTGATCCTCCTTAAGTCCTTGTCATTTCCTCCTTCTAGAAAATCTGGGTCAATAAGCCAGCTTCATACTCAATTTGCTGACATTGGTTTCTCACAGAGAAATATTGTGAAGAATAATCTGCTTGAGTCGGCTTCCAAAGCGCCGGCTTAAGAAATATTTGGTCTTGAAATACTCATCTGATATTCAACCGGTTTGAAGATGTAAAACTTGCCGGTTTAATATTACCAAAATTACCGGTTTGTAAATATGGATGGCACCGAGTCATAATTGTTACCGACGCCGGGTCATAATTGTTGCAGACACCGGGTCAATCTGGTTTGCTCAGAACTGAGAATTTGAAGATTTTTCTCCCTTATATACATATTACCTGTAGCCCCCAAGTCTTAAGCAGAACAAAGTGATGATTTGAGACTTGTTTCCATATAATTACTGCCACTTTGAAGAAATCCATGTTCATCTCAGTCACTAGTAAAAACTGAATACTCCATATATGTAGCCCCCAAGTGCCGGGTTTTCTTGCTTGCAGCAACCTAGGACTTGAAATTGCCTTATGCTCATAAAAACTTCAACCAGTGTAGCCCCCAAGGGCCGGGTCATTATGCAATAATGAGCAAGGACTTTGTAAATATAATCATGTAAACTTGAGCAGTGATGTGTAGCCCCCAAGGGCCGGCTTAGTAAGATAATACTGAACCGGGACTTGATATATACTTCAATGGAAATAACATCTTATCATGTAGCTTCCATCATAGGGCTTGAACCCACGTCCAAAAGGTTAAGAGTTTTGTGCTTTACCAACTGAGCAATGGATCCTTCAATATAATGGACGAAAACTTTTGTATCTTGAATTGTTGACAGGAGCAATTGGTAGCCCCCAAGGGCCGGCTCATTATGATATGATGAGTCGGGTCTTCAATAAGACTAGTAAAAATGACTTTGCATTAGCCCCCAAGTGTCATGGTGCATGATTGCAGCGACATGAGACTTGCATGTAATATCAATTTGAATAATGTAGCCCCCAAGTGCCGGGTTGTAAGCCTGCGGCGACTCGTGAGTATTCCTTCCATTGTAGAATAAATCATATCCTTTGATACAATAATAGCCATTGCGCTAAAGCGACTTTGAAAACCTCAATAATACCGGTTATTAATAACCATAGAAATCCAGCCATGTTGGCTATTCAAGATAATATAATCCGGTATGAAAACCTTCCAATATCATAATGAAAATTCAGCCAAGTTTGGTTATTTGAATAATATAACCCAATGATTTATAAGCGCATGATTCCAATGGCGCAATCCAAATATATACTGGCGACTTATAGTCCAAAGCCAGGCCGGGTTAACAAACACCGGATAATTTCTCATCATATACTGGCGACTTATCGTCTTAAAGCCAGGCTGGTTTAATAAACACCGGATAATTTATCATCATACTGGCGACTTATAGTCGAAAGCCATGATGTGACATTGAATCACATCATTGGTTTACCAACTTTTTGTAGTAAGGGTGATAACCCAAATTTTGAGTACTGATAACTCCTCCCATATTGCGCTGGTATATAATAAGTGATGCCGGGTTGTGATAACCACCGATTCATGCGGATGCCTTATAATTAGGCCGGGCCATGGGACGCCGGTTTAGCTCAAAACTTTAATAAGGGAGAAACAAAAAACTGATCAGTAAAACCCAGAGGAAAACTTGTAGTCGAGGCTTTTCAAGGGCTGCCAGGCCCAAATGCGAGGCTTTTCATGGGCTGCCAGGCCACTGAGTTAAACCGTTTTGCAAAGCCTTTTAAGATGGTCCTCCGTCTTTAACCAATCGCCGGTCTATCACTGACAAGTTCAGGGCTTATCCGATTGACTTGTCAAGTTGGCGGGTCATACCAGGCTTACCTGGGCGGAGTGACTTACTTAATGAAGGCAGGTTAACCCGGGGTGCCTATGTTTGAGTTGTTCTTGACAACACTCTTTGGCCCCCATGTAATGGCATTGTGCCAGCCAAAAGGTGTAGCTATGGTTTGTACACAACCAAGCCCCCCAGTGACTTACTGTCGTGGCTTTTGAGCCAGCCAAGTGGTGTAGCTATGGTTCAAACATGACCAAGCCCCCAAGTGACTTTCTTTCGTGGCCTTGAGCCAGCCAAGAGGTGTAGCTATGGTTCAAACATGACCAAGCCCCCAAGTGACTTTCTTTCGTGGCCTTGAGCCAGCCAAGAGATGTAGCTATGGTTCAAATATGACCAAGCCCCCAAATGACCATTGAAGCAGGGTACCTATGTTTGAGTTGTGCTTTGCAACAGACTCTCTTTGGTCCCTTTAATTTTTTCTGAGAAATAAATCCTTCTTGAACCGGGATTTTGAACCGGATATTGAGAGCTTCAAAGCTTTGTGGGAGACATCTTTCCCTTGAACCAGACTTTAAACCGGAATCTTCATTTTCAGCCGGAAATTTTCTGACAGCCTTTAAACTTTCATCAATATAACAGTAGCCTCCAGGACCGGGTTATTTTTCCCTCCATCGTCCTGGGGTTCTTGAATTTGCTGAAACTGGCAAGATTTGATGAGTCATGTCATCGTAGGCCCCGAGTCTCAAAGGTGACTCGAGGAGTTGGCTTGAGACTTTCCATATTTGACCGTGATATAAACCGGCATAACTTGCATATCACTGGTGTTGATAGCACGATGTGAATCCACAGAAGGTTGAGGTGACTACGGCGGGTTGTAAACGATCCCGTATTAGCCGTGTCAGCAACTCGGCCGATGGTTCCTTCCAACTGGTGATTTGAAGTTAACCAAACTGTAGTGGCGGCGACTTGTGCGCCTGCCCACTGAACCACCCAGTGCAGACGACAGTTGATAGTATATGATAATTTGCCTCCATTGTGTTGAAAGAAAACCGGGCTACCCAAGCTGTGACTTGCTCATACTCAATAAACAGCTCATGCGGACAGGTGCGACCCGGTGTGTTGATGTAGACCAGGCCGCGAGAGACGGGCGACAAAGACGACCGCGGCTTCGGAGGCGGCACAGACAGATGAGTCGGCCGCGGTATTGTAAACCAGCGTGGACGGGCGAATTAGCCACGTCATATTGATGTAAACCGGTCTGCAGAAGGGCGGTTTGCACATATATTCATCGAGCTTGATGGCATGATAAGATACTAGCGCATTTATAATGGTGGCGCGAGTTTATACATCCATGACATAGCCATAGCTTTTGCAGTGAACAATTGTCCTGCATAAACAATATTGCAGACCAAGGCAAAGGTAAACTGTTCTTTGACAAAAATAATATGTGCTAAAAATATATTTTAGATGGATATCACCTGATGTGTTTAGGCCGAAAATAATCCACCATGAAGTTGATGATCACTAGGTGAAACTGAAATCAATCATGGGTGAACCGGCCGCAGTGTGGTAAGCCGGTGCGGACAGGTGAATCGGCCGCGGTGTTGTAAACCGGTGTGGACGGAGAGAGTCGGCACCGGCGTTGTAAGCCGGCACGGACGAGCGAGTCGGCCATTTGTTGATGTAGATGGCGGCCTGTGCGCGCTTTATCGGGCAATTCGCACGGTCCTGATGAGTTGATGCGGACTGGACCGCGGGAACGGCGGCTTGCACGCATGTCTGTCGAGCAGCGTGGAATGGACGAATGCTAGTGCATGCACTCCGTATCCGCAGTATAATGGCATAAAAAATTGTCCTGCGTAAAAATATTACAGACCGGAGTAACTGTTCTCAAATGATTTAATATGTGCTGATAAAATACATAGAAAGGATAACACCTGGTATTTTTTTGTTGGATGGACGAGTTGGCCGCAGTGTTGTAAGCCGGTGCGGACGGGTGAGTCGGCAGCGGTGTTGGAAAAAAGTCACGGACACGGGTGAGCCGGCCGCGGGCACGGACGACGAGTCAATCCCGTGTGTTGATGAAGCGGGGGGGCGGCGACTTGCTCACGTATCCGTCCAGTAGTATGGCACGGACAAGCCCTAGTGCAATAATATTGGCGCGCGCCCTTTGCGACACCTTTGTAACAAATAATGGTCCTGCGAAAAAATACCAGAGCCCAGAGTAATTGTTCTTGGAAAAAAATATTTGTGCTAATAAAATATATAGGAAGGGTAGCACCTCGAAGTATCATGCAGTGACGGTGGGCCGGCTTGCAACAGACACGCGGCGACTCAGAACAATGCCGGTCATGAAACAACGTTGCGGCGGCTTGTGAAGGCAGGGCCATGGCCAATAAACACACCGGCTGCTTAGAACGGCACAGCGGCTTCGCGGACAAGTGAAGCGGCAGGTCGACGGCCAAGGCCAACTGGGCGGGTCGAGGCGTAGCCGCAGCTACAACAGAGACCGAGACCGCGGAGGTGTCCCAGTAGGTGAGTCGCAGCGACAGATGTGAGTCATCACGGAGACTGTGGTGATTTGGGGGTAGAACCCGTGGCAGAGTTGGGTCAGCGCGGCAGTTGGCGAAGCGCGTTGACGCAACCTATGGGCGAGGCACTAGCAGAAGCCGGCTTGAGGACGGAGTGGCCGCTTGCCAACGGAGACCGGCTCAGGCGGAAAACAGGCCAGCAATGTTCAGTTGTGACAGCAGAGTCCGGGTCGTAGTTGACTTGGCTTTCCAACTCTCATCCGATCAAGTGTCCAAACCGGTATAGTAGCTATCCTCTTCTTTTCCTTCTTTTTGATTTCCACGTTGAGTGGATGTACTTGGCTTGTTCCTTTCCCTCTTTGATTTGACTTGCCCTGGAAGACGTGCGTGTGTACACTGCTTGGCTGTACTAGTATGCATGCTTGGGACTTTGGATGTATACGTGCCCCTGTTAAAAGACTTGCATTGACTTGCTTGACTCGTCTCCTTATGCTGCCGTTTAGACGATATGCAGGCATAATTTTCCAATTATTCTGCATGCTTCGGCTTTGGTACTTGGCTGATCAGTGTTACGTGTTCCAATCAGAAACATAAGTCGCCGGATTTGTTTTTAACTCTGCGAAAAAAATCCTATTGCCTCCATGACAGAAAACGATCCGACGAAACGCATGTGACTGCTGCTGTTTGACTCGTGCGTCCGTAACAGAGACCCGCTGAACTGATGAATTTCCAAACCGGCTCCTTCTCATCCGGAAACTTGTGAACTTCTCGAAACCCTAGATGAGATCCCTTCAAGAACTCAACACCACCGTACGCAGGCCCCACGGTGGGCGCCAACTGTCGTGGTTTTGTCACGGCAGATGTCCTTAGTGTCAGGACTTAGTCGCGAGGCCAACGCATCTATGTGGTAGCTTGAGAGGGGTTGAGCGGAATCGAGAGACGCAACACAAGACAAGGATTTAGACATCTTCGGGCCCCGGGAAACATCATCCGGTAATAACCCTACATGCCGTTTGAGGCTAGATCTCATTACGCTCATGAGGGAGTCGTCGTAAACCGGCTCTCCTCTAATTGTGTCTAGCCCTAGAGATGATTGATTGTTTTTCTGTCGCTTGCCCCTCTTTGGGGAGCCCTGCCCCTCCTTACAAGAAGAAGAAGAAGAAGAAAAGGCTGCACCAGCAGGAGGGCATTATGGATGGATGAACTATTTCCTCTCTTGTAAAAACAATTATTCCCTCTCGATGTATATTGATATAGATGGACTATTTCGATGGTGTGCATGTCTTTGGAACAGAGTAGTAGCGTGGGTCCGCTTGACTATAAGGAACTATTTATCCGCATATATAGCTTTCTCTGCTACTCCTTCCAGTGATCGATATGCAGTGCATGTGTCCGTAGACATGACAGCTTGTCCGTGGAAGTTCAACTACGGCGACCATCACGTTTCATCTCGCGATTCCCATGACGCCTCTCCAACCCACGGCACCACGCCCCCCGACGTGCGCCTCACCCCTCTCGGCTGCACCGCCCCTCTGCCTTTGTGTGCATGACATGTGGGCCACCTAAAATGCGGCGAGCATCAAGTTTCTACCACAGCCACCCGCGATTCCCACGACGCCGCTCGAACCCATGAAACCACACGTCCCCCGACCTGTGGCTCACCCCTCTTGGCCCCACTACCCCTCTGCCTATGGGAGCATTACATGTGGACCAGTCACCTATCGGGTCCACATGTTCTTGACTCAAAGGTAGGTGTAGTAAGGCGCTGAAACTCAGTCCCGACGGCCCTGAGAGGGAAATGTAACTCCTGCACCAGGGCTTGTGGTGCTCCCGCAGCACGAACTCGTGCCAAACTCGAGATTTGTTTCTTTACTATACATGCACGCAACGATTTAATGGACATTGTAATCTCAACATGTGATGGGGAGCTCTAAATTTGAATTTGAAACTTATAAAACGAAAAGATTCAAAACAAATAAACTGGGAGAGAGGGAGTATATCGTAGGATGTGTCCCATACAAAATAAGTCCCCTGGTTTGTCACCGTGAATATGCGGTTAGAAAGGAGCACAGCATCTTCCTACTCGTAGGGCAACAAATCGGCCGCAGACAGCATGGTCCGCCTTTGACCGCCATGTGCAAGGTTCGTGCTATCTTATTCAATCTCACCGTGGTTCCATCGTACCTATTCATGCGGTGGCCCGTTGCATGGCTGATCCCAATGTTGGACAAAGGTTCTACGGGAACGGTGTCACCGTTGTAAATGTTGTGCAAATTGATGTTGGTACCCTCCCGTACATATGCAAGCCAATCTCCACTCGCACCGAGCCTAACCTGTGAAACAGTGGGCAGGGGGAGAATTAGGAAATGGACACGGAAGTAGTCTTTAGAATGCATTTACTACGTGATCAAACTCATCTTACTTGCTCATCGGAGGAAATCCGAGTGCCCCTCAACGTCGGCATCTCAAGGGGCGTCAACTTGCAACTACGGCCACGCCGCGCTGGAGAGACCCCCAAGGAAACATCCTCGTGCGTTCCACGGAACATCAAGATGCATTTGTATGAGTAGTTTATCTTGTGAGAGAAAAGGATGAACGAGGGAAGGCCTCTAGAGATAGAGATGGACACTACTACTACGAATGTGCTGGCCCGTGCGTTGCAATGGATCCAAAGTAGTAGAATAATACTTGTTCACGTGCTTGAAATATAAACACTCTAGTTTTGATATACATGTGTCAGCAGACATGACAGCTTGTCCATGGAAGTTGAACCACGGCGACCATCACATTTCTTGTTTCTACCACTGCCACACCCACACGCGATTCCCACGACGCCGCTCCAACCCATGGCACGACATCCCCCGACGTGGACATGGATCCTCTGACGTGGCTATCACTGCCTTGCCCTGCCTTTCTTTCGCTGACAGGTGGGACCCACGCTTATGGGTCCCACATGTCAGTGACAGAATGGTAGGATTGTTCGCGTCAGGGGATCCTCATCCCCCCGACGTGCCCCTCATCCCTCTCGGCCCCACCGCTCCTCTGCCTTTGTGTGCATGACATGCGGGCCAGCTGAACTGCGGCGACCATCAACTTTCTACCACAGACACACCCGATTGGACGCGGTTTGCCTGCTCCGCTGCTGTACTCCGATCCGTACTCCCGCACCATCGATTTTTCATCCAGCGGCAGTGACACATTTCGTCCCGGTCATCAATCCTCAGCTGGAGTACTTATGTACTACAGGTAGTACCCGCCGGTGTGGCCATCTACGCCTCATAACGCCCCGACGCCCAGCTGTGGCACCCTCGCCACGGCCATGCCACCACTGGCCGGTTCATCACGAACGAGTGAATCGCGAACCACGCCACCACCATGAGAATGACATGTGGGCCAGCCGCATTTAAGGTCCGCATGTCATTGACTCATAGGCCGGGCACTAAGCCACTGAAGTTCGGTCCCGTGGGCCCCGAGAGGGAAATGTAACTCCTGCGGCAGGCCTTGTGGTGCTCCCGCAGTACAAGCTCGTGCCAAAACTGGAATTTGTTTCTTACTACTACCAACTAGTACTAGTAAGGTACACGTGCATTGCACGCATGAGATTCTGGTGGTTTGTGCATTATGCTTCTACATGTGGAGCTTTCTGGATTCTAACATGTGGCAAAATCTGGTGGAATGTAAGGTTAGGCAAGTTTGATTAACTTAGGTGAGTGTTTGGTTCAAGCCACACCTTAGGCAAGCCACACTAAGGCCCCACATGACATACACACAAAAAATGTGGCAAGATTCCCTTAGGCTTGCCAACTTGTGGCTCTCATTTTGAAGAAGTAATAACTTTGCCTAAGCTTAGTTGTGGCAAAGTTAGTCATGAATTAAGTTCAACCGTGGAGTCTTCTAGATTATACATGTGGCAGAATCTGGTGGATGATATCCAACGGCCAGTAGTGCTCGGATTTGCCATCTTTGTACCGTCGGATTGGCTTCATCCAACGACCAACTTTCAAAGTTTTTCACAAACTATATAGGGGGTATAGATATAGATGTGTCGGTCCGTTGCAATGGATCCAAAGTATATCTATTTAGTGGAGTGCACTCTAAACACATTATCTATTTATTTTTCTCTAACCTTCCGTAGCCATGCAACCAAGCCACATAAGCTTCATGGGTGCCCCCCACATCATATTATTCATACTACGTTGATTGAAAAAAAGATAAATCACCCAAAACAAGATCTTCCCATTTTTTGTTCCTACGATGTTGTGTCGTGCACGTACCTACTAGTTGTATAGTGGTAGTACTAGTAATATAGTATTAGGAGTACAAACTTGGTACTAGTAGGAGTAGTACTAGTACGGAATGCTCCTACTCTGTCAACGAGCCCCGTCTGACACCAAATTTCTTGGCTTCCGTGCTACAGCTAGATCTTCCCCTCGTTTCTGTTTTCTAACCCGGCGGTGGGCGGGGTGTCGGTTTGCTCAACGCCGGTCTCACATGAAAGTGAAAATGCTAGGCAACACGCCTTCCCTGAGCTATGTGTCGTGCCGGACGGCCATGTTGTACTCCCGACTCCCGGGCGTGTGGGGGTGCGACGCGAACGCGGCAGGCCTTTTCCTTTTACCAGCAATGTGCCCGTGCGTTGCGACGGATCCAAAGTAGTAGAATAGTAGTATTTGTTCACAAACTTGAAAGAAATCACTATTGTTTTGATATACTCCTAATATATTACTCCCTCCGTACCTAAATATTTGTCTTTTTTGAGATTTCAAATGGACTATCACATACGGATTATATAGACATATTCTAGTGTTTCTAGCAAGATGCCCGCGCGTTGCAGGAAGTTGATGGAAAAGGTAAGCACAACTTATAAATTGACGGATGGAGTACTAGTTATAGTCATGCATATAATTAAGCAAAGGGATCGCACATGTCGGTATTGACTGGAACGAGAATGCAACAACACAATAAGAATTAAGGCCATGATGATGCGATCGCAGTGGTGGTTACAGAAGGCAAGAAGAAAGATGGATCGACGAACATACGACCTCCTCCTCCTCAACTTAGTGCGCCGGGCCACCGACCGGCGGCTAAGGAGCGGTGGCTTTTGTGGTGAGGTCGAGGTGCTTCTCAACAAAGGCATCCAAGGCTTCCAGCCCACTACTAGGAAAAGGGCTATAGATGGAATGGCCACTAATGGCGCACCAGACATGTGGTGCGCCATTGCTATATAGCAATGGCGCACCATGTGCTGGTGCGCCATTAGTGTGAAAGACACTAATGGCGCACCAGACAAACGGTGCGCCATTAGTAACAAAAAAAAATTCCAAACATACTAATGGCGCACCAGGACACAGTGCGCCATTACTAGTTCTAACTAGTAATGGCGCACTAGCCACATAGTGCGCCACTACTATATTTTTTTATTTTTTATTTTTTTGCAAAACTACTAATGGCACACCAGGGAACAGTGCACCATTACTAGCGATCCCCCTCCATCTCGATCGCTATCCCACCTCGCCAGATCCGGCCCCCTCGCTGCCGAGCACCCCCCGCACCCTCTACCCCGCTCCACCGGGCGCCGCCGCCGACCCCCCGCACCCTCCCCCGCTCCACCGCCACCGACGACCCACCGCACCCTTCCCTGCTCCACCGCCGCCGACGACCCACCGCACCTTCCCCCGCACCACCGCCGCCGACGACCCACCGCACCCTAGCTCCCCTGCTCCACCGCCGCTGATGACCCACCGCACCCTCCCCGGCCCGCTCCACCGCCACTGACGACCCCCTGCACCCTCTCCGGCCTGCTCCACCGTCACAACTGAATGCTATAGCTAATTCCTCCCTCTCCCTCGCCAGTTCCCCTTCGTCCCTCTCCCCCGCGCCAGTTCCTCTCCGCGTCCGCTCCCAATCCGCGCCCCCGCCGCCTCCCTCTCCCCATCGTCCCCTCCGACCCCACCCCACTCTCGCCGAAGCAGCGCCGCAGGGCCGACAGCAACCTCGCCCTCGCCCGCGCGCGCCGCAACCTCCGCCTCGCATTCAACAGCTACACATTCTACACCGAGGACAAGGACATGAAGAGCGATGGTTATCAGAACTCCGGGGTAACGATGGAATCCTACACCGGTAACGACAAGGACAGAGCACCCCCCGCAACCCCCGACGACCCACCGCACCCTCCCCCGCTCCACCGCCGCCGAGCACCCCCCGCACCCTCCCCCGCACCCTGTTTTTATAAAAATTATTACTGTTTTTATAAAAAAATATTACTGTTATGATTTAAACAAGTTTCAACATATTTAAAAACAAATAAATATCAAACAACATTTTAAATGCATTTTTTATAAAAATTATTACTGTTTTTATATAAAAAAATTACTGTTATAATTTAAACAAGTTTGAACATATTTAAACACAAATAAATATCAAACAACATTTTAAATGCATAAAAACAAAAATTTGGGAGCCTGGGAATCGAACCCATGACCTCCTAGTGTGTGTGCTGCGTGCTGACCAGTCGGGCTAGTGGGCGTGTTCTGATGGAGATAGGGTTAGGTGGAAATATAACCTGAGCAGTCGGGCTAGTAATTAAAACAAAATTCTAATGGCGCACCAGGGGGCGGTGCGCCATTAGAATCGACGTACTTATGGCGCACTAGGGGGAGGTGCGCCATTGCTAACCCACTCCACTTGTTCCCCTTGCACTATGCGTGGCCTCTCCCTCCCTCCCTCGCCAGATCCACTCGACCCCAACCGTACGCCGCCGCCCCCTTGCTCCGCCCCCTCCGTCCACCGCGCCTGCACGCCGTCGGCAATGCCGCCGCCGCTGTGGTCTTGCGCTGCCTCGACCCCGCCGCCCCGACCCCCGCGGGACTCCACCCCCGCGCCCCCCGAACGGGATCGGCCGAGCGCGCGCCGCCCGCTCCTTTCCTCTCCTCCTCCCTCCGACGAGCGAGGGCCTCCTCCAGCCCCTGCAGCAGCCGGTGAGCGCGGCCCCGACGCGCCCATCCCGCCTGCCCCTGCCGTCCTCCGCCACCGGCCCCTGCTCTCCTTCGACCGCGGCGAGCGAGGACCCGGAAGAGCTCGGATCCCGACTACGACCCCTTCGCCGACCCCGACCCTGACCCCTCCGGCGACCAGGTACCTCTCCTCCTTCCTCCTTCCTCCCTCTCTCCACCATTCCCCATTCCCTCCCACCTGTCCAGCGCCGACTCCATCACCATGGACTGACTCCCTCACAGTCGAGATCCGCCCCGTTGACGTCTAGCAGCCCAGCTCGACCTCCAGCCACTCCAGCTCCCTGGTGCGCCAAAAAGGTGGCAGCTCGTAGCCTCGTACATTGCTTTCAGTATGGGTGTAGAATCTCTAGCAGATAGTTCACTAGTATAACAACAATGGTCATTGTTTAGTATTTGGCACTTCTGTTTAGGTTAAAACAATGTTATTGTTTTGTTCTTTTGCAAAGATTAGAGTGCAGCAGCCCTGTAGATTGTGATTAATTACTATATGATTCAGTTCTAAATATTTTGTTTTATGATCCCAGTGCAAAGGAATTCATATTTTAGTTTACATCTGTCTATGTAGTGTGTTGTGAAGGCCAAGTTTGAGAAGTGGTGGTGTCGCAGAGCAATCCTCTCCCTTGACAGGTACAATGTCCACTCTTCCACATGTCTTAGTTTTTTTAATGCAATTGCTTCATTGCCATATTACATCATTAACTGTTATATATTCCAAATCGTGCAAAACTTCAATAGGGCAAACCTTATGTGATGATACAGGTTGTTAGTTGCTACTAGAAAGTGTTGAGAGATATTAAAGCGGTGTAACAATTGCTGTCGGGTTTAGCAACTGATATCTTCTTCATCTCCTTTTGCACTGCTTATTAGGTGCTTCTTTCACCAGCTGCAAAACAATGCAGCTGGTGCTTGATGCATGTGTTAATGCATGTGTTAATGCTAGTAAGCTCCTGTTATGGGTCTCAAGCATGAATGTACCCCAAGATTTCTATTGGAACTAGACATGTGTTAATGCAATTAGGTGCTTCTTTCACCAGCTGCAAAACAATGCAATTTCATACGTTTTCACCAGCTGCAAAACATCATAAAAATACCATTAGGTACTTCCGTAAACACAAAAATAGAAACAATGCAAGACATGGCTTGTCTCTGATCCTCTGTTTTCTTTTTTCATTGGTTGCATTTTGATCCTAAATGTCAATCAATAAGTCTATTATTAGGAATCAGCAAAGTTGATTATCTATTCTACATAATTTCTAATCTGATGTTTGCATTTCCTAACTATAGCATTTTTTTCTCAGACCAAGGCAAATGAAATCGACTAAAGAAAGAAATAGCATTTACCAATTACCACTAACCATGGCACTAATGTTTCACCTTAGATCATATGTTTGTTCTCTGATACACATGTGGGAAACCTTCTAAACAACAACCTATTAATGGTAGTTGTTCTTTGTATTGTGGAATACATCGCATGTTTTATAAATTGGGTCAGATGTATAATTAGTCGATGTATAATCCTGGTACTAATTGGTCTCTTCTGCTGCTTATCAGAGATGGGGGGAAGCAGCCACCGCCGCTCTGCCTCACCGGAGTACGAGTTGGATGCTTTCGAGTTCTTCAGTATCATACTTGGGACTTCAGTATCAGCCACGAGGCAGGTATATAAAACGAGGGATCTCCCCTTCACCCATCTCATTATGATAACTATGTTGTTTGCTACATCACTCCTTGTCCCAAATTGCAGAGGCTGCCTGACACTTTTATGAACATGCTGGGTGAAGATCCGCCACATAATGTGAAGCTCCGACAGGCCGGCAGCGGGGTTTGCAGGCTGTGGGACGTGGAGTTGGTGATCGAGGAGGGCCACATGTACCTGTGCCGTGGCTGGGAGAAGTTCTACAGTGCCTACGAGCTACGGACCGGGTACTTTCTTCTCTTCAGGTACGACGATGACGCCACAATGCTCATCGTGAAGGTTTTCAACACGACTATGTGTCGCATGCGCTACACTGACGACGAAGATGCCAGTGCGTTCTGCCTCTTCTTATTCCTCTACATTTGGCTTTGTCTCACATCGATTGTTAACGGCCATTGTTGCATTTGGACAGGCAATGGGAGCAGCAGCAGCGACACTGGCTACAGCCAAAGCAGCAGTGATTATGGTTGTAGCAAAAGCAACCGCGATTCTGGCTTTAGCGAAAGCAGCGGCGATTCTGGCAGCAGCAAAGACAGCAAGAAGGATGATCCGGACTGGAGTGGGGGAGAAGAGGAGCAGAGTGGGCCGCTGCAGGATGACGATGGGCATCAGGCTGAGGATGACCTAGCGCTGGTGGTGGCTGACCAAGGGCAAGAGATGGTGGTGGCTGACCATGGGCAAGAGATGGTGGTGGCTGACCATGGGCAAGAGATGGTGGTGGCTGACCATGGGCAAGAGATGGTGGTGGCCGAGGATGACCTAGCGATGGTCGTGCCCGTCCTGCCTGAAGGTGGCCTCGCTATGGTGGTGGTGCCTGACAATGACCACGCACCGGTGGTGGCGCCGGCGATCCCACAGCTGGGCGACATGACCACGCCAATTGTGGTAGAAGACTACATCCCACAGCTGCCTCCACCGCCTCGCCGCTCTTGGTGCATCAGGCTGAGGAAGGAGAAGGAGAAGAACAATGAGAACTGAACTATGTGAAACTTTTGTAATATGGTGTTGGATGGATAACGATGTTGGATGAACAATGTGAAACTTTTGTAATATGTAACGATGGAACTATGTGTTGGCTATGTATGTATATATGATGAAACTTGTGTGTTGGATATGATTGTTATATGGATGCTTGTTGTATATATATGTGTTGGATATCTCATATGTGAAATAGTGACCTGAGATTAAGAAAAAAACGATTTTTTTTTTAAAATGCTACTAATGGCGCACTTCCATCTGGTGCGCCATTAGTATACCAGTTACTAATGGCGCACCCGTGGGATACTAATGGCGCACCCGTGGTGCGCCATTAGTATACCAGATACTAATGGCGCACCTGTGGTGCGCCATTACTAAAATATTCTAGTGGCGTGGTGCTAGTGGCGCACCAGTAGTGCGCCATTAGTAGGCAAAACTGGTGCGCCACTAGTAAGCCTTTTTCTAGTAGTGGCCGGTTGAGGAAGGCCAACGTCGTAGCGTCCTCACTGGCCTTGTAGATACCTATGTACACGATTTGCTCGTACACGTGGATGTGTAGGTCGACGAATTCTTGCAGGGCGAGGTGCCTCGCGGCGAGCGCGACCTCATGGTGGACATTCTTCGTGGCGTCGGTGCGCTGTCGCAGGGCCACCAGTGCTTGAAAGAGGTTCCGGCCATGGAGGACGATTAGGGTGGCAGGCAATAAGGAGCCCGGGCGCGCGGCTGGAGGAGTACGACGATGTCGTCCGCGAGCTTCTTGAGGACGGTGAACTTGTTGCTGGTGGCAACGATCATCTGGTCCAACTGAGAGACGTAGTTGGCGTCGACGACGGCCATCCACCAGCCGGTCTCCAACACCGTCTGGAGACGATCCTCGGCGCCATGCCGCAGGCCGGCGTCGTGGACCATCTGGCGCAGCCGCTGGCCGCTCACACGCATCGCCGCCATGGGTCTGGAGTGAGCTCTTTTGCGCTTAGTGTAGGTGCTTAGGCAAATGTTTAGGTGCGTACGATGTGGTAGATGCATTGGAATGGAGGGGCGCCTTTATATGAGGGCAATGATGGCAAACTGCGTTGCATTCACATCATGCAGCCTCTTTTCCCGGACCTCCTCCCATTACTTCCCTCATGCATTAATATAAGGAGGATGCATTGGCCGTTCAACATATCGGGAACCGCTACTCCCTCCCTCGTCTGCATTAAAGCCGTATCGGGAACTGCGCCGCCCGCTGTCAAATCGAATACTCCCTCCGTCTAGGTGAGTATTAAGTCATCTTACGAAAACCAAATAGTAAACACATAGGCATGGTGCATTAACTCTCACGTTGTTTCTTATTTTTTGACATAAATAGAGGAATCAACCAAGAAGAGATGTGGGGCTTGTATGCTTTTAATGACTTGAGACTATCAAACATGACATGCAGTGGTCAGTTCGTTGCACAAGAACAAATACAACCCACGTCAGCACACACGCATCTTATATAGCATCACATCCAATGGCTATAAAAGATGAATGAGACCAAATTATATCTCATCTAGATGAGTTCTAGCAAAACTGTATTAATAATACTTAGTACTCCTGCGCCATGTATCATATATTAGTATCATGTAGTACTTTATTTATTGCCATGTATGACACATAGTACTCAACTCTCTCTCTTTCTTCATTTAATTCTATGACACCTCATCAAAATTGCTAAGGCTAGTACCATTACAACCAGCCTTAGCAAATACTAAACATTAAGTTCTCTCGTTTTCCTCTCCACCTTGGTCACCTAGACGGAGGGAGTATACTGCGCGGGCTTTTCCTGCGCGGTAGGCGGGGAAGTTCCGCCTAGTCGGTTCGACAGAGATGTGAGAAGACGAGGGAGTAGGCTGCTGCAAACGTAGGGTTGTGTGATTTGACAGCGAGTTACTGCTGGACAGGTGGGGCCCCATGATTTGACTTGCCATTATCATTTTAAATGCAGCGCTACAACCGGCGTGAGTCTCCCGATTCCTGACCACCTCCATACAGGTGCCTCTCCCAATGCTCCACCATGTAGTAGAGGCTGGCTCTTGCATGAGAGCCCACTTCTCCACTTTCCTTGCCTCTCTTTCCTCCACATATGCAAAAAAGCCATGTAAAGCGCACTATTGTACTTATTTGCTCCTACAGGTGCTTAAGCTTGCCACATAGGCATAAAGTCTAATGTGGCAAGTTAATCAAGAAGAGAGAGACTAGTTTGGTGACCCAAGGAAGAAACAGTGCTAACCCCGTGTACCTAGGTGAAAAGAAAATTTTGAGTCTATAGCTAATTAAATGAAGCAAACTTAGCAACACCATTTCATTGGAAGAGGTCACTCCTTGGCAATGCAATAAATATTAGTACTCCCCGTGTCCCATAATATAAGAACGTTTTTGGCACTACACTAGTGTCAAAAACGTTCTTATATTATGGGACGGAGGGAGTACGAAGAAAGAGATAGAGAGAAGTAAAAAAATACACTTATAGCCAACCTTATAGCCATAACCTTGTTGTAGTATGAGTGACTAAGTGATGACTATGTATGGCATGCCAACATCAGATAGCCTAACGCACCGTGTTAAATCTCCAAGGGCGCGACCGCACGAGCGACGCGACGGTCGTGGTAGGCGCGACCACGATACGGGCTGCTGGCAGCCCTTGGATCTGAGATCAAACGGTCGCATGCTAAGTTGCTGAAAATTTGCAGAATAACCCTCCAGGATAGGATATTTACCCATAGGTCTGGAATCACGCCATGCAACCGTTTGATCTCCGATCCAAGGGCTCTCGGAAGCCCGTATCATGGGAGAATGGAAAGCCACTACCCTGCCGTTCGCACGCTGGCAGTTCGCTCCTACTCGTCCCCGCACGTCCTTCAATACTACGGCGGTTCGCTCCTAGTCGTCCCGTCCATTCACATTACGGCAGTTCCACTAATCCTAACCCTCCTCCCAAATCCATGGCGTCCCAAATCTCCTCGATCGGCGGTGAGTACAAGGTTAGAACCATCACCAGCGATGAGTTCGACGTCATCTACACCCGTTCTTCCGCGACGGTGAAAGGATGCCTTTCTCGCTTCAGACGCATGTTTGAAGACTCAGATGATGAGTGGGTCGCTAGGCTAGATGTTGAGTACACCACAGTCCTGGGACGAGAGAAGGGTCTAAAGGACGAAGAGAGGAAGAAGCCCGCCGTGATCCAGGTTTGCGTGCATGACTTATGCTTGGTCTACCACATATGCCATGCCGACGTTGAGTGCCAGGATTTTAAGGACTTCCTCGAGAGCAACCTAGTCAAATTCATTACTTTAGACTTTGGTAACGACAAAGAAGTCCTGCGTCGGCTAGGCCTCGTTGTAGGCAACACCTTCGACCTCCAGAAGAATCGGCTGGTGTCCTCTCGTCAGCCTTCAATGCTGACCCTGGCAGGAGCCATGGTTCATCCTTCGTACGGTAAACTGGAGAAAACTCCATACACATTTCATCGTCATGCATGGCAGCGGAATGTACTAGATATAGACCACATCCACTATGCTGCAATGGATGGCTACCTTTGCTTCAATATCTACAAGGGTTGGATGAAGAGCAACAGCCAAGTGTGCGGTTCAAGCAAAGAAGTATCGGCCAAGAGGAAGAGGGACAAGGACGAAGTCGAGGACGTGGACGAGGACTCCGAGTAAGGTGGCAGTGTCGTTGCTCATGGTGGTTCTAATGAAGTGCCTACCGGAATAGTTGCAAAGTTTAATTTCAGGTGTGCTTAATTTAATTTGAGGGGTGTGTTGTGCTGAGCCCCCAGCAGAACTATGTTATGTTTCTTCTTGTTACTTTAACTCTTCGGTACGTACATACTAGTATTTCTTACATTTCATCTTTTAGTTGGTCTAGTACTACCACTCGTTTCTTCACATTATATACGTACAATGTATATGGCCAACATCATATAGCTAGCAGTTTAGTTGTCAAAGAATTTCAGGGTGCTTAGTTTTGTCAAAGAATTCCAGGGTGCTTAGTTTTATTTGAGGGGTGGGTTATGCACTTGTGCTGGACACCATTATTGTGAAAAGCCTTTTTAATAGTACTATATGCATAATTTGGTGACGAGCGCTCTCTATATGTACCACCTTTTTTTTAATTTCAAGTTTTGCTCCATGGCGAAATCCATCAATACTACTACTGTACAAAAGTGGAGTATATACATTTTTTAAAAGGCTAGAGGGCGGGGCAGTCTAGCTCGGTTGGTCTCACGAGAGGCGAGGGCCTCTGTGATTTAACGGCTCATTACTGCTGTCAAATCAAATATTACTGCGCCGCCCGTTGCACGCCCGGCGCCTCCATTAAACCCCTTCGTTAAATCCGCATGCAAAGCGAGAATCCTACTCCTGCCACACGTCCGTTCATGAGCGGGCCGGAATTAAACGCAACACCGGCCGAGCTCCTCTCGTCCGCCCTCAGTTTAAACAAGGCCAGATGCCGGCCAAGCTCCTACCGTCCGCCCTCTATTTACACGAGGCCAGACAGACAGCGGGCAAGAATCGCACCCCTCCGCAGCTCCCCCATATCGTGCTTCACCATTTTATCCTCTCTTCTGATGGCTTCCGCTGAGCCGTTCTCCGGCATATTACCCGGCTGGGTGGCCTGCCGAGCCCTCCGGATACGGGCGAGGCCGCTCGGTGCTTCACCAACCTTGCTTGGCCCGACGGAGCCAGTTGCCGCCCCAAGCAGGCACGTGGTTCAGCAACTCGCCGCTCCAGTTCAGCTCGATGAGGAGTGGCGAGTTGCTCCACGCCGGCACGGCGGCTAGCACGCCGGTACGGGCGCCGTCGCTACCGCGTCGTACCGCGCCACCAGTGGCCGCGCCTCCCGTGTCTGTGGGCGCGCCTCCCGTGCCTGCGGCAGTGCCATGCAGGCAGAGACAGAAGCCGGGTGCGTGGAGAGCGACGAGTCGGTGGCCAGATTCTCCGTGTCCGCCGCCATCATCGAGGAGAAGTAGAACACGGGAGGCCGCCGCCACTTGGGACCCATGAAGGCCACCACCGAGGCGACGACCGCGGATTCAGGTGGTTTCTTTGCTGCTTCGTCTCTTCCGAGGACCTTCGTCGACCCCGCAAGTGTCTGACGGACATGAGGAAGACAAAGGGATCCGAGGGCGGCCATTTAGAACTAAAATAACTCTAGATACATCTATTTCTAGGACAAGTATTTCCGGACGGAGGGAGTATTAATTATACAAGAGAGCCGGATTGGCACCTCTTAGTTCATGTAAATGTAATGAAATCCATCATGTTTATATGAAGATCCGGCTTTTTTATACGAAATCCTTCATGCTTATATGAAATCAGTCCGTGTTTGCACGAATTGCATCTGGTTGGTTAGAGTTGTAAAAATGTATGCCGCTGGCGTTTGATGTCGTCCTCCGCTTAAGGAAGCGGGAGGAAATTTGTCGGCTGCCGTTGGAGATGCTCTTTATGCTGGAAATAATAGAGTGACATCCAATCCATTTAAGTTAATTGCCTGTATGATTGTCCCTCTATAAAAAGTTAATTGCATGTACAGTGTACACTTTACTTGCAGGGTGGCTACAGCTTCGTACAGAAAGTTAAAAAGAAACAAGTCCATCCTTAATCTTGTATTCTAAGTACTCTGTGGGTTCCACTGTCAGTACAGTAGCGAAAGAAGTATATATTAATAAGTAGAGTAATATATAATATAAAAATATAAAGTTAAAAGACAGAATTCGAACTCATGTCATCGCGTTGCGAGCATCCGGCGCTAACCAGCCCAGCACATTTTTGTTGTAGACCATGCTGGAGATATATCTCCATGTCTACTCTTATATATACTCCATTCGTTCCTAAATATTTGTCTTTTTCAGATTTCAAATGGACTACCACATACGGATGTGTATGTAGACATATTTGACATATTTTAGAGTGTAGATTCACTCATTTTGCTCCGTATGTCTTTTCAGGAAGGGGTTAGGTTTGTCCTTGCTTTATTTATGAGGTATCCAGATGGCACTGCACCGCCAAGAAAAGAGGGTAACATCAAAATTATGGACTACTTTTCTCCCACAAGATAAACTTCTCATACAAATGCATCTTGATGTTCCGTGCAACGCATGGGCATCTTGCTAGTAGGGAGAAGGAGTTTGTGTGACACATACCTAGCTATATTAAGGGATAGGTAGATAGCATATGTGTGAGAGACATTATTATACTTTGAGACATTAGTGGTTGTGGGTGGGCGGAATTAAAGGGGTGGGCGTGTTAGACATAGAGAGTGTGTGTGTTTCTGTGTGAGAGACTTGTAGAACGGGGTAGAAAGACGAATTTAACCCTGACGGAGGGAGAGAAATACAAGAAGTGCGCATGTGTGAGTCCGATGCCCACAGGGAAATGAGATATGTATGCGTGTGAGAGAGATTGCACAATTCATTCACGTATCACTATCTAGCGATCGTGGGCGTGCATCGCTTGAACATAAGTCAATATCTACTTCGTATTGTGGCCAAAGGTACAATATCGATTCAACGCTATAAAGATTGGACACTCACATATCACATTTTTTCTATTTAAATAAACCTTTTCAGTTGTGCATGCCAAAGTTACAGTGATGTTTCTTCAAACAACCAATGTAGCTATCATGTATATGGACCATTGTTACTCTTGCATTCAAATTCATTAGTCTTGGATGATTTAAGTTTCTATTTTGAAGTAATATATGTAATATTCATATGTGAATTCAACGGGTACGCAATTTATGAAATGGAGGCTATGTAATCATATGAGGTAACACTTTTAAGTAGCTGACTACAATATCCATTTCTTTTTGTGCGCCTCTACACTAACACGTCAATGCATTATGTTTAAAGTAAATAACCAATGGCACTAAATTATCTATTTACACGAGAAATACATAGGCTGAGCGTTTGATCCCTTTTTTTGTGAACGCGCCACTACACCCGTACGATTGGCCGCGCCCGTGTGAACGTCCAAGTTATCGGCGCATCATCCCGAGTTATTGTCTTTTTTTCTGGGGTGGACTTCACACCAGTTATTAACTGCTGACGCGTGCCCCGTGTACACAGTCTAGCATGACCTTCCCGCTAGCACGGTCCAAAATTAGTTGAAACTGGATACGAACGATCCCGCGGGCGGCAAAATCTCCCGCCTCCTTCTAAAATTTCCGCCACCTTAGTCTTTAGCATGCGAAATCCCCCTTTTGTCCTTGGTGCACGGAGACCAACAGTTACAATACCGCCCTCATCTACATGATAGGTCGGGGCTGCTTTGGTAACTTCCGGTTCCCCCACTACACGGCACCCCCATTTCCTCTCCCCTCCCGCAAAAACGACTAACTCCACAGCACCAGAGCATCTTACATCACGCCGTCCGTACTTCATCGCCCTTTCTCCCCTCCCCTCTCGAAACCCTAGACTGCTCATCCACCGGCGTACCATAGCCCATTCACTGCCAGCGGCGTCCACCTCGCCGGATCTGCTTCTGCGGCCGCATCTACCCCTCCCACCTCCCCTAGAAACAAGTAGACTGCTCATCCACCACTGTACCACAGCCCATTCAGTGCCGGCCTTGTCCACGGCGCCGGATCTGCTTCGCCGGTACTCTCGTCAACCGCCGCGCATCTGCAGCGGCTCATTCGTACTCCCCACCGGAGACGCTTCGTCCACACCCCCGGAGCCGCCCCACCGACGCCCCCGTCGACGGCCTCTGATCCTCTTCGCCGACACCTTCCTCAACCCTACCGGAGCCGCTTCGCCGACACCTTCCTCAACCCTACCGGAGCCGCTTCGCCGACACCATCGTCAACCCTACCGGAGTAGCTTCGCCTATACCATTCTCAACCCTACCGGGGCCGCTTTGCCAACTCACAAGTCCACGGCCTCAGATCCGCTTCCTCGCACCCTCATCCAACCTACCGGAGCAGCTTCTGACGCCCCGTCCACGGCCGCAGATCCGCATCGTCGACACCACCCTTAACCCAACCACCGGAGCAGCTTCTGACGCCCCGTCCACGGCCGCAGATCCGCATCGTCGACACCATCCTTAACCCAACCACCGGAGCAGCTTCTGACGCCCCGTCCACGGCCGCAGATCCGCATCGTCGACACCATCCTTAACCCAACCACCGGAGCAGCTTCTGACGCCCCGTCCACGGCCGCAGATCCGCGTCGTCGACACCATCCTTAACCCAACCACCGGAGCAGCTTCACCTACGCCCTCGTCCACGGCCACAGATCCGCTTCGCCCACACCGTAGTCCACCCTACCGGAGCCGCTCCACAAACACCCTACTCGACGGTTCTAGATCTCCTTACCGGACCCCGACAGCCAGCGCAGCGTCATCACCCTCGACGTTTCTAACCTGATTCCCACCGTCTGGAGAGATGCCAAGCACCCGCCACGGCCTAGGTACTTGTCACCTTTAAACCCGTCCAGCATCACCTGCCCGATGTACTTCAAATATACTAACCGGTCGCTGTTACCTGTTATGCAGCTGGCAAAAACTACAAGGACGATGTTTCTTCTGGATCTAACAGCTTGGCCAACCAAGATCCTGGACTGAGGCATTGCTATGATCTTGTAAGCGCGTCTCTCTCTCTCTTGTATTGTTCTGTGCCTGCCAGCGTGCTTTGCTAGGATTTTCGACCAGTAATCCCTTTGTGCAGACAATGATTTCTACTACTGGCTGCTAAATTAGATATGTAGATGTCATACATGATACTACCTCGTACCTCCGTTCCTAAATATAAGTCTTTCTAGAGATTCCACTATAGGCTACATACGGAGCAAAATGAGTGAATCTACACTCGAAAATGCATCTATATACATCTGTATGTGGTCCATACTGGAATCTCTACAAAGACATATATTTAGGAACAGGGGCAGTACATTACACAAAATCGTAGGTGGCATGTAGGAATTCCAGTGCACTACATTAGGCTCCCTTAGAGTGCCTGCTAGTCCAGCATACAGAGTCATGGCTAGTTTATGGTACGCACACAATCGTTAATTGGTGGTTTAAATATGCGCAAGGGATATGCAATGTAGTATCATGTAGAGATGTCTGAAATTAGCCGTGTCAACTTGCAGATAGGGTTACACAATGAAAAAGTACAAGATGTATGTGGCAATTTCATGGAACATCGCAAAAAAAGGAGAGGCAGCGGTGAGCCTATACAGTGTGCTATGGTACGTCACTCCTCCATTGCAATCATCGTGACATGTTATTTGTATGCCAGTTCTATTAGCCAAGTTTCTTAGGGACAGTTATTACGAGTTATCCTAAGAAAATAAGCACCTGTGAATATAAGCTCCATGTAATAAGCCAACCAGTTCTTTTCATTGCGTTTTCAGCTTATCTTTGGTATGATCAGTGGAAAGTCTAGATTGCATTATATTTTTTCATTTTGCTGCCCATATGGAAATTAATTTGACTTGCAAACATCACAAATTGAACCCAGTGCAGTAATTAATATGATAGGAAAACAGACCATCACTATTTGCTCAAAATGCAAATACAAAGATACCATCTACTTGGCACAATCTACTTTGGTCAATGTTTTCCATAGAGATCCCATTGCCTAATTTAAACGAAGAACGCATGACCCACATTTAAATGAAGAACAATTATTTATTGAAATTCGATGGTCCAAGTGGCTGGTTATTATCGTATAGCAGCACCACCTGAAAGCATCATATAGCAGCAGCAGCAGCTCATAGCAACTCATCATACAGCAGCAGCAGTCTGCAATTCATCATATACCAGCAGCAGCTCATAGCAATTCATCATATAGCAGCAGCAGGAGCAGCTCATAGCAATTCATCATATAGCAGCAGCAGGAGCAGCTCATAGCAATTCATCATATAGCAGCAGCAGGAGCAGCTTGTAGCAACTCATCATATAGCAGCAGCAGCTCATAGCAATTCATCATATAGCAGCAGCAGCTCATAGCAACTCATCATACAGCAGCAGCAGCTCATAGCAATTCATCATATAGCAGCAGCAGGAGCAGCTCATAGCAATGCATCATATAGCAGCAGCAGAAGCAGCTCATAGCAATTCATCGTATAGTGGATCAGAATGAAAATTTGGCAAAAAATCAGAGGAGATCCTCACCTTGTTGGATGAGCTCATCCTTCAACAGCACCTCAAGGCCATGGCCTGGGAGGAGGGGAGGGGGAATAAGGTGCCTTCTGCCGCAGTGTGGCATCAGCCGTAGTTGTGCAGCGCCCGCCGGAGTAGTGCGTTGGACGAACCACAGTGGAGCAGCTGCTGGAGACCATGAGAATGAGGGGCGGCGCCAGAGGGAGGAGCAGCCAGGGAGATTTGCCCCTACCCGCCGGCCATGTAGCCTAGCTGGACATAGCATCGTCGAGGACCAGGCCAGATGGGACCAGTGGCGACGGCTCGCTGGAGGAACCCTAGTGCTGCAGGCAGGGGATCGAGGTAGAGGGAAAGGGGAGAGGAGATGCAAGCGGGCAGGGCAATGAATGCTTGCGTGTTTGTTTTTACTTGAGGGTCAGGTGTGACACGGGCGTCAGCAGTTGCATTTTGAGTGTAATATAGGCAGACAACAGAGTCATTTCACTATTCCCCTTCCCTTCAATTTTTAGTGAGGTTCTACCCGAAACACCCCCCTCCAAAGCGAAATTAGTTAAGCCCAAGCCCATAACTCAAAAATGACTTCTTTACATCTTTTATGGCTTATTTTGACAATATGCCCTGAAAAGGCGGAATCGAACTGGCCCTTAACCTGCAATTCAATTGTGCGTGCAATGATGAATCACTCCTGCCTGCTATCTGTACATTTAGGCATCATCATACATGGCATAACCTAATACATGTGCATTCCATTGTAGAATCTGGAATATGCAATGTTTATGTTAGTTCATACGTTGCACATGATGTTTAAATGCCCCTTAAATCTGGTCAGTCAAGTGATGGTCTTTAAGCCTCCTTCTTTGCTTCTTTTCTTGATATGTAAGATTTGCTCACACATCTGTTCAATTGCTTGTTTGCATCAGCCAGCCATACTAGGACTGTTTGCTTTGATTACTTGTTGTTCTTGACCTAACACTCTAACAGAGCTTGTCAACGATTTAAACACTAAGGGCTGCTGTAGTGGGGCCTTGTCTAACTCATAGGTGACATAAAGGTTTGGCTGTACACTACAGTAGGCTCTCCAAGAGTACCTGGAGATCCAGTTCGAAGGTATGCCTAGTTTTTACATAGTGCAGACATAGTAAATGCTCATTTCATTGTGTGCAAGTGCAAGAGATGCGGCATGTTTCATTATGTGGTGTTGTTTTGTTATAATCTCATCCTTTTGTGTTCACAGACTGGAAAGTATGCATATTTATCTTCCAAGGAGACGAGTAACTAGTTTGTGTCACCTTGCAGAGGGGGTGCAATGAAGATAAGATTGAGGATTTCCAAGTACAAGATGTTAGGAAGGAGCCTTGCAAGAGAAGTAGGAGCTGCGCTGAGCCTCTTCAACCTGCTAAGGTAAGTCACTGTATGCAACTCAACAGTTCAATTCCTTGTTTGTTTCAGGCATAGTTAATTTTCTCTTTTCAATTGCTTTATTTGTCCTCAGTTAATGAGATGCCCAAATAATCATGCCTGATGTTCGGTACTTGTATCACTATTAGTTGACATAATTAAAGGCCTTACCATTTAATTACTCTGCCGAAGTGTGCCTGAAGCTTTGAAGTCTATTAACCAACTATTATTGCATGAGGCTCACAATCTAGTTTATACTACGCTAATGATTGCATAGTTTTGCCTGCTGTAGTATGTTTGTATGAAACCCTCTGCTGTTCATTATGCTCCCTAAGACTTTAATTGAGGCACAGAATGGCCAACTGCTTGCTTACTTATACGCAACGTGCTGTCTAAATTTGTAACTTGTCTGTGTTTTCGATTGGGCCCCAACATCATGCTCCTCTGGTGAGCTAAGAGGGATTTCTGTATGCAGGCTGCACAGACTATCTTTTTTATAATTTTTAAAATATCACCTGCTTATGCTTCATGACGTGTAACATTTTTTTTGAAAGTGACGTGTAACATTATTGTTAGTCCTGTTTTGCCATGTAGTACAAAATAGTGTCTTGTTCGCTTCACTGTTGTAACTATATTTTTGCCCTAGTCATGTGTACTTACAGAAACATTTCAGGATGAAGTGACATCAACACAAAGATCTGCGAGCAGTGCGGCATGGCCGTTACCGAATGATTATGGATTGGAATTGGAATGTGCTGATGTTCTCGAGCATCAACTAGAGGTGGCAAGACAACGTGTACATGATTGTCAACGTATAATCAACAAGTTGAGACTGGACATGCAGGTATTAGATGCAGGAGTCAAAAAATGAAACAAGACACTGAGGTAACCATGAAGGAATTGGAGATTTTGCAGACTGAAATTTGTGCTATCTGAATCCGGCCAATCCTATTTTCTGAAGAGATTATAGTTCAAATGGAGTTAAGTTGATGCGCGTCCATGATGTATTAGCTGTATTTGCCCAGTGTATGTAATTTGCTGTTTGTGTATGCTTTATTATCACCTGTGCCGAACCATAATGCCCAGTGGGTATAATCGGCTGTAATTTCTTTATTGTATAGTGTAGGATTATTCTACCTTTCTATGCCTTGATCTCTTTGTTGTATAGTGTATGCTTTTTAGAGGTGATAGTATTGAGTAGGATAATTCTTTGAATATGCTATATCGTTCAAACGGGGGCCAACTCGCCCGACCATGGCCCTTCACGGGCCGTCGGATCCATGGGCCTTCTACGTCTCGTAGGATCCATGGGCCTTCTACGTCTCGTAGGATCCATGGGCCTTCTACGTCTCGTAGGATCCATGGGCCTTGTACGTCTCGTAGGATCCATGGGCCTTCTACGTCTCGTAGGATCCATGGGCCGCCGACTCATTTATGGGTCTTGTACGGGCCTTTAATGGGCCGTAGACGGGCCTTTAATGGAAATCGTACATTTTATGGGCTGACCATAACGGGCCGTTAATAGGCCGTATTTGGTGATGCTATGAAAATGGCCCAACAGACTAACGGTCCACAAACGGGCCGACTGTAACGACGGGCTGAATTTGGCCCACAAGCAGAAAATGACAGTAACGGGCCGTAAGTAACCGAATGCTGCAAATGAGCCCAAGAATAAATGGGCCCTCAGAAGGCCGAAAGTTAACTTGGGCTGGAAACGGCCCAACGGAATAACGGGCCGTTAATGGGTATAAAGTGATACACTGTTCATTACGGGCCAGTTTCACCACGGGCCGTTAATGGGTGTAAAGTAATACACTGTTCATTACGGGCCAGTTTCAGCACGGGCCGCTAATGGGCCAAGAGTTACAAAGGGCCTCATATGGGCCGAAAGACGTCATGGGCTATACATGGGCCAGAAGTGAAAACGGGCTGGAATCATATTGGATGGCCCAGATGACGCTACTGGGCCTAATTCGGATAGGGCGTAACGGGCCTTGGGTTAGCGGGCTGTAAATGGGCTATATGCGAACAGGCCGTTAACAGGCTTTCCATGGGCCGGCCCGCCAGCTTTTGACCAAGTCAAACGGGCCGGCCTTTTCACAGGAATGGGCCACTGTTGGGCCGTGCCACGTGTCGACGTATCATAGGCGCCTTCTGTCCAGTGAGTGGATGACATCTGTCCCAACGATGAGCCGACACGTGTTTCCTCTAGCCAATGATGATTTTACACGTGGAAAATCCCCATTGGTCGGGGCTGTTAACGGGTTATCGGATCCAAAACCCGACCCGATAGCTTAACGGCGTTCCGTTACGGTGGATGCCACGTGTCGGTCACCCTTGACGAAAGCACTTCTGTGACGCGCGATTTATCGTCATGGAAGTGGACACTTCCGTGATGATAATTTTGGTAATGTCATGGAACACTTCTACGACAGCACAGGTATGACTATCTTGATTCTGTCATAAATTTGTCATGGATGTACATGCATGACAAAAAACGCGACCTACTGTGACAAACACGTATCATCATGGAAGTGTATTTTTTTGTAGTGAGGAAAATAGTTCTGTCAGTGAGCATATACTCAAGATGTCTAGGTACTGCAATCACTTGATTCAAATGGGAGTTAATCTTCCGGATGATAGCGTCATTGACAGAATTCTCCAATCACTGCCACCAAGCTACAAGAGCTTGGTGATGAACTATAACATGCAAGGGATGGATAAGACGATTCCCGAGCTCTTCGCAATGCTAAAGGCTACGGAGGTAGAAATCAAAAAGGACATCAAGTGTTGATGGTCAATAAGACCACCAGTTTCAAGAAAAAGGGCAAAGGGAAGAAGAAGGGGAACTTCAAGAAGAACAGCGAGCAAGTTGTTGTTCGGCACACTACCTCTACATCTACCTTCGGGATTAGTTTTAGACCTAAATAATTGTTATTTGGTGCCAGCGTTAAGCATGAACATTATATCTGGATCTTGTTTGATGCGAGACGGTTATTCATTTAAATCAGATAATAATGGTTGTTCTATTTATATGAGTAATATCTTTTATGGTCATGCACCCTTGAAGAGTGGTCTATTTTTGTTAAATCTCGATAGTAGTGATACACATATTCATAATATTGAAGCCAAAAGATGCAGAGTTGATAATGATAGTGCAACTTATTTGTGGCACTGTCGTTTAGGTCATATCGGTGTAAAGCGCGTGAAAAAACTCCATATTGATGGACTTTTGGAACCACTTGATTACGAATCACTTCCTACTTGCGAACCGTGCCTCATGGGCAAGATGACTAAAACGCCATTCTCCGGAACTATGGAGAGAGCAACAGATTTGTTGGAAATCATACATACAGATGTATGTCGTCCGATGAATGTTGAGGCTCGTGGCGGATATCGTTATTTTCTCACCTTCACAGATGATTTAAGCAGATATGGGTATATCTACTTAATGAAACATAAGTCTGGAACATTTGAAAAGTTCAAAGAATTTCAAAGTGAAGTTGAAAATCATCGTAACAAGAAAATAAAGTTTCTACGATCTGATCGTGGAGGAGAATATTTGAGTTATGAGTTTGGTCTTCATTTGAAACAATGCAGAATATTTTCGCAACTCACGCCACCCGGAACACCACAGCGTAATGGTGTGTCTGAACGTCGTAATCGTACTCTACTAGATATGGTGCGATCTATGATGTCTCTTACTGATTTACCGCTATCGTTTTGGGGTTATGCTTTAGAGACGGCCGCATTCATGTTAAATAGGGCACCATCAAATCCGTTGAGATGACGCCTTATGAACTGTGGTTTGGCAAGAAACCAAAGTTGTCGTTTCTTAAAGTTTGGGGCTGCGATGCTTATGTGAAAAAACTTCAACCTGATAAGCTCGAACCCAAATCGGAGAAATGTGTCTTCATAGGATACCCAAAGGAGACTGTTGGGTACACCTTCTATCACAGATCCGAAGGCAAGGCTTTTGTTGCTTAATTCAGAATCTTTCTGGAGAAGGAGTTTCTCTCGAAAGAAGTGAGTGGGAGGAAAGTAGAACTTGATGAGGTAATTGTACCTGCTCCCTTATTGGAAAGTAGTTCATCGCAGAAACCGGTTTCTACGACGCCTACACCAATTAGTGAGGAAGTTAATGATGATGATCATGGACCTTCAGATCAAGTTGTTACTGAACCTCGTAGGTCAACCAGAGTAAGATCCGCACCAGAGTGGTACGGTAATCCTGTTCTAGAGGTTATGCTACTAGACCATGACGAACCTACGAACTATGAAGAAGCGATGGTGAGCCTAGATTCCGCGAAATGGCTTGAGGCCGTGAAATCTGAGATGGGATCCATGTATGAGAACAAAGTGTGGACTTTTGTTGACTTGCCCGATGATCGGCAAGGAATTGAGAATAAATGGATCTTCAAGAAGAACACTGACGCTGACAGTAATGTTACTGTCTATAAAGCTCGACTTGTTGCAAAAGGTTTTTGACAAGTTCAAGGGATTGACTACGATGAGACCTTCTCACCCGTAGCGATGCTTCAGTCTATCCGAATCATGTTAGCAATGCCGCATTTTATGATTATCAAATTTGGCAAATGGATGTCAAAACTGCATTCCTGAATGGATTTCTGGAAGAAGAATTGTATATGATGCAACCAGAAGGTTTTGTCGATCCAAAGGTAGCTAACAAAGTGTGCAAACTCCAGCGATCCATTTATGGACTGGTGCAAGCCTCTCGGAGTTGGAATAAATGCTTTGATAGTGTGATCAAAGCATTTGGTTTTGTACAGAATTTTGGAGAAGCATGTATTTAAAAGAAAGTGAGTGGGAGCTCTGTAGCATTTCTAATATTATATGTGGATGACATATTGCTGATTGGAAATGATATATAATTTCTGAATAGCATAAAGGGATACTTGAATAAGAGTTTTTCAATGAAAGACCTCGGTGAAGCTGCGTATATATTGGGCATCAAGATCTATAGAGATAGATCAAGACACTTAATTGGACTTTCACAAAGCACATACCTTGACAAAGTTTTGAAGAAGTTCAAAATGGATCAAGCAAAGAAAGGGTTCTTGCCTGTGTTACAAGGTGTGAAGTTGAGTAAGACTCAATACCCGACCACTGCAGAAGATAGAGAGAAAATGAAAGATGTTCCCTATGCTTCAGCCATAGGCTCTATCATGTATGCAATGATGTGTACCAGACCTGATCTGTGCCTTGCTATAAGTCTAGCAGGGAGGTACCAAAGTAATCCAGGAGTGGATCGCTGGACAGCGGTCAAGAACATCCTGATACCTGAAAAGGACTAAGGATATGTTTCTCATTTATGGAGGTGACAAAGAGCTCATCGTAAATGGTTACGTTGATGCAAGCTTTGACACTGATCCGGACGATTCTAAATCACAAACCGGATACGTGTTTACATTAAACGGTGGAGCTGTCAGTTGGTGCAGTTCTAAACAAAGCGTCGTGGCGGGATCTATGTGTGAAGCGGAGTACATAGCGGCTTCGGAAGCAGCAAATGAAGGAGTCTGGATGAAGGAGTTCATATCCGATCTAGGTGTCATACCTAGTGCATCGGGTCCAATGAAAATCTTTTGTGACAATACTTGTGCAATTGCCTTGGTGAAGGAATCCAGATTTCACAAGAGAACCAAGCACATCAAGAGACGCTTCAATTCCATCCGGGATTTAGTCCAGGTGGGAGACATAGAAATTTGCAAGATACATACGGATCTGAATGTTGCAGACCCGTTGACTAAGCCTCTTCCACGAGCAAAACATGATCAGCACCAAGGCTCCATGGGTGTTAGAATCATTACTGTGCAAGTGGTAGACTGAAGGAAATATGCCCTAGAGGCAATAATAAAGTTATTATTTATTTCCTTATATCATGATAAATGTTTATTATTCATGATAGAATTGTATTAACCGGAAACATAATACTTGTGTGAATACATAGACAAACAGAGTGTCACTAGTATGCCTCTACTTGACTAGATCGTTGATCAAAGATGGTTATGTTTCCTAGCCATAGACATGAGTTGTCATTTGATTAACGGGATCACATCATTAGGAGAATGATGTGATTGACTTGACCCATTCCGTTAGCTTAGCACTCGATCGTTTAGTATGTTGCTATTGCTTTCTTCATGACTTATACATGTTCCTATGACTATGAGATTATGCAACTCCCGTTTACCAGAGGAACACTTTGTGTGCTACCAAACGTCACAACGTAACTGGGTGATTATAAAGGTGCTCTACAGGTGTCTCCGAAGGTACTTGTTGGGTTGGCGTATTTCGAGATTAGGATTTGTCACTCCGATTGTCGGAGAGGTATCTCTGGGCCCTCTCGGTAATGCACATCACTTAAGCCTTGCAAGCATTGCAACTAATGAGTTAGTTGTGGGATGATGTATTACGGAACGAGTAAAGATACTTGCCGGTAACGAGATTGAACTAGGTATTGAGATACCGACGATCGAATCTCGGGCAAGTAACATACCGATGACAAAGGGAACAACGTATGTTGTTATGCGGTCTGGCCGATAAAGATCTTTGTAGAATATGTGGGAGCCAATATGAGCATCCAGGTTCCGCTATTGGTTATTGACCGGAGACGTGTCTCGGTCATGTTTACATAGTTCTCGAACCCGTACGGTCCGCATGCTTAACGTTTCGATGACAGTTATATTATGAGTTTATATGTTTTGATGTACCGAAGGTTGTTCGGAGTCCCAGATGTGATCACGGACATGACGAGGAGTCTCGAAATGGTCGAGACATGAAGATTGATATATTTGAAGCCTATATTTGGATATCGGAAGTGTTCTGGGTAAAATTGGGATTTTACCGGAGTACCGAGGGGTTACCGGAACCCCCCGGGGGCTTAATGGGCCATAGTGGGCCTTTGTGGAGAAGAGGAGAGGCGGCCAGGGCAGGGCCGCGCGCCCCTCCCCCTAGTCCGAATAGGACAAGGAGAGGGGGCGGTGCCCCCCTTTCCTTCCTCTCCTCCACCTCTTTCCCCTCCACTCCTAATCCAACTAGGAAAAGGGAGGAAGTCCTACTCCCGGTGGGAGTAGGACTCCACCTGGCGCGCCCCTCCTGGCCGGCCGCACATCCCCCCCTTTCTCCTTTATATATGGGGGCAGGGGGCACCCTAAAGACACAACAATTGATCGTTTGATCTTTTAGCCGTGTGCGGTGCCCCCCTCCACCATAGTCCACCTCGATAATACTGTAGCGGTGCTTAGGTGAAGCCCTGCGTTGGTAGAACATCATCATCGTCACCACGCCGTCGTGCTGACAAAACTCTCCCTCAACACTCGGCTGGATTGGAGTTCGAGGGACGTCATCGGGCTGAACGTGTGCTGAACTCGGAGGTGTCGTGCGTTCGGTACTTGATCGGTCGGATCGTGAAGACGTACGACTACATCAACCGCGTTATGCTAACGCTTCCGCTTTCGGTCTACGAGAGTACGTGGAAAACACTCTCCCCTCTCGTTGCTATGCATCACCATGATCTTGCGTGTGCGTAGGAATTTTTTTGAAATTACTATGTTCCCCAACAGTGGCATCCGAGCCAGGTTTTATGCGTAGATGTCATATGCACGAGTAGAACACAAGTGAGTTGTGGGCGATATAAGTCATACTGCTTACCAGCATGTCATACTTTGGTTCGGCGGTATTGTTGGATGAAGCGGCCCGGACCAACATTACGCGTACGCTTACGCGAGACTGGTTCTACCGACGTGCTTTGCACACAGGTGGCTGGCGGGTGTCAGTTTCTCCAACTTTAGTTGAACCGAGTGTGGCTACGCCCGGTCCTTGCGAAGGTTAAAACAGCACCAACTTGACAAACTATCATTGTGGTTTCGATGCGTAGGTAAGAATGGTTCTTGCTAAGCCCGTAGCAGCCACGTAAAATTTGCAACAACAAAGTAGAGGATGTCTAACTTGTTTTTGCAGGGCATGTTGTGATGTGATATGGTCAAGACATGATGCTAAATTTTATTGTATGATATGATCATGTTTTGTAACCGAGTTATCGGCAACTGGCAGGAGCCATATGGTTGTCGCTTTATTGTATGCAATGCAATCGCCCTGTAATGCTTTACTTTATCACTAAGCGGTAGCGATAGTCGTAGAAGCATAAAGATTGGCGAGACGACAACGATGCTACGATGAAGATCAAGGTGTCGCGCCGGTGACGATGGTGATCATGACGGTGCTTCGGAGATGGAGATCACAAGCACAAGATGATGATGGCCATATCATATCACTTATATTGATTGCATGTGATGTTTATGTTTTATGCATCTTATCTTGCTTTGATTGACGGTAGCATTATAAGATGATCCCTCACTAAATTATCAAAGTATAAGTGTTCTCCCTGAGTATGCACCGTTGCGAAAGTTCTTCGTGCTGAGACACCACATGATGATCGGGTGTGATAGGCTCTACGTTCAAATACAATGGGTGCAAAACAGTTGCACACGCGGCATACTCAGGTTAAGCTTGACTGTAACATCCCAAAATTCTAAATTTTGGAATCTTTGACTTTACAAAAAATGTTCATGTTGTAGAAAATCTTTTTCTGAAAATTTTGATATATTATATGCCTATAGTTTGTTTTTATTTCATATCGTTTTATTATTTCTTTTTGTCTGCTAAACGTTAAAAAAACGGAAACCCTCCCCTCCGACTGGGCCGGCCCAGCTCCCAGGCCAGGCCGCGGCCCAGCCCACCTCCTCGTCATCCCCAAGCTCGGGAAGGACTCCCGAGCCAGCACGCCATCGCCGCCGCCGCCGAGTCCCGGTCGGGCACGCCGCCACTTGCCCCTCCTCCACGCCTTCCGAGGCCGTCCTCCTCCATAAATAGCCCCGGCCCCCCTCTCTCTCCTCTCTTCTCGCCGCCGCCCTTGCCAACCACCATCGCCGCAGCCGCGCCTCGCCTAGCCCCGCGCTGCTGCCTCCGCCGCCCCCCGTAGCCTCCGCCCACTGCCGCCGCCGCGCCGGAGCTCGCCGCCCTCGCCGGAGCCCCGCGCCATCTCGCCGGAGTTAACCACCGTCGTCGTGTAGAACCGCTGCCGAACCGGTAATAAAACCGATCCGATTTTCTTCGGTTTTCTCTTGGTTTAGTTTTTTTCTAGTTAGTTTAGTTATTTAACGATCGTTCTCTGTTTAGGTAGATCTAGCGAACGATTTCGTTCGTTAGCGTTCTGTAACGAACGTTCGCTATTTAAACTTTTCTTTTTCTGTTTATTTTACACCAGGGACCTATTCGTAATTAGTTTTCTTATCATTTAGTCCCTGCTTTTCAAACAACCACATCTTTTTACTCGTTTGTCCAAATCCAACGAAACCAACGCCCACGTCTTCGTTATGATCCCCTCTATCCAGTAATCCAACTCAAACATGTTTTTGAAATTTTTAAAAATTTGAATTAGATCAGATTTGAATTCAAACTTCTTTTGTTCATAACTTAAGTTCCGTAACTCCGTTTGAGTTGATTCTTTTTGCAAAGCGAAGCTCTTGCCTAAACTTTCTGATAAGGCCAAATTCACATAATTTTGGTACTGTTAGAAAAATTTTTATGTTGCAAGAGTTATTTGCTTGGTTTTGAAGTTTTCGGAATTGTTTTCTTCGATCTTTCTGATCTTTTGAGTGATTGCTTACGTATGGTTGCTATTGCTTGCTTACGATAGATTGACGGAGTGTGACGAGTAGATCTATCAAGAGTTATGAGTGTGAATCATCTTCATCAACATTGCAGGCAAGTAACACTTTGATCATACCTCTTTTACTACCCAGTTTTATTGCATTAGACAAACCCTCAAACATTGCATGGTTAGGATCTAATTAAATTGTGGGTATTGGGAAGTAGTTGAGGTAGTACTTATTACCTGTTTATTATCAAACCTTTGGGAGTTACTTCTACATTTGCTTATATTGCTATGCTATGCTCGTAGACGTGGATTGGGTTTGAGTGAATTTCCATGACAGATGTGAGATTGTTAATTAATGGTTCAACTTAAGGTGGCTAATTAAGTAAACATCTGGGTGGATTGAGGCACCTGGAGAACCCAGTGTTGCCTGTATTTTTGGATATCCCGGAGTACCCGTGTGATCATCCTATGGACCGCCACCCAGACTCAAAGGGATCATAAGATTATTCATGCTAGAAACTTCCGTGTGCAGCCACAAGCTATTATGGGCTCTAGCATAGTTGAGTATGTTGCATGACCTCTTCCAGTGGTAGGCTAGCAGATGTAGGGGTGTAGGTTGGTACTGTCTACCCAGGGTTAGAGTTAATGCTTCTGAAAGACTGTGTCTCGGTCATCCGTTTCTCAAACACCATGTAGTGCGAGAAATCCAACGGAGGAGATCGAGTCTTGTGGGAAAAGTGCACAAACCTCTGCAGAGTGTACAAACTAATGATGATTAGCCGTGTCCCCAGTTATGGACATCTTGAGTATCTAGTTCTTGGATTATCCCGTTGATCTCATCATGTTACTTTAATTAATTTTGTTGGGTTAATGATGTTACTTAATTGGGATTGAGTTGGAGGTACCTTCTCAATGTTTAACAACCACCATGATAGTTAAATAAAATTTATTCCTTTGCAGTAGGGAAAAATTGGCTTTTCGCAAAAACATTATAACCATAGAGTTTTTCCACCAGCCATATATGCATGTAGTGATAGCCCTTGTTCAGCATTTCTCTATGGTGTTATTTTGCCAGCATATTCCATGTGCTGACCCGTTTTCGGGCTGCAACATTTCATGTTGCAGGATTCTTACGACGAGTAAGTGATACGTTAGGGTTACGATTTCTACACTCAACTTTGCCGTTGGTGTTGATGGGAATCCACAACCTTGTTACTTTCGCTATTTGGATTGAGGTAATAGTATTTACGTTACTTTATACATGTGATTTACCTCTGTTATAAATCCTCGAGTACTATGTGTGTCAGCATACCGATCCAGGGATGACACTTAAGCACAGAGACTTGATCCATACGGGCCGGGTCGCTACATTGACGAGCCTAGCATATAACAGATATGGCCTCGGAACATGGAGACCGAAAGGTCGAGCATGAATCATATAGTAGATATGATCAACATAGTGATGTTCACCGTTGAAACTACTCCATCTCACGTGATGATCGGACATGGTTTAGTTGATATGGATCACGTGATCACTTAGAGGATTAGAGGGATGTCTATCTAAGTGGGAGTTCTTAAGTAATATGATTAATTGAACTTAAATTTATCATGAACTTAGTACCTGATAGTATCTTGCTTGTCTATGTTGATTGTAGATAGATGGCCCGTGTTGTTGTTCCGTTGAATTTTAATGCGTTCCTTGAGAAAGCAAAGTTGAAAGATGATGGTAGCAATTACACGGACTGGGTCCGTAACTTGAGGATTATCCTCATTGCTGCACAGAAGAATTACGTCCTGGAAGCACCGCTGGGTGCCAGGCCTGCTGCTGATGCAACTGACGACGTTAACAACGTCTGGCAGAGCAAAGCTGATGACTACTTGATAGTTCAATGTGCCATGCTTTACGGCTTAGAACCGGGACTTCAACGACGTTTTGAACGTCATGGAGCATATGAGATGTTCCAGGAGTTGAAGTTAATATTTCAAGCAAATGCCCAGATTGAGAGATATGAAGTCTCCAATAAGTTCTACAGCTGCAAGATGGAGGCACTACAAAAAAAGACACATCCGTGACATTTTGGGCCGAACGAAATTTTTTTCTGTAATTCATATGACACTTCTATGACGATAATTGTGACAAAACCCGGTATCATCATAGATGTGGTGGGGTCCTACTTCTATGACAAAAAATCATGACAGAAAATGGGCTTTTCGTCCTGGGCGGGCCGGAGACGTAGCTGCATGACATTCTTTCGGCCGTCCATGACGGAAAAACCCGTGGTAGAAGCGAGGGCGAGGAAAATATCGAGGTGTTCCCGGTTACGGTGGGTGGTCGGGGCCGAGCAATGCGCGTTTCCCTCGTACACGCGCGCGCATGGGTGCGAGGCGTTGGGCTCTAACTGAACCCGAGCGAGGCGTTGGGCTCTAACTGAACCCGAGTGATTGGACCGCAGGCTACGCGTTATTGAACCCGAGCGATCGATCGATGGCTGTTAACTGAACCCGATCGAGCGATTCCTTCGCTACTGCTGCTAACTGAAGCCGATCGATGCTGCCTCTGGATGAATAGTGAGTGTTGCTGGGGGGTTTGGATGAACAGTTCCCGGTGGGGGTGGATGAACAGGACCCCGTGGTGTTGCCTCTGGATGAACAGGACCCCGATCGATCGAGCCGGTTGGGGCTGGATGAACAGGACCCCGTGGAGGGCAGGATGAACAGGACCACCCCGTGGAGGGCAGAATGAACAGTAGACGGTGGAGGGCTGGATGAACAGTAGCCCGTGGAGGGGTGGTTCAATAGGAGCCCATGGAGAGGGCTGGTTGAATAGTAGCCGGTGGAGTAGCGCGTGGTGGAGGCTGGATGAACAGGAGCCCGTGGATGAACAGTCGCAGGTGGAGACTGGAGGAGGTCGACGGTGGATGAACAGTAGCCCGTGGAGGCTGGAGGGGGTCGACGGTGGAGATGAACAGTGTCCCGTGGAGTCCCGTTTTGCGGTACGCCACACCCCTCCCGATGAACAGGACCCCCGTTTCGACCGTAGCGCTCCAACACAAGTTTGTTTCCTCCGTTTTGCGGTACGCCACACCCCTCCCGATCAACAGGACCCCCGTTTCGACCGTAGGAGGTCCGTTTCCTCCGTTTTGCGGTACGCCAGACCCCTCCCGATGAACAGGATCCCGTTTCAAACGTGGCCGGTCGAACACAAGACCGTTTCCTCCGTTCTGCGGTATGCCAGGCCTCGTTTCCATCAGTTGTTCCGTCCGAGCCCTCCCGATGAACACGACGACGCATTCCGTTCTGACCCAGTCGGTTGGCTCCCCATGAACATGACGACGACGTTGTTTCTCCGTTCCGACCCAGCCATGTACACGAGCCCTGGCCGTACGTATGCGCGAGTAGGCATTCAAGACCCTGCCCGTATGTACGTATGTGGTCGTATTTTCATTCTTGCACACTGGCCGTTGTACGTACGTGTACATGCTACGTGCGCGCCTCTACTACGACACGTGCGCGCCTCTACATCCACCAGTATGTACGTACACGTTCGCGACCAGAATGACAATGCTACGTACGCTTCGACCAGGTGGGTCCGGACTGTCAGGCACTTCCTTGCCTGCGAAGATGTAGTTGGTGGGTCCCAGCAGTCAGGGGGGCGAATCGTTTTTTTTTGCCCGGACGCACTTCCTTGCGTGCGAAGATGTAGCTGGTGGGTCCCCGCAGTCAGGGGGAAACGTTTTTTTTCACGAAATACGGTGGCCCGTCCGGTGGGCCCCCGCTGTTAGGTGGAGGAATCATTATTTTCCGCGTAATAAGGAGGCACTTCCTTGATGCGGCCGTGGACCCAGCTGTCAGCCTCTCCATGTACAGTCCACGTCCGATGGAAGTCGTTCCTTGACCACGTTGACCACGCCGTGCCGAGAGCACCAGGGCGGTGGATGACGGCGAGGCCTAGGAAGGGGACGACGGGGAGCTGGGGAAGACGCGGCAGTGGAAGCCCGCGCAGAGAGGAGTACGAGGGTTCACTGGTTCGGCTGTGGTGTGAGGCTGCCGTCGCGGCAGGGCCTGGCCAGCGGTGGGAATAGTAGGGCGATGAGGCCTCCGCGGCAGCACAGCCGGCCACGGGAGGCAGGAGCATGCGGTACGACCGGCGCTGCTTTGGGCGGCTGGAGCAAGAAGACCAGAGGTTGAAGAAGCACTACAGCCGTTGGATGGACATCGTACACTCACTGGAGCTAGAATCGTTCATATTGACTAAAGTTGACAAAGGCCCCCATCCCAGTCAACTTAGTAGGCCCACAAGTCAGCCTCCCACCATGGTGGGTCCCAGCTAGCAGGGGGAGTATTCATTTTTTGTGCGTAATAAGGAGGCACTTCCGGTGGGTCCGAGCTGACAGCGGGGGGAACGTTTTTTTCATGAAATACGCTGGCCCGTCCGGTGGGTCCCAGCAGTCCGGGGGGAAACTTTTTTTCGCGAAATAAGGTGGCCCGTCCGGTGGGTCCCTGCTGTCAGGTGGAGGAATAATTATTTTGCGCGTAATAAGGAGGCACTTCCTTGTGGCCGCCTGGACCCAGCTATCAGCCTCTCCATGTACAGTACTCTACCGATGGAAGTCGGTCATTGACCACGTTGACCATGCCGCGCCGAGAGCACTAGGGCGGTGGTCTAAACAACGGCGAGGCCTAGGAAGGGGACGACACGGAGCTGGGGAAGACGCAGCAGTGGAAGCCCGCGCGGAGAGGAGTACGAGGGTTCACTGGTTCGGCTGCGGTGTGAGGCTGCCATCGCCGCAGAATAACAGGGGGTGTGGGTGAGTAGAGGGATGGCCTGGCCAGCGGTGGGAGTAGTACGGGGCGGTGAGGCCTCCGCGGCATCACAGCCGGCCACGGGAGGCAGGAGCACGCGACACGACCGACGCTGCTTTGGGCGGCTGGAGCAAGAAGACCAGAGGTTGAAGAAGCACTACGGCCGTTGGATGGACATCGTACGGTCACTGGAGCTAGAATCGTTCATATTGACTAAAGTTGACAAAGGCCCCCGTCCCAGTCAACTTAGTAGGCCCACAAGTCAGCCTCACACCATGGTGGGTCCCAGCTAGCAGGGGGAGTATTCATTTTTTTGTGCGTAATAAGGAGGCACTTCCGGTGGGTCCGAGCTGAGAGCGGGGGGAATGTTTTTTTTCATGAAATACGCTGGCCCGTCCAGTGGGTCCCAGCAGTCAGGGGGAAACGTTTTTTCGCGAAATAAGGTGGCCCGTCCGGTGGGTCCCTGCTGTCAGGTGGAGGAATAATTATTTTGCGCTTAATAAGGAGGCACTTCCTTGCGGCGCCTGGACCCAGCTGTCAGCCTCTCCACGTACAGTACTCTTCCGATGGAAGTCGGTCGGTGACCACGTTGACCACGCCGCGCCAAGAGCACCAGGGCGGTGGTCTGGACGACGGCGAGGCCTAGGAAGGGGACGACGCGGAGCCGGGGAAGACGCAGCAGTGGAAGCCCGCGCGGAGAGGAGTACGAGGGTTCACTGGTTCGGCTGCGGTGTGAGGCTGTCGTCGCCGCAGAATAACAGGGGGTGTGGGTGAGTAGAGGGATGGCCTGGCCAGTGGTGGGAGTAGTACGGGGCGGTGAGGCCTCCGCGGCGTCACAGCCGGCCACGAGAGGCAGGAGCACGCGACACGACCGGCGCTGCTTTGGGCGGCTGGAGCAAGAAGACCAGAGGTTGAAGAAGCACTACGGCCGTTGGATGGACATCGTACGATCACTGGAGCTAGAATCATTTATATTGACTAAGTTGACAAAGCCCTTGGTATGCGTCAGCTTAGTAGGCCCACAGCTCGGATTTGGCAGAGAACATATAGCCCATTTGCGATTTGTAAGAATGTACAGCCCATTTTTTAATTCTAATGGAATTTACTACAGCCCATCTACAGTTTGTTAAAAGTACAGCCCAACTTCTAGCTAGGACAACGATTAATAATTTCAAACAACCGCTCAAAACAGGATTCAAAAAAAATCCCACATTTTGATGGGATTCGAAATATTTTTATCCGAAATTTCTAGTCAGGTTAAATATAATTTCAAAATAAAGTTGTATTACGTTAAAATCCAACGAAATATTGCACGCGCAACAAGTAATGAAATTAAAATTGTCAAATTCCAATAATAATATTTTTTTTCAAACTAATTACGTGTTTGGTGCATAGTAACTGTCCAGTTATTATAATTACATCCCATTTATTATTTCTTAAAGTCCATTATCTTGTTAAGCCTAATGCATACCTCCTAGGAAAGTTTGCAGCCCAGCGGGGCGGACAATAACAAGTTGACCCGGATATTGTGTGCAACTATCGGCCCAGTTGCATTGCTGATGTTGAAAAAAAGGCCTGTGTAGTACAGTACAACCTAACATGGTTACTCAGCCCACATTCAGCGACGCCGGAAAGGCCCAAACAAGGCTTCTGTACAACTTTTTGAAGTCACTGAGCTCAATTAATAACTTAAGAAAAAAGTTAGATTACAGTGGAACCTAATTAAAAGCTGTCGCGAGCAAATAAATAATTCAACGGGTCCCACTTGTGCGTGTGCGCGTGTGTGTGCGTGTGTGAGAGAGAGAGAGATAGAGAGAGAGACCCATCGGTCGATGCTCGTAAATACATCTTTCAGCCATATGCATTGCTGATGCTCAGTAAAAACTTATATAGTTAACACAATCATATAGAACATCATAGCACACTGAACTTGCATACAAATATTTCACGCAGGCGGCACAATCAGGGTGGAAGCAGTGGATCGCTACGGGAAGGGCTATGTTGAAACCAACGAAGTCGTACATAACGGTTCATCGTCTTTATCAATGACGGGGAAATATCTTGAATGTTGTGCAAAGAAAACAGACAGACAACACAATAAGTTCTGCTAGCACATTAAGTTGACGTACGGCCCTTTTATAAAAAAAGTTCAGGTACAAAATTAGAACATGTCACAATCAAATGTACTAGCATATCAGTGCTTCACACCCATAGCTCGGATTTAACTAGTATCTGATAAGATTCAGTTGTTACCTCAAATTAGAGCACATCCAGGCAGCCAGCCCTGCCTCTTCTCCCAAAGAAGCAGTGGCCTCCGCCGCGCGATGGAGTAGGCCCTGTGCCATCCATCGTTCCGAGCAACACGGGGAAAGTCTGACGTTGACTCCTGTAATGGACCTCGTCGATGGACCCTGGCACCAGCGGCGGCGGCAGGACATCGATTGATGGATTGACCACTTCTTCGACATGCACGAACACTCGATACAGGTACATCCCTAACGTGGTCCGCGGCGGCCTTGGTGGCGACGAATAGTACAACCCCGGTTCCTGCACCGGTATCTCAACACCAATCACCTTCGGTATGGTGGACGGCTTCTTCATCCATGCCATAACCGTCAGAGCCCAGCTGTCTGGAGGAACAAACATACTTACGAGCTCACCTCCAAGGTCGTTGATAAGCTCGTTCATGGACTCGTTGTTCCAAGCACGTCGAGGTATGCCGTGGAAGGTAAGCTTTGTTAAAAACTCAAGCTCAGAGGGCACCGAGCCCCATCCTGGGTGCCACCGATCAAAGCTCACCAGCGCGCCATCGCAGAACAAACGCCGGGAAGATTCGAACACACGACTGCAGTCGAAAGTTGTCCGGAACCTGACGAAGAAATCAGCCGGTGGCGGACAGACTTCGACGAGCAAGTCACTTATTTGGATGCCGTGCGCAATGCCAAGAGCTTTAACAAGGTCGTCTGGCAAGACGGGAGGCCGGTCGCCGTTGATGGTTACCATCAGCACTTTGCTGGCAAACTGGTCGTCAAGCGCCGCCATGCCACTGTTGAGCGACAGCACGCAGTGACCGAAGGCAGGACGGACCTCAGGATCTCCGGCTCGGAGATCCGCGTTGACCAGCGACATGATAGTGCACTTGAGTACAGGGAGTACAGGAGGGGGATTTGGGGGAACTAGAGTAGGAATCGAGATTCCAGAGGTGGGGGAGGGGCGGGAGACTGGGGATGAAAAGGTAGCATGAATTTCGAGCACGCGCCAATATGCTCTCGGCGTGCAAGCGCACGAAAACACCGGTGGCACCCACATGTCGGCCTAAGAGTCCTTATTCTTTCTTTTTTGGAGAGCCCGACCTTTTTTTCAGGATCTTTTGAGAGCCCGGCCTGAGAGTCATAATTGACATGTTTGGCACTGCGTTACTACTCGGCCCATATTCAACGACACCTCACTGGCCCAAACAAGTGTACATCATCGAAAAGACACTGAGCTCAAATTATATAACTTGAAAAAAGGAGATATACTCTGAACACTGGAGAATGGTGATGCCCTCATTTAGCCCACCAGTAGTTCGAGACAATAAATAGTTCGAAACAACGATATATACAACATTCAAACACTGACTAGTGACTACTATTGACATAAACAGCAAGACATGATAGTTCATAAGAAGTCTTGCTACACCACCAAAACGCACCCATCTGCAGCGCTCAGACTCTCGTGGTCCAGACGAGAATGACATTCTAAACAGAAGCAACTATTACATAGTAAGAGTGACATAGACGAGGATGACCAAATGACAAGGAATATGCATAACAAAAGAAAGAACTACCCATCCAGAACCAGCAGCAAAGACAACAAAGTCATTCGAAGAGGTGATCCAACACCATCATAATTTGCAGCCCCGCTTCAGTGACCAGTGATCCGGAGACACCAGTACTCCACCCTTTCGATGCAACAGCCCAATTACCTATCAACCTGAAGGCTTGAACCACATCACTGCCTGTCGTAATTGAGACATCCAAGGGTCAAAGTTAATCCGGATGCCTTTGTCATTCTCACCTTCTTTTGGCTGCAGGTTGTATCATTGACAATCAGGGGAGTTTGCTCCCGAACTCCTAGGGCTCGCCGTGTAGACACAGTTTTCCATAGCAAACAGAGCCTCTCTGCCATCAAGGTCCTTGCCAACGGTGATCTCCTGGTTAATCGGATAATTGAGTTCGAGAAACAAAGAGTGTGAACCAAGGCTGTTTACCCGCCTCCAACTAAAACATCCTAAAGGCCCCAACAAGCTGGTATCCTGCTCATAGACGTAACAGCCACTGTCCGGACACTCACGTATTACACGGTGCTTGTATACAGTGGGGTTTTTGCAATATAACTTTTCCGGCTCATGTGTCCGAATGATCATCAGTCTTTTGCCGTCGTCTGATCGAGTGAGGAACCAGTTGTGCTTCCCTGTTTTTGGCAAAAGGTGGTGTGATTACAAAGGGCAGTAACTGTAGGGACACTGCATCATATCAAAAAGGACAGGCATTGTTAATGTAAGATCAGCATTGTTCAGAGTATGAGTAGGATAATGCAAGAAACAACATTGATATGTCCCTGTTGGAACTGGGAGGAAAATACAGGGAAATGTATACTGGGTTCGAAAATATAGAAGTGGCATGCATGGTTATACTCATGTTATCTCGCAATCGATTCTTCACAGGAAACTACCATGTCATGCATGTTATGTACTCCCTCTGTTCCCAAATATTTGTCTTTCTAGGCATTTCAAATAGACACAACATACGGATGTATGTAGACATATTTTAGAGTGTAGATTCACTCATTTTGCTCCGTATGTAGTCACTTGTTAAAATCTCTAGAAAGACAAATATTTGGGAACGGAGGGAGTAATCATGTTCTGTCCTCACAAACAAATTCTTCAAGGTAACTAACAGACCATGCATTGTTATATACTCGTGTTCTGTGGGCAAAATTTTTGTGAGGATATTATTCTAGACATTGATTGCTGAAGGGCGAATATAGGTATGTACACATGGTAAGCATTGCAGGATTTCACTACTTCCAAATATAGAGTCCATATGCACATTTACTTCCCTAATGTATGGTTAGATGAAACCAACAGTGTGGTGCATGTTTCTACATCATGAAAATGAGGAAACTAATATGGCCATTGATACACACTCATATTTAGTAGTAGTATATAGATTACTGTAAAATAAGGATAATATCCATATATTCCTAACCGTTTGATTATTCAGGGTACAAATTGGCTGTAATGACATGGTCACAATCGCATGAATTAACTCATTCCAAATATAGCTGATTTATGGCGTCTCTAATACATTGCCATAATTCTACTCAAATTCTGCTCAAACAGGGATATGCCAATCATCACAAAAAGTTCAAACAGTGTCATGGTGTCATCATTAACATGAGACGGAAACAACTTACACGCGCCGTCCCAGCAATACGTGGTGCCATCTGCTTTGTCGATCGCGTAGATGATGCCATTGTGTTCAATAGCATCACAGAAGTGTGTATCAGCTTTGACGATGATCCACTACGAGCCGAGTTGTCTCCAGCTAAAGAAGGCACCGGCGTAAAGATAGGCGAGTCCGCGGTCGAACAAGGCAATTAGCTTGAAGTCTGCGTAATTCGCATGTCGTGTGGGCACTTGGCAGATTACAATCTTCTGCAAAACAAGGTCCGTCCAACTGACGTAGTAATCTAGATGACTTGGACCGCGATGGTAATACTCTATATAATCCAACGGAGGAAGGATAATCTCATGGGAGGTCTGGAAGTTCACGAGCACCAACTTTTTAGCGTCTTCTCTAAAGGCAGCCATCCAGTGGGAGTTCGTGCCGACCCAGTACATACCTGCCAAGAAGTTTCGGGCGATGGTGATCGGATCGATGTCGAGGGAAATGATGTACGGCGACCCACTACATACCTGCAAAGAAGTTTCGGCTAATGGAGATCGGATTGAAGTCGAGGGGCATCATGCACGCCTCCGTATCATGGTGAGCCAATCTCGCAAGACCAGATAGCAGCAAGCAGGGTGTCTTGAAAAGCTTAGGCCTTGCTTCGACGATGGTCGTGTGCATGTCCCTCGAGCATGCAGCCAACTACAGGGCGCTCAACATATTCATACACGAACAACAGAGGTCGAGGATGTCACTGGGGAGATTGCTCCAATCGCGGCTCATATGGATGCTGCGCGGTTCGCGTTCGGCCATGGTGGAGTTTGGAAGGGGGCTTGATTTACGGGGGAGAAGGATGTCGGTGCTGGAGCGGCTAGCGAGGGAATAGTGGTACTGGGGGAGGCGAGTGAGGCGACGGTACACGGGGGCACAGTGAGATGGAGACGGAGACGGAGACGGAGAAGGAGATGGAGATGGAGTGGTGCTATGGGAGCGGAGAGGGAGACGAGGCGAGGCGCCAATGTGCTGTACAGCGGCGGTGATAGACTGCACAGTGCACAGGGTGAGGCTGACTTTGGTAACCTGAACACGCCGCCTGGACTAGTGTCAGGCGTAGGGTGTTGTCACTTCATTGTGAGGACCGGATGAATAGTATTTTGACCATCAAGTGTACCACAGTTGTACTACTACTACTACTACTAGTAGGAACATGAGTACTCCAGTATTGTATAGCGGAAATAGGTCTCCCGTGCTAGCATGCCTGTTCACTTCATCGTTCAGGTATCATCCATATTGCGAGCAGAACCAAATTCTCGTGCATGCCCAATCAACGCCCTGCCGCGATGCATGCAGTGGTCGTTCTGGTGCATCAAGGACGGCATGCAGATCGTTCCACACTTGAGAAGAGGAAAAATGGAAAGGTAGAACGCAGCAGCAGAGGAAGAGAACGCTGGCTAATGAGGCTTGGAGGGGATCAAGCAAGAAGTTAATGCTCCACGCCTAAAGGTTTTGGGAAAACCTGATTTTCATAAGGTGACTTATACTCACCTAAACGGAGGGAGTATTCCTTAACCAGAGAATGTTGTGTCTCCCACTCACGTGCTCAAAAAAAACTACGACACATTTTTTATCTGTTTGCATAGGTCCCACCTATCAGGAAGGATGGGCACGTACACGAACAGGTACGACTCATCAGTCTACCCGCATAGCCTTTTCGTTTAGTCTACCTAGCCGTCTAATCAACTGCCTGCACGCCACTTCTCCCATTTACTTCTCCATCAGGAACCGATTCTCCTCGGCTTCTTCACCTCCCCTTCGTCTTCATTTGCATCCAAACCCCACTGCGTTCACATTTTTTTAACCTCTTTAAATAAGCATCTACTACTTCAGTTAGACTAGCCATCTAATCCTAATTCTCCAAACCATAGCCCTCTGTTCCAGCGGTTCCAAATGGCGAAAGAGATCGAGATGCAGGTTTTTAGCGTCCAACACGTCCTCGTCGAAAGCTCGATGCGCATAGTTGCCACCGTCACCGTCCACCCAAGGGTTGTTCGGCAGTGGATCAACAATGTATCCTACTCCCTCGAAAAGGTAGAGACGAGGGTCATCGGTCTCGACGCAGAGTACACGGAGCGTGCCCCTGGGAAGATCCAGTGCGCCGCCGTCCTTCAGCTGTGCCTCGAAGATGATGTTTTGGTGTACCACATCATACACTCGCCCTCCATACCAGGTGAGCTTCACGATTTCTTGTCTCGGGAGGACGTATACTTCTGTGGGGTAGCCATCGAAGGGGACAAACAGAAGCTGGAGCCGTACAACCTTGATTTGAAAAGCATCGCTGACCTACAAACCAGAATCAAAATTCCTATAGAAGATTGTGATAAACAGACACCATCCCTATTCGACGTAGCAAATTTTGTGCTCGGTACAAATCATCAGAAGGGTGACGAGATGGTGGCATTAAGGTCGTATGGATGGGAGAATTATCCCTTGACGTACGAGCGGATAAAATATGCTTCCCTCGATGCCCGTGTGAGTTTTGAGATAGCTGCAAGGTCCAAAGAGCTTGTTGCGAAGCCATCTCCCACAAAGAATGAGAAGAAGAAGAAGAAGAAGAAGAAGAAGAAGAAGAAGAAGAAGAAGAAGAAGAAGAAGAAGAAGAAGAAGAAGAAGAAGAAGAAGAAGAAGAAGAAAAGGCTGCACCAGCAGGAGGGCATTATGGATGGATGAACTATTTCCACTCTTGTAAAAAAAATTATTCCCTCTCGGTGTATATTGATATAGATGGACTATTTCGATGGTGTGCATGTCTTTGGAACAGAGTAGTAGCATGGGTCCGCTTGACTATAAGGAACTATTTATCCGCATATATAGCTTTCTCTGCTACTCCTTCCAGTGATCGGTATGCAGTGCATGTGTCCGTAGACATGACAGCTTGTCCATGGAAGTTCAACTACGGCGACCATCACGTTTCATCTCGCGATTCCCACGACGCCTCTCCAACCCACGGCACCACGCCCCCCGACGTGCGCCTCACCCCTCTCGGTCGCATCGCCCCTCTGCCTTTGTGTGCATGACATGTGGGCCACCTAAAATGCGGCGAGCATCAAGTTTCTACCACAGCCACCCGCAATTCCCACGACGCCGCTCGAACCCATGAAACCACACGTCCCCCGACCTGTGGCTCACCCCTCTTGGCCCCACTGCCCCTCTGCCTACGGGAGCATTACATGTGGACCAGTCACCTATCGGGTCCACATGTTATTGAATCAAAGGTAGGTGTAGTAAGGCGCTGAAGCTCAGTCCCGACGGCCCTGAGAGGGAAATGTAACTCCTGCGCCAGGGCTTGTGGTGCTCCCGCAGCACGAACTCGTGCCAAACTCGAGATTTGTTTCTTTACTATACATGCACGCAACGATTTAATGGACATTGTAATCTCAACATGTGATGGGGAGCTCTAAATTTGAATTTGAAACTTATAAAACGAAAAGATTCAAAACAAATAAACTGGGAGAGAGGGAGTATATCGTAGGATGTGTCCCATACAAAATAAGTCCCCTGGTTTGTCACCGTGAAGATGCGGTTAGAAAGGAGCACAGCATCTTCCTACTCGTAGGGCAACAAATCGGCCGCAGACAGCATGGTCCGCCTTTGACCGCCATGTGCAAGGTTCGTGCTATCTTATTCAATCTCACCGTGGTTCCATCGTACCAATTCATGCGGTGGCCCGTTGCATGGCTGATCCCAATGTTGGACAAAGGTTCTACGGGAACGGTGTCACCGTTGTAAATGTTGTGCAAATTGATGTTGGTACCCTCCTGTACATATGCAAGCCAATCTCCACTCGCACCGAGCCTAACCTGTGAAACAGTGGGCAGGGGGAGAATTAGGAAATGGACACGGAAGTAGTCTTTAGAATGCATTTACTACGTGATCAAACTCATCTTACCTGCTCATCGGAGGAAATCCGAGTGCCCCTCAACGTCGGCATCTCAAGGGGCGCCAACTTGCAACTACGGCCACGCCGCGCTGGAGAGACCCCCAAGGAAACATCCTCGTGCGTTCCACGGAACATCAAGATGCATTTGTATGAGTAGTTTATCTTGTGAGAGAAAAGGATGAACGAGGGAAGGCCTCTAGAGATAGAGATGGACACTACTACTACGAATGTGTTGGCCCGTGCGTTGCAATGGATCCAAAGTATAGAATAATACTTGTTCACGTGCTTGAAATATAAACACTCTAGTTTTGATATACATGTGTGAGCAGACATGACAGCTTGTCCATGGAAGTTGAACCACGGCGACCATCACGTTTCTTGTTTCTACCACTGCCACACCCACACGCGATTCCCACGACGCCGCTCCAACCCACGGCACGACGTCCCCCGACGTGGACATGGATCCTCTGACGTGGCTATCACTACCTTGCCCTGCATTTCCTTCGCTGACAGGTGGGACCCACGCTTATGGGTCCCACATGTCAGTGACAGAATGGTAGGATTGTTCGCGTCAGGGGATCCTCATCCCCCCGACGTGCCCCTCATCCCTCTCGGCCCCACCGCTCCTCTGCCTTTGTGTGCATGACATGTGGGCCAGCTGAACTGCGGCGACCATCAACTTTCTACCACAGACACACCCGATTGGACGCGGTTTGCCTACTCCGCTGCTGTGCTCCGATCCGTACTCCCGCACCATCGAATTTTCATCCAGCGGCTGTGACACATTTCGTCCCGATCATCAATCCTCGGCTGGAGTACTTATGTACTACAGGTAGTACCCACCGGTGTGGCCATCTACGCCTCGTAACGCCCCGACGCCCAGCTGTGGCACCCTCGCCACGGCCACGCCACCACTGGCCGGTTCATCTCGAACGAGTGAGTCGCGAACCACGCCACCACCATGAGAATGACATGTGGGCCAGCCGCATTTAAGGTCCGCATGTCATTGACTCATAGGCCGGGCACTAAGCCACTGAAGTTCGGTCCCGTGGGCCCCGAGAGGGAAATGTAACTCCTGCGGCAGGCCTTGTGGTGCTCCCGCAGTACGAGCTCGTGCCAAAACTGGAATTTGTTTCTTACTACTACCGACTAGTACTAGTAAGGTACATGTGCATTGCACGCATGAGATTCTGGTGGTTTGTGCACTATGCTTCTACATTTGGAGCTTTCTGGATTCTAACATGTGGCAAAATCTGGTGGAATGTAAGGTTAGGCAAGTTTGATTAACTTAGGTGAGTGTTTGGTTCAAGCCACACCTTAGGCAAGCCACACTAAGGCCCCACATGACATACACACAAAAAATGTGGCAAGATTCCCTTAGGCTTGCCAACTTGTGGCTCTCATTTTGAAGAACTAATAACTTTGCCTAAGCTTAGTTGTGGCAAAGTTAGTCATGAATTAAGTTCAACCATGGAGTCTTCTAGATTATACATGTGGCAGAATCTGGTGGATGATATCCAACGGCCAGTAGTGCTCGGATTTGCCATCTTTGTACCATCGGATTGGCTTCATCCAACGACCAACTTTCAAAGTTTTTCACACACTATATAGGGGTATAGATATAGATGTGCCGGTCCATTGCAATGGATCCAAAGTATATCTATTTAGTGGAGTGCACTCTAAACACATTATCTATTTATTTTTCTCTAACCTTCCGTAGCCATGCAACCAAGCCACATAAGCTTCATGGGTGCCCCCCACATCATATTATTCATACTACGTTGATTGAAAAAAAGATAAATCACCCAAAACAAGATCTTCCCATTTTTTGTTCCTACGATGTTGTGCCGTGCACGTACCTACTAGTTGTATAGTGGTAGTACTAGTAATATAGTATTAGGAGTACAAACTTGGTACTAGTAGGATTAGTACTAGTACGGAATGCTCCTACTCTATCAATGAGCCCCGTCTGACACCAAATTTATTGGCTTCTGTGCTACAGCTAGATCTTCCCCTCGTTTCTGTTTTCCAACCCGGCGGCGGGCGGGGTGTCGGTTTGCTCAACGGCGGTGCCACATGAAAGTGAAAATGCTAGGCAACACGCCTTCCCTAAGCTATGTGTCGTGTCGAACGGGCCGTGTTGTACTCCCGATTCCCGGGCGTGTGGGGGTGCGACGCGAACGCGGCAGGCCTTTTCCTTTTACCAGCAATGTGCCCGTGGGTTGCGACGGATCCAAAGTAGTAGAATAGTAGTATTTGTTCACAAACTTGAAAGAAATCACTATTGTTTTGATATACTCCTAATATATTACTCCCTCCGTACCTAAATATTTGTCTTTTTTGAGATTTCAAATGGACTATCACATACGGATTATATAGACATATTCTAGTGTTTCTAGCAAGATGCCCGCGCGTTGCAGGAAGTTGATGGAAAAGGTAAGCACAACTTATAAATTGACGGATGGAGTACTAGTTATAGTGATGCATATAATTAAGCAAAGGGATCACATATGTCGATATTTACTGGAACGAGAATGCAACAGCACAATAAGAATTAAGGCCACGATGATGCAATCGCAGTGGTGGTTACAGAAGGCAAGAAGAAATATGGATCCACGAATGTACGACCTCCTCCTCCTCAACTTAGTGCGCCGGGCCACCGACCGGCGGCTAAGGAGCGGCGGCTTTTGTGGCGAGGTCGAGGTGCTTCTTAGCAAAGGCATCCAAGGCTTCCAGCCGGTTGAGGAAGGCCAACATCGTAGCGTCCTCACTGGCCTTGTAGATACCTGTGTACACGATTTTCTCGTACACGTGGATGTGTTGGTCGACGAATTCTTGCAGGGCGAGGCGCCTCGCGGCGAGCGCGACCTCTAGGTGGATATTCTTTGTGGCGTCGGCGGGCAGTCGTAGGGCCACCAGTGCTTGAAAGAGGTTCCGGCCATGGAGGCCGATTAGCGTGGCAGTAATGAGGATACTGGGCGCGCAGGCTGGAGGAGTACGGCGATGTCGTCCGCGAGCTTCTTGAGGACGGTGAACTTGTTGCTGGTGGCAACGATCATCTGGTCCAACTGAGAGTCGTAGTTGGCGTCGACGGCGGCCATCCACCAGCCGGTCTCCAACACCGTCTAGAGACGATCCTCGGCGCCATGCCGCAGTCCGGCGTCGTGGACCATCTGGCGCAGCCGCTGGCCGCTCACGCGCATCGCCGCCATGGGTCTGGAGTGAGCTCTTTTGCGCTTAGTGTAGGTGCTTAGGCAAATGCTTAGGTGCGTACGATGTGGTAGATGCATTGGAATGGAGGGGCGCCTTTATATGAGGGCAATGAGGGCAAACTGCGTTGCATTCACATCGTGCAGCCTCTTTTCCCGAACCTCCTCCCATTACTTCCCTCATGCATTAATTGAAGGAGGATGCACTGGCCGTTCAACATATCGGGAACCGCTACTCCCTCCCTCGTCTGCATTAAAGCCGTATCGGGAACTGCGCCGCCCACTGTCAAATCGAATACTCCCTCCGTCTAGGTGAGTATTAAGTCATCTTACGAAAACCAAATAGTAAACACATAGGCGTGGTGCATTAACTCTCACGTTGTTTCTTATTTTTTGACATAAATAGAGGAATCAACCAAGAAGAGATGTGGGGCTTGTATGCTTTTAATGACTTGAGACTATCAAACATGACATGCAGTGGTCAGTTCGTTGCACAAGAACAAATACAACCCACGTCAGCACACACGCATCTTATATAGCATCACATCCAATGGCTATAAAAGATGAATGAGACCAAATTATATCTCATCTAGATGAGTTCTAGCAAAACTGTATTAATAATACTTAGTACTCCTGTGCCATGTATCATATATTAGTATCATGTAGTACTTTATTTATTGCCATGTATGACACATAGTACTCAACTCTCTCTCTTTCTTCATTTAATTCTATGACACCTCATCAAAATTGCTAAGGCTAGTACCATTACAACCAGCCTTAGCAAATACTAAACATTAAGTTCTCTCGTTTTCCTCTCCTCCTTGGTCACCTAGACGAAGGGAGTATACTGCGCGGGCTTTTCCTGCGCGGTAGGCGGGGCGGTTCCGCCTAGTCGGTTCATTAGAGACGCGAGAAGACGAGGGAGTAGGCTGCTGCAAACATAGGGCTGTGTGATTTGACAGCGAGTTACTGCTGGACAGATGGGGCCCCGTGATTTGACTTGCCATTATCATTTTAACTGCGGCGCTACAACCGGCGTGAGTCTCCCAATTCCTGACCACCTCCATACAGGTGCCTCTCCCAATGCTCCACCATGTAGTAGAGGCTGGCTCTTGCATGAGAGCCCACTTCTCCACTTTTTCCTTGCCTCTCTTTCCTCCACATATGTAAAAATGCCATGTAAAGCGCACTATTGTACTTACTTGCTCCTACAGGTGCTTAAGCTTGCCACATAGGCATAAAGTCTGATGTGGCAAGTTAATCAAGAAGAGAGAGACTAGTTTGGTGACCCAAGGAAGAAACGGTGCTAAGCGCGTGTACCTAGGTGAAAAGACAATTTTGAGTCTATAGCTAATTAAATGAAGCAAACTTAGCAACACCATTTCATTGGAAGAGGTCACTCCTTGGCAACGCAATAAATACTAGTACTCCCTGTGTCCCATAATATAAGAACGTTTTTGGCACTACACTAGTGTCAAAAACGTTCTTATATTATGGGACGGAGGGAGTACGAAGAAAGAGATAGAGAGAAGTAAAAAATACACTTATAGCCAACCTTATAGCCAAAACCTTGTTGTAGTATGAGTGACTAAGTGATGACTATGTATGACATGCCAACATTAGATAGCCTAACGCACCGTGTTAAATCTCCAAGGGCGCGACCGCACGAGCGACGCGACGGTCGTGGTAGGCGCGACCACGATACGGGCTGCTGGTAGCCCTTGGATCCGAGATCAAACGGTCGCATGCTAAGTTGCTGAAAATTTGCAGAATAACCCTCCAGGATAGGATATTCACCCATAGGTCTAGAATCACGCCATGCAACCATTCTATCTCAGATCCAAGGGCTCTCGGAAGCCCGTATCATGGGAGAATGGAAAGCCACTACCCTGCCGTTCGCACGCTGGCAGTTCGCTCCTACTCGTCCCCGCACGTCCTTCAATACTACGGCGGTTCGCTCCTAGTCGTTTCGTCCATTCACATTACGGCAGTTCCACTAATCCTAACACTCCTCCCAAATCCATGGCGTCCCAAATCTCCCCGATCGGCGATGAGTACAAGGTTAGAACCATCACCGGCGATGAGTTCGACGTCATCTACACCCGTTCTTCCGCGACGGTGAAAGGATGCCTTTCTTGCTTCAGACGCATGTTCGAAGACTCAGATGATGAGTGGGTCGCTGGGCTAGATGTTGAGTACACCACAGTCCTGGGACCAGAGAAGGATCTAAAGGACGAAGAGAGGAAGAAGCCCGTCGTGATCCAGGTTTGCGTGCATGACTTATGCTTGGTCTACCACATATGCCATGCCGACATTGAGTGCCGGGATTTTAAGGACTTCCTCGAAAGCAACCTAGTCAAATTCGTTATTGTAGACTTTGGTAACGACAAAGAAGTCTTGCGTCGGATAGGCCTCGTTGTAGGCAACACCTTCGACCTCCAGAAGAATCGGCTGGTGTCCTCTCGTCAGCCTTCAATGCTGACCCAGGCAGGAGCCATGGTTCATCCTTCGTACGGTAAACTGGAGAAACCTCCATACACGTTTCATCGTCATGCATGGCAGCGGAATGTACAGATATAGACCACATCCACTACGCTGCAATGGATGGCTACCTTTGCTTCAATATCTACAAGGGTTGGATGAAGAGCAACAGCCAAGTGTGCGGTTCAAGCAAAGAAGTATCGGCCAAGAGGAAGAGGGACAAGGACGAAGTCGAGGACGTGGACGAGGACTCCGAGTAAGGTGGCAGTGTCGTTGCTCCTGGTGGTTCTAATGCAGTGTCTACCAGAATAGTTGCAAAGTTTAATTTCAGGTGTGCTTAATTTAATTTGAGGGGTGTGTTGTGCTGAGCCCCCAGCAGAACTATGTTATGTTTCTTCTTGTTACTTTAACTCTTCAGTACGTCCATACTATTATTTCTTACATTTCATCTTTTAGTTGGTATAGTACTGCCACTCGTTCTTCACATTATATACGTACAATATATATGGCCAACATCATATAGCCAGCAGTTTAGTTGTCAAAGAATTTCAGGGTGCTTAGTTTTGTCAAAGAATTCCAGGGTGCTTAGTTTTATTGGAGGGGTGGGTTGTGCACTTGTGCTGGACACCATTGTTTTGACAAGCCTTTTTTAATAGTACTATATGCATAATTTGGCGACGAGCGCTCTCTATATGTACCACCTTTTTTTAATTTCAAGTTTTGCTCCATGGCGCAATCCATCGATACTACTACTGTACAAAAGTGGAGTATATACATTTTTTAAAGGCTAGAGGGCGGGGCAGTCTAACTCGGTCGGTTTCACGAGAGGCGAGGGCCTTTGTGATTTGATGGCTCATTACTGCTGTCAAATTGAATAGTACCGCGCCGCCCGCTGCACGCCCGGCGCCTCCATTAAACCCCTCCGTTAAACCCGCATGCAAACCGAGAATCCTACTCCTGCCACACGTCCATTCATGAGCGGGCCGGAATTAAACGCAACACCGGCCGAGCTCCTCCCGTCCGCTCTCAGTTTAAACGAGGCCAGACGCCGGCCAAGCTCCTACCGTCCGCCCTCTATTTACACGAGGCCAGACAGACGACGGGCAAGAATCGCACCCCTCTGCCGCTCCCCCATCTCCTCCTTCACCATTTTCTCCACTCTTCCGATGGCTTCCGATGAGCCGTTCTCCGGCATATTACCCAGCTGGGTGGCCCGCGGAGCCCTCCAGATACGGGCGAGGCCGCTCGGTGCTTCACCAACCTCGCTTGGCCCGACGGAGCCAGTTGCCGCCCCAAGCAGGCGCGTGGTTCAGCAACTCGCCGCTCCAGTTCAGCTCGATGAGGAGTGGCGAGTTGCTCCACGCCGGCACGACGGCTAGCACGCCAGTACGGGCGCCGTCGCTGTCGCGTCGTACCGCGCCACCAGTGTCTGCGGTGGCCGCGCCTCCCGTGCCTGCGGCAGCGCCATGCAGGCAGAGACAGAAGCCGAGTGCATGGAGAGCGACGAGTCGGTGGCCAGCTTCTCCGTGTCCGCCGCCATCATCAAGGAGAAGTAGAACACGTGAGGCCGCCGCCACTTGGGACCCATGAAGGCCACCGCCGAGGCGACGACCGCGGATTCAGGTGGTTTCTTTGCTGCTTTGTCTCTTCCGAGGACCTTCGTCGACCCCACAAGTGTCTGATGGACATGAGGAAGACAAAGGGATCCGCGGGCGGCCATTTAGAACTAAAATAAGTCTAGATACATCCACTTCTAGGACAAGTATTTCCGGACGGAGGGAGTATTAATTATACAAGAGAGCCGGATTGGCACCTCTTAGTTCACGTAAATGTAATGAAATCCATCATGTTTATATGAAGATCCGGCTTTTTATACGAAATCCTTCATGCTTATATGAAATCAGTCCGTGTTTGCACAAATTTCATCTGGTTGGTTAGAGTTGTAAAAATGTATGCCGCTGGCGTTTGATGTCGTCCTCCGCTTAAGGAAGCGGGAGGAAATTTGCCGGCTGCCGTTGGAGATGCTCTTTATGCTGGAAATAATAGAGTGACATCCAATCCATTTGAGTTAATTGCCTGTATGATTGTCCCTCTATAAAAAGTTAATTGCATGTACAGTGTACACGTGACTTGCAGGGTGGCTACAGCTTCATACAAAAAGTTAAAAAGAAACAAGTCCATCCTTAATCTTGTATTCTAAGTACTCTGTGGGTTCCACTGTCAGTACAGTAGCGAAAGAAGTATATATTAAATAAGTAGAGTAATATATAATATAAAAATATAAAGTTAAAAGACAGAATTCAAACTCATGTCATCGCGTTGCGAGCATCCGGCGCTAACCAGCCCAGCACATTTTTGTTGTAGACCATGCTGGAGATATATCTCCATGTCTACTCTTATATATACTCCATTCGTTCCTAAATATTTGTCTTTTTCAGATTTCAAATGGACTACCACATACAGATGTGTATGTAGACATATTTGACATATTTTAGAGTGTAGATTCACTCATTTTGCTCCGTATGTCTTTTCAGGAAGGGGTCAGGTTTGTCCTTGATTTATTTATGAGGTATCCAGATGGCACTACACCGCCAAGAAAAGAGGGTAACATCAAAATTATGGACTACTTTTTTGAGTATGTTGGTAAGGTCCGGTCATAGTCACTTGTTGAAATCTCTAAAAAGACAAATACTCCCTCCGTCCGGAAATACTTGTCATCAAAATGGATAAAAGGAAATGTATCTAGACGTATTTTAGTTTTAGATACATCTCTTTTTATCCATTTTGGTGACAAGTATTTTCGGACGGAGGGAGTAGAAAACAGAGTTGGTGATGATGGTGTGTGTGCCATCCTGCAATATAGGCCGTCGGATTTATATATAACGGATAGGAAAGAAACTATGGCAATTTTGCAGAAATATACCCACACGTCTCTCCACGTTCGCAAATAAGGCCTTCCCTCATTCAACCTTTTCTCTCACAAGATAAACTACTCATACAAATGCATCTTGATGTTCCGTGCAACGCACGGGCAGCTATCTAATTTCTTTTAAAATAGTTGCTGTGATAATTGGGTTGAAGTGATATATTTTATGTCTGCCCTGAATGATTTCAGATTCACTAGTAGTAACAAAGAAAAGGTTGCCTTGTTAATTAACAGAAAACAGGGTGAAAACTATCACATGAGGCTGGTAAAAACAAGGCACACTGGGTTCAGCGTCATCGTCACTACAGCTGTGCGCGCGTGAGAAGTCTACATATCGAGGGGGCTACCGAGCGAGGCACCGAGACACAATGTTTGAGAGAGAAACCAATTGACAGATTATGATCAGATCGAGTTGTCACCCTTCTGCTGTCATTGTTGGGGGGAGGGAGAGAAAGATGTATCGAGAGTGTGTGCGGTAGGCACAGAGGCACAACTAGCGAGTGTGTGTGTGTGTGTGTTTGAAAGAGGAGTAGATAGATTATTATCAAGATTGATGTGCCACCCTACTCCTTCGGTGTCGGGTAGTGTGTGTGTGTGTATGTTTGAGAGAGAAGCCAGTCGATATATTAGTATCAAGATCGAGGTGTCACCCTACTCCTTCGGTGTTGGGAAATGTGGGTGTGGGGGGGGCAGTGACACTCACATATCTCTACTCTTATAAAAAATAGAGTTGGTGATGATGGTGTTCCTGCCATCCTGCAATATAGGCCATCCGATTTATATCCGACGGACAGGAAGGAAACTATGGCAATTTTGCAAAAAGATACCCACACCCCTCTTCGCATTTGCAAATAAGGCATTCCCTCGTTCATCCTTTTCTCCCACAAGATAAACTTCTCATACAAATGCATCTTGATGTTCCGTGCAATGCATGGGCATCTTGCTAGTAGGGAGAAGGAGTTTGTGTGACACATATCTAGCTATATTAAGGGACAGGTAGATAGCATATGTGTGAGAGACATTATTATGCTTTGAGACATTAGTGGCTGTGGGTGGGCGGAATTAAAGGGGTGGGCGTGTTAGACATAGAGAGCGTGTGTGTTTCTGTGTGAGAGACTTGTAGGACGGGGTAGAAAGACGAATTTAACCCTGACGGAGGAAGAGAAATACATGAAGTGCGCGTGTGTGATTCCGATGCCCACAGGGAAATGAGATATGTATGCGTGTGAGAGAAATTGCACAATTCATTCACGTATCACTATCTAGCGATCGTGGACGTGCATCGCTTGAACATAAGTCAATATCTACTTCGTATCGTGGCCAAAGGTACAATATCGATTTAACGCTATAAAGATTGGACACTCACATATCACATTTTTTCTATTTAAATAAACCTTTTCAGTTGTGCATGCCAAAGTTACAGTGATGTTTCTTCAAACAACTAATGTAGCTATCATGTATATGCACCATTGTTACTCTTGCATTCAAATTCATTAGTCTTGCATGATTTAAGTTTCTGTTTTGAAGTAATATATGTAATATTCATATATGAATTCAACGGGTACGCAATTTATGAAATGGAGGCTATGTAATCATATGAGGTAACACTTTTAAGTAGCTGACTACAATATCCATTTCTTTTTGTGCGCCTCTACACTAACACGTCAATGCATTATGTTTAAAGTAAATAACCAATGGCACTAAATTATCTATTTACACAAGAAATACATAGGCTGAGCGTTTGATCCCTTTTTTGTGAACGCGCCACTACACCCGTATGATTGGCCGCACCCGTGTGAACATTCAAGTTATCGGCGCATCATCCCGAGTTATTGTCTTTTTTTCTGGGGTGGACTTCACACCAGTTATTAACTGCTGACGCGTGCCCCGTGTACACAGTCTAGCATGACCTTCCCTATAGCACGGTCCAAAATTAGTTGAAACTGGATACGAACGATCCCGCGGGCGGCAAAATCTCCCGCCTCCTTCTAAAATTTCCGCCACCTTAGTCTTTAGCATGCGAAATCCCCCTTTTGTCCTTGGTGCACGAAGACCAATAGTTACAATACCGCCCTCATCTACATGATAGGTCGGGGCTGCTTTGGTAACTTCCGGTTCCCCCACTACACGGCACCCCCATTTCCTCTCCCCCTCCCGCAAAAACGACTAACTCCACAGCACCAGAGCATCTTACATCAAGCCGTCCGTACTTCATCGCCCTTTCTCCCCTCCCCTCTCGAAACCCTAGACTGCTCATCCACCGGCGTACCATAGCCCATTCACTGCCAGCGGCGTCCACCTCGCCGGATCTGCTTCTGCGGCCGCATCTACCCCTCCCACCTCCCCTAGAA